>NW_027362770.1:115890469-116515469 GCF_046119375.1 Phyllobates terribilis
TTGGAGAGCCCCTCTGTGCCCAAACTTTGGAGCTCCCCCACAAGTGACCCCATTTTGGAAACTAGATCCCCCAAGGCACCTTTCTAGATGCATAGTGAGCACTTGGAACCCCCAGGTGCTTCACAAATTGATTCGTAAAAATGAAAAAGTGAAAAAAAAAACACTTTTTCATTTTTATGAATCAATTTGTGAAGCACCTGGGGTTCCAAGTGCTCACTATGAATCTAGATAGGTGCCTTGGGGGGTCTAGTTTCCAAAATGGGGTCACTTGTGGGGGAGCTCCAATGTTTGAGCACACAGGGACTCTCCAAATGCAACATGATATCCGCTAACAAATTGTCGGCTCAAATTGTTAGCGGATATCATGTTGCATTTGGAGAGTCCCTGTGTGCCCAAACATTGGAGCTCCTCCACAAGTGACCCCATTTTGGAAACTAGACCCCCCAAGGCACCTATCTAGATGCATAGTGAGCACTTGGAACCCCTAGGTGCTTCACAAATTAATTCGTAAAAATGAAAAAGTGTTTTTTTTTTCACGTTTCATTATTACGAATCAATTTGTGAAGCACCTGGGGGTTCCAAGTGCTCACTATGCATCTAGAAAGGTGCCTTGGGGGGTCTAGTTTCCAAAATGGGGTCACTTGTGGGGGAGCTCCAAAGTTTGGGCACAGAGGGGCTCTCCAAACGCAATGTGGCGTCCGCTAACAATTTGAGCCGATTTTCCATTCAATTTGTTAGCGGATACCATGTTGCATTTAGAGAGTCCCTGTGTGCCCAAACATTGGAGCTCCCCCACAAGTGACCCCATTTTGGAAACTAGACCCCCCAAGGCACCTATCTAGATGCATAGTGAGCACTTGGAACCCCTAGGTGCTTCACAAATTGATTCGTAAAAATGAAAAAGTGTTTTTTTTTTCACTTTTTCATTATTACGAATCAATTTGTGAAGCACCTGGGGGTTCCAAGTGCTCACTATGCATCTAGAAAGGTGCCTTGGGGGGTCTAGTTTCCAAAATGGGGTCACTTGTGGGGGAGCTCCAAAGTTTGGGCACAGAGAAGCTCTCCAAACGCAATGTGGTGTCCGCTAACAATTTGAGCCGATTTTCCATTCAATTTGTTAGCGGATACCATGTTGCATTTAGAGAGTCCCTGTGTGCCCAAACATTGGAGCTCTCCCACAAGTGACCCCATTTTGGAAACTAGACCCCCCAAGGCACCTATCTAGATGCATAGTGAGCAGTTGGAACCCCCAGGTGCTTCACAAATTGATTCATAAAAATGAAAAAGTGTTTTTTTTTTCACTTTTTCATTGTTACGAATCAATTTGTGAAGCACCTGGGGGTTCCAAGTGCTCACTATGCATCTAGATAGGTGCCTTGGGGGGTCTAGTTTCCAAAATGGGGTCACTTGTGGGGGAGCTCCAAAGTTTGGGCACACAGCAGCTCTCCAAACGCAACATGGTGTCGCTAACAATTTGAGCCAATTTTGCGTTAAATTTGTTAGCGGACACCATGTTGCATTTAGAGAGCCGCTGTGTGCCCAAATATTGGAGCTCCCCCACAAGTGACCCCATTTTGGAAACTAGATCCCCCAAGGCACCTTTCTAGATGCATAGTGAGCACTTGGAACCCCCAGGTGCTTCACAAATTGATTCGTAAAAATGAAAAAGTGAAAAAAAAAACACTTTTTCATTTTTATGAATCAATTTGTGAAGCACCTGGGGTTCCAAGGGCTCACTATGAATCTAGATAGGTGCCTTGGGGGGTCTAGTTTCCAAAATGGGGTCACTTGTGGGGGAGCTCCAATGTTTGAGCACACAGGGACTCTCCAAATGCAACATGATATCCGCTAACAAATTGTCGGCTCAAATTGTTAGCGGATATCATGTTGCATTTGGAGAGTCCCTGTGTGCCCAAACATTGGAGCTCCTCCACAAGTGACCCCATTTTGGAAACTAGACCCCCCAAGGCACCTATCTAGATGCATAGTGAGCACTTGGAACCCCTAGGTGCTTCACAAATTAATTCGTAAAAATGAAAAAGTGTTTTTTTTTTCACGTTTCATTATTACGAATCAATTTGTGAAGCACCTGGGGGTTCCAAGTGCTCACTATGCATCTAGAAAGGTGCCTTGGGGGGTCTAGTTTCCAAAATGGGGTCACTTGTGGGGGAGCTCCAAAGTTTGGGCACAGAGGGGCTCTCCAAACGCAATGTGGCGTCCGCTAACAATTTGAGCCGATTTTCCATTCAATTTGTTAGCGGATACCATGTTGCATTTAGAGAGTCCCTGTGTGCCCAAACATTGGAGCTCCCCCACAAGTGACCCCATTTTGGAAACTAGACCCCCCAAGGCACCTATCTAGATGCATAGTGAGCACTTGGAACCCCTAGGTGCTTCACAAATTGATTCGTAAAAATGAAAAAGTGTTTTTTTTTTCACTTTTTCATTATTACGAATCAATTTGTGAAGCACCTGGGGGTTCCAAGTGCTCACTATGCATCTAGAAAGGTGCCTTGGGGGGTCTAGTTTCCAAAATGGGGTCACTTGTGGGGGAGCTCCAAAGTTTGGGCACAGAGAAGCTCTCCAAACGCAATGTGGTGTCCGCTAACAATTTGAGCCGATTTTCCATTCAATTTGTTAGCGGATACCATGTTGCATTTAGAGAGTCCCTGTGTGCCCAAACATTGGAGCTCTCCCACAAGTGACCCCATTTTGGAAACTAGACCCCCCAAGGCACCTATCTAGATGCATAGTGAGCAGTTGGAACCCCCAGGTGCTTCACAAATTGATTCATAAAAATGAAAAAGTGTTTTTTTTTTCACTTTTTCATTGTTACGAATCAATTTGTGAAGCACCTGGGGGTTCCAAGTGCTCACTATGCATCTAGATAGGTGCCTTGGGGGGTCTAGTTTCCAAAATGGGGTCACTTGTGGGGGAGCTCCAAAGTTTGGGCACACAGCAGCTCTCCAAACGCAACATGGTGTCGCTAACAATTTGAGCCAATTTTGCGTTAAATTTGTTAGCGGACACCATGTTGCATTTAGAGAGCCGCTGTGTGCCCAAATATTGGAGCTCCCCCACAAGTGACCCCATTTTGGAAACTAGACCACCCAAGGCACCTATCTAGATGCATAGTGAGCACTTGGAACCCTCAGGTGCTTCACAAATTGATTCATACAAATGAAAAAGTGTTTTTTTTTTCACTTTTTCATTGTTACGAATCAATTTGTGAAGCACCTGGGGGTTCCAAGTGCTCACTATGCATCTAGATAGGTGCCTTGGGGGGTCTAGTTTCCAAAATGGGGTCACTTGTGGGGGAGCTCCAATGTTTGGGCACACAGGGACTCTCTAAATGCAACATGGTGTCCTCTAACAAATTTAACGGAAAATCGGCTCAAATTGTTAGCGACACCATGTTGCGTTTGGAGAGCCGCTGTGTGCCCAAACATTGGAGCTCCCCCACAAGTGACCCCATTTTGGAAACTAGACCCCCCAAGGCACCTATCTAGATGCATTGTGAGCACTTGGAACACTCAGGTGCTTCACAAATTGATTCATAAAAATGAAAAAGTGTTTTTTTTTTTCACTTTTTCATTGTTACGAATCAATTTGTGAAGCACCTGGGGGTTCCAAGTGCTCACTATGCATCTAGAAAGGTGCCTTGGGGGGTCTAGTTTCCAAAATGGGGTCACTTGTGGGGGAGCTCCAAAGTTTGGGCACACATGGGCTCTCCAAACACAACATGGCGTCCGCTAATTATTCAAGCAAATTTTACAATCAAAAAGTCAAATAGCGCTCCTTCCCTTCCGAGCCCTGCCGTGCGCCCAAACAGTATTTTTTCCCCAAATATTGGGTATCTGCGTGCCCAGGGGAAATTGCACAACAAATTTTGGGGTCCATTTTTTCTTGTTACCCCTGTGAAAATAAAAAAAATTGGGTCTAAATTAACATTTTTGTGAAAAAAGTTAAATGTTCATTTTTTTCTTCCACATTCAAAAAATTCCTGTGAAGCACCTGAAGGGTTAATAAAGTTCTTGAATGTGGTTTTGAGCACCTTGAAGGGTGCAGTTTTTAGAATGGTGTCACTTTTGGGTATTTTCTGTCATAAAGACCTCTCAAAGTGACTTCAAATGTGATGTGGTCCCTAAAAAAATGGTTTTGTAAATTTTGTTGGAAAAATGAGAAATCGCTGGTCAACTTTTAACCCTTATAGCTCCCTAACAAAAAAAAATTTTGGTTCCAAAATTGTGCTGATGTAAAGTAGACATGTGGGAAATGTTATTTATTAACTCTTTTGTGTGACATATCGCTCTGATTTCAGGGCTTAAAAATTCAAATTTTGAAAATTGCAAAATTTTCAAAATTTTCGCCAAATTTCCGTTTTTTTCACAAATAAACGCAAGTGATATCGAAGAAATTTTTCCACAATCATGAAGTACAATATGTCACGAAAAAACAATCTCAGAATCAGGGGGATCCGTTGAAGCGTTCGAGAGTAATTACCTCATAAAGTGACAGTGGTCAGAATTGTAAAAATTGGCCCGGTCATTAACGTGCAAACCACCCGCGGGGCTTAAGGGGTTAAAAGAGTCTGGTGTAGGTCAGAGAATTAGAACTGTGGATTTCCTCTTCCCTGGTTCAAATCTCCTTTTTATTACCCTTTTGCCGTTGATAGTGCGAGTGTAAGCTATTTTACTTCCTTTACAATGGGCAAGGCGCGTGGCAGGGGACGTGGAAGTGGACGTTGTGGTGATGGTGTGTGCAGAGGACGGGGCCATGGCCAAGGTGAAAATGTGCCACAACCAACAGCCACATCTTCTCGCTCCCACTTCTTGACCAAATTACTAGGGAAGCATAGGACAACACCAGTATTGTGAACTGATCAGTGTGAACAGGTTATTAATTGGATTGCAGATAATACTTCCAGTTACCTGGGCACCACCACCTCTGGCCTGTCTTCCACACGGTAGACTCTTAGTAGCCGTGAGTCTCGACCGCATACTCCTCCTCACCCTGATGCTCCTTCCTCCCAGAGTCATTAGACAGCAACTGATCCCACACTTGGACACTCTGTAGAGCTGTTCACTGGTCCATTTCCAGATTTGTGCCCCTCGCCTGCTCCGCTTGAAGTGGTGGAAGAGGAGATCCCCTGTAACGATGCCCAAATATTTGAACATCCACGGTCACAGGATGTCGACGCTGTCAATTTGTCACAAGAGGTGGACGATGATGAGACACAATTGCCAGGAAGTGAGGAGGAGGATCGTGGTGCGCAAGTGGAAGAGGAGGAGGTTGTGAATGATCTAGTAACTGACCCAACGTGGCAGGAGGACTTGCAGAGTGAGGCCACCAGCACACAGGGGGAGAGAGGCAGAGTACCCCAACAGGAAGGAAGAAGCAGTTTGGTGGCCCAGACAGAAGGCGGGCAACCGTTCCCCGTAACACCAACACGAGGGACGTTGCCAGTACAAGCGATAGGTCTTCCAGAGTCTGGAATTTTTTTAAAGACTCTGCTGATAACCCCAAAAAGGCAATTTGTACCACCTGCCATGCCAGCATCAGCAGGGGTGACAAAACTACCAGCCTGACCACCACCAGCATGATCAGGCACATGGCAGCAAAGCACCCGACTTTGAGGGGCAAACCCAAGGGTCCACGACCAGTGTCAGCGGGTGTCACCACTGCTTCTTCCGCTATTGTGCATGCAATAGAACCTCCTTTTGTGTGTGCAAGGCAATCCACTGTCCATACTGCATGCAAAGATGCCCCCTCCTCTCAGTCTTCACTTGTTATGGCAATTTCTCAAGAAACAGCATCAACGTTCACGTCCACGTGCCACCGCAGCGTTCAATTGACCATATCCCAGACCTTTGAAGGAAAGTGGAAATTCGCAGCTAACGCCCCAAAGGCCACAGTCCTAAATTCGCACATTTCACGACTGCTTGCATTGGAAATGCTGCCTTTTAGGTTCGTGGAGACGGAATCCTTCCGCAACCTTATGGCGGTGGTTGTCCCTCGGTACTCGGTCCCTAGTAGAGATGAGCGTTGTTCGACTCGAACTGTTCGCCAATCTCAAATTCGAGCTGTTTTGGGCGGTGTTCGAGCCGTTCGGCGAACACGAACGATTTGAGAAAAATTCGGCTGTTCGAGGTTATGTTCGATAACTGTTCGTGCACCAAAATCATAACTGGATTTTTTCTCAGTAATGATGAAAATTAATGTTAATACGCAGTTTGAGTGTACAGCGGGGGGAGGGGATGGATCTCTGCAGGAATAATGAAGATCTCCATTTTTTTTTCTCTTTCCCGCATTTGCAGTGGGGAGGTGCAATCTTTCAGCCTATCAGCAGTGCACACACGGAGCGAAGTGCTTTTTTTCACACAAGCAAGGGCATGTGTCATTGGCAGTGTATGTCACATGTCCTTGCCCTATAAGACCAAGCCATTTTCCCCGTCGCCACCATTTTCTCACTGCTGCAGCTGCGTGTTAGACGGCACCGCTGTTGCTGTGTGCGCTATACCTTGTTAATTTCAAGCCAATTTTCGCACAAATATACAGATAGCTTGGGAGTAGGGAATAGTTGTGATTGCAGTCCTTTTAAGGACTAGGTTACAGCATTTCCTACGACTTTTATCAGGGAGGTCTGTGCTCCTAAATAGATAGGTTGTGGGAGTAAAGACTAATTGTAATTGGAGTCCTTTTCAGGACTAGGTTACATGAGTTCCTATCAGTTTTTGCCAGGCAGGTCTGTGCCAGTGCTGTGCAAGTTTTTTTCACAGCATTTGGCTGAATCTAGCAAAGCTAATCCTTTTTGGCCTATTGCAGAGTGTGTTAGTCAGTGGAGTAGCCTATCTGTGTTGCAAGATATAACACCTGTGTATAGAATACCAATTTTTTTACTGCACCTAGTGAAGTAAAATCTTTTGGGCATAGCATCATTATATTAGTCCATCTATACTGACCTCCATCAGGTTGCAAACTGAATATAATTTTTTTCTGCATCTAGCTCTGAAAAAATATTTGGGCTTCTAGCAGTGTGTGGGACTTGGTCTATTAGACCATCTATACTGACCTCCATCAGGTTGCAAATTAAAAATAATTTTTTTCTTCATTTAGCTCTGAAAAAATATTTGGGCTTCTAGCAGTGTGTGGGACTTGTTCTATTAGTCCTTCTATACTGACCTCCAGCAGGTTGCAAATTGAATATAATTTTTTTCTGCATCTAGCTCTGAAAAAATAGTTGGGCTTCTAGCGGTGTGTGGGACTTGGTCTATTAGTCCATCTATACTGACCTCCATCAGGTTGCAAATTAAAAATAATTTTTTTCTACATCTAGCTCTGAAAAAATATTTGGGCTTCTAGCAGTGTGTGGGACTTGGTCTATTAGTCCATCTATACTGACCTCCATCAGGTTGCAAATTAAAAATAATTTTTTTCTGCATCTAGCTCTGAAAAAATATTTGGGCTTCTAGCAGTGTGTGGGACTTGGTCTATTAGTCCATCTATACTGACCTCCATCAGGTTGCAAATTAAAAATAATTTTTTTCTGCATCTAGCTCTGAAAAAATAGTTGGGCTTCTAGCAGTGTGTGGGACTTGGTCTAGTAGTCGATCTATACTGACCTCCATCAGGTTGCAAATTAAAAATAATTTTTTTCTTCATTTAGCTCTGAAAAAATATTTGGGCTTCTAACAGTGTGTGGGACTTGTTCTATTAGTCCTTCTATACTGACCTCCAGCAGGTTGCAAATTGAATATAATTTTTTTCTGCATCTAGCTCTGAAAAAATAGTTGGGCTTCTAGCGGTGTGTGGGACTTGGTCTATTAGTCCATCTATACTGACCTCCATCAGGTTGCAAATTAAAAATAATTTTTTTCTGCATCTAGCTCTGAAAAAATATTTGGGCTTCTAGCAGTGTGTGGGACTTGGTCTATTAGTCCATCTATACTGACCTCCATCAGGTTGCAAATTAAAAATAATTTTCTTCTGCATCTAGCTCTGAAAAAATATTTGGGCTTCTAGCAGTGTGTGGGACTTGGTCTATTAGTCCATCTATACTGACCTCCATCAGGTTGCAAATTAAAAATAATTTTTTTCTGCATCTAGCTCTGAAAAAATATTTGGGCTTCTAGCAGTGTGTGGGACTTGGTCTATTAGTCCATCTATACTGACCTCCATCAGGTTGCAAATTAAAAATAATTTTTTTCTGCATCTAGCTCTGAAAAAATATTTGGGCTTCTAGCGGTGTGTGGGACTTGGTCTATTAGTCCATCTATACTGACCTCCGTCAGGTTGCAAATTAAAAATATTTTTTTTCTGCATCTAGCTCTGAAAAAATATTTGGGCTTCTAGCAGTGTGTGGGACTTGGTCTATTAGTCCATCTATACTGACCTCCATCAGGTTGCAAATTAAAAATAATTTTTTTCTTCATTTAGCTCTGAAAAAATATTTGGGCTTCTAGCAGTGTGTGGGACTTGTTCTATTAGTCCTTCTATACTGACCTCCAGCAGGTTGCAAATTTAATATAATTTTTTTCTGCATCTAGCTCTGAAAAAATAGTTGGGCTTCTAGCGGTGTGTGGGACTTGGTCTATTAGTCCATCTATACTGACCTCCATCAGGTTGCAAATTAAAAATAATTTTTTTCTGCATCTAGCTCTGAAAAAATATTTGGGCTTCTAGCAGTGTGTGGGACTTGGTCTATTAGTCCATCTATACTGACCTCCATCAGGTTGCAAATTAAAAATAATTTTTATCTGCATCTACAGTACCTCTGAAAAAATATTTGGGCTTCTAGCAGTGTGTGGGACTATTTGTATTAGTCCATCTATACTGACCTCCATCAGGTTGCAAATTAAAAATAATTTTTTTCTGCATCTAACCCAGCCAATAGTTTTGGCCTAATACCATAGTTTGGCCACTCAGCTCTGCTCGGTTACCATCCATTGTTTTTTTGTGCAAACAACTCCAGAGTTGTGAATTAGTTAACCACCAAAATGAGTGGAAAAAGGCCTGCTGCTGGTGGAAAGGGGAATAGGCGTGTTGGGAAGGGGAAAAAAGGTTGTGTCCGTGGGGTAGGTGTTAAAGCAACAGTAACATCTGCAGAAGAAAGACCATCTTCCAGCCAAACTAAAATGTCTACTTCTTTTAGCGGACAATGTGATAAGATCCCTTTCTTACGGCCACGCCAATCGCTACAAATTCCAGATGAGGCACAAAAACAGCAGGTGCTTCAACGGATATCAAGTGCTCCTTTAAGTGGGCTCTCCTCCACATCAACTTCAACATCACAAATACTCCAGTCCTCAAAAGTGTCACCCAAATCGCACTTGCTTCCTCACAGCTCCCAAATCTCCAGCTGCCCGTCTGAGTATGAGGTAGAACAGATGGTTGAGTCTGCAGAGCTGTTTACTCATACTATAGCCTGGGAATCAGAGGTCGACTCCAGCGCTTCTGTGAATCCAGACGAGGAAATGATCTGCACTGATGCCCAGAATCTTTATGAGTCGGATCCAGGACCAGATGCAGAAGGTTCTGACCATAATGTAGACCCTCATTCCCAAACTGTAACTCCTGTTGGTGGAGACAATGAGGAAGACGATGATAAGACTCAAATACCTGATTGGAGCGACAACTTTAGTTTTTTGTCAGGGCAGGAACAGGTTGGCTCTGAGGACGACGGGTGTGATAACGCACAGGGTGATGATGATGAGGTCGGAGATCCCACTTACTGTCAACCCACAGTCAGCCAAGAGATGAGGTCAGCAGAGGAGATGGAGGAAGATGCTAGTGACGACGAGGTCAGGTTGCGCCTTCCTGGACAGAGACGTAGTACTGGAAGCACGTCAACAACTGCATCCTCAAACACAACTCTGCCTCTCACCACAAGTCGTGGTGGCTCTTCAGGTCGCATGGGTGCTAAGCCTTGCATAGCCTGGGCATTTTTTCAGATCGATAAAGATGACCCAACTCGTGTTATCTGTAACATTTGTCAGCAAAAGCTAAGTAGAGGCCAAAAAATACATAGTTTGAGTACTTCATGCATGAACCGGCACATGGACATGAAGCATAAGTTGCAGTGGGAAGCTCAGTGTGCTACAATGCTGCCTAGCAGGCCGGGCCAATCACCGTCTGCCATATCTTGTGCATCCGCGGCCTCTTCATCCTCTGTGACTGGGGGGACAGCAGTCACACCTGTTTTGGGGCGCAGACCTGCCACCTCTTTACCCGCAACAGCTAGCGTGATTGGCAGGTCATCATTATCTTTGGGGGTGGTAACACCAGCTGGTGTTGAGCGCTGTCCGACATCGATAGCACCACCTTTGGATCAAGGCAACCTAACATGTCCGCCTGCATCTTCCTCACAGACCGGCAGTTTGCCGGGGACACGCTTATCAACCCCGTCTAAGACAATAGCCAGCCCTCGGTCCCTCAGATGTGGACAAGTAAAAGACCATTTCTTCCTAGCCATGAGAAAGCTAAGAGGTTGAATTTCACCATCTGCAAGCTCTTGGCTACAGAAATGCTGCCTTTCCGCCTGGTGGACACAGAGGATTTTCGAGACCTTATGTCCGTCGCAGTGCCCCAGTACCAGATGCCCAGTCAGCACTACTTCTCAAAGAAAGGTGTGCCTGCGCTCCACCAGCATGTCGCACACAACATCACCGCTTCTTTGAGAAACTCTGTGTGTGACAGGGTGCATTTCACCACAGACACTTGGACGAGTAGGCATGGACAGGGGCGTTACATGTCGCTGACTGGGCACTGGGTAACTATGGTGACAGCAGGACAAGGGGCTGCTGTCCAAGTCTTGCCGTCCCCACGAGTTGTGCGTCAATCCTCTTTATGTCAAAGTTCCTCCACTGCTTCTGCCTCCTCAACCTCCTCTCGGTCTTCCACCTGCACCCAAAGCCTGTCTGGTCATGCCACAAGCTTTCTAACTGCGCAGAAGGGATCCTGCACACCTCCTTACTATGCTGGCAGTAGGGCTCAACGTCATCAGGCGGTTTTTACATTGAAATGTCTGGGAAATGTGAGTTACACAGCTGAGGAGTTGTGGTCAGCTCTGGAGAACCAATTTCATGAATGGTTGTCTCCACTGGACCTGAAACCAGGGAAGGCCGTGTGTGACAATGCTGCAAACCTGGGTGCGGCCCTTCGCCGGGGCAATGTCACACACGTGCCTTGTATGGCTCACGTGTTGAACCTGGTTGTCCAGCAATTTTTAGCCCACTATCCCAGACTAGATGGCCTTCTGCAGAGGGCACGGTTGCTGTGTGCTCACTTCCGCCGTTCGCATCCCGCAGCTCAGCGACTTACATCTCTACAGAAGTTGTTGGGCCTGCCACTTCACCGGCTAAAATGCGATGTACCTACCCGGTGGAATTCAACTCTGCACATGTTGCAGCGACTGTGGCAGCACCGACAAGCCCTGCTGCAATACGTTCTGACGTGTAGCCTGGGCCAACGAGATTCAGAGGTGGGGCAAATCACGCTGGAGGAGTGGTCTCAGATCAGGGACCTATGCACCCTTCTGCACAGTTTTGAAATGGCGACGAAGATGTTTAGTGCTGACGATGCCATTATCAGCATGACTATTGCGGTGATTTACATGCTGGAGCACATGTTAAACAGAATTCGGAGTCAGGTGGTGGCACAAGAGGAGGTGGAGGAAGTAGAGGAGGAGGAGTTGTATGCGGAAGGGCTAACATCTGCAAGGTCCAGACGGTCGGCAGCACCAAGGCGGCAGGCATGTGAGGGTGGGGGAGATGGTTTTACCAGGGCGCATGGTAGCAGCCAAACTAGTGAGGAAGGTGCAGGAGCCCAGGAAGAAGTGGAGGACGAACTGATGGAAGACTCATCAGATGAGGGAGACCTTGATCACATTTCTGTTGTGCGAGGTTGGGGGGAGAGGACAGAGGAAGGAAGCATGATTGTTACCTCGCCACCAACACAACTGGGACTTGGTGCTCCTGGATGCGCAACACACATGAGTGCCTTCTTGCTGCACTACCTGCAACATGACCCTCGAATTGTGAGAATTAGAAATAATCCTGACTACTGGGTTGCCACACTGTTAGATCCCCGGTACAAAAGTAAATTTGCAGAAATTATTCCTGCCATAGAAAGGGATGCACGCATGCAGGAGTATCAGCAGAGACTGTTGCAGAATCTTACATGTGCTTTTCCACAAAATACCAGTGGTGCACGTAGTGAATCTCACAGTTCCAACTTGCCAACCGTGGGACCGTCAAGTGTTCAGCACTCAAACCGTAACAGAACCACAGTATCTGCTGGTAACATCAATTTTGCGGAATCATTTCACCACTTTTTTAGCCCATCCTTTGCAAGGCCACAGGAGACAAGAAGTCTGACACATAGTCAACGCCTAGAGACGATGGTACAGGAGTATCTCCAAGTAAACATTGAAGCCACGACTGTGTCACTGGACCGTTGCTCTTTTTGGGCTTCCAATCTGGATAAATGGCCGGAGCTAGCCACTTACGCCTTGGAGATCTTGTCATGCCCCGCAGCCAGCGTTCTGTCTGAATGTGTGTTCAGCGCTGCTGGTGGTGTGCTCACAGATAAGCGCACGCGGCTCTCCACTGATAATGTAGACAGACTCACGTTCATAAAGATGAACAAATCATGGATCCGAAACGACTTTTCTACCCCTGTGTCATCCTGGGGAGAGTAAAAGCTTGATGATTGGTTAAAATCACCCTACTAACCGTTTTAAGCTTTCAAATTACTAATCATGTTTATCTGTATCTTGACTGGAAAATAATTTGGGCTTTGTAGCAGTGTGCAGCACTGATCCTATTAGGCCATCTATACTAAAGCTTCACCAGATTTAAAATTAAAAATAATTTTTAGCTGCATCTAGCCCGGAAAATAATTTTGGGGCTCCGAGATGCGCAAGGCACATAAGTGCCTTCTTGCTGCACTACCTGCAGCATGACCCTCATATTGTCAGAATTCGAAGTAATCATGACTACTGGGTTGCCACACTCTTAGATCCCCCAAACTTTTCGATCAACCTTTTCATTTTAATAAAGACCAAAAAAATTGTCATTTTTGAAATTATAAGCATTAGCAGGTTGTTAGAAACTGAAATCAAACAGTTTTCAACTCAAAACATTATTCTAGGTGATGTTACATTTTCACATAGGACCCCTTGTTCGAAAGGAGCTTCTGAACTCTCTCGTCCATTGAATTTGTCAGGTTTTGGATGGTTTCTGCTTCAATTGTTTTGCATGAGGACAGAATACCCTCCCAGAGCTGTTGCTTAGATGTGAACTGCCTCCCGCCATCATAGACACTCCTTTTAATGATGCTCCAAAGGTTCTGAATGGGGTAGAGGTCAGGGGAGCATGGGGGTCACACCATAAGTTTGTCCCCTTTTATGCCCATATCAGCCAGAGATGCAGATGTTTTATGTGCAGCATGAGATGGTGCATTATCATGCAGAAAAATGATCTTGCTGTGAAATACACGGTTCTTCTTCTTGAACCATGGCAGGAAGTGCTGTTTGAGAAAATCCACATACATTATGGAGTTCATCTTTAGCGCCTTCAGGGATCCTAAAGGGGCCGACAATCTCTCTCCCCATGATTCCAGCCCAAAACATTACTCAACCTCCTCCTTGTTGGCGCTGTAGCCGTGTTTGCGTGGGGTGTCCATCAACCAGCCTTCCTCCACTCCAACCATCTGGACCATCGAGCGCTGCACGGCACTCATCCGTGAACAAAACAGTTTTGAAATCAGTCTTCATGTAATGTTTTGCCCACTGGAGCCATTTCTGCTTGTGTGAAGTGGATAGAGGAGGTCGACAGGATGGCGCATGCACAGCTGCAAACCTCTGAAGGACCCTGCATCTTGTTGTTCGGGGGACGTTGGAGGCACAAGCAGCTTCAAAAACTTGTCTGCTGCTATGACAAGGCTTTTTTGCCGCTGCTCTTTCAACCTGACGTAATTGCCTGTAGGAAAGAGTCGTCAATTTGCCCTTATCAGCACGCACACGTGTGTACTGTGAATCAGCTACATACTTCTTGATTGCCAAGACACTTCATCCTGATCATCGCACAATGTTGATTGTAGTCATGCCTTGACCTAAACACTCCACAATTTGTTGCTTCTCAGCAGCCGACACATCCTTTTTCTTTCCCATTTTGTCAGAAAATGTAGGCTGCTTAATAATGTGAGAGAGCCTTCTTAAGTAGTCATGCCTTTCATTGGACACACCTGCCAAACTAATTAGCACAGGTGTCTGCAATTGCTTACAGTGATATAAAGAGCCCTGACACACATCACCATCAATGAGTTTAACTGACAAACAAACAAATTCTTCCCTTATCACTCCTAAACACTTTTTGTATAATAATTTGGAACGCAGTGTACATGTGCTTTTCCACAAAACACCAGTGGTTCACGTAGTGAATCTTACAGTTCTAACTTGCCAACCGTGGTCTGTATGGAGTTGTTCAATAAAGGGCCCAAAATTAAGATAACATAGATGGGAGAGGTCTCTATGAATAGGAATTCCTAAGTATTTGATACCCTGTGAGGGCCAGGCAAAGGGAAAGTTGGACTGGATGGAATCCTATATGGATTTGGGGAGGGAGACATCGAGGGCCTCAGACTTCGCTGCATTGATTTTAAAATTTTACCATGTAACAAAGTGATCTATTTCAGCCATAACAGCATGGATGGATATATGTGATTGAGTGATATATACTAGGACATCATCAGCAAATAGAGAGCACTTGTACTCGGTGCCTCCCACCTCAATCCACCTAATATTGGGGTTATGGCGAATTGATGAGAGCAGGTGCTCCGTCACTAGGATGTATAAGAGAGGGGACAGAGGACATCACTACCTTGTCCCATTGGTGATTGTGAAAGGTGATGAAAATGTTCTGACGCACCCCCTGGGCCTTGGGACACCCGGAGCCGGACCCTTTTTGGTGGATGCTGGTGGTTGTAGTCTTCGCGGCGGCGACCCAGTTCCGTGGCTCAGGGCGGTCAAACCAGTGGCGGAACTATTTATGTGGTTTTCATGTTTAAATGTCCGACTACGCCACCCGTGGATTGCGGTCAGAGTGAACCGCCGCTACAGGGCAGACCACTGAGGCTGGTGTTGTGGGTGCAGCAGAGCGTAGTATAACTCCCCACGGGAGGAGTATAGCCTCAGGGCAGTGTATGCGGAGGATGGGGGTGATGGTGCAGGGCAGCAGCAGTAACGACACGGAGTCAGTGATGCAGTTCAGGGCCTTTACTCACAGTTCTTATTATCCAGACCACGTCTGCAGGTAACGGCTGCCCACGTCGTACTGTGCTCACCAGGTGAGGGGCTCAGACAACTCCCAGATAACTTTGGAGCACTTCACAGGACCCCCTTTGTGTGTCCTTTGTCTGCCCTTTCTTACCAACACTTCTGTCCGGCTACCTCGGGCCTCCTCTTGGTAAACTTGGCGCCAGTTTCCCTGACCCTATGTGGTGCCTTCCTAGCGGGTGTAGCGAGGGGCTGCGCCACATAAAATGTCAGTGCCTCCGGTTTCTAGCTGAGGGTCGTTTCCTGCCTCCACTAGTACGGGGACCGGTCTCCCCCTTTGGCCTGACCCCTCCACGCAGGTGGATTCGGGCGTGCGGTGGCGACTCGCCCGTCCGCACCCCTGGCATCCCTTCATTCCTCGTTCCTGGAGCCTTCTCCGCTCCTCTTCCTTCCTTCTCCCTCTTCCAGGCCTGGGCCTCTGTTACTAGGCCCGCCTCCGGAGCAGAGCTCATGCAGAGCCCCTGCTCCCTGCCACTTCTGCTCAGACTTCTCTGCACTGAACTAAGATGGTGCCCACCTTTTATACTCCCTTCTCAATGCACCCAGGAACTGCTTCCTCCCTGCTCCTGCACTACAGGGTTCCCCTTCCTCAGTGTTCCCTCCCCCCACTCCAGCCAGGGACAGGGACTGTCGTGCCCATCTCAGGGGCATATTGGTCGCCCTGCCCCACGGCAATGTGGTGTAATGCATGCAGGTGTCGGGTCCTGATCCACACTCCATCCTTACCTGAGAGTGAGAAATCACACCTCTGGGTGAGGTGCAATACGTCTGTAGCAACCGAGCCCTCAGGGTGCTACAGTTCCATTTATCTTCAGCCTAGGTGACGTATTGCGATACAGGGCCGTGATTTTGGCTATAAAAGGGTCCCCTAGACCCCTACCCCAAGCTTTTTAAGAGAATCATATATGGCGTGCCAGGAGACTCTATGGAATGCTTTCTCAGCATCCAACGAGAGTATCTAATTACAAATTTTTAACTGCATCTAGCCCAGGAAATACTTTGTGCCTAGTAGCAGTGTCTGCTAGTGAGCAGATTATCCTGGCTGTTAAGCAAGCTGCACCACCTGTAGTTTAGACACTTAATTTTTTCAAAGGAAATGCTTCGGGACCATGGGATACTTAGTGAAGAGCATCAGGAGGCACCCCAAGGCATAGGGGCTGGGACTGGCAGTAGGATGCCTTGCGGTGGACAGCCGAGCTCGATCCTTATAAAAGCTTTTTAACTGCAGCAGCTTTAGTGGACGCTACTGGAGCTGGAATTACCGCGGCTGCTGGCATGAGACTTGCCCTCCAATAGATCCTTGTAAATGGATTTAAAGTGTATTCATTCAAATTAGAGAGACAATTTAAATTAAAAAGCTTACAGCTGCCTCCACCACAGGGGGGCTCGCTCGACCCACCATCGGACAGGCACCAGTATTGGGAGAGGGGGGCTGGCCGTCAGGGTTCACCGCAGCTCTGGCACAAACCCGGCGACACGGAGGTGGCACGGGCAGGAGCGGACTGGCCGTGTCGGCTTCTCACTTTTTGGATTTTAGAAGGGCATGACATGCCTATATCTGTGTCTCCCCCTCCTTTTACTTCTCCACCTCTTTTATTTTCGCATAACTATATGTACTTGTCACTTTTCCATGTGTTAGTTATGTCTTCTGAGCAGTTTGTCAGCTTTTGGACACCTTTGAAGGTGTTTTCTATGTGTTTCTATGTGTTTTTGTTTGCCTGCCATTGGTTTTAACGGTGTTCGAAGGTGTTCGACGAACAGTTCGACGAACAGTTCGGCGAACACACGGGTGTTCGACGAACCGAACCGAACTCGAACACTACGGGGGTGGCTCAACACTAATAGTAACATAGTTTTTAAGGTTGAAGGAAGACTAAGTCCATCTAGTTCAACCCATAGCCTAACATGTTGATCCAGAGGAAGGCAAAAAAAAAACATGTGGCAAACACTAAGCTCCACATTGGGGAAAAAAATTCCTTCCCGACTCCATACGACAATCAGACTAGATCCCTGGATCAACGCCCTATCAAGGAATCTAGTATTTGTAACCTGTAATATTATACTTTTCAAGAAAGGCATCCATACCCTTCTTAAATTTTAACAGTGAATCACTCATTACAACATCATGCGGCAGAGAGTTCCATAGTCTCACTGCTCTTACAGTAAAGAATCCCCGTCTGTGATTATGATTAAACCTTCTTTCCTCCAGACGTAGAAGATACCCCCTTGTCCCCGTCTCAGGCCTCAGAGTAAAAAGATCAGTAGAAAGGTCTTTGTACTGTCCCCTCATATACTTGTACATAGTAATAAGATCACCCCTAAGCCTTCTTTTTTCCACAGTAAATAACCCCAAGTGTAATCACCTGTCTTGGTATTGCAGACCCCCGAGTCCTCTAATAACCTTGGTTGTTCTTCTCTGCACCCGCTCTAGTTCAGCTATGTCTTTCTTATACACCGGAGACCAGAACTGTACACAGTATTCTAAGTGTGGTCGCATTAATGACTTGTATAGAGGTAAAATTATGTTCTCCTCATGAGCATCTATGCCTCTTTTAATGCATTCCCATTATTTTATTTGCCTTTGTAGCAGCAGCCTGACACTGGCCACTAAACGTGAGCTTGTCGTCCACCAATACACCCAGGTCTTTTTCAGTTACAGTTTTGCCCAGTGTTTTACAATAAAGCATATAATTATACATTTTATTTCCTCTGCCCAAGTGCATTACCTAACATTTATCCCCATTAAAGCTCATTTGCCATTTATTAGCCCAAGCTTCTAGTTTACATAGATCCTCCTGTAATATAAAATTGTCCCCCTCTGTATTGATTACCCTGCAGAGTTTAGTGTCATCTGCAAATATTGAAATAAGACTCTGTATGCCCCCTACAAGGTCATTAATAAATATGTTAAAAAGAAGGGGGCCCAATACTGACCCCTGTGGTACCCCACTGTTAACTGAGACCCAGTCTGAGCGTTTTCCATTAATAATCACCCTTTGTTTCCTATCACTGAGCCAATTCTAAACCCACATACATATATTTTCCCCTATCCCCATTGTTCTCATTTTATATATCAACCTTTTGTGTGGAACCGTATCAAAAGCTTTTGAAAAATCCATATACACAACATACACTGCATTTCCTTGGTCCAGTCCAGAACTTGCCTCCTCATAAAAACTGATCAGATTAGTTTGACAGGAACGGTCCCTCGTAAAGCCAAGTTGTTATTGGGTTATGAAGTTATTCTTCTTCAGATACTCTAGTATACCATCTCTTAGGAAACCCTCCAGGATTTTACCCACAGTAGAGGTTAAGCTTACCGGCCTATAATTTCCAAGTTCAGTTTTTGTCCCCTTTTTGAATATTGGCACCACATTTGCTATTCGCCAGTCTCGTGGTACAGACCCTGTTATTATGGAATCTTTAAAGATTAAAAATAATGGTCTATCTATGACATTACTTAATTCCTGCAGTACTCGCGGGTGTATCCCATCCGGGCCCGGGGATTTGTCAACTTTAGTGATTTTTAGATGCCGCCGTACTTCCTGCTGGGTTAAGCAAGTGACATTTAATGGAGAATTTTTGTTTTCACTAATCATGTTTTCTGTCATGCAATTTTCTTGTGTAAATACGGTTGAAAAAATATCATTTATCATATTGGCTTTTTCCTCATCCTCATCCACCATTTCACCCAGACTATTTTTAAGGGGGCCAACACTATCATTTTTTAGTTTTTTACTATTTATGTAGTTTAAGAATATTTGGGGGTTATTTTTACTTTCTCTGGCAATGATTCTCTCTGCCTCAATCTTTGCTGCCTTGATTTGTTTTTTGCATAATTTATTCATGGGAATAATGTTTGTAATATGCTGTACTGCATGGCTCTTGTAAGGGGCATTGCAAGTTCCTCCGTCCTAATTTTTGTCAGCTTTTACTTGGAAGGCATAAGCAAATACTATGGGAGACCCACTCCGCAATCATGGGAATAATGTTTGTAATATGCTGCACTGCATAGTTCTTGTAAGGGGCATTGCAAGTTCCTCTGTCCTAATTTTTGGCAGCTTTTGCTTGGAAGGCATAAGAAAAGACTATGAGTGACACACTCCCCAATAATGGGAATAATGTTTGCAATATGCTATACTGCATGGCTCTTGTAAGGGGAATTGCAAGTTCCTCCATCCTAATTTTTGGCAGCTTTTGCTTGGAAGGCATAAGAAAAGACTATGGGAGACACACATTCCCCAATAGTGGGAATAATGTTTTTAAGATGCTGTACTGTATGGCTCTTGTAAGGGTCATTAAAACCGTCTTGTTAAGCTACTGCGACGTCCACCAATTTTCCGAGGGGTATTGAAACCATCTTGTTAAGCTACTGTGCCCTCCACGTCTCTTCCAAGGGGCATTCAAACTGTCTTGTTAAGCTTCTGGGACCTCCACATCTTTTCTGAGGGGCATTAAAACCATCTTGTTAAGCTACTATGACCTCCACGTCTCTTCAAAGGGGCATTAAAAGTGTCTTCTTAAGCCACTCTGAACTCCACAGCTCTTCCAAGAGGCATTAAAATGTTGTTTTTAATTACCTCTAATCTCCACGACTCTTCCAATGGGCATTGCATTTCCTCCTAATTTTAGTCAGCTTTTGCTTTTCATTGCAAAGGCGAAAACTAAGGGAGACCCACTCCCCAATAATGGGTAGAAGGTTTATAGTACGCTGTAATCCACGTCTGTTTCAAGGGGCATTGCAGTTCCTCATAATTTTTGGAAAGCCTTCCATTCACTGCTTTAGCCAACTGTGTACAGGAGACCCAGTTGCTATAAATGGAAAAAACGGTTTAGTTAAGGCCCTCTGACCTCATGTCATTTCCAAGGGGCATTGGAGTGCCTCAAAATTTTTGGTAGGCATTGCACTCACTGTATGCCTTATAACTGTGTAGCTGAACCGCTGCTTTTGTTACAGAAACATATCCTACAAGACATATGTGGTTGACTGGCCTGATATTGATGTGAATGGTCCTTGTTCCTCCTGGTCTTTCTCCTTTGCCACTACCTCATCCATCATTTATCACCTGAAGCTTTGTTTTAACGGGAGTCATAAAACTGGGAGAGTAGCAGGATAACATCCAGCAATCCTCGGAGGAGGTAGGATATGCGCCAAAACACTGACCACCTCAGGCCTAGCCGCTACTACATACATCTGCTTGCATTCCAAGAAAACAAAGCAGATGTTAACTTATATCATCATCATCATGGTCCTCACCTTGGCACTCTCAACTCACCTGATGGAGAAGCCAGGGACCACCGGAGGGGTCTGGTTCTCTGGTGGGCTCGTCCAATCCTGCCCTAAAGCAGGTTGGGCTAAGAAAAGTGTGTGGGCGGATGTTCCAAGGAGAAATGGGGGTGGCTGGGGACCGTTTATGGACACCCGGCTGCCCCCAGGCGGCTGGGGAACGTGCGTGGACACCCGGCCTCAGGGCGGCTGGGGACCGAGTATGGATACCAGGCCGCCAACGCAGCCCTGACGTGGTGGCCAGATTCCACCTCCACATGCCTAAAAGGCCCAATTTCAAGTGCAAGCAAGCAGTATGGTATTGCAGCTTGGGGGTGGGTGGGTGGCAGGCTGCACACTTACGCTTGCATTCCAAAAAAACAAAGCAGATGTTAACTTCTATCATCATCATCATGCTCCTCACCTTGGCACTCTCAACTCTCCTGATGGAGAAGCCAGGGCCCATCGGAGGAGTCTGGTTCTCTGGTTGGCTCATCCAATGCTGCCCTAAAGCAGGCCGGGCTAAGAAAAGTGTGTGGGGGGATGTTACAAGGAGAAAGAGGGGTGGTTGGGGACTGCTTATGGACACCCGGCTGCCCCCAGGCGGCTGGGGACCGTGTGTGGACACCTGGCTGCGGGGCTGCTGGGGACCGAGTATGGACACTCGGCCTCCCCCTGGTGGCTGGGGACCGAGTGAGGACACCTGGCCTCTGGGCGGCTGGGGACTGAGTATGGATACCAAGCCGCCAACGCAGCCATGACGTGGTGGCCAGATTCCGCCTCCACATGCCTAAAAGGCCCAATTTCAAGTGCAAGCAAGCAAGCAGTATGGTATTGCAACCTGGGGGTGGGTGGGTGGTTGGCTGCATATTTGCGCTTGCATTGCAAGGAATGGGGGAGGTACAATTGAACACTGCCCAGGGACAAGAACTTGCACGGGGATAGTTGCAAGTCTACATCTTCTGATGCGGCAAGGATGACTTCTGATTGGCACACTCTTAGGCAGTGACCTGTGTGTCAGAGATGCTTCAAGGGGTCTTCCCCATGCTGTTCCCATGTCTTTTCAGCACTGTATGCTTGTGTCACACAGCACATGGCCAGATAAGGTTGTAAAATGTTAAAATTACGTTTCCCGGTAAATGCATTTGTCACGGTTGAAAGAAATACAAAAGTGCAAAAACGCATAAAAATTGCTACTTGTGAACATAGCCCAAGGTGTGGAGGAGTATTTTTGAGGGGGTTATTTATTTTACCTTATACACAAGTCTTTACCCTGGAAAGGAACTTCCTTAACATATTTCACAGGAAAGCACTTTCAGTTTAGTTTTTGAACGTTTTATTGTGAGCCCTTAACAGTGGCTTAATACCTATGACCACATTGTTGACAGCAGTGACCTGGGGGTCAGAAATGCTTCCTGGGGCGATCCCCATGCTGTCCCCATGTCAATTGAGCACTGTCACTATCGTTTTGGGCACTTGTTAGGCTTTTAAAAGACTGCCGGGGGTGCCGCCGCAAAACTGCTCGGGTCTCCCATAGACTAATATTGGGCTCGTTGCTCGGGTCGAGCACCCGAGTATCACGGCGAGCTCGGGCCGAGCTTCGAGCACCCGAGCATTTTAGTGCTCGCTCAACACTAGTGATGATGAAAAGCCCAGAGGCCATAGAGATGCATTGTGAGGTGAGTATAAGGCAAATTTTGGCAAATGCGGATTTTTGTAAAATTTGAGTTGGAATCAATTCCATATATACGCTTATCTCTACCTTACCAATATCAGAAACAGAGAACACCATGAATGCTTGACGTAATGAGTTTGTGGCAATACTAAAGGGTTGATGAATCTCAGGCAAAAAAATAAAAACTTTTTGCTTTTTTCGCATGACAGATACTTAAGAATCCTAAAAGTTTCCTTGTACTTTTAGTTTGTCGCTGCATACATTTACAAACAAACTACTTTTACATTTACTACCTTTACATTTCCACTTCACAAACATTAACACTCAACTCCAGCTTGATAAAGATATTTTTATATTAACTATAACACATACTCAAAATTCTAAAGAGTTTTTATTGGAGCAACATTTCCTGTAACGAATAACACCAAAGACAGTTACTATTTGGAAAAAGGAGGTGGTGATCACACATGCTCATAAACAATCTGTCACTACACATTCCTTTTTTTTCATATATTTCATAATCTCTTTAAAATAAAATAATTTTACATTTCATACCTTATTATGTGTTATCTTTAGCCTTCTATTTCTAAAACTAGAAAATTACACCATGAAAATAGCAAAGTTTATGTTTCTTTAGTGTTCATTTTAAACTAAAATCATCTCAACGGCTTGGCTCAAAGCCGATGGAAGTGGTTATGTGAGCTTTAGGATTAGTAACTGCATAAGATGCTCATAGGCGAAAAAAATGCAACAGGAAGCTCCTTCATCAACCACATTAAGTGGCCCAAAAGGGTTACTACACAGGAGCGGTCATATCATTGGTGCCAGAGGGGCCCAAAAAGTAAGGTGGCCTACTTCCAGCTCCAAAGCAGCTTCTGTCTGAGTCACATTGGACTGCAAAGGGCTTATATATTGCTCTTGCACAGGGGCCCTCTTCTGTGGTGTCCACCCATGGTCCTACATAAGACCTCTCAACATGGCACCCAAGCTAAAGAGAGCCTCATCTACCATTTTTTTAGAACTATATTGCATTTGGGAAGCAGCCCTGCCTTATGTAGTTTACACAAGCTTTATCTTCTCTCATTGCTCAGTCCAAGTCTACATCAGCCTCTTCACTGTGCAAAGGTAATTGTATAGGGAAAGCTCCTGCAAACACCTCCTATTACTCAATGCCAGTCCTCTGAGGAACAGAAGGTCTCCAGCCATAGGTATACAAAAGGTCCAACATAATTCAATACCTGCATACTTACCCTGTTAGTCTTGACCGTACTACTGCTGTGTTTGATGCTCCCTGCTGGACTTCTTCTTACAGTAGCTGCAGACATCACAACCAGTATACTCTGTGTGATGTCTGCAGCCAATCAATGGCCTCAGCAGTATGCGAGCCGAGACCATTGAGGACATTGATTGGCTGCAGATGTTACATGTAAAATAACAGCAAGGAGCACCAGAGACATGGAGCTGAAACATTCAGAAATAAAGGAGCACCGTATTTTTCGCACCATAAGATGCACTTTTTTCCCCCCAAATTTAAGAGGAAAATGGGGGGTGCGTCTTATGGCTCGAACCTTACCAGATACTTGCAGTGGTGGTATAGCGAAATCGCAGGGCCGATGCAGCAGAGCGGCGGTGGCTGCTGTGGCGCAGCAGAGCAGTGGTGGCTGCTGCGGCAAGGCAGAGCGGCTGTGCGGTGGCGAGGCAGAGTGGATTTGCAGCGCTGCGGTGGCGAGGCAGAGGGGCGGTGGGAGCATAGTGATCTACAGGAAAATGGCCGCCCGAACCAGGGCATGCGCAATCTGGGAGCTCGGGCGGCCATTTTTCTGTGGATCACAGCCTCACAAATATGGCCGCGGCCACCGGAGAGCCGCACCGCAGCACCCACCACCACTCTGCCGCACTGCTGCACACCCGCGCCACCGGACAGCAGCGCATACCGCTCACAGGCCCGGGACCCGGCCCCATCTGGTCCACAGGCCCCAGCCAGGCTCCAGCCCCACCACAGGCGCTAGCCAGGCTCCAGCCCCACCACAGGCCCCACCACAGGCCCTAGCACCCACCACAGGCCCTAGGCCCCACCACAGGCCCCGGCCAACAGCATCTCACCTCTTCTGCTGCAGCTGCCAGGTTCCTGAGGGAGGGAACTGAGGGCCCTGCGATCCTGCTCCACCACCACACCTCCCCGCTGCAGGAGCACCGGCTTCTTGCATCCAGGGTCCGCAGCATTCATCCACTTCCGCCAGCTTCCTGAAGGACCCTGCTTCCTGTGACCCTCGCTCCAACGCCCCCCAGGTAAGATACCTATATAAAGAGATGGACCCCCATCTTATAAAAAATATTTTTTTCCTATTTTCCACCCCAAAATTTGGGGTGCGTCTTATGGTCCGGTGCGACTTACAGTCAGAAAAATACGGTATATATATCATTTTGTTGTGTTTTACATGTATTGATGTCTGCATGCAGGCTGCTTTTCCACTATATTTGAGAAACCTTTTAATCTCAGTTTCTACAAAATGACAAAAATAAATAATGGGGAAAGGTGTAATCGCTGCTGCCATATACTGCTATCAACGACTTATCTTCTGCATAAACAAAGGGATAAGATAAATCGAAATCTTTCTTTTGACATCTGAAATCAGAGAAAAATTGTAATATGATAATTTCATCTCTACATCGGCCACAACTACTATCTTCATGAGACTCAAATCAAATCTCAAATTGATTTCTGTAAAATTTTGGTCAATCAAAATTTTTGGGACAAATCGTTATACACAAATCGATTTGCTCATCTGTAGATATTACTGCACCTGATAATCTGCAACAAGTAAATTTATTTTTACTCCCCTTGATATTAAAGGGAACGAGTCATCAGTTTTTGAGTTTTGTACTTCATTCCACAAACATGTCTATCATCTTCTGACACCACCTGTATACCCCCAAAAATACCATTTTAATTGCACTGAATGTAAATGGGCATCCTCGATGCGGCATCTGTGCCTCCTCTCTGCTCCTAATCACCATTCTCTGGCTTTGATTGCCATGGATGATGCATCCCACGTCATCCGCATAGCGAAGCAAAATCTCACACCTGTGCAGTAGCCTTGCAGGCCCATGCAAGCAAATATTTCTTCTCTACTGTGGGCAGAGCATAAAACATCACTGCGCAGGTGTCGAGTGACTAAATTTGGGCTCCAATGTAGCGGAAACTTTCTCCCTCATTGTTTCTTTTTTCCTGCCACTGGAAATTACTGGAACGATGTCACTCGGTTCTTGTGCATTGACGTTTTATGCTCTACCTGCAGTAGTATGACAGTGCGAGCCTGTGAAACTACTGTGGAGGCGTAAGTTTTTGTTTCGATATATGGATGACGCAGGATACGTCATTGGTATTAATGAAAGCCGGAGGATGGCGATTGGGAGCAGAGAGGAGATGCCGCCATGAGTAACGCCCATCCTCATTTACATAGAGCACAGGAGCAATTAAAATGGTATTTTTGGAGGCATAGAGGGGGAGTCAGGAGATGATAAACTTTTTTTGGCATGAAGTACTGGAGCAAATAAAGGTGGTGACATTTGTTCAGAGGCTCAGAAACTGGTGACAGGTTCCCTTTAAGGAATCTGGTGACAGGTTCCCTTTAAACTATGTAGGAGATATTTCAGAACTGGAAACATACCCATTATTTTAATAAAAAAATAAATGGGCCTTGTCCCGGTCAGCCAAATTTTATCCACCGTTCTGCTGCGGCTAAGCAGAATTTCATAACAGAAAATAAGATTCTTAGTTATCATCTTAACAAACTTCTGACATGTCACAGTGACATGGATTTAGAGATGCAAGCATCTATACGTTTTTCATAGTCTTCATTTATCTTAATATGGTGTACAGTTTTTTTTTTTATTATGTCTTTCACTCTTAAGTTCTTTCAACATGCCATAGGCGTGGCCTCTCGTGGCTCTGTGATTTAAAGCAATTACAACTACAGAATAAGCATTTGTTTTGCTGTTTAACAGATGTGAAATCCTATTAATTGAATGCAACAAGTCGCTGCCAGATCAGGCCTATCCAATGTTATACTTTTCATAATGAATTCTCTGCTATATTCCCCTGCTCAGACATGATCAAAATCACGAATATGAAAAATAAGAAATTCATGCACACTCATGTTCAGTGGCACGGAGCCTATTCTCTATTCGACCATTCATTTAACCCCTCGGTTTTGTACTAAACGGCTATCTACAATTTCTTCTTTAGCTAGCAAAGATATATTTTTCACTTTATGCAAAAACTGTACTTACACTTCTTCTATCAGTGAATACATCAATGCAGTATATGTGCTGGGAATACTATTTTTGCTGCTAAAGCAACACGTAAAAGACAAATTACAAATGTAAATACAACAAATGGAATGTATAAAATGCACTGTTAGAAAAAGTTAACATGTCTGATATGCTTCTTTTAGTATATTTTATGTCATAGTATGTATGTACAGTAAACTCAGATGCTTATTTATTGCTATTGTAGTTTTTGCACCTTTATATACATTTCTGTTGATTAATATGAATGGTACCAGGGACATGACTACCTATTGACAGTTAAACATGTTTATTGGGTTTTACTGGAAGAATAGCTTACATTTGCCAAAAGTTCCAAATTGTTAAATATTCTAAATTTTAAGCAACAATTCCAACAAATTCAGGCATGCCCTATAGTGATGAGCGAGCACTAAAATGGTCGGGAACTCATTGATCGGGTTGAGCAAATTGGAATAATCGGGCGCTCGACCCGAGCAACGAGCCCAATGTAAGTCTATGGGACTTTTTCAGGTGGCTCCACCCTGCTGTCTGCAGAGGGCCTAAAAATTGCCCAAAATCGATGGGAACAGTGCTCAAATGACATGAGAACAGCATGGGGAAGACCCCTGGAAACATCTCTGACTCCCAGATCACTGGAAGTAACGTGGTCAGAGTATTAGACCACTTTTACGGACTCACAATAAAACATACAAAAACGAAACCAAAATGGATTTTCCTGGGAAATATGTTAAGGAACATCCTTTCCAGGGTAATGACTTGTATATAAGGCAAAATAAATAACCAAAAACAAAAATACTCCTCCACAACTTGGGCTATGTTCACACGTAGCATTTTTGATGCGTTTTTGCACTTGTGAATTGCTTTCAACCAAGACAAATGCATTCACCAGGAAATGTCATTTTAACATTTTACAACCTTATCTGGCCATGTGGTGTGTGACACATCATCAGACACATGCATATCGTGCTGAAAAGACATGGGAACAGCATGGGAAAGACCTCTGAAAGCATTTCTGGCTCCCAGATCACTGCCTAAAAGTGTGCCCATCACAAGTGATCCTTGGCGCATGCGCAGATGCCTCCCGCCATGCATCTGTCATTGCAGACAATCACCGTCCACGTCCTTGTCCCAGTGCAGCATTCAGTTGTCCCTACCACATTCCTTGGAATGCAAGCGCAAGTATGGAGCCAGCCACCAACCCACCCACAGTCTGCAATACTATACTGACATATTTTTGACAGCTGCTTGCACTTGAAATGTGGCCTTTTAGGCTGGTGGAGGCGGAAGCTTTTCATAACCTCATGGCGGCGGCGGCCGGGTGTGCATACTCGGTCGCCAGCCGCCACTACTGTATATTTCCCGGTATCGCCTCGGCCTTCCACCAGCACGGGTCCCACAACAGTACCCGTGACCTCCCCAGTCCACTTACTGGGAAGGACCGCCTAGCCACAAACACGTGGACAGATGAATGTGGCCAGGGACGGTACGGAGCCAGTCCACAACTTTTTTTTGCTGAGAGTTGTATTTAGCTCGGTGAAAGGACTTGCATAGAGGGAAACCGTATTTACCCTGCGTGTCATTTCTCCCAGGAAGTCCTGTAATTGAGCTTGTTGCAGAAGCAATGGCAGCCCGTCCAACATCAACTTGCACTTGTCGGTGGTGCTTTGACACACACACATCTTTCTTTGCGCATTTAATTTCTTGAATACAGAGTTGGACAATGGCCTGATCTGTAATGGGTTTTTAGAAATAACATACATAAGCATGGCCGATCCACATTAAAAAAGCAGCCATAGAGTTTCCAGGAACCTTCCCCCACACTTTTCTTAGCCAGGGCTGCTTTTCGGCAGGGTTGGATGGGCCCACCAGAGAACCGTAGACTCCTCCGGGCCCTGGCTTCTCCTTCAGGAGAGTTCATAGTGCCAAGGTTAGACCAAGATGATGATAGAGGCCACCATCTGCTTAGTTTTCTGTTACTTGGAATGCAAGTTCAAGTATGCAGCCAGCCATCCACCCACCCACAGGCCGCAACACTAAACTGCCAGATTTCTGGGCAGCTCTTTGCACTTGAAATATGGCCTTTTAAGCTCGTGGAGGCGGAAGCTTTTCACAACCTCATGCCGGCGGCGGCCGGGTGTCCATACTCGGTCCCCAGCCGCCACTATATTTCCCGGTATCACCTCCGCCTTCCACAAGCGCGGGTCCGAAAACATTACCCGTGCCCTCCCCAGTGCACTTAATTGGAAGTACAACCTAACCACAGACACGTGGACAGGTGAATGTGGCCAGGGACGGTACGGAGCCAGTCCACAACTTTTTTTGCTGAGAGTTGTATTTAGCTCTGTGAAAGGACTGGTATAGAGGGAAACCGTATCTACCCTGCGTTTCATTTCTCCCAGGAAGTCCTCTAAAGCTGCTTGCTCTTGAAATGTGGCCTGAACATTACTGCTGGTATTTTTCTGCGGGAATTTGCTTGCCTCCTACCAGCCTGGAATATTTCCAGCAAACTATGGTATTAGCACTGCCCCCAGTACCAGTAGCGAAGCCATCCCCAATTTCCTCTCAGGAATTTTATTTGGTAGACTGAGTGGCTGCCCAAAAATAGGAGGAGCTGAAGCTAGAGTGGCAGTAGGTGCAAGTTTCTCCAGCCTGTTAAATATTAGAGGGTGAACGGCAGCACATTGGATCAGTGGTTAGCACTGAAGCCTTTCAACGCTGGGATCCTGGGTTCAAAATCCAGCAAGGACAACATCTGCAAGGACTTTGTATGTTCTCCCCATGTTTGCATGTGTTTCCTCCTCAGTAAAAAAGCAGCCATAGAGAGTCCGGGAACCTTCCCACACACTTTTCTTAGCAAGGACTGCTTCTCGGCAAGGTTGGATGGTCCCACCAGAGAATCCTCTTGTGTGCCTTGGCTTCTACCTCAGGAGAGTTCATGATAGCGCTAACTTTGCAGCTGCTATGGGACTCTTGAGCGGGTGAGAAAGGTTAGCTCTCAGAATCAAATCCTCTGGTGGGCACAATGTTTTTCAATCTGAAACAGCTTCTCAGTGGGAGTTGTATTTCACCACAGCCATATTCTTTAGCTCGGTGAAAGGACTGGCATAGAGGGAAACCATACATACCCTGGCTGTCATTTCTCCGTCATCAGGTTCCGCCCATTGTCACATACGACCATGCCTGGCTGTATGTTCAGCGGTGAGAGCCACAGATCAGGCTGCTTTATTACAGCTTTCAACAACTCTGCAGCGCTGGGCGGTTTGTCAATTAAGCATTAAGCATGTTATCTTCAGAACAGCCTGTTGCCGCTTGGCCAAGGCAGTGTGGCAGTGCTGTCAGCTTGTGACTGATGTGGTCATTTCGGAGATGGAGGAGGAGGTGCATGAGCTGAACAATGTGATTACATTGAGGTTAAATTGGTGACATTGGTTTTTATACTAAAGAAAGATCCTATTGTTTTGTTTTTTTTTTAATGTTATTTTTTAAGACAAATGCATTCACCCGGAAATGTCATTTTAACATTTTACAACTTTATCTGGCAATGTGGTGTGTGACACATCATCAGACACATCCTTTTTTATTTATAATGGATGGACTCTGAAAGTGATAAAGCCTATTTTTATAGGGACATCAGATGGCCCTTAGTATTCTTAAAAGGCCAGCAGTCGGCCCTAGCTATTGTCAGAGAGCCATCAGCCGGCTATGCTTTGTTGTTCCCATTATTAACAAGTGGGTCTCCTATACTGTTTTTGCGTGTACAGTGACTGCAAGGGCTGCTAAAAATTTAGATGCAACCCAATACCCCTTTGAAGAGACATAGAGGAGGGTCTCAGTAAAAAAAATGTTCCCATTATAAAGGAGCGGGTCTCCTAAAGTGGTAATGCCCATGCTTTGACTGCAAGGGCTGCCAAAATTTGGGAAAGACCCCACTAAGAATTTAAAGACACCTATAGCAGAGCCACAGTAACAAGGTATGAAATGTTCCCATTAGAAAGGAGAGAGTCTGCTATATTGTTATAGGGTATGCAGTGAGTCCAAAGGCTGACCAATTTTAGGAAAAACCCCACTAAGAATTTAAAGACACACAGAGCAGGGCCACAGTAACAAGGTACGACATGTTCCCATTAGAAAGGAGAGGGTCTGCTATACAGTTATAGGGTATGCAGTGAGTGCAACGGCTGACCAATTTTAGGAAAAACCCCACTAAGAATTTAAAGACACATAGAGCAGGGCCACAGTAACGACAAATTCCCATTAGAAAGGAGAGAGTCTCCCATAGTGTTGGCCTATGCAGTGAATGCAAGGGCTGCCAAAAATTTGGGGGCGCTAAAATGACCCTTGGAAGAGACTTGGAGGAGGTCCTCAAAAAAATTTTCCCATTAGAAAGGAGCGGGCCTCCTATACTTGTAATGCCCATGCACTAAGTGTATGGGCTGACAAACAGTTACCCCTGGGGGTATACATGAAAATACTGTATACAAATTTTTCTTTAGGAGTATAGCACACACCCTTAAAAAAAATTATGTGGGTGTTGCATCACGGACCATGGTCACCCTGGTGATATGGTGGTGGAGGATGAGGAGAAGGAGGAGGACAAGAGCAAATAGCCAAAATCAGGAAGCGTATACCTATGTGTGGGTGTGAAAAGGTGCATGGGAATACACCTCCCAAGAAAAGACACTGGATTTGAGTTTATGTTACGCTGCTATCATTCGTTGATGTTGAGATGACTGGCCCAATCCAGCCCTTGTTCATTTTTATAAGAGACAGCCTGTCAGCATTTTGACAGGCGGATGCGCTTATCAGTAGAGATGAGCGTTGTTCTACTCGAACTGTTCGTTAATCTCAAATTCGAGCAGTTTTGGGCGGTGTTCGAGCCGTTCGGCGAACACGAACAATTTGAGAAAAATTCGGCTGTTCGAGGTTATGTTCGATAACTGTTCGTGCACCAAAATCATAACTGGATTTTTTCTCAGTAATGATGAAAATTAATGTTAATACGCAGTTTGAGTGTACAGCGGGGTGGGGGGAGGGGCAGGGGATGGATCTCTGCAGGAATAATGAAGATCTCCATTTTTTTTTCTCTTTCCCGCATTTACAGTGGGGAGGTGCAATCTGTCAGCCTATCAGCAGCGCACACACGGAGCGAAGTGCTTTTTTTCACACAAGCAAGGGCATGTGTCATTGGCAGTGTATGTCACATGTCCTTGCCCTATAAGACCAAGCCGTTTTCCCCGTCGCCACCATTTTCTCACTGCTTCAGCTGCGTGTTAGACGGCACCGCTGTTGCTGTGTGCGCTATACCTTGTTAATTTCAAGCCAATTTTCGCACAAATCTACAGATAGCTTGGGAGTAGGGAATAGTTGTGATTGCAGTCCTTTTAAGGACTAGGTTACAGCATTTCCAACTACTTTTACCAGGCAGGTCTGTGCTCTTAAATAGATAGGTTGTGGGAGTAAAGACTAATTGTAATTGGAGTTCTTTTCAGGACTAGGTTACATCAGTTCCTATCAGTTTTTGCCAGGCAGGTCTGTGCCAGTGCTGTGCAAGTTTTTTTCACAGCATTTGGCTGAATCTAGCAAAGCTAATCCTTTTTGGCCTATTGCAGAGTGTGTTAGTCAGTGGAGTAGCCTATCTGTGTTGCAAGATATACCACCTGTGTATAGAATACCAATTTTTTTACTGCACCTAGTGAAGTAAAATCTTTTGGGCATAGCATCATTCTATTAGTCCATCTGTACTGACCTCCATCAGGTTGCAAATTGAATATAATTTTTTTCTGCATCTAGCTCTGAAAAAATATTTGGCCTTCTAGCAGTGTGTGGGACTTTCTCTATTAGTCCATCTATACTGACCTCCATCAGGTTGCAAACTGAATATATTTTTTTCTGCATCTACCTCTGAAAAAATATTGGGATTGTAGCTGTGTGTGGGACTTGTTCTATTAATCCATCTATACAGACCTCCATCAGGTTGCAAACTGAATATAATTTTTTTCTGCATCTACCTCTGAAAAAATATTTGGGCTTCTAGCTGTGTGTGGGACTTGTTCTATTACGCCATCTATACTGACCTCCATCAGGTTGCAAATTGAATATAATTTTTTTCTGCATCTAGCTCTGAAAAAATATTGGGCTTCTAGCTGTGTGTGGGACTTGTTGTATTAGTCCATCTATACTGACCTCCATCAGGTTGCAAACTGAATATATTTTTTTCTGCATCTACCTCTGAAAAAATATTGGGCTTCTAGCTGTGTGTGGGACTTGTTCTATTAATCCATCTATACAGACCTCCATCAGGTTGCAAACTGAATATAATTTTTTTCTGCATCTAGCTCTGAAAAAATATTTGGCCTTCTAGCAGTGTGTGGGACTTTCTCTATTAGTCCATCTATACTGACCTCCATCAGGTTGCAAATTGAATATAATTTTTTTCTGCATCTAGCTCTGAAAAAATATTGGGCTTCTAGCTGTGTGTGGGACTTGTTGTATTAGTCCATCTATACTGACCTCCATCAGGTTGCAAACTGAATATATTTTTTTCTGCATCTACCTCTGAAAAAATATTGGGCTTCTAGCTGTGTGTGGGACTTGTTCTATTAATCCATCTATACTGACCTCCATCAGGTTGCAAACTGAATATAATTTTTTTCTGCATCTAGCTCTGAAAAAATATTTGGCCTTCTAGCAGTGTGTGGGACTTGTTCTATTAGTCCATCTATACTGACCTCCATCAGGTTGCAAATTAAAAATAATTTTTATCTGCATCTAGCTCTGAAAAAATATTTGGGCTTCTAGCTGTGTGTGGGACTTGTTCTATTACTCCATCTATACTGACCTCCATCAGGTTGCAAATTGAATATAATTTTTTTCTGCATCTAGCTCTGAAAAAATATTGGGCTTCTAGCTGTGTGTGGGACTTGTTGTATTAGTCCATCTATACTGACCTCCATCAGGTTGCAAACTGAATATATTTTTTTTCTGCATCTACCTCTGAAAAAATATTTGGCCTTCAAGCAGTGTGTGGGACTTTCTCTATTAGTCCATCTATACTGACCTCCATCAGGATGCAAACTGAATATATTTTTTTCTGCATCTACCTCTGAAAAAATATTGGGCTTGTAGCTGTGTGCGGGACTTGTTCTATTAATCCATCTATACAGACCTCCATCAGGTTGCAAACTGAATATAATTTTTTTCTGCATCTACCTCTGAAAAAATATTTGGGCTTCTAGCTGTGTGTGGGACTTGTTCTATTACTCCATCTATACTGACCTCCATCAGGTTGCAAATTGAATATAATTTTTTTCTGCATCTAGCTCTGAAAAAATATTGGGCTTCTAGCTGTGTGTGGGACTTGTTGTATTAGTCCATCTATACTGACCTCCATCAGGTTGCAAACTTAATATATTTTTTTCTGCATCTACCTCTGAAAAAATATTGGGCTTCTAGCTGTGTGTGGGACTTGTTCTATTAATCCATCTATACAGAACTCCATCAGGTTGCAAACTGAATATCATTTTTTGTCTGCATCTAGCTCTGAAAAAATATTTGGCCTTCTAGCAGTGTGTTGGACTTTCTCTATTAGTCCATCTATACTGACCTCCATCAGGTTGCAAATTAAAAATAATTTTTATCTGCATCTAGCTCTGAAAAAATATTTGGGCTTCTAGCTGTGTGTGGGACTTGTTCTATTACTCCATCTATACTGACCTCCATCAGGTTGCAAATTGAATATAATTTTTTTCTGCATCTAGCTCTGAAAAAATATTGGGCTTCTAGCTGTGTGTGGGACTTGTTGTATTAGTCCATCTATACTGACCTCCATCAGGTTGCAAACTGAATATATTTTTTTCTGCATCTACCTCTGAAAAAATATTGGACTTCTAGCTGTGTGTGGGACTTGTTCTATTAATCCATCTATACAGACCTCCATCAGGTTGCAAACTGAATATAATTTTTTTCTGCATCTAGCTCTGAAAAAATATTTGGCCTTCAAGCAGTGTGTGGGACTTTCTCTATTAGTCCATCTATACTGACCTCCATCAGGTTGCAAACTGAATATATTTTTTTCTGCATCTACCTCTGAAAAAATATTGGGCTTGTAGCTGTGTGCGGGACTTGTTCTATTAATCCATCTATACAGACCTCCATCAGGTTGCAAACTGAATATAATTTTTTTCTGCATCTACCTCTGAAAAAATATTTGGGCTTCTAGCTGTGTGTGGGACTTGTTCTATTACTCCATCTATACTGACCTCCATCAGGTTGCAAATTGAATATAATTTTTTTCTGCATCTAGCTCTGAAAAAATATTGGGCTTCTAGCTGTGTGTGGGACTTGTTGTATTAGTCCATCTATACTGACCTCCATCAGGTTGCAAACTTCATATATTTTTTTCTGCATCTACCTCTGAAAAAATATTGGGCTTCTAGCTGTGTGTGGGACTTGTTCTATTAATCCATCTATACAGAACTCCATCAGGTTGCAAACTGAATATAATTTTTTTCTGCATCTAGCTCTGAAAAAATATTTGGCCTTCTAGCAGTGTGTCGGACTTTCTCTATTAGTCCATCTATACTGACCTCCATCAGGTTGCAAACTGAATATAATTTTTTTCTGCTTCTAGCTCTGAAAAAATATTTGGCCTTCTAGCAGTGTGTGGGACTTTCTCTATTAGTCCATCTATACTGACCTCCATCAGGTTGCAAACGGAATATAATTTTTTTCTGCATCTAGCTCTGAAAAAATATTTGGCCTTCTAGCAGTGTGTGGGACTTGTTCTATTAGTCCACCTATACTGACCTCCATCAGGTTGCAAATTCAAAATAATTTTTTGTCTGCATCTAGCTCTGAAAAAATATTTGGCCTTCTAGCAGTGTGTTGGACTTTCTCTATTAGTCCATCTATACTGACCTCCATCAGGTTGCAAACTGAATATTTTTTTTTCTGCATCTACCTCTGAAAAAATATTTGGGCTTCTAGCTGTGTGTGGGACTTGTTCTATTAGTCCATCTATACTGACCTCCATCAGGTTGCAAATTGAATATAATTTTTTTCTGCATCTAACCCAGCCAGTAGTTTTGGCCTAATACCACAGTTTGGCCACTCAGCTCTGCTCGGTGCCCATCCATTGTTTTTTTGTGCAAACAACTCCAGAGTTGTGAATTAGTTAACCACCAAAATGAGTGGAAAAAGGCCTGCTGCTGGTGGAAAGGTGAATAGGCGTGATGGGAAGGGGAAAAATGGTTGTGTCCGTGGGGTAGGTGTTAAAGCAACAGTAACATCTGCAGAAGAAAGACCATCTTCCAGCCAAACTAAAATGTCTACTTCTTTTAGCGGCCAATGTGATAAGATCCCTTTCTTACGGCCACGCCAATCGCTACAAATTCCAGATGAGGCACAAAAACAGCAGGTGCTTCAATGGATATCAAGTGCTCCTTTAAGTGGTAGTAGTAGTAGTAAGTAAAGCCGAATAAAGACTTGCGTCCATCAAGTTCGACCTGTTAGTTCTGTAATTGCTAAAGTTGATCCAGAGGAGGGCAAAAACCCCAAATGATTTGGCCAATCTTCACCTGAGGAAAAATTCCCTCCCGACTCTGAAACCAGCAGTCAGAATAAATCCCTGTGTCAACCTACTATTTTATTTTATTTTTAGGTATATGCAGAAATCTGCCTGGTATCTAGAAAAGCATCCAGTCCCCGCTTGAACTGGTTTAGTGAATCCGACATTACCGTCTCCTCACTCAGTGAATTCCATATTCTCACTGCTCTTACCGTAAAGAACCCCTTCCTATGCTGGTGCTGAAACCTTTTCTCTTCCAGTCTTAGTGAGTGCCCTCTTGTTACCGTAATATCCCTCCTTTTGAACAAATCCCGGGCAAGGTCTCTATACTGTCCCCTAACATATTTGTACACATTTATTATGTCCCCCCTCAACCTTCTCTTTTCCAGGCTGAATAGTCCTAGTTTTGCCAACCTCTCTGGGTATTGCAGTCCCTCCATTCCCCTTATTAATTTTGTTGCCCTCCTTTGTACCTTTTCAAGCTCATTTATATCCTTTCTATATATTGGGGCCCATAACTGAGCACAGTATTCCAAGTGTGGTCTGACCAGTGCTTTGTACAGTGGAAGAACAATGTTCTCATCCTTTGCAGCTATACCTCTTCTGATACATCCCATTACCCTGTTTGCCCTTACAGCAGCGGCCTGACTTTGGGCACTCCAATTTAGTTTGCTATCAATCAAGATGCCCAAGTCCTTCTCCATCTCTGAATTCCCCAATGATTTCCCATTCAGTGAGTACTGGTGACTTCCATTTTTCCTTCCCATATGTATGACCTTACATTTCTCCTCGTTAAACCTCATTTGCCATTTAATGCTCCACCTACCCAGCTTATCCAAATCCCTCTGTAGGTCTTCACTATCCTCTTTTGTATTAATTGTTTTACATAACTTTGTGTCATCTGCAAATATTGATATTTTACTATTTATCCCGTTGACTATGTCGTTAATAAAGATATTAAATAACATTGGGCCTAGTACAGACCCCTGTGGTACCCCACTAGTGACGCTTACCCAATCTGAGTATATTCCATTTATAACCACCCTCTGCCTTCTATCCTTTAGCCAGTTAGCTACCCACTTGCAGACATTTTCGCCCAGCCCCATCATTCTCATTTTGTATACCAACCTATTATGTGGCACGCTATCGAACGCTTTTGAGAAGTCGAGATACACGACATCCACTGGTTCCCCCTGATCTACTCGAGAGCTAACCTCCTCGTAGAAGTCAATCAGGTTTGTTTGGCAGGAGCGATTCCTCATGAATCCATGTTGGTTCGGGGTTAATAGATTATTAGCATCAAGATGCTCCATGATTGCCTCATTAATAAAGCCTTCAAAAATTTTGCCCACAACGGACGTCAGACTCACGGGCCGATAGTTTCCGGTGTTACTTTTTGCTCCCTTTTTGAATATTGGCACTACATTCGCCTGTCGCCAATCAAGTGATACAGACCCAGTCTCAACAGAGTCCTTAAATATAAGATATAACGGTCTGTCTATCACATTACTTAGTTCCCTTAGTACCCGTGGGTGTATGCCATCAGGTCCTGGTGATTTGTTTATTTTAATGTTACTGAGGCGTTTCTGTACCCCAGCTTGGGTTATATTTGTCATACTTAGTGGAGGATTAAGCTTGTCACTTCTCATTTCGCCTGTTAGTTCTTTTTCCTTTGTGAAAGTTGACGAAAAAAATTTATTTAATAGATTAGCTTTATCCTCATCTTTCTCTATGATTTTGCCTTCATCACTTTTTATCGGTCCAATATTATTCGATTTTATCCTTTTACTATTTATATACGTAAAGAACAGTTTGGGATTTGATCTACTTTCCCTAGCAATACGTCTCTCTGTTTCCTCCTTTGCTATTTTTATTTGTTTTTTGCAGGTTCTCGTTTTTTCCTTGTAACACATTAGTGCCTCCTTGCTGTTTTCCTGTTTTAATCTCTTGAATGCCTCTTTTTTGCTATTTAACGCCCCTTTTACGTTCTTATTCAACCATATTGGTTTCCTCTTATTTCTGGCCCTTTTATTCCCATACGGTATATACCTCTCGCACTGAGCATTCAGAATTCTTTTGAAGGTTTCCCATTTACTATTCGTATTTCCTTGATTAAGAACTATGTCCCAGTCTATAAGTTGAAGGTTTTCTTTCAGCTGATCAAACTTCGCCCTCCTAAAGTTTAATGTTTTAGTTGTTCCCTTATTGATAACCCTACTGAAGGGCATTTTGAAATTGATAATATTATGATCGCTATTACCTAGGTGCCCCCCTATCTGTACCTCAGTTATTCTATCAGGCCTATTAGTCAATATTAAGTCCAACACTGCCTTCCCTCTCGTTGGTTCCTGTACTAGTTGGGAGAGATAATTATCCTTGATATTTGTCAAGAAACTTTTTCCTTTCTGCGATCTACAGGTTTCTGTTTCCCAGTCAATATCCGGGTAGTTGAAGTCCCCCATTACAATCACCTCATTATGTTTTGCTACTTTGTCTATTTGTCCTAATAGCAGTTTCTCATTCTCCTCTGTTATATTGGGTGGCTTATAGCAGACCGCAAGTAATATTTTATTATTATTTTTTGCCCCCTCTATCTCTACCCACATGGACTCGACCCCCTCTTCTCCCTCTCCTATATCTTCCCTTAGTCTGGGCTTTAGATGTGACTTTACATATAAGCAGACTCCTCCGCCCTTCCCCTGTTTCCGGTCCCTTCTAAATAAACTATAATCTGTTAAATTTACCGCCCAGTCGTAGCTATCGTCTAGCCAAGTCTCTGTTATACCTACGATGTCATACCTCTCCTCCGATATAAGCGCCCGCAGCTCATCCGCCTTATTGGTCAGGCTTCTTGCGTTGGTCAGCATGCAAGATAAAACTTTGGGGTTATTTAGCATCCTATTCTTCTCTAACGATCTAACTGGGATCTCCTCCACATCAACTTTAACATCACAAATACTCCAGTCCTCAAAGGTGTCACCCCAATCGCACTTGCTTCCTCACAGCTCCCAAATCTCCAGCTGCCCATCTGAGTATGAGGTAGAACAGATGGTTGAGTCTGCAGAGCTGTTTACACATACTATAGCCTGGGAATCAGAGGTCGACTCCAGCGCTTCTGTGAATCCAGACGAGGAAATGATCTGCACTGATGCCCAGAATCTTTATGAGTCGGATCCAGGACCAGACGCAGAAGGTTCTGACCATAATGTAGACCCTCATTCCCAAACTGTAACTCCTGTTGGTGGAGACAATGAGGAAGACGATGATGAGACTCAAATACCTGATTGGAGCGACAACTTTAGTTTTTTGTCAGGGCAGGAACATGTTGGCTCTGAGGACGACGGGTGTGATAACGCACAGGGTGATGATGATGAGGTTGGAGATCCCACTTACTGTCAACCCACAGTCAGCCAAGAGATGAGGTCAGCAGAGGAGGTGGAGGTAGATGCTAGTGACGACGAGGTCAGGTTGCGCCTTCCTGGACAGAGACGTAGTACTGGAAGCACGTCAACAACTGCATCCTCAAACACAACTCTGCCTCTCACCACAAGTCGTGGTGGCTCTTCAGGTCGCATGGGTGCTAAGCCTTGCATAGCCTGGGCATTTTTTCAGATCGATAAAGATGACCCAACTCGTGTTATCTGTAACATTTGTCAGCAAAAGCTAAGTAGAGGCCAAAAAATACATAGTTTGAGTACTTCATGCATGAACCGGCCCATGGACATGAAGCATAAGTTGCAGTGGGAAGCTCAGTGTGCTACAATGCGGCCTAGCCGGCCGGGCCAACCACCGTCTGCCATATCTTGTGCATACGCGGCCTCTTCATCCTCTGTGACTGGGGGGACAGCAGTCACACCTGTTTTGGGGCGCAGACCTGCCACCTCTTTACCCGCAACAGCCAGCGTGATTGGCAGGTCATCATTTTCTTTGGAGGTGGTAACACCAGCTGGTGTTGAGCGCTGTCCGACATCGATAGCACCACCTTTGGATCAAGGCAACCTAACATGTCCGCCTGCATCTTCCTCACAGACCGGCAGTTTGCCGGGGACACCCTTATCAACCCCGTCTAAGCACAATAGCCAGCCCTCGGTCCCTCAGATGTGGACAAGTAAAAGACCATTTCCTCCTAGCCATGAGAAAGCTAAGAGGTTGAATTTCACCATCTGCAAGCTCTTGGCTACAGAAGTGCTGCCTTTCCGCCTGGTGGACACAGAGGATTTTCGAGACCTTATGTCCGTCGCAGTGCCCCAGTACCAGATGCCCAGTTGGCACTACTTCTCAAAGAAAGGTGTGCCTGCGCTCCACCAGCATGTCGCACACAACATCACCGCTTCTTTGAGAAACTCTGTGTGTGACAGGGTGCATTTCACCACAGACACTTGGACGAGTAGGCATGGACAGGGGCGTTACATGTCGCTGACTGGGCACTGGGTAACTATGGTGACAGCAGGACAAGGGGCTGCTGTCCAAGTCTTGCCGTCCCCACGAGTTGTGCGTCAATCCTCTTTATGTCAAAGTTCCTCCACTGCTTCTGCCTCCTCAACCTCCTCTCGGTCTTCCACCTGCACCCAAAGCCTGTCTGGTCATGCCACAAGCTTTCTAACTGCGCAGAAGGGATCCTGCACACCTCCTTACTATGCTGGCAGTAGGGCTCAACGTCATCAGGCTTTTTTTACTTTGAAATGTCTGGGAAATGTGAGTCACACAGCTGAGGAGTTGTGGTCAGCTCTGGAGAACCAATTTCATGAATGGTTTTCTCCACTGGACCTGAAACCAGGGAAGGCCGTGTGCGACAATGCTGCAAACCTGGGGGCAATGTCACACATGTGCCTTGTATGGCTCACGTGTTGAACCTGGTTGTCCAGCAATTTTTAGCCCACTATCCCAGACTAGATGGCCTTCTGCAGAGGGCACGGTCGCTGTGTGCTCACTTCCGCCGTTTGCATCCCGCAGCTCAGCGACTTACATCTCTACAGAAGTCGTTGGGCCTGCCACTTCACCGGCTAAAATGCGATGTGCCTACCCGGTGGAATTCAACTCTGCACATGTTGCAGCGACTGTGGCAGCACCGACAAGCCCTGGTGCAATACGTTCTGACTAGAGATGAGCGTTGTTCTACTCGAACTGTTCGCCAATCTCAAATTCGAGCTGTTTTGGGCGGTGTTCGAGCCGGTCGGCGAACACGAACAATTTGAGAAAAATTCGGCTGTTCGAGGTTATGTTCGATAACTGTTCGTGCACCAAAATCATAACTGGATTTTTTCTCAGTAATGATGAAAATTAATGTTAATACGCAGTTTGAGTGTACAGCGGGGCGGGGGGAGGGGCAGGGGATGGATCTCTGCAGGAACAATGAAGATCTCCATTTTTTTTTCTCTTTCCCGCATTTGCAGTGGGGAGGTGCAATCTGTCAGCCTATCAGCAGCGCACACACGGAGCGAAGTGCTTTTTTTCACACAAGCAAGGGCATGTGTGATTGGCAGTGTATGTCACATGTCCTTGCCCTATAAGACCAAGCCATTTTCCCCGTCGCCACCATTTTCTCACTGCTGCAGCTGCGTGTTAGACGGCACCGCTGTTGCTGTGTGCGCTATACCTTGTTAATTTCAAGCCAATTTTCGCACAAATATACAGATAGCTTGGGAGTAGGGAATAGTTGTGATTGCAGTCCTTTTAAGGACTAGGTTACAGCATTTCCTACGACTTTTATCAGGCAGGTCTGTGCTCTTAAATAGATAGATTGTGGGAGTAAAGACTAATTGTAATTGGAGTCCTTTTCAGGACTAGGTTACATCAGTTCCTATCAGTTTTTGCCAGGCAGGTCTGTGCCAGTGCTGTGCAAGTTTTATTCACAGCATTTGGCTGAATCTAGCAAAGCTAATCCTTTTTGGCCTATTGCAGAGTGTGTTAGTCAGTGGAGTAGCCTATCTGTGTTGCAAGATATACCACTTGTGTATAGAATACCAATTTTTTTACTGCACCTAGTGAAGTAAAATCTTTTGGGCATAGCATCATTCTATTAGTCCATCTATACTGACCTCCATCAGGTTGCAAACTGAATATAATTTTTTTCTGCATCTAGCTCTGAAAAAATATTTGGGCTTCTAGCGGTGTGTGGGACTTGGTCTATTAGTCCATCTATACTGACCTCCATCAGGTTGCAAATTAAAAATATTTTTTTTCTGCATCTAGCTCTGAAAAAATATTTGGGCTTCTAGCAGTGTGTGGGACTTGCTCTATTAGTCCATCTATACTGACCTCCATCAGGTTGCAAATTAAAAATAATTTTTTTCTTCATTTATCTCTGAAAAAATATTTGGGCTTCTAGCAGCGTGTGGGACTTGTTCTATTAGTCCATCTATACTGACCTCCATCAGGTTGCAAATTAAAAATAATTTTTTTCTGCATCTAGCTCTGAAAAAATATTTGGGCTTCTAGCAGTGTGTGGGACTTGGTCTATTAGTCCATCTATACTGACCTCCATCAGGTTGCAAATTAAAAATAATTTTTTTCTGCATCTAGCTCTGAAAAAATATTTGGGCTTCTAGCAGTGTGTGGGACTTGGTCTATTAGTCCATCTATACTGACCTCCATCAGGTTGCAAATTAAAAATAATTTTTTTCTTCATTTATCTCTGAAAAAATATTTGGGCTTCTAGCAGCGTGTGGGACTTGTTCTATTAGTCCATCTATACTGACCTCCATCAGGTTGCAAATTAAAAATAATTTTTTTCTGCATCTAGCTCTGAAAAAATATTTGGGCTTCTAGCAGTGTGTGGGACTTGGTCTATTAGTCCATCTATACTGACCTCCATCAGGTTGCAAATTAAAAATAATTTTTTTCTTCATTTAGCTCTGAAAAAATATTTGGGCTTCTAGCAGTGTGTGGGACTTGTTCTATTAGTCCTTCTATACTGACGTCCAGCAGGTTGCAAATTGAATATAATTTTTTTCTGCATCTAGCTCTGAAAAAATATTTGGGCTTCTAGCGGTGTGTGGGACATGGTCTATTAGTCCATCTATACTGACCTCCATCAGGTTGCAAATTAAAAATAATTTTTTTCTGCATCTAGCTCTGAAAAAATATTTGGGCTTCTAGCAGTGTGTGGGACTTGGTCTATTAGTCCATCTATACTGACCTCCATCAGGTTGCAAATTGAATAAAAAAATTTTCTGCATCTAGCTCTGAAAAAATATTTGGGCTTCTAGCGGTGTGTGGGACTTGGTCTATTAGTCCATCTATACTGACCTCCATCAGGTTGCAAATTAAAAATATTTTTTTTCTGCATCTAGCTCTGAAAAAATATTTGGGCTTCTAGCAGTGTGTGGGACTTGGTCTATTAGTCCATCTATACTGACCTCCATCAGGTTGCAAATTAAAAATAATTTTTTTCTTCATTTAGCTCTGAAAAAATATTTGGGCTTCTAGCAGTGTGTGGGACTTGTTCTATTAGTCCTTCTATACTGACGTCCAGCAGGTTGCAAATTGAATATAATTTTTTTCTGCATCTAGCTCTGAAAAAATATGTGGGCTTCTAGCGGTGTGTGGGACTTGGTCTATTAGTCCATCTATACTGACCTCCATCAGGTTGCAAATTAAAAATAATTTTTTTCTGCATCTAGCTCTGAAAAAATATTTGGGCTTCTAGCAGTGTGTGGGACTTGGTCTATTAGTCCATCTATACTGACCTCCAGCAGGTTGCAAATTGAATAAAAAAATTTTCTGCATCTAGCTCTGAAAAAATATTTGGGCTTCTAGCGGTGTGTGGGACTTGGTCTATTAGTCCATCTATACTGACCTCCATCAGGTTGCAAATTAAAAATAATTTTTTTCTGCATCTAGCTCTGAAAAAATATTTGGGCTTCTAGCAGTGTGTGGGACTTGGTCTATTAGTCCATCTATACTGACCTCCATCATGTTGCAAATTGAATAAAAAAATTTTCTGCATCTAGCTCTGAAAAAATATTTGGGCTTCTAGCGGTGTGTGGGACTTGGTCTATTAGTCCATCTATACTGACCTCCATCAGGTTGCAAATTGAATAAAAAAATTTTCTGCATCTAGCTCTGAAAAAATATTTGGGCTTCTAGCGGTGTGTGGGACTTGGTCTATTAGTCCATCTATACTGACCTCCATCAGGTTGCAAATTAAAAATAATTTTTTTCTGCATCTAACCCAGCCAATAGTTTTGGCCTAATACCACAGTTTGGCCACTCAGCTCTGCTCGGTTACCATCCATTGTTTTTTTGTGCAAACAACTCCAGAGTTGTGAATTAGTTAACCACCAAAATGAGTGGAAAAAGGCCTGCTGCTGGTGGAAAGGGGAATAGGCGTGTTGGGAAGGGGAAAAAAGGTTGTGTCCGTGGGGTAGGTGCAGAAGAAAGACCATCTTCCAGCCAAACTAAAATGTCTACTACTTTTAGCGGACAATGTGATAAGATCCCTTTCTTACGGCCACGCCAATCGCTACAAATTCCAGATGAGGCACAAAAACAGCAGGTGCTTCAACGGATATCAAGTGCTCCTTTAAGTGGGCTCTCCTCCACATCAACTTCAACATCACAAATACTCCAGTCCTCAAAGGTGTCACCCAAATCGCACTTGCTTCCTCACAGCTCCCAAATCTCCAGCTGCCCGTCTGAGTATGAGGTAGAACAGATGGTTGAGTCTGCAGAGCTGTTTACTCATACTATAGCCTGGGAATCAGAGGTCGACTCCAGCGCTTCTGTGAATCCAGACGAGGAAATGATCTGCACTGATGCCCAGAATCTTTATGAGTCGGATCCAGGACCAGACGCAGAAGGTTCTGACCATAATGTAGACCCTCATTCCCAAACTGTAACTACTGTTGGTGGAGACAATGAGGAAGACGATGATAAGACTCAAATACCTGATTGGAGCGACAACTTTAGTTTTTTGTCAGGGCAGGAACAGGTTGGCTCTGAGGACGACGGGTGTGATAACGCACAGGGTGATGATGATGAGGTCGGAGATCCCACTTACTGTCAACCCACAGTCAGCCAAGAGATGAGGTCAGCAGAGGAGGTGGAGGAAGATGCTAGTGACAACGAGGTCAGGTTGCGCCTTCCTGGACAGAGACGTAGTACTGGAAGCACGTCAACAACTGCATCCTCAAACACAACTCTGCCTCTCACCACAAGTCGTGGTGGCTCTTCAGGTCGCATGGGTGCTAAGCCTTGCATAGCCTGGGCATTTTTTCAGATCGATAAAGATGACCCAACTCGTGTTATCTGTAACATTTGTCAGCAAAAGCTAAGTAGAGGCGAAAAAATACATAGTTTGAGTACTTCATGCATGAACCGGCACATGGACATGAAGCATAAGTTGCAGTGGGAAGCTCAGTGTGCTACAATGCGGTCTAGCCGGCCGGGCCAACCACTGTCTGCCATATCTTGTGCATCCGCGGCCTCTTCATCCTCTGTGACTGGGGGGACAGCAGTCACACCTGTTTTGGGGCGCAGACCTGCCACCTCTTTACCCGCAACAGCCAGCGTGATTGGCAGGTCATCATTTTCTTTGGAGGTGGTAACACCAGCTGGTCTTGAGCGCTGTCCGACATCGATAGCACCACCTTTGGATCAAGGCAACCTAACATGTCCGCCTGCATCTTCCTCACAGACCGGCAGTTTGCCGGGGACACCCTTATCAACCCCGTCTAAGCACAATAGCCAGCCCTCGGTCCCTCAGATGTGGACAAGTAAAAGACCATTTCCTCCTAGCCATGAGAAAGCTAAGAGGTTGAATTTCACCATCTGCAAGCTCTTGGCTACAGAAATGCTGCCTTTCCGCCTGGTGGACACAGAGGATTTTCGAGACCTTATGTCCGTCGCAGTGCCCCAGTACCAGATGCCCAGTCGGCACTACTTCTCAAAGAAAGGTGTGCCTGCGCTCCACCAGCATGTCGCACACAACATCACCGCTTCTTTGAGAAACTCTGTGTGTGACAGGGTGCATTTCACCACAGACACTTGGACGAGTAGGCATGGACAGGGGCGTTACATGTCGCTGACTGGGCACTGGGTAACTATGGTGACAGCAGGACAAGGGGCTGCTGTCCAAGTCTTGCCGTCCCCACGAGTTGTGCGTCAATCCTCTTTATGTCATTTTTCCTCCACTGCTTCTGCCTCCTCAACCTCCTCTCGGTCTTCCACCTTCACCCAAAGCCTGTCTGGTCATGCCACAAGTTTTCTAACTGCGCAGAAGGGATCCTGCACACCTCCTTACTATGCTGGCAGTAGGGCTCAACGTCATCAGGCGGTTTTTACATTGAAATGTCTGGGAAATGTGAGTCACACAGCTGAGGAGTTGTGGTCAGCTCTGGAGAACCAATTTCATGAATGGTTGTCTCCACTGGACCTGAAACCAGGGAAGGCCGTGTGCGACAATGCTGCAAACCTGGGTGCGGCCCTTCGCCGGGGCAATGTCACACACGTGCCTTGTATGGCTCACGTGTTGAACCTGGTTGTCCAGCAATTTTTAGCCCACTATCCCAGACTAGATGGCCTTCTGCAGAGGGCACGGTCGCTGTGTGCTCACTTCCGCCGTTCGCATCCCGCAGCTCAGCGACTTACATCTCTACAGAAGTCGTTGGGCCTGCCACTTCACCGGCTAAAATGCGATGTGCCTACCCGGTGGAATTCAACTCTGCACATGTTGCAGCGACTGTGGCAGCACCGACAAGCCCTGGTGCAATACGTTCTGACGTATAGCCTGGGCCAACGAGATTCAGAGGTGGGGCAAATCACGCTGGAGGAGTGGTCTCAGATCAGGGACCTATGCACCCTTCTGCACAGTTTTGAAATGGCGACGAAGATGTTTAGTGCTGACGATGCCATTATCAGCATGACTATTCCGGTGATTTACATGCTGGAGCACATGTTAAACAGAATTCGGAGTCAGGTGGTGGCACAAGAGGAGGTGGAGGAAGTAGAGGAGGAGGAGTTGTATGCGGAAGGGCTAACATCTGCAAGGTCCAGACGGTCGGCAGCACCAAGGCGGCAGGCATGTGAGGGTGGGGGAGATGGTTTAACCAGGGCGCATGGTAGCAGCCAAACTAGTGAGGAAGGTGCAGGAGCCCAGGAAGAAGTGGAGGACGAACTGATGGAAGACTCATCAGATGAGGGAGACCTTGATCACATTTCTGTTGTGCGAGGTTGGGGGGAGAGGACAGAGGAAGGAAGCATGATTGTTACCTCGCCACCAACACAACAGGGACTTGGTGCTCCTGGATGCGCAACACACATGAGTGCCTTCTTGCTGCACTACCTGCAACATGACCCTCGAATTGTGAGAATTAGAAATAATCCTGACTACTGGGTTGCCACACTGTTAGATCCCCGGTACAAAAGTAAATTTGCAGAAATTATTCCTGCCATAGAAAGGGATGCACGCATGCAGGAGTATCAGCAGAGACTGTTGCAGAATCTTACATGTGCTTTTCCACAAAATACCAGTGGTGCACGTAGTGAATCTCACAGTTCCAACTTGCCAACCGTGGGACCGTCAAGTGTTCAGCACTCAAACCGTAACAGAACCACAGTATCTGCTGGTAACATCAATTTTGCGGAATCATTTCACCACTTTTTTAGCCCATCCTTTGCAAGGCCACAGGAGACAAGAAGTCTGACACATAGTCAACGCCTAGAGACGATGGTACAGGAGTATCTCCAAGTAAACATTGAAGCCACGACTGTGTCACTGGACCCTTGCTCTTTTTGGGCTTCCAATCTGGATAAATGGCCGGAGCTAGCCACTTACGCCTTGGAGATCTTGTCATGCCCCGCAGCCAGCGTTCTGTCTGAACGTGTGTTCAGCGCTGCTGGTGGTGTGCTGACAGATAAGCGCACGCGGCTCTCCACTGATAATGTAGACAGACTCACGTTCATAAAGATGAACAAGTCATGGATCCGAAACGACTTTTCTACCCCTGTGTCATCCTGGGGAGAGTAAAAGCTTGATGATTGGTTAAAATCACCCTACCAACCGTTTTAAGCTTTCAAATTACTAATCATGTTTATCTGTATCTTGACTGGAAAATAATTTGGGCTTTGTAGCAGTGTGCAGCACTGATCCTATTAGGCCATCTATAATAAGCTTCACCAGATTTAAAATTAAAAATAATTTTTAGCTGCATCTAGCCCGGAAAATAATTTTGGGGCTCCGAGATGCGCAAGACACATAAGTGCCTTCTTGCTGCACTACCTGCAGCATGACCCTCATATTGTCAGAATTCGAAGTAATCAAGACTACTGGGTTGCCACACTCTTAGATCCCCCAAACTTTTCGATCAAACTTTTCATTTTAATAAAGACCAAAAAAATGGTCATTTTTGAAATTATAAGCATTAGCAGGTTGTTAGAAACTGAAATCAAACAGTTTTCAACTCAAAACTTTATTCTAGGTGATGTTACATTTTCACATAGGACCCCTTGTTCGAAAGGAGCTTCTGAACTCTCTCGTCCATTGAATTTGTCAGGTTTTGGATGGTTTCTGCTTCAATTGTTTTGCATGAGGACAGAATACCCTCCCAGAGCTGTTGCTTAGATGTGAACTGCCTCCCGCCATCATAGACACTCCTTTTAATGATGCTCCAAAGGTTCTGAATGGGGTAGAGGTCAGGGGAGCATGGGGGTCACACTATAAGTTTGTCCCCTTTTATGCCCATATCAGCCAGAGATGCAGATGTTTTATGTGCAGCATGAGATGGTGCATTATCATGCAGAAAAATGATCTTGCTGTGAAATACACGGTTCTTCTTCTTGAACCATGGCAGGAAGTGCTGTTTGAGAAAATCCACATACATTATGGAGTTCATCTTTAGCGCCTTCAGGGATCCTAAAGGGGCCGACAATCTCTCTCCCCATGATTCCAGCCCAAAACATTACTCCACCTCCCCCTTGTTGGCGCTGTAGCCGTGTTTGCGTGGGGTGTCCATCAACCAGCCATCCTCCACTCCATTCATCTGGACCATCGAGCGCTGCACGGCACTCATCCGTGAACAAAACAGTTTTGAAATCAGTCTTCATGTAATGTTTGGCCCACTGGAGCCGTTTCTGCTTGTGTGAAGTGGATAGAGGAGGTCGACAGGATGGCGTATGCACAGCTGCAAACCTCTGAAGGACCCTGCATCTTGTTGTTCGGGGGACGTTGGAGGCACAAGCAGCTTCAAAAACTTGTCTGCTGCTATGACAAGGCTTTTTTGCCTCTGCTCTTTCAACCTGACGTAATTGCCTGTAGGAAAGAGTCCTCAATTTGCCCTTATCAGCACGCACACGTGTGTACTGTGAATCAGCTACATACTTCTTGATTGCCAAGACACTTCATCCTGATCATCGCACAATGTTGATTGTAGTCACGCCTTGACCTAAACACTCCACAATTTGTTGCTTCTCAGCAGCCGACACATCCTTTTTCTTTCCCATTTTGGCAGAAAATGTAGGCTGCTTAATAATGTGAGAGAGCCTTCTTAAGTAGTCTTGCCTTTATTGGACACACCTGCCAAACTAATTAGCACAGGTGTCTGCAATTGCTTACAGTGATATAAAGAGCCCTGACACACATCACCATCAATGAGTTTAACTGACAAACAAACAAATTCTTCCCTTATCACTCCTAAACACTTTTTGCATAATAATTTGGAACGCGGTGTACATGTGCTTTTCCACAAAACACCAGTGGTTCACGTAGTGAATCTTACAGTTCTAACTTGCCAACCGTGGTCTGTATGGAATTGTTCAATAAAGGGCCCAAAATTAAGATAACATAGATGGGAGAGGTCTCTATGAATAGGAATTCCTAAGTATTTGATACCCTGTGAGGGCCAGGCAAAGGGAAAGTTGGACTGGATGGAATCCTATATGGATTTAGGGAGGGAGACATCGAGGGCCTCAGACTTCGCTGCATTGATTTTAAAATTTTACCATGTAACAAAGTGATCTATTTCAGCCATAACAGCAGGGATGGATATATGTGATTGAGTGATATATACTAGGACATCATCAGCAAATAGAGAGCACTTGTACTCGGTGCCTCCCACCTCAATCCACCTAATATTGGGGTTATGGCGAATTGATGAGAGCAGGTGCTCCGTCACTAGTATGTATAAGAGAGGGGACAGAGGACATCCCTGCCTTGTCCCATTGGTGATTGTGAAAGGTGATGAAAATGTTCTGACGCACCCCCTGGGCCTTGGGACACCCGGAGCCGGACCCTTTTTGGTGGATGCTGGTGGTTGTAGTCTTCGTGGCGGCGATCCGGTTCCGTGGCTCAGGGCGGTCAAACCAGTGGCGGAACTATTTATGTGGTTTTGATGTTTAAATGTCCGACTACGCCACCCGTGGATTGCGGTCAGAGTGAACCGCCGCTACAGGGCAGACCGCTGAGGCTGGTGTTGTGGGTGCAGCAGAGCGTAGCATAACTCCCCACGGGAGGAGTATAGCCTCAGGGCAGTGTATGCGGAGGATGGGGGTGATGGTGCAGGGCAGCAGCAGTAACGACACGGAGTCAGTGATGCAGTCCAGGGCCTTTACTCACAGTTCTTATTATCCAGACCACGTCTGCAGGTAACGGCTGCCCACGTCGTACTGTGCTCACCAGGCGAGGGGCTCAGACAACTCCCAGATAACTTTGGAGCGCTTCACAGGACCCCCTTTGTGTGTCCTTTGTCTGGCCTTTCTTACCAACCCTTCTGTCTGGCTGCCTCGGGCCTCCTCTTGGTAAACTTGGCGCCAGTTTCCCTGACCCTATGTGGTGCCTTCCTAGCGGGTGTAGCGAGGGGCTGCACCACATAAAATGTCACAGTCTCCTGTTTCTAGCTGAGGGTCGTTTCCTGCCTCCACTAGTTTCGGGGACAGGTCTCCCCCTTTGGCCTGACCCCTCCACGCAGGTGGATTCGGGCGTGCGGTGGCGACTCGCCCGTCCGCACCCCTGGGATCCCTTCGTTCCTCGTTCCTGGAGCCTTCTCCACTCCTCTTCCTTCCTTCTCCCTCTTCCAGGCCTGGGCCTCTGTTACTAGGCCCGCCTCCGGAGCAGAGCTCATGCAGAGCCCCTGCTCCCTGCCACTTCTGCTCAGACTTCTCTGCACTGAACTAAGATGGTGCCCATCTTTTATACTCCCTTCTCAATGCACCCAGGAACTGCTTCCTCCCTGCTCCTGCACTACAGGGTTCCCCTTCCTCAGTGTTCCCTCCCCCCACTCCAGCCAGGGACAGGGACTGTCGTGCCCATCTCAGGGGCATATTGGTCGCCCTGCCCCACGGCAATGTGGTGTAATGCATGCAGGTGTCGGGTCCTGATCCACACTACATCCTTACCTGAGAGTGAGATATCACACCTCTGGGTGAGGTGCAATACCTCTGTAGCAACCGAGCCCTCAGGGTAATACAGTTCCATTTATCTTCAGCCTAGGTGACGTATTGCGATACAGGGCCGTGATTTTGGCTATAAAAGGGTCCCCTAGACCCCTACCCCAAGCTTTTTAAGAGAATCATATATGGTGTGCCAGGAGACTCTATGGAATGCTTTCTCAGCATCCAAGGAGAGTATCTAATTACAAATTTTTAACTGCATCTAGCCCAGGAAATACTTTGTGCCTAGTAGCAGAGTCTGCTAGTCAGCGGATTATCCCGGCTGTTAAGCAAGCTACACCACCTGTAGTTTTGACGCTTAATTTTTTCAAAGGAAATGCTTCGGGACCACGGGATACTCAGTGAAGAGCATCAGGAGGCACCCCAAGGCATAGGGGCTGGGACTGGCAGTAGGATGCCTTGCGGTGGACAGCCGAGCTCGATCCTTATAAAAGCTTTTTAACTGCAGCAGCTTTAGTGGACGCTACTGGAGCTGGAATTACGCGGCTGCTGGCATGAGACTTGCCCTCCAATACATCCTTGTAAATGGATTTAAAGTGTATTCATTCAAATTAGAGAGACAATTTAAATTAAAAAGCTTAGAGCTGCCTCCACCACAGGGGGGCTCGCTCGACCCACCAGCGGACAGGCACCAGTATTGGGAGAGGGGGGCTGGCCGTCAGGGTTCACCGCGGCTCTGGCACAAACCTGGCGACGCGGAGGTGGCACGGGCAGGAGCGGACTGAACGTGTCGGCTTCTCACTTTTTGGATTTTAGAAGGGCATGACATGCCTATATCTGTGTCTCCCCCTCCTTTTACTCCTCCACCTCTTTTCTTTTCGCATGACTATATGTACTTGTCACTTTTCCATGTGTTAGTTGTGTCTTCTGAGCAGTTTGTCAGCTTTTGGACACCTTTGAAGGTGTTTTCTATGTGTTTCTATGTGTTTTTGTTTGCCTGCCATTGGTTTTAACGGTGTTCGAAGGTGTTCGACGAACAGTTCGACGAACAGGTCGGCGAACACACGGGTGTTCGACGAACCGAACCGAAACTCGAACACTACGGGGGTGGCTCAACACTAATGAAGAGTACTGTTTGTCACTCATTAAGTCCATGCCTCAGAGACTGCAAGCTGATATTAAAGCCAGAGTTGGTGTAACAAAATACTAGTGATGTATTGGAGTGTTCTTTTGTGTGTTTGTTTTTCATGATTCCATATTTTTTTCCTCAGGTTTGAGGGATTCCATAATTTTTTCCCTCTGCTTGGTCTGAAAAAAATTACCCTTACTGAGTACCACATTTTTTATCTTGATTTCTTTTAATGTTTCTTAAAGTCCTAAAGTTGCCATTTGAAATGACTTTAGTTTTGTGCCATGTCTGTGATCTTCTTTTTTTCAACATTAAACAACTGAATGAACATCCTCCGAGCCCGGTGATTCCATAATTTTTGCCAGGGGTTGTAGAATCAATTCAATCAATCAATCAATTTCAAAAATGACCATTTTTTTGGTCTTTATTAAAATGAAAAGGTTGATCGAAAAGTTTGGGGGATCTAAGAGTGTGGCAACCCAGTAGTCATGATTACTTCGAATTCTGACAATATGAGGATCATGCTGCAGGTAGTGCAGCAAGAAGGCACTTATGTGTCTTGCGCATCTCGGAGCCCGAAAATTATTTTCCGGGCTAGATGCAGCTAAAAATTATTATTAATTTTAAATCTGGTGAAGCTTTAGTATAGATGGCCTAATAGGATCAGTGCTGCACACTGCTGCAAAGCCCAAATTATTTTCCAGTCAAGATACAGATAAACATGATTAGTAATTTTAAATCTGGTGGAGCTTATTATAGATGGCCTAATAGAATCAGTGCTGCACATTGCTACAAAGCCCAAATTATTTTCCAGCCAAGATACAGATAAACATGATTAGTAATTTGAAAGCTTAAAACGGTTGGTAGGGTGATTTTAACCAATCATCAAGCTTTTACTCTCCCCAGGATGACACAGGGGTAGAAAAGTCGTTTCGGATCCATGATTTGTTCATCTTTATGAACGTGAGTCTGTCTACATTATCAGTGGAGAGCCGCGTGCGCTTATCTGTCAGCACACCACCAGCAGCGCTGAACACACGTTCAGACAGAACGCTGGCTGCGGGGCATGACAAGATCTCCAAGGCGTAAGTTGCTAGCTCCGGCCATTTATCCAGATTGGAAGCCCAAAAAGAGCAACGGTCCAGTGACACAGTCATGGCTTCAATGTTTACTTGGAGATACTCCTGTACCATCGTCTCTAGGCGTTGACTATGTGTCAGACTTCTTGTCTCCTGTGGCCTTGCAAAGGATGGGCTAAAAAAGTGGTGAAATGATTCCGCAAAATTGATGTTACCAGCAGATACTGTGGTTCTGTTACGGTTTGAGTGCTGAACACTTGACGGTCCCACGGTTGGCAAGTTGGAACTATGAGATTCACTACGTGCACCACTGGTATTTTGTGGAAAAGCACATGTAAGATTCTGCAACAGTCTCTGCTGATACTCCTGCATGCGTGCATCCCTTTCTATGGCAGGAATAATTTCTGCAAATTTACTTTTGTACCGGGGATCTAACAGTGTGGCAACCCAGTAGTCAGGATTATTTCTAATTCTCCCAATTCGAGGGTCATGTTGCAGGTAGTGCAGCAAGAAGGCACTCATGTGTGTTGCGCATCCAGGAGCACCAAGTCCCTGTTGTGTTGGTGGCGAGGTAACAATCATGCTTCCTTCCTCTGTCCACTCCCCCCAACCTCGCACAACAGAAATGTGATCAAGGTCTCCCTCATCTGATGAGTCTTCCATCAGTTCGTCCTCCACTTCTTCCTGGGCTCCTGCACCTTCCTCACTAGTTTGGCTGCTACTGCGCCCTGGTAAAACCATCTCCCCCACCCTCACATGCCTGCCGCCTTGGTGCTGCCGACCGTCTGGACCTTGCAGATGTTAGCCCTTCCGCATACAACTCCTCCTTTCTACTTCCTCCACCTCCTATTGTGCCACCACCTGACTCCGAATTCTGTTTAACATGTGCTCCAGCATGTAAATCACCGGAATAGTCATGCTGATAATGGCATCGTCAGCACTAAACATCTTCGTCGCCATTTCAAAACTGTGCAGAAGGGTGCATAGGTCCCTGATCTGAGACCACTCCTCCAGCGTGATTTGCCCCACCTCTGAATCTCGTTGGCCCAGGCTATACGTCAGAACGTATTGCACCAGGGCTTGTCGGTGCTGCCACAGTCGCTGCAACATGTGCAGAGTTAAATTCCACCGGGTAGGCACATTGCATTTTAGCCGGTGAAGTGGCAGGCAGAACGACTTCTGTAGAGATGTAAGTCGCTGAGCTGCGGGATGCGAATGGCGGAAGTGAGCACACAGCGACCGTGCCCTCTGCAGAAGGCCATCTAGTCTGGGATAGTGGGCTAAAAATTGCTGGACAACCAGGTTCAACACGTGAGCCATACAAGGCACGTGTGTGACATTGCCCCGGCGAAGGGCCGCACCCAGGTTTGCAGCATTGTCGCACACTGCCTTCCCTGGTTTCAGGTCCAGTGGAGACAACCATTCATGAAATTGGTTCTCCAGAGCTGACCACAACTCCTCAGCTGTGTGACTCACATTTCCCAGACATTTCAATGTAAAAACCGCCTGATGACGTTGAGCCCTACTGCCAGCATAGTAAGGAGGTGTGCAGGATCCCTTCTGCGCAGTTAGAAAGCTTGTGGCATGACCAGACAGGCTTTGGGTGCAGGTGGAAGACCGAGAGGAGGTTGAGGAGGCAGAAGCAGTGGAGGAACTATGACATAAAGAGGATTGACGCACAACTCGTGGGGACGGCAAGACTTGGACAGCAGCCCCTTGTCCTGCTGTCACCATAGTTACCCAGTACCCAGTCAGCGACATGTAACGCCCCTGTCCATGCCTACTCGTCCAAGTGTCTGTGGTGAAATGCACCCTGTCACACACAGAGTTTCTCAAAGAAGCGGTGATGTTGTGTGCCACATGCTGGTGGAGCGCAGGTACACCTTTCTTTGAGAAGTAGTGCCGACTGGGCATCTGGTACTGGGGCACTGCGACGGACATAAGGTCTCGAAAATCCTCTGTGTCCACCAGGCGGAAAGGCAGCATTTCTGTAGCCAAGAGCTTGCAGATGGTGAAATTCAACCTCTTAGCTTTCTCATGGCTAGGAGGAAATGGTCTTTTACTTGTCCACATCTGAGGGACCGAGGGCTGGCTATTGTGCTTAGACGGGGTTGATAAGGGTATCCCCGGCAAACTGCCGGTCTGTGAGGAAGATGCAGGCGGACATGTTAGGTTGCCTTGATCCAAAGGTGGTGCTATCGATGTCGGACTGCGCTCAACACCAGCTGGTGTTACCACCTCCAAAGAAAATGATGACCTGCCAATCACGCTGGCTGTTGCGGGTAAAGAGGTGGCAGGTCTGCGCCCCAAAACAGGTGTGACTGCTGTCCCCCCAGTCACAGAGGATGAAGAGACCGCGTATGCACAAGATATGGCAGACGGTGGTTGGCCCGGCTGGCTAGGCCGCATTGTAGCACACTGAGCTTCCCACTGCAACTTATGCTTCATGTCCATGTGCCGGTTCATGCATGAAGTACTCAAACTATGTATTTTTTGGCCTCTACTTAGCTTTTGCTGACAAATGTTACAGATAACACGAGTTGGGTCATCTTTATCGATCTGAAAAAATGCCCAGGCTATGCAAGGCTTAGCACCCATGCGACCTGAAGAGCCACCACGACTTGTGGTGAGAGGCAGAGTTGTGTTTGAGGATGCAGTTGTTGACGTGCTTCCAGTACTACGTCTCTGTCCAGGAAGGCGCAACCTGACCTCGTCGTCACTAGTATCTTCCTCCACCTCCTCTGCTGACCTCATCTCTTGGCTGACTGTGGGTTGACAGTAAGTGGGATCTCCAACCTCATCATCATCACCCTGTGCGTTATCACACCCGTCGTCCTCAGAGCCAACCTGTTCCTGCCCTGACAAAAAACTAAAGTTGTCGCTCCAATCAGGTATTTGAGTCTTATCATCGTCTTCCTCATTGTCTCCACCAACAGGAGTTACAGTTTGGGAATGAGGGTCTACATTATGGTCTGAACCTTCTGCATCTGGTCCTGGATCCGACTCATAAAGATTCTGGGCATCAGTGCAGATCATTTCCTCGTCTGGATTCACAGAAGCGCTGGAGTCGACCTCTGATTCCCAGGCTACAGTATGAGTAAACAGCTCTGCAGACTCAACCATCTGTTCTACCTCATACTCAGACGGGCAGCTGGAGATTTGGGAGCTGTGAGGAAGCAAGTGCGATTGGGGTGACACCTTTGAGGACTGGAGTATTTGTGATGTTGAAGTTGATGTGGAGGAGAGCCCACTTAAAGGAGCACTTGATATCCGTTGAAGCACCTGCTGTTTTTGTGCCTCATCTGGAATTTGTAGCGATTGGCATGGCCGTAAGAAAGGGATCTTATCACATTGTCCGCTAAAAAAAGTAGACATTTTAGTTTGGCTGGAAGATGGTCTTTCTTCTGCAGATGTTACTGTTGCTTTAACAAATACCCCACGGACACAACCTTTTTTCCCCTTCCCAACACGCCTATTCCCCTTTCCACCAGCAGCAGGCATTTTTTCCACTCATTTTGGTGGTTAACTAATTCACAACTCTGGAGTTGTTTGCACAAAAAAACAATGGATGGGAACCGAGCAGAGCTGAGTGGCCAAACTGTGGTATTAGGCCAAAACTATTGGCTGGGTTAGATGCAGAAAAAAATTATATTCAATTTGCAACCTGATGGAGGTCAGTATAGATGGACTAATAGAACAAGTCCCACACACAGCTAGAAACCCAAATATTTTTTCAGAGGTAGATGCAGAAAAATTTTTTATTCAGTTTGCAACCTGATGGAGGTCTGTATAGATGGATTAATAGAACAAGTACCACACACAGCTACAAGCCCAATATTTTTTCAGAGGTAGATGCAGAAAAAAAATATATTCAGTTTGCAACCTGATGGAGGTCAGTATAGATGGACTAATAGAGAAAGTCCCGCACACTGCTAGAAGGCCAAATATTTTTTCAGAGCTAGATGCAGACAAAAAATTATTTTGAATTTGCAACCTGATGGAGGTCAGTATAGGTGGACTAATAGAACAAGTCCCATACACTGCTAGAAGGCCAAATATTTTTTCAGAGCTAGATGCAGAAAAAAATTATATTCAGTTTGCAACCTGATGGAGGTCTGTATAGATGGATTAATAGAACAAGTCCCACACACAGTTAGAAGCCCAAATATTTTTTCAGAGGTAGATGCAGATAAAAATTATTTTTAATTTGCAACCTGATGGAGGTCAGTATAGATGGACTAATAGAGAAAGTCCCACACACTGCTAGAAGGCCAAATATTTTTTCAGAGCTAGATGCAGATAAAAATTATTTTTAATTTGCAACCTGATGGAGGTCAGTATAGATGGACTAATAGAGAAAGTCCCACACACTGCTAGAAGGCCAAATATTTTTTCAGAGCTAGATGCAGATAAAAATTATATTCAATTTGCAACCTGATGGAGGTCAGTATAGATGGACTAATAGAACAAGTCCCACACACAGCTAGAAGCCCAAATATTTTTTCAGAGGTACTGTAGATGCAGATAAAAATTATTTTTAATTTGCAACCTGATGGAGGTCAGTATAGATGGACTAATACAACAAGTCCCACACACAGCTAGAAGCCCAATATTTTTTCAGAGGTAGATGCAGAAAAAAATATATTCAGTTTGCAACCTGATGGAGGTCAGTATAGATGGACTAATAGAGAAAGTCCCACACACTGCTAGAAGGCCAAATATTTTTTCAGAGCTAGATGCAGACAAAAAATTATTTTGAATTTGCAACCTGATGGAGGTCAGTATAGGTGGACTAATAGAACAAGTCCCACACACTGCTAGAAGGCCAAATATTTTTTCAGAGCTAGATGCAGAAAAAAAATATATTCAGTTTGCAACCTGATGGAGATCTGTATAGATGGATTAATAGAACAAGTCCCACACACAGCTAGAAGCCCAAATATTTTTTCAGAGGTAGATGCAGATAAAAATTATTTTTAATTTGCAACCTGATGGAGGTCAGTATAGATGGACTAATAGAGAAAGTCCCACACACTGCTTGAAGGCCAAATATTTTTTCAGAGCTAGATGCAGATAAAAATTATTTTTAATTTGCAACCTGATGGAGGTCAGTATAGATGGACTAATAGAGAGAGTCCCACACACTGCTAGAAGGCCAAATATTTTTTCAGAGCTAGATGAAGATAAAAATTATATTCAATTTGCAACCTGATGGAGGTCAGTATAGATGGACTAATATAACAAGTCCCACACACAGCTAGAAACCCAAATATTTTTTCAGAGGTACTGTAGATGCAGATAAAAATTATTTTTAATATGCAACCTGATGGAGGTCAGTATAGATGGACTAATAGAGAAAGTCCCACACACTGCTAGAAGGCCAAATATTTTTTCAGAGCTAGATGCAGAAAAAAATTATATTCAGTTTGCAACCTGATGGAGGTCAGTATAGATGGACTAATAGAGAAAGTCTCACACACTGCTAGAAGGCCACATATTTTTTCAGAGGTAGATGCAGAAAAAAATATATTCAGTTTGCAACCTGATGGAGGTCTGTATAGATGGATTAATAGAACAAGTCCCACACACAGCTAGAAGCCCAATATTTTTTCAGAGGTAGGTGCAGAAAAAAATATATTCAGTTTGCAACCTGATGGAGGTCAGTATAGATGGACTAATACAACAAGTCCCACACACAGCTAGAAGCCCAATATTTTTTCAGAGGTAGATGCAGAAAAAAATATATTCATTTTGCAACCTGATGGAGGTCTGTATAGATGGATTAATAGAACAAGTCCCACACACAGCTAGAAGCCCAATATTTTTTCAGAGGTAGATGCAGAAAAAAATATATTCAGTTTGCAACCTGATGGAGGTCAGTATAGATGGACTAATACAACAAGTCCCACACACAGCTAGAAGCCAAATATTTTTTCATAGGTAGATGCAGAAAAAAATATATTCAGTTTGCAACCTGATGGAGGTCTGTATAGATGGATTAATAGAACAAGTCCCACACACTGCTAGAAGCCCAATATTTTTTCCGAGATAGATGCAGAAAAAAATATATTCAGTTTGCAACCTGATGGAGGTCAGTATAGATGGACTAATACAATAAGTCCCACACACAGCTAGAAGCCCAATATTTTTTCAGAACTAGATGCAGAAAAAAATTATATTCAATTTGCAACCTGATGGAGGTCAGTATAGATGGACTAATAGAATGATGCTATGCCCAAAAGATTTTACTTCACTAGGTGCAGTAAAAAAATTGGTATTCTATACACAGGTGGTATATCTTGCAACACAGATAGGCTACTCCACTGACTAACACACTCTGCAATAGGCCAAAAAGGATTAGCTTTGCTAGATTCAGCCAAATGCTGTGAAAAACACTTGCACAGCACTGGCACAGACCTGCCTGGCAAAAACTGATAGGAACTGATGTAACCTAGTCCTGAAAAGGACTCCAATTACAATTAGTCTTTACTCCCACAATCTATCTATTTAAGAGCACAGACCTGCCTGATAAAAGTCGTAGGAAATGCTGTAACCTAGTCCTTAAAAGGACTGCAATCACAACTATTCCCTACTCCCAAGCTATCTGTAGATTTGTGCGAAAATTGGCTTGAAATTAACAAGGTATAGCGCACACAGCAACAGCGGTGCCGTCTAACACGCAGCTGCAGCAGTGAGAAAATGGTGGCGACGGGGAAAATGGCTTGGTCTTATAGGGCAAGGACATGTGACATACACTGCCAATGACACATGCCCTTGCTTGTGTGAAAAAAAGCACTTCGCTCCGTGTGTGCGCTGCTGATAGGCTGACAGATTGCACCTCCCCACTGTAAATGCGGGAAAGAGAAAAAAAAAATGGAGATCTTCATTGTTCCTGCAGAGATCCATCCCCTGCCCCTCCCCCCACCCCGCTGTACACTCAAACTGCGTATTAACATTAATTTTCATCATTACTGAGAAAAAATCCAGTTATGATTTTGGTGCACGAACAGTTATCGAACATAACCTCGAACAGCCGAATTTTTCTCAAATTGTTCGTGTTCGCCAAACGGCTCGAACACCGCCCAAAACAGCTCGAATTTGAGATTGGCGAACAGTTCGAGTAGAACAACGCTCATCTCTAGTTCTGATCCACACTCCATCCTTACCTGAGAGTGAGATATCACACCTCTGGGTGAGGTGCAATACCTCTGTAGCAACCGAGCCCTCAGGGTAATACAGTTCCATTTATCTTCAGCCTAGGTGACGTATTGCGATACAGGGCCGTGATTTTGGCTATAAAAGGGTCCCCTAGACCCCTACCCCAAGCTTTTTAAGAGAATCATATATGGCGTGCCAGGAGACTCTATGGAATGCTTTCTCAGCATCCAACGAGAGTATCTAATTAAAAATTTTTAACTGCATCTAGCCCAGGAAATACTTTGTGCCTAGTAGCAGTGTTTGCTAGTCAGCGGATTATCCCGGCTGTAAAGCAAGCTACACCACCTGTAGTTTTGACACTTAATTTTTTCAAATGAAATGCTTCGGGACCACGGGATACTCAGTGAAGAGCATCAGGAGGCACCCCAAGGCATAGGGGCTGGGACTGGCAGTAGGATGCCTTGCGGTGGACAGCCGAGCTCGATCCTTATAAAAGCTTTTTAACTGCAGCAGCTTTAGTGGACGCTACTGGAGCTGGAATTACGCGGCTGCTGGCATGAGACTTGCCATCCAAAAGATCCTCGTAAATGGATTTAAAGTGTATTCATTCAAATTAGAGAGACAATTTAAATTAAAAAGCTTAGAGCTGCCTCCACCACAGGGGGGCTCGCTCGACCCACCAGCGGACAGGCACCAGTATTGGGAGAGGGGGGCTGGCCGTCAGGGTTCACCGCGGCTCTGGCACAAACCCGGCGACACGGAGGTGGCACGGGCAGGAGCGGACTGAACGTGTCGGCTTCTCACTTTTTGGATTTTAGAAGGGCATGACATGCCTATATCTGTGTCTCCCCCTCCTTTTACTCCTCCACCTCTTTTCTTTTCGCATGACTATATGTACTTGTCACTTTTCCATGTGTTAGTTGTGTCTTCAAAGCAGTTTGTCAGCTTTTGGACACCTTTGAAGGTGTTTTCTATGTGTTTCTATGTGTTTTTGTTTGCCTGCCATTGGTTTTAATGGTGTTCGAAGGTGTTCGACGAACAGTTCGACGAACAGTTCGGCGAACACACGGGTGTTCGACGAACCGAACCGACCTCGAACACTACGGGGGTGGCTCAACACTACTCAACACTACTTATCAGTTATAATTCCACCAGTGGTACTAAAAACCCGCTCTAATAAAACGCTGGCGGCAGGGCAGGCCAGCACCTCCAAGGCATAGAGAGCCAGTTCATTCCACGTATCCAGCTTGGATACCCAATAATTATAAAGCACAGCGGAATCACGGAGGACGTTCGTACGGTGGGCAAGGTATTCCCTCAGCATCTTCCAAAACTTTGCACTCCTTGTGAGAGTACCCCGCGCCTCAGGGCCTGTGCGATGGGAGGGTCTGAGAAAACTCTCCCAGTACTTTGACAGTGTTCCCCTGCCTCTGCTGGATTGAAGTTATGTCTCTCTCACCTGTACTCCTTGGTTGTCCAACATAGTATGCCCTCTGCTTCCAGCGTTTTCAGATGGGAATTTTTTTAATAGTTCCGCAAGAAGTGCCTTCGGGTACTGCCCCATTTATGTACACCTGTCCGCCTCTGGAATAAGAGATATAAAGTTCTCCTTGAAGTGTGGTCTAGAAGTGTCACCAACCAGTAATGACTGTCACCCACAATTTTGAGAACACGAGGGTCATGGGAAAGGCAGCATAACATAAACTCAGCCATGCGTGCCAGACTACTAACAGGCAAGACTTTCATGTACTCACCAAGAGGATGACTGACCATGCTCTCCTCTTCCTCCTTCTCCTCCTCTCTGTTCTCTGGCCATCCACGCTGAATAGACGGTATGACAGCTGTGCAGGTAGTACCGTCTATAGTGCATGAAACTAGCTCCTGTCCTTCCTCCTCCTGCTCTTCCTCATTGTCACCCAATCCACATTGGGATGAGATGAGGCTTGGCTGTGTGTAATCACCCTGTATGGTTCCTTGCTCCATCTCATCGTGCTCTGCCTGCAATGCATCCTCTTTGATTGTGAGCAGAGAGCTTTTCAGAAGACAGAGAAGCGGGATGGTGATGCTAATTATGGTGTCATCGCCGCTCACCATCTTGGTGGAGTCCTCAAAGTTTTGGAGGATGGTACATATGTCTGACATCCATGTCCACTCCTAAGGTCTTATGTGTGGAGTCTGAACTGAATACCGACGGCCTTGTTGATGCTGGTACTCAACAACTGCCCTCTTCTGCTCACAAATCCTTCTCAACAACTGCAGTGAAGAGTTCCAATGCGTGGGGACATCACACACCAGTCTGTGAGCTGGAAGCTGCAAACGCTGCTGAAACACTGCAAAGGCGGCGGAAGCTGTAGATGACTTTCTAAAATGGGCACACAGGCAGCGTACTTTAACAAGCTGATCCGGCAGCTCCGGGTAGGATTTGAGAAACCCTTGAACCACGAGGTTAAGCACATGGGCCAGGCAGGGTACGTGTGAGCCCGCCTTGCCTCAGAGCCGCCACCAGGTTCCGGCCATTGTCACACACGACCATGCCTGGCTGTAGCCTCAGATCTTCCTGCTCTTTCAGAGCTGTCCACAACTCTTCAGCATTGTGTGGTTTTTCACCTAAGCATATTAGCTTCAGCACAGCCTGTGTTAGAACCCTCCTGTTTGTTTTTTCCATCTTATGTTTTGCTGTCATGTGACCATCTGCCTTTATATTCCTGCTCCGCCCTTCTGGCTGTGCTGGACTTCAGTGTTTGACTGTTTCTCTAGCCTGGTGCTTTGGTGCCTTTCTCTGTCAAGTTCTCTTGGTCTTCTGGGACCTCTAGTACATTTTTGTCAGTTTGTCTTTTTGTGTTCTGCAACAACTTCTCTGTTTAGGAGGTGTCCCATTTTTGTCCCAGTCCTTAGTTCTTTTAGGGATCCCTCCATTAATTCTATAGGTCTTCGTTCAGACTAGCTGAGGACTAAGGCGGGTCTGTTCACTAGGAATAGGCAGCCCGCTACATCGCAGGGATTCAGCTTAGTCTTACTGTAGGGACAGCTTTCCCCTATCTTTCCTTAGTACTTGTTGCAGATCATAACAGTAAGTGCAGCCCAAAAAAATAAAAGGAAAGAAATTCGGGGATCAGTATGGTTTCCATCCAGGATTTGGCTCAACGCCTGCAGGGATTGTCTCTGGAGGTGGCCGAGCTTCAGCAACACGTGAGTAGCTGTTCTGGAGCGCATTTTGTCGAACCCAAGGTAGGACTGCCTGATGTTTTTTATGGTAAACAGCAAGATTTTTTTCCTTTAAAAATGCTTGTTTGTTATATTTTAGTTTAAGATTAAGGTCCACTGGGAATGAATCACAGCGCATTGGTTTTATTATGTCACTTTTGCGCAATGAACCACAGGGGTGTGCCTTTTCTTTTTTGCCTAATGATCCATGTTTAAGGTCTGTTGAAGAATTTTTTTCTGCTATGGGGCTATTATATGATGATCCTGATCGAATCTCATATGCTCAGGCATTTTAATCAGGGGTCAGGTGATGATGAAAATTATTGCACACACTTCAGGAGATGGCCTTCAGAAGTTAAGTGGAATGATCCTGCGCTAAGATATTTATTTCTTGCTGGTCTGAGTGAAAGGGTTAAGGATTTGCTAATTGCATTCCCTGCACCTGAGACTCTGCAGGATGCCATGCAGTTAGCTGTTCGTATAGACAGGAGAACAAGGGTGGAGTACATCCTTGTGCCTTCTTTTCGAAAAAATTTTTGGAAACAAACTGAATTATGTTGTTGAAAATCGCGACTTGCTGGCTATTAAACTTGCATTTGAATATTGGAAGGCGCTAGATTTCCTATTCAGGTTTTCACAGATCATAAGAATTTGATCTATCTGGATGCTGTCAAGCGCTTGAATGCCCGTCAAGCTAGGTGGGCCCTTTTTTTTCTTCGTTTCATTTTTCTGTTACCTATATCCCTGGTACTAAGAATGTTAAAGCCGATGCTTTATCTCGCAGCTTCTCTCTTACGGTCGGTGCCGAGGAGGAGGAGAGCATTTTACAGAAAGGAATTGTGGTGGCGGCATTGGACTCCGTTTTGGAGAATGGGATTCTGAAAGCTCAAGATGATCCATCTAACACTCCCCATGGGAGGTTGTTCGTGCCTAGAGCCTTTAGGAGAGATTTGTTTGTGGAGTGTCATGAGTCTCGGTTGGCAGGTCATCCAGGAATTTCAGAGACTAAGAGACTTATCAGTCGCAGTTTTGGGTGGCCTGGATGGCGGAAGGAAGTCATCAAGTGGGTGCGTCAGTGTACTGTGTGTGCTAGGTCAAAGGCTTCACATACTCCTGCTGCGGGGTAGCTTTGTCTTCTGGAGATTCCTAGTGCGCTTTGGACGCATCTCACTTTGGATTTTATTACTGATCTTCCTATATCAGAGGGTTTTACTGTCATATGGGTGGTCGTGGACCGTTTTGGAAAGATGTGTCATTTGGTTCCATTCATTAAGTTGCCCTGCGCCAAGACACTTGCTAAGGCGTTTGTTAAGGAGATTGTCAAGCTCCATGGCGTACCCACGGATATTGTTTCTGATAGAGGACCTCAATTTGTTGCTCGCTTTTGGTGTGCTTTTTGTGACAGGTTGGGAGTCCATTTGTCATTTTTGTCTGGTTATCATCCTGAGTCTAATGGACAGACTGAAAGAAAGAACCAGGATGTTGAACAGTTTTTGTGTTGTTTTGTGGCGAACAATCAAGAGGTGTGGCCTCTCGCAGAATTTGCTCTTAACAATCATACATCCTCCTCTGCTGGGTGTTCTCCTTTTTTTTGTTGTACTGGGAGACATCTGTCTTTTGGTTCGTTCACCAAATTGGGGTTGGAGGATGAGAATTTTTTGGAGAGAGTTTGGACTAATGTACGTTGCAACCTTCAAGAGGCTAACAAGAAGTCCAAGAAGTATTTTGACAGGAAATGTGAAGAGGTTTTGTTTACTGTGGGTGACATGGTTTGGTTGTCCTCGAAGAACCTGCGGTTGAGGATTCCCTCTAAAAAACTGGGTCCTAAGTTTTTGGGTCCATTTAAAGTGCTTCAGGTTGTTAACCGTCTGCTGTTAGGTTGGATGTCCCTACTTCCTGGAAGATTAATCCTGTGTTTCATGTTTCCCTGTTGAAAAAGGCTGATGTATCTGATAGGGACCCCACTGTCACAGTTCCTCCTGTTGTGGAAGACGGCGAATATGAAATTTCTTGTATCTTGAATTCTAGATGGCCTAGAGGGAGATTACAGTATCTTGTCTCCTGGAAGGGTTTCGGACCTAAAGACCACTCATGGGTAAGGACAGATGATGTCTCTGCTCCTAGGCTTGTTAAAGCTTTCCACAGGAGGTTTACAGATAGGCCTGGGCCTGGAGGATCCGGAGGATCCTCATAAAAGAGGGGGTACTGTTAGAATCCTCCTGTTTGTGTTTTGCGGTCACGTGACCATATGCCTTTATATTCAAGCTCCACCCTTCTGACTGTGCTAGACTTCAGTGTTTGACTGTTTCTCTAGCCTGGTGCTTGGGTGCCTTTCTCTGTCAAGTTCGCTTGGTCCTCTGGGACCTCTAGTACATTTTAAGTTCAGTTTGTCTTTTTGTGTTCTGCAACAACTTCTCTGTTTAGGAGGAGTCCCATTTTTGTCCCAGTCCTTAGTTCTTTTAGGGACCCCTCCCTTAATTCTATAGGTCTTCGTTCAGACTAGCCGAGGACTTAGGCGGGTCTGTTCACTAGGAACAGGCAGACCGCTACATTGTAGGGATTCAGCTTAGTCTTACTGTAGGGACAGCTTTCCCCTAACTTTCCTTAGTATTTGTTGCAGATCATAACAGCCTGTTGCTGAGGCAGTGCTGCAGTGCTTCCAGCTTGTGACTGATGTGGTCATTTTGGAGATGGAGGCTGAAGAGGAGGAGGCTGAGGAGGATGAGGTGCAGGAGCTGTAGACCATGGGGGCAACCCTGGTTGACCTAGGGCCCGCAATCCTTGGCGTCGGGAGGATGTGTTCCCTCCCAGGGTCTTACTGGGTCCCTGCTTCCACTATGTTAACCCAGTAGGCTGTCAGCGACATGTACCATACCTGCCCACAAACAGTGATTCACGTGTCCGTGGTTAGGTGGACTTTACCGGTAACTGCATTGTTGATAGGATGGCTAATGTTTTGGGACACGTGCTTGTGTAATGCGGGGACGGCACACCGGGAGAAATAGTGGCGGCTGGAGACCGAGTACCGAGGGACGGCCGCCACATTCAGGTTGAGGAATGCTTTAGTCTCCACGAGCCTAAAAGGCAACATTTCGAGTGCAAGCAGTCGAGAAATGTGAGAATTTAGCAGTGTGGCCTGTGGGGCCTTGGCTGCATATTTGCGCTTGCGTTCCAAGGACTGGGGTATGGACAACTGAACGCTGCACTGGGACAAGGACCTGGATGTGCTTCCTGATGCTGCTACTTGAGAGTGTGCAACGACAGGAGCAGCGCAAGAGGCATCTTCGCATGCACCATGGACAGGAGATTGTCTTGCATGCACAACAGCGGAAGAAGCAATGGTGCCACCCGTAGACACTGTTCCTGGACCCTGGGGTTCCACCTACAAAGTTGTGTGCATTGCTGCCATGTGCCTGATCATGCTGGTGGTGGTCAGGCTTGTCGTTTTGCCACCCCTGCTGATGCTGGCCTGGCAGGTGGTGCAAATGGCCTTTTTGGGGTTATCGGCAGAGTCTTTAAAAAAACAACCAGACTCGGGAAGACCTAACAGTTGTATTGGCAACTTCCTTCGTGTTGGTGTTACGGGGAAAGGTTGCCTGTCTTCTGTTTGCAGCCACCACACTGCTTCTTCCTGCCTGTTGGGGTGCTCTGCCTCCCTCCCCCTGTGTGCTGCTGTCCTTGCTCTGCATGTCCTCCTACCAGGTTGGGTCAGTTACTATATCGTCCACCACCTCATCTTCCACTTCCGCACCATGGTCCTCCTCCTGACTTTCTGGCAATTGTGTCTCATCATTGTCCACCTCTTGTGACACTTTCCCACTGTTTCCTTCATGTGACCGTGGCTGCTCAAATATTTGGGCATCACTACACGTGATCTCCTCTTGCCCCGCTTCAAGTGGATCGGGCGAGAGGCCTTTATCTATAAATGGAAAAGTGAACAGCTCTTCAGAGTGTCCAAGTGTGGGATCAGTTGTCTCTGGGTACTCTGCATGGTGGGAGGAAGGAGGATCAGGGTGAGGAATATGCGGTCCAGACTCACGGCTACTGAGACTTGACCGTGTGGAAGACAAGGTGGTGGTGGTCGTGGCTAAGTGACTGGAAGCATTATCCGCTATCCAGCCAACAACCTTTTGACACTGCTCTGGGTTCAATAGTGGTGGGCTGCGGTCCCTTAGAAATTGGGACAGGAAGGTCAGGCTGGAAGAAGTGGGTGTTTGTTGTGGCACAATTTCGGCTTGCTTACTGCCTTGTCCTCGGCCTCTGCATGCACCATTAGCATCACGTCCAGTTCACCGTCCCTTGCCACGTGCCTTGCCCATTTTAAATGGAGGACAGTATCTTCCATGCTCACTACAAATGACTGAGTTTGGAGCGAATTTATATGTGATCCGTGTGATGGAGAAAACAGAGTTTTAAATACCTGGCCTGTAGGTAAGTAGTTTGAAAAGCAAACTGCTGTGAATTGCTTCCCTGACACACTAAAGGAAATTTTTAATGGAGGCCATAAATGGCAGTATTTTCTGACAACGTATATGTGATCCGTTTGATGGAGAAAACACAGTTTTAAATAGCTGGATTTCTAGCGCTCTAATATGGAAAGGACCTGGCTGTATTCTGCAGTACCAACATTAAATGGCGCAGAAAAAACAGTGTTCTCTGGATTGCTTTGTAAGCAAATAATGAGGATTAAGATCCAAAGAAAAGTATTCCTGGCCCCTGAGACCTGGGCCTTTGCATAGAAATATTTAACAGCAGCAGAAGGCAGAATTGGAATGCTATATACACTGCCTGCCTATACAGCCTGCCTGCCTGATATCTCTGCAGATGGATTAGTCCTCAGAAGGACTGTTTGTTAAGATGGATATGTGTAATATACGGTTTTTCTCCCTACACTACCTAATACACGATCTCATCTCTCCCTGAAACAGCAGCAGCTCTCCCTATACTGTCTGATCCGGAGTGACTGTGACGAGCTTGGCGGCGCCAGGTCGGATATAGACCTGATGACGCTGTGTTGCCAGCCAATCACTGTAATGCCCACAACCAACATGGCTACGGCATTACAGTGCATGGCAGGCAATCCCTGCATGTTCATTGGCTCTCTAAAGAGCGCCAAACATGCAGGGAGGGGACCCGAGTTCCCGCCCGAGCAACCCGGAAATACTCGGCGAGCGCCGAGCATCTCGAGCAGTGAGATGCTCGGGCGAGAACTGAGTAGTAGGGAGCATGCTTGCTCATCACTAATGCCCTGGTCCAAAAAGTGGCAGAGTTTAAGTATTTTTTCCCCTTGGTATAAGCACTTGTTCTTTTTTGGTTCAGGTACTTTTAATTTGCAACTTTAGTCCTATTTACTTTCTCTCAGTTTAAAGTCTGATCTCACAGTGAAGGTGAGTTTTGAGATCATTTCACTTGTCATCGGTGCTGTGTCAGGGGGTAAGTGTAGTCCAAGGTTTGGAGGAAGCATTGCCTGGGAGCAAGGGTGCTTTTGGAAAGCGCAGGTTGCCATGATATGGTAGTGGGCTTATATATTTTGATGGAAATGTTAACCAAAGAACGTCATGTTCATTTTTGAAAAATGTTAGATCCATGTATATTATTTGGATATGCGGTCCATGTCTTTTCTGCAGTTAACATATATTTTGTGATAGATTTAGGTCACGGGATCACTTTCTCCAGTTCCCACAAGTAGAGATGGACGAACCCAAACAGTAAAGTTTGGGGTCCGTACTGAACACCTAGTGTTCGGGCACAGACCCCGAACACGGAATTCCTCAGGAAGTCCATGTTACTGTGCGGGTTCCCCAAACATCGAGTGTTTCCCATGCTGTCACCTGTGTGTCTCGCCCTCTATACCTCGCAAACCTTCTCTGACCAATGGGTCAGCTGCTGTAGGTCCAGTCACTGTCCTGGAGTGGCACCTTGTGGCTGTCCTGCAGCCCAAGTCTATCCTCACCATCAGAGGCACTAGTGAAGACCAGGTAACCACTTAATCATGCCCATCCAGGATAAGTCCGGCCAATGGCGCACTGGGTCCACACACATCAGCATTACAACCGCTAGCTAAGCAGGCCAACACTTGACTCAACTGAGCTGGGCCTTGTGCACAGCTCCTAACTAAACAATTTTCTTACTCACAGCCATTTTCCTCGGTACAGAGAGAGAAACATCCATTGTGAATTATCTTCCCTTTAATTCCATACTAGAGCATTGCATGGGATTAGCTAGGGTCATCTCAAACACTTGGTGTGAATAAATGAAACAGGGGAAATGCACAACTCCTTGCTACCAATCGGCCTGGCTGAATTATTTACATAGTATAAAATAGGAATCTAGGGAAAATGTACACAATATCAACCACTCTCAACCACTGGTCTTGTTACATATCCAGCCACACTTCCCGTTTTGACCTCGGGGGAAGAACACTCTTAGCTCCTAAACCATAGAACGTGGACATGGCATTTACACTACCAAGCTGATGTCTGAGTCTATGCTCTACAGAAAAACTAAAAGGTTTTATTACGTTTGTGTGACCTGGGAGCTCAGAAAACACATCACCGTTGTTCTGCACAAACACCTTTACCACTTGTACCCGAGAACCAGATAACACGTGTGACATTATTACCGCAGGGACAATAGAAATTCAATCAATATGAATATGCTACATTCAGCATCCTGTATTTCAAGGGTTCTATTAGATTTACACAATTAATTTGGTAGGGCTTATGATTTAGTAACTGAAACTGATGGTGATTTACCTTTCCCACTGTCTCCACCATTTCATAAGGACCTTGCCATTTAGCCAAAATTCTTCTTTGCACAGATCAAGACCCTGTCACCAAGGTAGACGTTTCTTATTTTACCAGATCTATTGCAATTCCAGGCCTGACTCTCCTGGCTTGCTGTATGTGTTCCTTTACCATGGGCATTACTTTTGTTACTTTTACTCTTTCTAATACATCAGTTAATAAGTTCCAGAGTTGGGCTGTCTCAACGTTAACCTTGAAGACTGGCAAGTCAAGAAGACCAATTTCAGGTAGGACTTCACCAACAATTCCTCCATAAACCTCTATGCTAGAACTCTCCATTTGACCCAGCATCACCCCAACAGTTTGTACATTTTTAAGATCACCCATAGGTTCAACAACTGATTCCTGTAGCGCTGGAATCTCTGCCTTGCGTGCCCCTAGCGCGGCAGAGCCGCCGACCTCCTTACCGCCGCAGCCATGGTCCTCTGCCCACCGCTCCTCCAGCTGCTTAGCTCGCCGACTCTGCCCGGGATGCGCACATGCTCCCTGTCTCTTAAAGAAGCCACGCGCACAACATCCTAAGATGTCCCCGGCCAAAGGCCGGAGGGCATATATTATATAAGGCACCTCCCCCAACATTCAGGTGCCTGAGCAACGTTGTAAGTTTGTTGCTCAACTCTCTTGTTATTTCTCAGGTCCCAGTGCTGCCCCGCTAGCCTTTCTATTAGCCGTGCCCACCAGCTTGTTTATTAGCTGTGCCTGCCAGCCTGTCTATTAGCCGTGCCCGCCAGCTTGCCTGCCAGCCGTGCCAGCCATGCCCGCCTGCCTGCCAGCCATGTCCGCCTGCTTGCCAGCCGTGTCTGTTAGCCTGCCTATCAGCCACGTTTGTCTGCTGCCCTTCTGCCATGCCAGTCGGCACCTGCCATCTGTCCCAAGGGAGACGCCTGCTCTCATACGAGGTCAGTACTGGAGTAGCACCTGGTCCACCTTCCCGGTCCCTCCTTGGTTCACGAAGTTGTAAAGCTGCCGTAGAGCCAGGGTCAGTCTGGGTGAGGCCCTAGTTACACCCTTCTGGTCCCTCATTGTACCATGGCATAGTGGTTCCACCACCCAGCACCGTAACAGTTTGCTCAGGCCATGGAATCCGGTGGCTCCCAGGCTCCCTCAGTCTCGGACCTGTTCCAAGAGGTCTCCCACCAGAGATCTCAACAGGATACAATCCTGTCCTTTCTTCGGACTGTAAACTCCTGGTTGAATGCACTGTCCATCTTGGCTGTGTCTGCCTCTAACCAAGTGGTGTCCACTTCACCGGCACCTCAACTCAGTGGTGGTACTGCACCCAGCTTTGGACCCCGACTGTCAGCTCCTTCACGCTTTGGCTGTGATTGTGCTCTATTTCAGCACTTTGTCAATCAGTGCACACTGCACTTCGAGCTCCTGGTTCATCAGTTTGCTTCTGACTGGGTTAAAGTGGCATTCATCATGTCTCATCTCACTGGGGAGGCACTGGCGTGGCTCAATCCCCTATAGGAGAGAGGGGAACTTCTGGTTTCCAACCTCCAGGCTTTCCTTGAGGCCTTCTGGAAGGTTTCCGATTAACCCGGCTTCACATCCTTGACTTCCTCCTTTCTTCTTCGTCAGGGGACCTCACAGTAGGCCAGCACGCTGTACGCTTCCTTACCCTCTTGTCTGAACTCGCCTGGAATAATGAGGCTCTGGTGGCTACCTTTTGGGAGGGCCTTTCCAGGCGGATCTAAGATGAACTGGCTGATCGAGACATACCGTCCTGTCTGGACGACCTAGTGTCTTTGGCCTCACAGATCGACATCAGGTTCCTGGAGCATTCTAAGGAGAATACCTCTGCACCTTGCTCCTACCTTCCAAAGGCCAGTCTTGTAACAAGCTTCTTCCTCGGCATCCACCCCAGAATCTATGCAGGCAGACAAGGTGACGATGGTCAAGACTCGCCAGGAGGTTTGCCGTGCTGAGGGGAGATGCTTTTACTGTGGCAGTTTGGAGCATGTAATCCCCTCGTTTCCAGAGAGACCGGGAAACTTCAGTAACTTGGATCACTTGGAGAGATCGTCCTGGGCAAGAATTCTTCCTCTCCATCCCTGACTCTGTCTATATTGATATCCTGTGGCAAGATACATTTTTTCGTGACTGCTTATCTGGATTCCAGTGCCGCTGGGAATCTCATCCAACAAGCCATTGTGGAGTAGTATCAGATCCCTAATCAATGTCTCCCGGATTCGTTGGCTGTTTCCTCTGTGGATGAGAGGCCCCTTTCTGAGTCCATCTTGTTTGTCACCGAGCCCGTAGTCCTCCAGATACAGTAGGAATGCTACACTCGGAGGAAATCTCTTTCTATGTGCTGTCCGGCCTCTCTCATCTGTTGCTGTTTGGACTGCCTTGGCTATAGAGACATGAGCCGGGCTTGAATTGGAATTCGGGTGAGGTGCTCCGCTGGGGTCAGGAGTGTCACAAAACCTGCCTGGTCTTTGTTCGTCCAGCTTGACCTCCATTAACTCCAGCTAATCTACCTGGCTTACTGGCACCCTACTAGTCATATGCTGACGTCTTTCACAAAAGAAACGCTGAGACACTACCTCCTCATAGGCCTCATGATTGTCCCATCGACCTCATTCCTGGTGCCTCACCTCCCTATGGTCAAATCTACCCCCTGTCGTTGGCCAAGACTCGTGCCATGTCTGAATACATTGAAGAGAATCTTGCTAGGGGATTTATCCAGAAATCCACAAATCCACCTCTCCGGCTGGAGCAGGATTCTTCTTCGTCAAGAAGAAGAAAGGCTCTCTTCGCCCTTGTATTGACTACAGGGGTCTAAATCAAATAACCATTAAAAACAAGTATCCTCTGCCTCTCATCTCCGAGTTGTTTGATCGCCTCAAAGGTGCAAAAATCTTCACTAAACTCGATCTCCGTGGCGCATACAATCAGGGTGACGAGTGGAAAACAGCACTCAACACTCGTGATGGTCACTACGAGTAGCGCATGAAGCCCTTCGGACTATGCAACGCACCAGCAGTCTTTCAAGAGCTGGTGAATGACATCTTCCGAGATCTTCTATACTCATGCGTGGTAGTGACAACATCCTTGTATTCTCTCCAGATCTGCCCTCACATAGGAGAGACGTTCATCAGTTATTGCAGAGGCTTAGGAAGAATCGTCTGCATGCCAAATTCGAGAAATGCATTTTTGAGCAGACTTCTCTTCCATTCCTGGGGTACATAATTTCGAAGACCGGTCGTAAGATGAACCCCGAAAAGGTGTCTGCCGTTCTAAAGTGGCCCCGACCAGAGGGATTGAAGGCTATTCAGAGGTTTCTAGGATTTGTAAATTATTACCGCCTGTTCATCGCTCATTTCTCTTCCCGGACTGCTCCCATCTCTGCCCTGACTCGCAAAGGGGTTAACCCCACTAATGGACTCCCCAGGCGGAGAGTGCCTTCGTGTCCTTGAAACAAGCCTTCTCTTCTGCTCCAGAGCTGCTTTGTCCTGACTGCAACAAGCAGTTCTTCCTGGAGGTAGATGCTTCTTCCTCAGGGGCTGGAGCGGTCCTCACCCATAACTCTTCGTTCAGGCGAATGGGGACTTGCGGCTTCTTTTCCAAGCTCTTCTCTCCTTCGGAAAGCAATTATTCCATTGGTGATTGGGAACTGCTTGCTATCAAATTGGCGCTAGAGGAATGGCAATTCTTACTCGAAGGGGCTCTGCATCTGCTGGTCATCTGCATGGACCATAAAAATCTCGCTTACTTGCAGTCCGCTCAACAACTTAATCCTTGTCAGACCAGATGGCCTCTGTTCTTTTCCCGTTTCAATTTCTCCTTCCACTTCTGGCTGGCGGATAAAAATATCAAGGCAGATGCGCTCTCCAGATCATTTCTGTTGACTGACCAAGAGGAGGAGCCTCAATACATCATTGAGCCCTCCAGAATAATTTCTGTCTCCCCGTTTGATCTGTCTCGTCTTCCCCTTAGATAGACTTTTGTGGCAGCTCCAGATAGGAAGAGGGTCCTACTCTGGGGTCATTGGTCTAAACTGGCAGTCCATGCCGGACAGAGAAATATGATTTTGCTCATTTCTCAACATTATTGGTGGCCGACCCTGCACAAGGATTTTGCAAATTTTGTTTTTGCCTGCTCTCACTGTGCCTGTAGCAATCCTCCTAGGCAACTTCCAGCTGGCCGACTACTTCCTCTAAATGTGCCTTCCGCTCTGTGGCAGCATATTGCAATGGATTTTATCACGGACCTTTCTGTATCGGCCAGTTGTACTGTCATTTGGGTGGTTGCTGTCCGCTTCTCCAAAATGGCTCACTTCGTTCCTTTGCCTGGCCATCTGTCCGCACCAATACTGGCTGAGAAGTTCATTCTTCACATCTTCCGTCTGCACGACCCATATTGTCTCGGAGAGAGGGGTCAAGTTTACTTCACTCTTCTGGAGGTCCACTTGCAAGCTTCTGAATGTCACTTTGGATTTCTCTTTGGCTTATCATCCGCAGTCCAATGGGCAGGTTGAGCGTATTAATCAGATCCTCACTAGCTTCCCCCGGCACTTCATCAAAGCTCACCATAGCAACTGGGTGGAACTCCTGCCTTGGGCCAAATTTTCCTACAATAACCATGAGAGGGAATCCTCTGCCAAATCTCCATTTTTTTAAGTATTTGGTCAGCATCCCAATGTTCCGTTTCCTGTCTCTGCTTCTGTCGGCAATCCCACTGCGGAATCTCTCATTAAAAACTTTTCTGAGATCTGGGAGGACACTAAGTCCGCGTTGCTTCAATCCTCTGAGCGGATGAAGAGTAGAGATGAGCGTTGTTCTACTCGAACTGTTCGCCAATCTCAAATTCGAGCTGTTTTGGGCGGTGTTCGAGCCGTTCGGCGAACACGAACAATTTGAGAAAAATTCGGCTGTTCGAGGTTATGTTCGATAACTGTTCGTGCACCAAAATCATAACTGGATTTTTTCTCAGTAATGATGAAAATTAATGTTAATACGCAGTTTGAGTGTACAGCGGGGTGGGGGGAGGGGCAGGGGATGGATCTCTGCAGGAACAATGAAGATCTCCATTTTTTTTTCTCTTTCCCGCATTTGCAGTGGGGAGGTGCAATCTGTCAGCCTATCAGCAGCGCACACACGGAGCGAAGTGCTTTTTTTCACACAAGCAAGGGCATGTGTCATTGGCAGTGTATGTCACATGTCCTTGCCCTATAAGACCAAGCCATTTTCCCCGTCGCCACCATTTTCTCACTGCTGCAGCTGCGTTTTAGACGGCACCGCTGTTGCTGTGTGCGCTATACCTTGTTAATTTCAAGCCAATTTTCGCACAAATATACAGATAGCTTGGGAGTAGGGAATAGTTGTGATTGCAGTCCTTTTAAGGACTAGGTTACAGCATTTCCTACGACTTTTATCAGGGAGGTCTGTGCTCTTAAATAGATAGATTGTGGGAGTAAAGACTAATTGTAATTGGAGTCCTTTTCAGGACTAGGTTACATCAGTTCCTATCAGTTTTTGCCAGGCAGGTCTGTGCCAGTGCTGTGCAAGTTTTTTTCACAGCATTTGGCTGAATCTAGCAAAGCTAATCCTTTTTGGCCTATTGCAGAGTGTGTTAGTCAGTGGAGTAGCCTATCTGTGTTGCAAGATATACCACCTGTGTATAGAATACCAATTTTTTTATTGCACCTAGTGAAGTAAAATCTTTTGGGCATAGCATCATTCTATTAGTCCATCTATTCTGACCTCCTTCAGGTTGCAAACTGAATATAATTTTTTTCTGCATCTAGCTCTGAAAAAATATTTGGCCTTCTAGCAGTGTGTCGGACTTTCTCTATTAGTCCATCTATACTGACCTCCATCAGGTTGCAAATTAAAAATAATTTTTATCTGCATCTACAGTACCTCTGAAAAAATATTTGGGCTTCTAGCTGTGTGTGGGACTTGTTGTATTAGTCCATCTATACTGACCTTCATCAGGTTGCAAACTGAATATAATTTTTTTCTGCATCTAGCTCTGAAAAAATATTTGGCCTTCTAGCAGTGTGTGGGACTTGTTCTATTAGTCCACCTATACTGACCTCCATCAGGTTGCAAATTCAAAATAATTTTTTGTATGCATCTAGCTCTGAAAAAATATTTGGCCTTCTAGCAGTGTGTGGGACTTTCTCTGTTAGTCCATCTATACTGACCTCCATCAGGTTGCAAACTGAATATAATTTTTTTCTGCATCTAGCTCTGAAAAAATATTTGGCCTTCTAGCAGTGTGTCGGACTTTCTCTATTAGTCCATCTATACTGACCTCCATCAGGTTGCAAATTAAAAATAATTTTTATCTGCATCTACATTACCTCTGAAAAAATATTTGGGCTTCTAGCTGTGTGTGGGACTTGTTGTATTAGTCCATCTATACTGACCTCCATCAGGTTGCAAACTGAATATATTTTTTTCTGCATCTACCTCTGAAAAAATATTGGGCTTCTAGCTGTGTGTGGGACTTGTATTAGTCCATCTATACTGACCTCCATCAGGTTGCAAACTGAATATATTTTTTTCTGCATCTACCTCTGAAAAAATATTGGGCTTCTAGCTGTGTGTGGGTCTTGTTCTATTAATCCATTTATACAGACCTCCATCAGGTTGCAAACTGAATATATTTTTTTCTGCATCTACCTCTGAAAAAATATTGGGCTTCTAGCTGTGTGTGGGTCTTGTTCTATTAATCCATCTATACAGACCTCCATCAGGTTGCAAACTGAATATAATTTTTTTCTGCATCTACCTCTGAAAAAATATTGGGCTTCTAGCTGTGTGTGGGACTTGTTGTATTAGTCCATCTATACTGACCTCCATCAGGTTGCAAACTGAATATATTTTTTTCTGCATCTACCTCTGAAAAAATATTGGGCTTCTAGCTGTGTGTGGGACTTGTTGTATTAGTCCATCTATACTGACCTCCATCAGGTTGCAAACTGAATATATTTTTTTCTGCATCTACCTCTGAAAAAATATTGGGCTTCTAGCTGTGTGTGGGTCTTGTTCTATTAATCCATCTATACAGACCTCCATCAGGTTGCAAACTGAATATATTTTTTTCTGCATCTACATCTGAAAAAATATTGGGCTTCTAGCTGTGTGTGGGTCTTGTTCTATTAATCCATCTATACAGACCTCCATCAGGTTGCAAACTGAATATAATTTTTTTCTGCATCTACCTCTGAAAAAATATTGGGCTTCTAGCTGTGTGTGGGACTTGTTGTATTAGTCCATCTATACTGACCTCCATCAGGTTGCAAATTGAATATAATTTTTTTCTGCATCTAACCCAGCCAATAGTTTTGGCCTAATACCACAGTTTGGCCACTCAGCTCTGCTCGGTTACCATCCATTGTTTTTTTGTGCAAACAACTCCAGAGTTGTGAATTAGTTAACCACCAAAATGAGTGGAAAAAGGCCTGCTGCTGGTGGAAAGGGGAATAGGCGTGTTGGGAAGGGGAAAAAAGGTTGTGTCCGTGGGGTAGGTGTTAAAGCAACAGTAACATCTGCAGAAGAAAGACCATCTTCCAGCCAAACTAAAATGTCTACTTCTTTTAGCGGACAATGTGATAAGATCCCTTTCTTACGGCCACGCCAATCGCTACAAATTCCAGATGAGGCACAAAAACAGCAGGTGCTTCAACGGATATCAAGTGCTCCTTTAAGTGGGCTCTCCTCCACATCAACTTCAACATCACAAATACTCCAGTCCTCAAAGGTGTCACCCCAATCGCACTTGTTTCCTCACAGCTCCCAAATCTCCAGCTGCCCGTCTGAGTATGAGGTAGAACAGATGGTTGAGTCTGCAGAGCTGTTTACTCATACTATAGCCTGGGAATCAGAGGTCGACTCCAGCGCTTCTGTGAATCCAGACGAGGAAATGATCTGCACTGATGCCCAGAATCTTTATGAGTCGGATCCAGGACCAGACGCAGAAGGTTCTGACCATAATGTAGACCCTCATTCCCAAACTGTAACTCCTGTTGGTGGAGACAATGAGGAAGACGATGATAAGACTCAAATACCTGATTGGAGCGACAACTTTAGTTTTTTGTCAGGGCAGGAACAGGTTGGCTCTGAGGACGACGGGTGTGATAACGCACAGGGTGATGATGATGAGGTTGGAGATCCCACTTACTGTCAACCCACAGTCAGCCAAGAGATGAGGTCAGCAGAGGAGGTGGAGGAAGATGCTAGTGACGACGAGGTCAGGTTGCGCCTTCCTGGACAGAGACGTAGTACTAGAAGCACGTCAACAACTGCATCCTCAAACACAACTCTGACTCTCACCTCAAGTCGTGGTGGCTCTTCAGGGCGCATGGGTGCTAAGCCTTGCATAGCCTGGGCATTTTTTCAGATCGATAAAGATGACCCAACTCGTGTTATCTGTAACATTTGTCAGCAAAAGCTAAGTAGAGGCCAAAAAATACATAGTTTGAGCACTTCATGCATGAACCGGCACATGGACATGAAGCATAAGTTGCAGTGGGAAGCTCAGTGTGCTACAATGCGGCCTAGCCGGCCGGGCCAACCACCGTCTGCCATATCTTGTGCATCCGCGGCCTCTTCATCCTCTGTGACTGGGGGGACAGCAGTCACACCTGTTTTGGGGCGCAGACCTGCCACCTCTTTACCCGCAACAGCCAGCGTGATTGGCAGGTCATCATTTTCTTTGGAGGTGGGAACACCAGCTGGTGTTGAGCGCTGTCCGACATCGATAGCACCACCTTTGGATCAAGGCAACCTAACATGTCCGCCTGCATCTTCCTCACAGACCGGCAGTTTGCCGGGGACACCCTTATCAACCCCGTCTAAGCACAATAACCAGCACTCGGTCCCTCAGATGTGGACAAGTAAAAGACCATTTCCTCCTAGCCATGAGAAAGCTAAGAGGTTGAATTTCACCATCTGCAAGCTCTTGGCTACAGAAATGCTGCCTTTCCGCCTGGTGGACACAGAGGATTTTCGAGACCTTATGTCCGTCGCAGTGCCCCAGTACCAGATGCCCAGTCGGCACTACTTCTCAAAGAAAGGTGTGCCTGCGCTCCACCAGCATGTCGCACACAACATCACCGCTTATTTGAGAAACTCTGTGTGTGACAGGGTGCATTTCACCACAGACACTTGGACGAGTAGGCATGGACAGGGGCGTTACATGTCGCTGACTGGGCACTGGGTAACTATGGTGACAGCAGGACAAGGGGCTGCTGTCCAAGTCTTGCCGTCCCCACGAGTTGTGCGTCAATCCTCTTTATGTCAAAGTTCCTCCACTGCTTCTGCCTCCTCAACCTCCTCTCGGTCTTCCACCTGCACCCAAAGCCTGTCTGGTCATGCCACAAGCTTTCTAACTGCGCAGAAGGGATCCTGCACACCTCCTTACTATGCTGGCAGTAGGGCTCAACGTCATCAGGCGGTTTTTACATTGAAATGTCTGGGAAATGTGAGTCACACAGCTGAGGAGTTGTGGTCAGCTCTGGAGAACCAATTTCATGAATGGTTGTCTCCACTGGACCTGAAACCAGGGAAGGCCGTGTGCGACAATGCTGCAAACCTGGGTGCGCCCCTTCGCCGGGGCAATGTCACACACGTGCCTTGTATGGCTCACGTGTTGAACCTGGTTGTCCAGCAATTTTTAGCCCACTATCCCAGACTAGATGGCCTTCTGCAGAGGGCACGGTCGCTGTGTGCTCACTTCCGCCGTTCGCATCCCGCAGCTCAGCGTCTTACATCTCTACAGAAGTCGTTGGGCCTGCCACTTCACCGGCTAAAATGCGATGTGCCTACCCGGTGGAATTCAACTCTGCACATGTTGCAGCGACTGTGGCAGCACCGACAAGCCCTGGTGCAATACGTTCTGACGTATAGCCTGGGCCAACGAGATTCAGAGGTGGGGCAAATCACGCTGGAGGAGTGGTCTCAGATCAGGGACCTATGCACCCTTCTGCACAGTTTTGAAATGGCGACGAAGATGTTTAGTGCTGACGATGCCATTATCAGCATGACTATTCCGGTGATTTACATGCTGGAGCACATGTTAAACAGAATTCGGAGTCAGGTGGTGGCAAAAGAGGAGGTGGAGGAAGTAGAGGAGGAGGAGTTGTATGCGGAAGGGCTAACATCTGCAAGGTCCAGACAGTCGGCAGCACCAAGGCGGCAGGCATGTGAGGGTGGGGGAGATGGTTTTACCAGGGCGCATGGTAGCAGCCAAATTAGTGAGGAAGGTGCAGGAGCCCAGGAAGAAGTGGAGGACGAACTGATGGAAGACTCATCAGATGAGGGAGAACTTGATCACATTTCTGTTGTGCTAGGTTGGGGGGAGAGGACAGAGGAAGGAAGCATGATTGTTACCTCGCCACCAACACAACAGGGACTTGGTGCTCCTGGATGCGCAACACACATGAGTGCCTTCTTGCTGCACTACCTGCAACATGACCCTCGAATTGTGAGAATTAGAAATAATCCTGACTACTGGGTTGCCACACTGTTAGATCCCCGGTACAAAAGTAAATTTGCAGAAATTATTCCTGCCATAGAAAGGGATGCACGCATGCAGGAGTATCAGCAGAGACTGTTGCAGAATCTTACATGTGCTTTTCCACAAAATACCAGTGGTGCACGTAGTGAATCTCACAGTTCCAACTTGCCAACCGTGGGACCGTCAAGTGTTCAGCACTCAAACCGTAACAGAACCACAGTATCTGCTGGTAACATCAATTTTGCGGAATCATTTCACCACTTTTTTAGCCCATCCTTTGCAAGGCCACAGGAGACAAGAAGTCTGACACATAGTCAACGCCTAGAGACGATGGTACAGGAGTATCTCCAAGTAAACATTGAAGCCACGACTGTGTCACTGGACCCTTGCTCTTTTTGGGCTTCCAATCTGGATAAATGGCCGGAGCCAGCCACTTACGCCTTGGAGATCTTGTCATGCCCCGCAGCCAGCGTTCTGTCTGAACGTGTGTTCAGCTCTGCTGGTGGTGTGCTGACAGATAAGCACACGCGGCTCTCCATTGATAATGTAGACAGACTCACGTTCATAAAGATGAACAAATCATGGATCCGAAACGACTTTTCTATCCCTGTGTCATCCTGGGGAGAGTAAAAGCTTGATGATTGGTTAAAATCACCCTACCAACCGTTTTAAGCTTTCAAATTACTAATCATGTTTATCTGTATCTTGACTGGAAAATAATTTGGGCTTTGTAGCAGTGTGCAGCACTGATCCTATTAGGCCATCTATACTAAAGCTTCACCAGATTTAAAATTAAAAATAATTTTTAGCTGCATCTAGCCCGGAAAATAATTTTGGGGCTCCGAGATGCGCAAGACACATAAGTGCCTTCTTGCTGCACTACCTGCAGCATGACCCTCATATTGTCAGAATTCGAAGTAATCATGACTACTGGGTTGCCACACTCTTAGATACCCCAAACTTTTCGATCAACCTTTTCATTTTAATAAAGACCAAAAATATGGTCATTTTTGAAATTATAAGCATTAGCAGGTTGTTAGAAACTGAAATCAAACAGTTTTCAACTCAAAACTTTATTCTAGGTGATGTTACATTTTCACATAGGACCCCTTGTTCGAAAGGAGCTTCTGAACTCTCTCGTCCATTGAATTTGTCAGGTTTTGGATGGTTTCTGCTTCAATTGTTTTGCATGAGGACAGAGTACCCTCCCAGAGCTGTTGCTTAGATGTGAACTGCCTCCCGCCATCATAGACACTCCTTTTAATGATGCTCCAAAGGTTCTGAATGGGGTAGAGGTCAGGGGAGCATGGGGGTCACACCATAAGTTTGTCCCCTTTTATGCCCATATCAGCCAGAGATGCAGATGTTTTATGTGCAGCATGAGATGGTGCATTATCATGCAGAAAAATGATCTTGCTGTGAAATACACGGTTCTTCTTCTTGAACCATGGCAGGAAGTGCTGTTTGAGAAAATCCACATACATTATGGAGTTCATCTTTAGCGCCTTCAGGGATCCTAAAGGGGCCGACAATCTCTCTCCCCATGATTCCAGCCCAAAACATTACTCCACCTCCTCCTTGTTGGCGCTGTAGCCGTGTTTGCGTGGGGTGTCCATCAACCAGCCATCCTCCACTCCATCCATCTGGACCATCGAGCGCTGCACGGCACTCATCCGTGAACAAAACTGTTTTGAAATCAGTCTTCATGTAATGTTTGGCCCACTGGAGCCGTTTCTGCTTGTGTGAAGTGGATAGAGGAGGTCGACAGGATGGCGTATGCACAGCTGCAAACCTCTGAAGGACCCTGCATCTTGTTGTTCGGGGGACGTTGGAGACACAAGCAGCTTCAAAAACTTGTCTGCTGCTATGACAAGGCTTTTTTGCCGCTGCTCTTTCAACCTGACGTAATTGACTGTAGGAAAGAGTCCTCAATTTGCCCTTATCAGCACGCACACGTGTGTACTGTGAATCAGCTACATACTTCTTGATTGCCAAGACACTTCATCCTGATCATCGCACAATGTTGATTGTAGTCATGCCTTGACCTAAACACTCCACAATTTGTTACTTCTCAGCAGCCGACACATCCTTTTTCTTTCCCATTTTGGCAGAAAATGTAGGCTGCTTAATAATGTGAGAGAGCCTTCTTAAGTAGTCTTGCCTTTCATTGGACACACCTGCCAAACTAATTAGCACAGGTGTCTGCAATTGCTTACAGTGATATAAAGAGCCCTGACACACATCACCATCAATGAGTTTAACTGACAAACAAACAAATTCTTCCCTTATCACTCCTAAACACTTTTTGCATAATAATTTGGAACGCAGTGTACATGTGCTTTTCCACAAAACACCAGCGGTTCACGTAGTGAATCTTACAGTTCTAACTTGCCAACCGTGGTCTGTATGGAGTTGTTCAATAAAGGGCCCAAAATTAAGATAACATAGATGGGACAGGTCTCTATGAATAGGAATTCCTAAGTATTTGATACCCTGTGAGGGCCAGGCAAAGGGAAAGTTGGACTGGATGGAATCCTATATGGATTTGGGGAGGGAGACATCGAGGGCCTCAGACTTCGCTGCATTGATTTTAAAATTTGACCATGTAACAAAGTGATCTATTTCAGCCATAACAGCATGGATGGATATATGTGATTGAGTGATATATACTAGGACATCATCAGCAAATAGAGAGCACTTGTACTCGGTGCCTCCCACCTCAATCCACCTAATATTGGGGTTATGGCGAATTGATGAGAGCAGGTGCTCCGTCACTAGCATGTATAAGAGAGGGGACAGAGGACATCCCTGCCTTGTCCCATTGGTGATTGTGAAAGGTGACGAAAATGTTCTGACGCACCCCCTGGGCCTTGGGACACCCGGAGCCGGACCTTTTTGGTGGATGCTGGTGGTTGTAGTCTTCGTGGCGGCGACCCGGTTCCGTGGCTCAGGGCGGTCAAACCAGTGGCGGAACTATTTATGTGGTTTTGATGTTTAAATGTACGACTACTCCACCCGTCGATTGCGGTCAGAGTGAACCGCCGCTACAGGGCAGACCGCTGAGGCTGGTGTTGTGGGTGCAGCAGAGCGTAGCATAACTCCCCACGGGAGGAGTATAGCCTCAGGGCAGTGTATGCGGAGGATGGGGGTGATGGTGCAGGGCAGCAGCAGTAATGACACGGAGTCAGTGATGCAGTTCAGGGCCTTTACTCACAGTTCTTATTATCCAGACCACGTCTGCAGGTAACGGCTGCCCACGTCGTACTGTGCTCACCAGATGAGGGGCTCAGACAACTCCCAGATAACTTTGGAGCACTTCACAGGACCCCCTTTGTGTGTCCTTTGTCTGGCCTTTCTTATCAACACTTCTGTCCGGCTGCCTCGGGCCTCCTTTTGGTAAACTTGGCGCCAGTTTCCCTGACCCTATGTGGTGCCTTCCTAGCAGGTGTAGCGAGGGGCTGCGCCACATAAAATGTCAGAGCCTCCGGTTTCTAGCTGAGGGTCGTTTCCTGCCTCCACTAGTTCGGGGACCGGTCTCCCCCTTTGGCCTGACCCCTCCACGCAGGTGGATTCGGGCCTGCGGTGGCGACTCGCCCGTCCGCACCCCTGGGATCCCTTCATTCCTCGTTCCTGGAGCCTTCTCCGCTCCTCTTCCTTCCTTCTCCCTCTTCCAGGCCTGGGCCTCTGTTACTAGGCCCGCCTCCGGAGCAGAGCTCATGCAGAGCCCCTGCTCCCTGCCACTTCTGCTCAAACTTCTCTGCACTGAACTAAGATGGTGCCCACCTTTTATACTCCCTTCTCAATGCACCCAGGAACTGCTTCCTCCCTGCTCCTGCACTACCGAGTTCCCCTTCCTCAGTGTTCCCTCCCCCCACTCCAGCCAGGGACAGGGACTGTCGTGCCCATCTCAGGGGCATATTGGTCGCCCTGCCCCACGGCAATGTGGTGTAATGCATGCAGGTGTCGGGTCCTGATCCACACTCCATCCTTACCTGAGAGTGAGATATCACACCTCTGGGTAAGGTGCAATACGTCTGTAGCAACCGAGCCCTCAGGGTGCTACAGTTCCATTTATCTTCAGCCTAGGTGACGTATTGTGATACAGGGCCGTGATTTTGGCTATAAAAGGGTCCCCTAGACCCCTACCCCAAGCTTTTTAAGAGAATCATATATGGCGTGCCAGGAGACTCTATGGAATGCTTTCTCAGCATCCAACGAGAGTATCTAATTACAAATTTTTAACTGCATCTAGCCCAGGAAATACTTTGTGCCTAGTAGCAGTGTCTGCTAGTCAGCGGATTATCCCGGCTGTTAAGCAAGCTACACCACCTGTAGTTTAGACACTTAATTTTTTCAAAGGAAATGCTTCGGGACCATGGGATACTTAGTGAAGAGCATCAGGAGGCACCCCAAGGCATAGGGGCTGGGACTGGCAGTAGGATGCCTTGCGGTGGACAGCCGAGCTCGATCCTTATAAAAGCTTTTTAACTGCAGCAGCTTTAGTGGACGCTACTGGAGCTGGAATTACGCGGCTGCTGGCATGAGACTTGCCCTCCAATAGATCCTTGTAAATGGATTTAAAGTGTATTCATTCAAATTAGAGAGACAATTTAAATTAAAAAGCTTAGAGCTGCCTCCACCACAGGGGGGCTCGCTCGACCCACCAGCGGACAGGCACCAGTATTGGGAGAGGGGGGCTGGCCATCAGGGTTCACCGCGGCTCTGGCACAAACCCGGCGACACGGAGGTTGCACGGGCAGGAGCGGACTGGCCGTGTCGGCTTCTCACTTTTTGGATTTTAGAAGGGCATGACATGCCTATATCTGTGTCTCCCCCTCCTTTTACTCCTCCACCTCTTTTATTTTCACATGACTATATGTACCTGTCACTTTTCCATGTGTTAGTTATGTCTTCTGAGCAGTTTGTCAGCTTTTGGACACCTTTGAAGGTGTTTTCTATGTGTTTCTATGTGTTTTTGTTTGCCTGCCATTGGTTTTAACGGTGTTCGAAGGTGTTCGACGAACAGTTCGACGAACAGTTCGGCGAACACGGGTGTTCGACGAACCGAACCGAACTCGAACACTACGGGGGTGGCTCAACACTAATGAAGAGTCATGCAGACAAGAGACGTCTGGATCTGCCGCTGTTCCGTCCACGGGACAAGGTCTGGTTGTCATCCAAGTATGTCCATCTCAAGATGCCTTTTTAGAACTTGGGTCCACGCTTCATTGGTCCTTTCGAGGTTTTGAGCCAAATTAGTACAGTGGCGTACAAGCTAAAACTCCCTGCCACGTTATGGATTCCCAATTCCTTTCATGTGTCTCTCCTCTAGCCCAACGTCCTCAATCCTTTCTCTTTTGATCCGTGTACCACTCCAGCTAGAGTCTGCACTGAGGATATTTTGAGGTAGAGAACATTCTTGCCACTTTGAGGGTAAGAGGAAAAACTTTCTTTCTTGTGGATTGGAAGGGGTTTCGTCCTGAGGAGGGGTTATGGGTGCCCAGGGAGAACATTCATGCTCCTCTTCTTCTGAAGAAATTCCTTGCGGGCTTGAAAAAGTGGGGGCGTAAAGGTGGGGTACTGTAGCAACAGCTTCACTGCCTTCTGTCCCCCTCCCCTGGCAGAGATGCCAACCCCCTTACCGCCGCGGTCCCAGTCCTTGGCCCACCGCCCCTCCAGCTGCTTCCCTCACTGACTCGGCCCGGGGTGCGGGCACTGCGCCCAGATCCCCGGGCACTGTGCTTACAGCGTGCATGCACTCCCTGTCTCTTGAAGGGGCCGCACGCGCCGTCTTAAGATGTCCCCAGCCAATGGCCGGAGGGCATCTATTATAAAAGGCACCTCCCCCAAGATAGAGGTGCCTGACCAACGTTGTAAGTTTGTTGCTTAACTCTTTCATTAGTTCTCAGGTGCCAGTGCTGCCCGCCAGCCTGCCTATCAGCCGTGCCCGTCAGCCTGTCTATCAGCCGTGCCTGCCAGCCGGTCTATTAGCCATGCCCCCAGCCGGTCAATTAGCTTTGCCCGCCTGCCTGCCAGTCGTGTCCGACAGCCTGCCTAACAGCCGTGCCCGCCAGCCTTCCTACCAGCCGTGCCAGTCTGCCTGCCCTTCTGACGTGCCAGTCGATGCCTGCCATCAGTCCTGTGGGAGTGGCCTGACCTCACAAGAGGTCGGTCCCGGAGTAGCACTTGGTCCACCTTCCCGGTCCCTCCTTGGTTCAAGGAGTCGTAAAGCCATCGTAGAGCCAGGGTCGGTCCGAGTGAGGCCCTAGTTACACCCCTCCTTGTACCACGGCACAGTGGTTCCACTACCCGGCACCGTAACAATACCTTTTTATTGATTAAACACATTGTAGCATATGCCACAGTTGCCAAAGCAAAGGAATGTCACAACCCACAATCAAATCATGCATTAAAGTCTTTACCACTTCGACTTCATGAGTCACTTTTCTACATGGTGTTTGAAAAGACAAGACCCCAATAGGATACTCCTTAGTGTATTCATGTATAGATGTGACTTCCATTAATCTACTCTGCAGTTTTCTGCTGTTCAATAAGCAGGCATGGACCAAAATTACCTGACTAACCAAGTACAACCAGAGCATTGATTGGCTGTCTCTCTACAAACACATGAAACGCTTGTCTCTCTGGGTTATGAGACGGCATGACAGTATAGGTAGAACTAGCAGTGACTTACTTTTTCCACCAACTACCACACTCCATGGGCTCATTCACTAGTAGACAGTTGGCAGTCAAATGATCCAGTCCCTGACAGCGCCAGAAAACATTGTTGTCTTTTCAGGCTAACTGGCTTTAAGGACTTTGGTACCAGATTTATATCAGCTCACCTTTATGAGCCTCATTCAGCTCCTTTGAATTAGGAACAGATCAGATGTTTTCATGTTTCTTGAAGCCAGCTGGGTAGGAGAGTTACCCTGTAAATAGTCCTTCGTGTTCAAATATTGCTCCACAAGGGCAACTTGCTTATTACCATCCCTGGAGTTCACTTGTCCCACACAGTGCTATATCCAAACAGGCAGGATTTAGACAAATCGGTCCGGGACCACTCTTTCTACCATTAGTCTTGCAGTCGAGACCTCCCTATACAGACACTTTTAAGCTAGATGGAAAAAATCGTACATCTGGGTTCTCATCGCTTTATTTTACTGAAATGTTCAGGTATCTACCCACTGAGCTCTCACCGCAGTTATAAAAGTTATAAAACATAAGCTAGCAAGAACTACCTTCTTAATTTGGGGTATTGTCTGGCATAATGCTCACTTAAGTCAAAGTACACCTTCTGGGGCTCGGAAACAGAATTTCCTACCACTGGTCCATTGGTAGCTCCTCTGTGTCTGCACCTTTTTCAAAATTGTGAGGAACACTTCCACATCATCCGAGGTGTCATTATCTGCAATGACACTCATACTCTCCTCTGAGCAGTGATAGGTTCTACCTGGACTGGAGGATTTTCAGCCAACACCTTTAACTGCTTTAACAAACATCTTTGTGTCTCTATGAAAAATCAGTTTCTCTCTTGTTTATTTGCATTAGTCTGTTGCTAATTGGCATTGGCCTGTAGTTTTGCAGAAACAAAATACTTAACCCGCGATATACACCTTGCTGGATTCTTGTGCCACCACAGCCTCCACCATATGTGACAACTCCTAATCAAACAATTGGTTCACTTGAAAGCCATTTTCCCAGGACCAGAGAGGGCGACATCCATTGTGGACTCTCTGCCCTTTTATACCATAGCAGAGCTTTGCAGTTCGTTAACCAGGGTCATCACAAACACTTGTAGTAGATCAATAGAGCAAGGAAAATGTACAGCTTCCTGCTACCAAACTGCCTGGCTGCTTTATTTACACCATATAAGATAGAAATCTGGGAGAAATACACACCATCTCCAACTTTACTCCTGGTCCTGTTACAATTTGCATAAATTCCACCCAAAATGTTTTGTTCCTGTCCAGTTTAGGATCTTTCCAAGACAGTCATAGGAATTAATTTCCCTTATTTTACCAACCAATATGTTAGTAAGTATGACAGCCACAAATGAACATGACGTCATTACTCTCAATGCCCAGAGTCAGCTTTAGTGATGTAAAGCACGTAACACCACACCACGTTAGATTTTGGAGGCCTGGAAATGTTCTCTGCAGTAATAAATCATACTTTCCAATCTGTCAGTCTTGTGGAAGAATCAAAGTTTGGCAGAGACAAGGAGAGTGTTTCTTATCCAAATATGCAACGTTAACCGTAGAGTTGAGAGGAAGAACGATGGGACTATTTTTCATAGTTTGGGGCTGGATTTATATACATTTTACCATGTAATATTTAATATCTTGAATATAACACAATTATGTAAAATAGTCACAAAATGGATGAGTATCAAAATATTAAACATGCTAATCATAACTTGGATACACACCAAAACGAAGAAACGTACAGTTTCTCATGTAAACATGAGTTAGAATTGATTTTAATAATAATAATACACAACTTTAATGTCAGTGATATATCATCTGAATATTAATTTTTACAACATAACTATGTATGGGTCATTTATAAAATGGTCAAGATTTTAGTAATATATATATATTATATATATATACATATATATATATACAGAGGGTACTGAAAGTATTCAGACCCCTTTAAATTTTTCACTCTTTGTTTCATTGCAGCCATTCGCTAAATTCTAAAAGGTTCATTTTTTTTCTTATTAAAGTACACTGCACCCCATCTTGACCGAAAAAACACAGAAATGTAAAAATGTTTGCAAATTTATTAAAAAAGAAAAACTGAAACATCACATGGTCATAAGTATTCAGACACTTTGCTCAGTATTGAGTAGAAGCAAACTTTTGAACTAGTACAGCCATGAGTCTTCTTGGGAATGATGCAACAAGCTTTTCACACCTGCATTTAGGGATAGTCTGCGATTCTTCCTTGCAGATCCTCTCCAGTTCCGTCAGGTTGGATGGTGAATGTTGGTGGACAGCCATTTTCAGGTCTCTCCAGAGATGCTCAATTGGGTTTAGGTCAGGGCTCTGGCTGGGCCAGTCAAGAATGGTCAGAGAGTTGTTCTGGAGCCACTCCTTTGTTATTTTTGCTGTGTGCTTAGGGTCATTGTCTTGTTGGAATGTGAACATTCGGCCAAGTATGAAGTCCAGAGCACTATGGAAGAGGTTTTCATCCAGTATATCTCTGTAGTTGGCTGCTTTCATGTTTGATTCAATTGCAACCAGTCATCCTGTCCCTGCAGCTGAAAAACACCCCCACAGCATGATGCTGAAACCACCACCATGTTTCACTGTTGGGATTGTAATGGGCTGGTGATGAGCAGTGCCTGGTTTTCTCCACGCATACCGCTTAGAATTATCACCAAAAAGTTCTCATTGTCTCATCAGACCAGAGAATCTGATTTCTCATAGTCTGGGAGTCCTTCATGTGTTTTTGAGCAAACTCTATGCAGGCTTTCATATGCCCATAGAGGACCGGCTGGTGGAGGGCTAGTTGACTTTGTGGAAATTTCTCCCATCTTCCTACTGTATCTCTGGTGCTCAGCCACAATGATCTTGGTGTTCTTCTTTACCTCTCTCAGCAACGCTCTTCTCTCACGATTGCTCAGTTTGGCTGGACGATCAGGTCTAGGAAGTTGAGATGAGCAGTGTTCGAAACGAACTGTTCACCAATCTCAAATTCGAGCTGTTTTGGGCGGTGTTCGAGCCGTTCGGCGAACACAAACAATTTGAAAAAAATTTGGCTGTTCGAGGTTATGTTCGATAACTGTTCGTGCACCAAAATCATAACTGGATTTTTTCTCAGTAATGCTGAAAATTAATGTTAATATGCAGTTTGAGTGTACAGCAGAGCGGGGGGAGGGGCAGGGGATGCATCACTGCAGAAATAATGAAGATCTCCATTTTTTTTTCTCTTTCACGCATTTACAGTGGGGAAGTCCAATCTGTCAGCCTATCAGCAGTGCACACATGGAGCGAACTGCTTTTTTTCACACAAGCAAGGGCATGTGTCATTGGCAGTGTATGTCACATGTCCTTGCCCTATAAGACCCAGCCATTTTTCCCGTCGCCACCATTTTCTCACTGCTGCAACTGCGTGTTAGACGGCACCGCTGTTGCTGTGTGCGCTATACTTTGTTAATTTCAAGCCAATTTTCGCACAAATCTACAGATAGCTTGGGAGTAGGGAATAGTTGTGATTGCAGTCCTTTTAAGGAGTAGGTTACATCATTTCCTATGACTTTTATGAGGCAGGTCTGTGCTCTTAAATAGATTGGTTGGGAGTAGTGTTGAGCGAACATGTTCGACACTGCTCGGTACTCGCCCGAGCATCACGCTACTCGGGATGTTCGGCGAGCACCGAGCATTTCCGGGTTTCTCGGGCGGGAGCTCGGGTCTCCGTCCTGCATGTTTGGCGCTCTCTACAGAGCCAATGAACATGCAGGGATTGCCAGCCAGTCACTGTAATGCTGCAGCCATGTTGGTTGTGGGCATCACAGTGATTGGCTGGCCGCACAGCGTCACCTCGAGTATTTAAAACGGGACGCCGCCATCTTGGACACAGTCGCTCCGGATTAGACAGTGTAGGGACAGCGCTGCTGATTTAGGGAGAGATAGAAACTGCGAAATAGTTAGTGTAGGGTCTGTAAAGGCTGCCAGAACAAACAAACAGTCCTTTTCAGGACTGATATCCATTCCAGATACCAGGCAGGCAGGCTGTATAGGAGACACAGTGGTTATACCAGCAAATGCTGCATAACAGTCCTGTGTGCTCCTGTTGCTGAAATTGCTGGACTTAGCACCAGGTGTCGGGGACCAGGAAAAATCCTTTTTTTTTTCATCTAAATCCTCCTTTTTTTTTTCCTCCTTCACACTGTACAAATACCCGTCTTAATAAACTTTTGGTGTGTCTCACCCCCCCCCCCCAAAAAAAAGCATGTCTCTGATTTTTCAGACACAAATATAACTGTTGAAAATAGTCTGGTGTAGGCTAGAGAAACAGAAGTGTTGTTTTGCACTTCCACGGTTCAAACATCTGTATTATCCATTTTGGGCCATTTGTATCTAAAAAAAAAACAGTTTGAGTGTGTCGCTCACTGTTCAGCCGCAAATATCACTATTCAAAAAAGTGTGGTATACCCCAGTAAACAATAAATGTGGTTTTGCCAACCCACGGTAAAAAATCTCTATTATTCAGGTTTTGGCAGTTTTTTCCGTAAAGAAAAACAGTAGTGTCTCCTGACTGTTGTGACACAAAAATATATCTGTTGAAAATAGTCTTGTGTAGGCCCGACATCCCAGTGTGGTTTCGCAGTTCCACGGGTCAAATCGCTGTACTATCCAGTTTTGGGCCTTTGGTATAAAAAAAAAAGCAGTTTGAGTGTGTCGCTCACTGTTCAGCCGCAAATATCTCTATTTAAAATAGTGTGGTATACCCCAGTAAACAATAACTGTGGTTTTGCCATCCCACGGTAAAAAATCTCTATTATTCAGGTTTTGGTAGTTTTTTCCGTAAAGATAAACAGTAGTGTCTCCTGACTGTTGTGACACAAAAATATATCTGTTGAAAATAGTCTTGTGTAGGCCCGACATCCCAGTGTGTTTTCGCAGTTCCACGGGTCAAATCGCTGTACTATCCAGTTTTGGGCCTTTGGTATCTAAAAAAAAAGCAGTTTGAGTGTGTCGCTCACTGTTCAGCTTCAAATATCTCTATTTAAAAAAGTGTGGTATACCCCAGTAAACAGTAACTGTGGTTTTGCCATCCCATGGTAAAAAATCTCTATTATTCAGGTTTTGGTAGTTTTTTCCGTAAAGATAAACAGTAGTGTCTCCTGACTGTTGTGACACAAAAATATATCTGTTGAAAATAGTCTTGTGTAGGCCCGACATCCCAGTGTGGTTTCACAGTTCAATGGGTCAAATCGCTGTACTATACAGTTTTGGGCCTTTGGTATCTAAAAAAAAAAGCAGTTTGAGTGTGTCGCTCACTGTTCAACCGCAAATATCTCTATTTAAAAACGGTGGTATACCCCAGTAAGCAATAACTGTGGTTTTGCCATTCCACGGTAAAAATTCTCTATTATTCAGGTTTTGGTAGTTTTTTCCGTAAAGAAATACAGTAGTGTCTCCTGACTGTTGTGACACAAAAATATATCTGTTGAAAATAGTGTTGTGTAGGCCCGACATCCCAGTGTGGTTTCGTAGTTCCACGGGTCAAATCGCTGTACTATCCAGTTTTGGGCCTTTGGTATCTAAAAAAAGCAGTTTCAGTGTGTCGCTCACTGTTCAGCCGCAAATATCTCTATTTAAAAAAGTGTGGTATACCCCAGTAAACAATAACTGTGGTTTTGCCATCCCACGGTAAAAAATCTCTATTATTCAGGTTTTGGTAGTTTTTTCTGTAAAGAAAAACAGTAGTGTCTCCTGACTGTTGTGACACAAAAATATATCTGTTGAAAATAGTCTTGTGTAGGCCCGACATCCCAGTGTGGTTTCACAGTTCAACGGGTCAAATCGCTGTACTATTCAGTTTTGGGCCTTCGGTATCTAAAAAAAAAGCAGTTTGAGTGTGTCGCTCACTGTTCAGCCGCAAATATCTCTATTTAAAAAAGTGTGGTATACCCCAGTAAACAATAACTGTGGTTTTGCCATCCCACAGTAAAAATTCTCTATTATTCAGGTTTCGGTAGTTTTTTCTGTAAAGAAATACATTAGTGTCTCCTGACTGTTGTGACACAAAAATATATCTGTTGAAAATAGTCTTGTGTAGGCCCGACATCCCAGTGTGGTTTCGCAGTTCCACGGGTCAAATCGCTGTACTATCCAGTTTTGGGCCTTTGGTATCTAAAAAAAAAGCAGTTTGAGTGTGTCGCTCACTGTTCAGCCGCAAATATCTCTATTTAAAAAGTGTGGTATACCCCAGTAAACAATAACTGTGGTTTCGCCATCCCACGGTAAAAAATCTCTAATATTCAGGTTTTGGTAGTTTTTTCCGTAAAGAAAAACAGTAGTGTCTCCTGACTGTTGTGACACAAAAATATATCTGTTGAAAATAGTCTTGTGTAGGCCCAACATCCCAGTGTGGTTTCGCCGTTCCACGGGTCAAATCGCTGTACTATCCAGTTTTGGGTCTTTGGTATCTAAAAAAAATGCAGTTTGAGTGTGTGGCTCACTGTTCAGCCGCTAATATCTCTATTTAAAAAAGTGTGGTATACCCCAGTAAACAATAACTGTGGTTTTGCCATCCCACGGTAAAAAATCTCTATTATTCAGGTTTTGGTAGTTTTTTCCGTATAGAAAAACAGTAGTGTCTCCTGACTGTTGTGACACAAAAATAAATCTGTTGAAAATAGTCTTGTGTAGGCCCGACATCCCAGTGTGGTTTCGCAGTTCCACGGGTCAAATCGCTGTACTCTCCAGTTTTGGGCCTTTGGTATCTAAAGAAAAAGCAGTTTGAGTGTGTCGCTCACTGTTCAGCCACAAATATCTCTATTTAAAAAAGTGTGGTATACCCCAGTAAACAATAACTGTGGTTTTGCCATCCCACGGTAAAAAATCTCTATTATTCAGGTTTTGGTAGATTTTTCAGTAAAGAAAAACAGTAGTGTCTCCTGACTGTTGTGACACAAAAATATATCTGTTGAAAATAGTGTTGTGTAGGCCCGACATCCCAGTGTGGTTTCGCAGTTCCACGGGTTAAATCGCTGTACTATCCAGTTTTGGGCCTTTGGTATCTAAAAAAAAAGCAGTTTGAGTGTGTGGCTCACTGTTCAGCCGCAAATATCTCTATTTAAAAAAGTGTGGTATACCCCAGTAAACAATAACTGTGGTTTTGCCATCCCACGGTAAAAAATCTCTATTATTCAGGTTTTGGTAGTTTTTTCCATAAAGAAAAACAGCAGTGTCTCCTGACTGTTGTGACACAAAAATATATCTGTTGAAAATAGTCTTGTGTAGGCCCGACATCCCAGTGTGGTTTCGCAGTTCCACGGGTCAAATCGCTGTACTATCCAGTTTTGGGCTTTTGGTATCTAAAAATAAAGCAGTTTGAGTGTGTCGCTCACTGTTCAGCCGCAAATATCTCTATTTAAAAAAGTGTGGTATAACCCAGTAAACAATAAGTGTGGTTTTGCCATCCCACAGTAAAAAATCTCTATTATTCAGGTTTTGGTAGTTTTTTCCATAAAGATAAACAGTAGTGTCTCCTGACTGTTGTGACACAAAAATATATCTGTTGAAAATTGTCTTGTGTAGGCCCGACATCCCAGTGTGGTTTTGCAGTTCCACGGGTCAAATCGCTGTACTATCCAGTTTTGGGCCTTTGGTATCTAAAAAAAAAGTAGTTTGAGTGTGTCGCTCACTGTTCAGCTGCAAATATCTCTATTTAAAAAAGTGTGGTATACCCCAGTAAACAGTAACTGTGGTTTTGCCATCCCATGGTAAAAAATCTCTATTATTCAGGTTTTGGTAGTTTTTTCCGTAAAGAAAAACAGTAGTGTCTCCTGACTGTTGTGACACAAAAATATATCTGTTGAAAATAATCTTGTGTAGGCCCGACATCCCAGTGTGGTTTCACAGTTCAATGGGTCAAATCGCTGTACTATACAGTTTTGGGCCTTTGTTATCTAAAAAAAAAGCAGTTTGAGTGTGTCGCTCACTGTTCAGCTGCAAATATCTCTATTTAAAAAAGTGTGGTATACCCCAGTAAACAATAACTGTGGTTTTGCCATCCCACGGTAAAAAATCTCTATTATTCAGGTTTTGGTAGATTTTTCAGTAAAGAAAAACAGTAGTGTCTCCTGACTGTTGTGACACAAAAATATATCTGTTGAAAATAGTGTTGTGTAGGCCCGACATCCCAGTTTGGTTTCGCAGTTCCACGGGTCAAATCGCTGTACTATCCAGTTTTGGGCCTTTGGTGTCTAAAAAAAAAGCAGTTTGAGTGTGTGGCTCACTGTTCAGCCGCAAATATCTCTATTTAAAAAAGTGTGGTATACCCCAGTAAACAATAACTGTGGTTTTGCCATCCCACGGTAAAAAATCTCTATTATTCAGGTTTTGGTAGTTTTTTCCGTAAAGAAAAACAGCAGTGTCTCCTGACTGTTGTGACACAAAAATATATCTGTTGAAAATAGTCTTGTGTAGGCCCGACATCCCAGTGTGGTTTCGCAGTTCCACGGGTCAAATCGCTGTACTCTCCAGTTTTGGGCCTTTGGTATCTAAAGAAAAAGCAGTTTGAGTGTGTCGCTCACTGTTCAGCCACAAATATCTCTATTTAAAAAAGTGTGGTATACCCCAGTAAACAATAACTGTGGTTTTGCCATCCCACGGTAAAAAATCTCTATTATTCAGGTTTTGGTAGATTTTTCAGTAAAGAAAAACAGTAGTGTCTCCTGACTGTTGTGACACAAAAATATATCTGTTGAAAATAGTGTTGTGTAGGCCCGACATCCCAGTGTGGTTTCGCAGTTCCACGGGTCAAATCGCTGTACTATCCAGTTTTGGGCCTTTGGTATCTAAAAAAAAAGCAGTTTGAGTGTGTGGCTCACTGTTCAGCCGCAAATATCTCTATTTAAAAAAGTGTGGTATACCCCAGTAAACAATAACTGTGGTTTTGCCATCCCACGGTAAAAAATCTCTATTATTCAGGTTTTGGTAGTTTTTTCCATAAAGAAAAACAGCAGTGTCTCCTGACTGTTGTGACACAAAAATATATCTGTTGAAAATAGTCTTGTGTAGGCCCGACATCCCAGTGTGGTTTCGCAGTTCCACGGGTCAAATCGCTGTACTATCCAGTTTTGGGCTTTTGGTATCTAAAAATAAAGCAGTTTGAGTGTGTCGCTCACTGTTCACCCGCAAATATCTCTATTTAAAAAAGTGTGGTATAACCCAGTAAACAATAAGTGTGGTTTTGCCATCCCACAGTAAAAAATCTCTATTATTCAGGTTTTGGTAGTTTTTTCCATAAAGATAAACAGTAGTGTCTCCTGACTGTTGTGACACAAAAATATATCTGTTGAAAATTGTCTTGTGTAGGCCCGACATCCCAGTGTGGTTTTGCAGTTCCACGGGTCAAATCACTGTACTATCCAGTTTTGGGCCTTTGGTATCTAAAAAAAAAGTAGTTTGAGTGTGTCGCTCACTGTTCAGCTGCAAATATCTCTATTTAAAAAAGTGTGGTATACCCCAGTAAACAGTAACTGTGGTTTTGCCATCCCATGGTAAAAAATCTCTATTATTCAGGTTTTGGTAGTTTTTTCCGTAAAGAAAAACAGTAGTGTCTCCTGACTGTTGTGACACAAAAATATATCTGTTGAAAATAATCTTGTGTAGGCCCGACATCCCAGTGTGGTTTCACAGTTCAATGGGTCAAATCGCTGTACTATACAGTTTTGGGCCTTTGGTATCTAAAAAAAAAGCAGTTTGAGTGTGTCGCTCACTGTTCAGCTGCAAATATCTCTATTTAAAAAAGTGTGGTATACCCCAGTAAACAATAACTGTGGTTTTGCCATCCCACGGTAAAAAATCTCTATTATTCAGGTTTTGGTAGATTTTTCAGTAAAGAAAAACAGTAGTGTCTCCTGACTGTTGTGACACAAAAATATATCTGTTGAAAATAGTGTTGTGTAGGCCCGACATCCCAGTTTGGTTTCGCAGTTCCACGGGTCAAATCGCTGTACTATCCAGTTTTGGGCCTTTGGTGTCTAAAAAAAAAGCAGTTTGAGTGTGTGGCTCACTGTTCAGCCGCAAATATCTCTATTTAAAAAAGTGTGGTATACCCCAGTAAACAATAACTGTGGTTTTGCCATCCCACGGTAAAAAATCTCTATTATTCAGGTTTTGGTAGTTTTTTCCGTAAAGAAAAACAGTAGTGTCTCCTGACTGTTGTGACACAAAAATATATCTGTTGAAAATTGTCTTGTGTAGGCCCGACATCCCAGTGTGGTTTTGCTGTTCCACGGGTCAAATCGCTGTACTATCCAGTTTTGGGCCTTTGGTATCTAAAAAAAAAGTAGTTTGAGTGTGTCGCTCACTGTTCAGCTGCAAATATCTCTATTTAAAAAAGTGTGGTATACCCCAGTAAACAGTAACTGTGGTTTTGCTATCCCATGGTAAAAAATCTCTATTATTCATGTTTTGGTAGTTTTTTCCGTAAAGAAAAACAGTAGTGTCTCCTGACTGTTGTGATACAAAAATATATCTGTTGAAAATAGTCTTGTGTAGGCCCGACATCCCAGTGTGGTTTCACAGTTCAATGGGTCAAATCGCTGTACTATACAGTTTTGGGCCTTTGGTATCTAAAAAAAAAAGCAGTTTGAGTGTGTCGCTCACTGTTCAACCGCAAATATCTCTATTTAAAAACGGTGGCATACCCCAGTAAACAATAACTGTGGTTTTGCCATCCCACGGTAAAAATTCTCTATTATTCAGGTTTTGGTAGTTTTTTCCGTAAAGAAATACAGTAGTGTCTCCTGACTGTTGTGACACAAAAATATATCTGTTGAAAATAGTGTTGTGTAGTCCCGACATCCCAGTGTGGTTTCGCAGTTCCACGGGTCAAATCACTGTACTATCCAGTTTTGGGCCTTTGGTATCTAAAAAAAAGCAGTTTGAGTGTGTCGCTCACTGTTCAGCCGCAAATATCTCTATTTAAAAAAGTGTGGTATACCCCAGTAAACAATAACTGTGGTTTTGCCATCCCACGGTAAAAAATCTCTATTATTCAGGTTTTGGTAGTTTTTTCTGTAAAGAAAAACAGTAGTGTCTCCTGACTGTTGTGACACAAAAATATATCTGTTGAAAACAGTGTTGTGTAGGCCCGACATCCCAGTGTGGTTTCACAGTTCCACGGGTCAAATTGCTGTACTATCCAGTTTTGGGCCTTTTGTATCTAAAGAAAAAGCAGTTTGAGTCTGTCGCTCACTGTTTAGCCACAAATATCTGTATTTAAAAAAGTGTGGTATACCCCAGTAAACAATAACTGTGGTTTTGCCATCCCACGGTAAAAAATCTCTATTATTCAGCTTTTGGTAGTTTTTTCAGTAAAGAAAAACAGTAGTGTCTCCTGACTGTTGTGACACAAAAATATATCTGTTGAAAATAGTCTTGTGTAGGCCCGACATCCCAGTGTGGTTTCGCAGTTCCACGGGTCAAATCGCTGTACTATCCAGTTTTGGGCCTTTGGTATCTAAAAAAAAAGCAGTTTGAGTGTGTGGCTCACTGTTCAGCTGCAAATATCTCTATTTAAAAAAGTGTGATATACCCCAGTAAACAATAACTGTGGTTTTGCCATCCCACGGTAAAAAATCTCTATTATTCAGGTTTTGGCAGTTTTTTCCGAAAAGAAAAACAGTAGTGTCTCCTGACTGTTGTGACACAAAAATATATCTGTTGAAAATAGTCTTGTGTAGGCCCGACATCCCAGTGTGGTTTCGCCTTTCCACGGGTCAAATCGCTGTACTATTCAGTTTTGGGCCTTCGGTATCTAAAAAAAAAGCAGTTTGAGTGTGTCGCTCACTGTTCAGCCGCAAATATCTCTATTTAAAAAAGTGTGGTATACCCCAGTAAACAATAACTGTGGTTTTGCCATCCCACAGTAAAAATTCTCTATTATTCAGGTTTTGGTAGTTTTTTTCTGTAAAGAAATACAGTAGTGTCTCCTGACTGTTGTGACACAAAAATATATCTGTTGAAAATAGTGTTGTGTAGGCCCGACATCCCAGTGTGGTTTCGCCGTTCCACGGGTCAAATCGCTGTACTATCCAGTTTTGGGTCTTTGGTATCTAAAAAAAATGCAGTTTGAGTGTGTGGCTCACTGTTCAGCCGCTAATATCTCTATTTAAAAAAGTGTTGTATACCCCAGTAAACAATAACTGTGGTTTTGCCATCCCACGGTAAAAAATCTCTATTATTCAGGTTTTGGTAGTTTTTTCCGTATAGAAAAACAGTAGTGTCTCCTGACTGTTGTGACACAAAAATAAATCTGTTGAAAATAGTCTTGTGTAGGCCCGACATCCCAGTGTGGTTTCGCAGTTCCACGGGTCAAATCGCTGTACTCTCCAGTTTTGGGCCTTTGGTATCTAAAGAAAAAGCAGTTTGAGTGTGTCGCTCACTGTTCAGCCACAAATATCTCTATTTAAAAAAGTGTGGTATACCCCAGTAAACAATAACTGTGGTTTTGCCATCCCACGGTAAAAAATCTCTATTATTCAGGTTTTGGTAGTTTTTTCCATAAAGAAAAACAGCAGTGTCTCCTGACTGTTGTGACACAAAAATATATCTGTTGAAAATAGTCTTGTGTAGGCCCGACATCCCAGTGTGGTTTCACAGTTCCACGGGTCAAATCGCTGTACTATCCAGTTTTGGGCCTTTGGTATCTAAAAAATAAGCAGTTTGAGTGTGTCGCTCACTGTTCAGCCGCAAATATCTCTATTTAAAAAAGTGTGGTATAACCCAGTAAACAATAAGTGTGGTTTTGCCATCCCACAGTAAAAAATCTCTATTATTCAGGTTTTGGTAGTTTTTTCCATAAAGATAAACAGTAGTGTCTCCTGACTGTTGTGACACAAAAATATATCTGTTGAAAGTTGTCTTGTGTAGGCCCGACATCCCAGTGTGGTTTTGCAGTTCCACGGGTCAAATCGCTGTACTATCCAGTTTTGGGCCTTTGGTATCTAAAAAAAAAGTAGTTTGAGTGTGTCGCTCACTGTTCAGCTGCAAATATCTCTATTTAAAAAAGTGTGGTATACCCCAGTAAACAGTAACTGTGGTTTTGCTATCCCATGGTAAAAAATCTCTATTATTCAGGTTTTGGTAGTTTTTTCCGTAAAGAAAAACAGTAGTGTCTCCTGACTGTTGTGATATAAAAATATATCTGTTGAAAATAGTCTTGTGTAGGCCCGACATCCCAGTGTGGTTTCACAGTTCAATGGGTCAAATCGCTGTACTATACAGTTTTGGGCCTTTGGTATCTAAAAAAAAAAGCAGTTTGAGTGTGTCGCTCACTGTTCAACTGCAAATATCTCTATTTAAAAACGGTGGTATACCCCAGTAAACAATAACTGTGGTTTTGCCATCCCACGGTAAAAATTCTCTATTATTCAGGTTTTGGTAGTTTTTTCCGTAAAGAAATACAGTAGTGTCTCCTGACTGTTGTGACACAAAAATATATCTGTTGAAAATAGTGTTGTGTAGTCCCGACATCCCAGTGTGGTTTCGCAGTTCCACGGGTCAAATCACTGTACTATCCAGTTTTGGGCCTTTGGTATCTAAAAAAAAGCAGTTTGAGTGTGTCGCTCACTGTTCAGCCACAAATATCTCTATTTAAAAAAGTGTGGTATACCCCAGTAAACAATAACTGTGGTTTTGCCATCCCACGGTAAAAAATCTCTATTATTCAGGTTTTGGTAGTTTTTTCTGTAAAGAAAAACAGTAGTGTCTCCTGACTGTTGTGACACAAAAATATATCTGTTGAAAATAGTGTTGTGTAGGCCCGACATCCCAGTGTGGTTTCACAGTTCCACGGGTCAAATTGCTGTACTATCCAGTTTTGGGCCTTTTGTATCTAAAGAAAAAGCAGTTTGAGTCTGTCGCTCACTGTTCAGCCACAAATATCTGTATTTAAAAAAGTGTGCTATACCCCAGTAAACAATAACTGTGGTTTTGCCATCCCACGGTAAAAAATCTCTATTATTCAGCTTTTGGTAGTTTTTTCAGTAAAGAAAAACAGTAGTGTCTCCTGACTGTTGTGACACAAAAATATATCTGTTGAAAATAGTCTTGTGTAGGCCCGACATCCCAGTGTGGTTTCGCAGTTCCACGGGTCAAATCGCTGTACTATCCAGTTTTGGGCCTTTGGTATCTAAAAAAAAAGCAGTTTGAGTGTGTGGCTCACTGTTCAGCTGCAAATATCTCTATTTAAAAAAGTGTGATATACCCCAGTAAACAATAACTGTGGTTTTGCCATCCCACGGTAAAAAATCTCTATTATTCAGGTTTTGGCAGTTTTTTCCGAAAAGAAAAACAGTAGTGTCTCCTGACTGTTGTGACACAAAAATATATCTGTTGAAAATAGTCTTGTGTAGGCCCGACATCCCAGTGTGGTTTCACAGTTCAACGGGTCAAATCGCTGTACTATTCAGTTTTGGGCCTTCGGTATCTAAAAAAAAAGCAGTTTGAGTGTGTCGCTCACTGTTCAGCCGCAAATATCTCTATTTAAAAAAGTGTGGTATACCCCAGTAAACAATAACTGTGGTTTTGCCATCCCACTGTAAAAATTCTCTATTATTCAGGTTTTGGTAGTTTTTTCTGTAAAGAAATACAGTAGTGTCTCCTGACTGTTGTGACACAAAAATATATCTGCTGAAAATAGTGTTGTGTAGGCCCGACATCCCAGTGTGTTTTCGCCGTTCCACGGGTCAAATCGCTGTACTATCCAGTTTTGGGTCTTTGGTATCTAAAAAAAATGCAGTTTGAGTGTGTGGCTCACTGTTCAGCCGCTAATATCTCTATTTAAAAAAGTCTTGTATACCCCAGTAAACAATAACTGTGGTTTTGCCATCCCACGGTAAAAAATCTCTATTATTCAGGTTTTGGTAGTTTTTTCCGTATAGAAAAACAGTAGTGTCTCCTGACTGTTGTGACACAAAAATAAATCTGTTGAAAATAGTCTTGTGTAGGCCCGACATCCCAGTGTGGTTTCGCAGTTCCACGGGTCAAATCGCTGTACTCTCCAGTTTTGGGCCTTTGGTATCTAAAGAAAAAGCAGTTTGAGTGTGTCGCTCACTGTTCAGCCACAAATATCTCTATTAAAAAAGTGTGGTATACCCCAGTAAACAATAACTGTGGTTTTGCCATCCCACGGTAAAAAATCTCTATTATTCAGGTTTTGGTAGTTTTTTCCATAAAGAAAAACAGCAGTGTCTCCTGACTGTTGTGACACAAAAATATATCTGTTGAAAATAGTCTTGTGTAGGCCCGACATCCCAGTGTGGTTTCGCAGTTCCACGGGTCAAATCGCTGTACTATCCAGTTTTGGGCCTTTGGTATCTAAAAATAAAGCAGTTTGAGTGTGTCGCTCACTGTTCAGCCGCAAATATCTCTATTTAAAAAAGTGTGGTATAACCCAGTAAACAATAAGTGTGGTTTTGCCATCCCACAGTAAAAAATCTCTATTATTCAGGTTTTGGTAGTTTTTTCCATAAAGATAAACAGTAGTGTCTCCTGACTGTTGTGACACAAAAATATATCTGTTGAAAATTGTCTTTTGTAGGCCCGACATCCCAGTGTGGTTTTGCAGTTCCACGGGTCAAATCGCTGTACTATCCAGTTTTGGGCCTTTGGTATCTAAAAAAAAAGTAGTTTGAGTGTGTCGCTCACTGTTCAGCTGCAAATATCTCTATTTAAAAAAGTGTGGTATACCCCAGTAAACAGTAACTGTGGTTTTGCTATCCCATGGTAAAAAATCTCTATTATTCAGGTTTTGGTAGTTTTTTCCGTAAAGAAAAACAGTAGTGTCTCCTGACTGTTGTGATACAAAAATATATCTGTTGAAAATAGTCTTGTGTAGGCCCGACATCCCTGTGTGGTTTCACAGTTCAATGGGTCAAATCGCTGTACTATACAGTTTTGGGCCTTTGGTATCTAAAAAAAAAAGCAGTTTGAGTGTGTCGCTCACTGTTCAACCGCAAATATCTCTATTTAAAAAAGTGTGGTATACCCCAGTAAACAATAACTGTGGTTTTGCCATCCCACGGTAAAAAATCTCTATTATTCAGGTTTTGGTAGTTTTTTCTGTAAAGAAAAACAGTAGTGTCTCCTGACTGTTGTGACACAAAAATATATCTGTTGAAAATAGTGTTGTGTAGGCCCGACATCCCAGTGTGGTTTCACAGTTCCACGGGTCAAAATGCTGTACTATCCAGTTTTGGGCCTTTTGTATCTAAAGAAAAAGCAGTTTGAGTCTGTCGCTCACTGTTCAGCCACAAATATCTGTATTTAAAAAAGTGTGGTATACCCCAGTAAACAATAACTGTGGTTTTGCCATCCCACGGTAAAAAATCTCTATTATTCAGCTTTTGGTAGTTTTTTCAGTAAAGAAAAACAGTAGTGTCTCCTGACTGTTGTGACACAAAAATATATCTGTTGAAAATAGTCTTGTGTAGGCCCGACATCCCAGTGTGGTTTCGCAGTTCCACGGGTCAAATCGCTGTACTATCCAGTTTTGGGCCTTTGGTATCTAAAAAAAAAGCAGTTTGAGTGTGTGGCTCACTGTTCAGCTGCAAATATCTCTATTTAAAAAAGTGTGATATACCCCAGTAAACAATAACTGTGGTTTTGCCATCCCACGGTAAAAAATCTCTATTATTCAGGTTTTGGCAGTTTTTTCCGAAAAGAAAAACAGTAGTGTCTCCTGACTGTTGTGACACAAAAATATATCTGTTGAAAATAGTCTTGTGTAGGCCCGACATCCCAGTGTGGTTTCACAGTTCAACGGGTCAAATCGCTGTACTATTCAGTTTTGGGCCTTCGGTATCTAAAAAAAAAGTAGTTTGAGTGTGTCGCTCACTGTTCAGCCGCAAATATCTCTATTTAAAAAAGTGTGGTATACCCCAGTAAACAATAACTGTGGTTTTGCCATCCCACAGTAAAAATTCTCTATTATTCAGGTTTTGGTAGTTTTTTCCGTATAGAAAAACAGTAGTGTCTCCTGACTGTTGTGACACAAAAATAAATCTGTTGAAAATAGTCTTGTGTAGGCCCGACATCCCAGTGTGGTTTCGCAGTTCCATGGGTCAAATCGCTGTACTCTCCAGTTTTGGGCCTTTGGTATCTAAAGAAAAAGCAGTTTGAGTGTGTCGCTCACTGTTCAGCCACAAATATCTCTATTTAAAAAAGTGTGGTATACCCCAGTAAACAATAACTGTGGTTTTGCCATCCCACGGTAAAAAATCTCTATTATTCAGGTTTTGGTAGTTTTTTCCATAAAGAAAAACAGCAGTGTCTCCTGACTGTTGTGACACAAAAATATATCTGTTGAAAATAGTCTTGTGTAGGCCCGACATCCCAATGTGGTTTCACAGTTCCACGGGTCAAATCGCTGTACTATCCAGTTTTGGGCCTTTGGTATCTAAAAAATAAGCAGTTTGAGTGTGTCGCTCACTGTTCAGCCGCAAATATCTCTATTTAAAAAAGTGTGGTATAACCCAGTAAACAATAAGTGTGGTTTTGCCATCCCACAGTAAAAAATCTCTATTATTCAGGTTTTGGTAGTTTTTTCCATAAAGATAAACAGTAGTGTCTCCTGACTGTTGTGATACAAAAATATATCTGTTGAAAACAGTCTTGTGTAGGCCCGACATCCCAGTGTGGTTTTGCAGTTCCACGGGTCAAATCGCTGCACTATCCAGTTTTGGGCCTTTGGTATCTAAAAAAAAAGTAGTTTGAGTGTGTCGCTCACTGTTCAGCTGCAAATATCTCTATTTAAAAAAGTGTGGTATACCCCAGTAAACAGTAACTGTGGTTTTGCTATCCCATGGTAAAAAATCTCTATTATTCATGTTTTGGTAGTTTTTTCCGTAAAGAAAAACAGTAGTGTCTCCTGCCTGTTGTGATACAAAAATATATCTGTTGAAAATAGTCTTGTGTAGGCCCGACATCCCAGTGTGGTTTCACAGTTCAATGGGTCAAATCGCTGTACTATACAGTTTTGGGCCTTTGGTATCTAAAAAAAAAAGCAGTTTGAGTGTGTCGCTCACTGTTCAACCGCAAATATCTCTATTTAAAAACGGTGGTATACCCCAGTAAACAATAACTGTGGTTTTGCCATCCCACGGTAAAAATTCTCTATTATTCAGGTTTTGGTAGTTTTTTCCGTAAAGAAATACAGTAGTGTCTCCTGACTGTTGTGACACAAAAATATATCTGTTGAAAATAGTGTTGTGTAGTCCCGACATCCCAGTGTGGTTTCGCAGTTCCACGGGTCAAATCACTGTACTATCCAGTTTTGGGCCTTTGGTATCTAAAAAAAAGCAGTTTGAGTGTGTCGCTCACTGTTCAGCCGCAAATATCTCTATTTAAAAAAGTGTGGTATACCCCAGTAAACAATAACTGTGGTTTTGCCATCCCACGGTAAAAAATCTCTATTATTCAGGTTTTGGTAGTTTTTTCTGTAAAGAAAAACAGTAGTGTCTCCTGACTGTTGTGACACAAAAATATATCTGTTGAAAATAGTGTTGTGTAGGCCCGACATCCCAGTGTGGTTTCACAGTTCCACGGGTCAAATTGCTGTACTATCCAGTTTTGGGCCTTTTGTATCTAAAGAAAAAGCAGTTTGAGTCTGTCGCTCACTGTTCAGCCACAAATATCTGTATTTAAAAAAGTGTGGTATACCCCAGTAAACAATAACTGTGGTTTTGCCATCCCACGGTAAAAAATCTCTATTATTTAGCTTTTGGTAGTTTTTTCAGTAAAGAAAAACAGTAGTGTCTCCTGACTGTTGTGACACAAAAATATATCTGTTGAAAACAGTCTTGTGTAGGCCCGACATCCCAGTGTGGTTTCGCAGTTCCACGGGTCAAATCGCTGTACTATCCAGTTTTGGGCCTTTGGTATCTAAAAAAAAAGCAGTTTGAGTGTGTGGCTCACTGTTCAGCTGCAAATATCTCTATTTAAAAAAGTGTGATATACCCCAGTAAACAATAACTGTGGTTTTGCCATCCCACGGTAAAAAATCTCTATTATTCAGGTTTTGGCAGTTTTTTCCGAAAAGAAAAACAGTAGTGTCTCCTGACTGTTGTGACACAAAAATATATCTGTTGAAAATAGTCTTGTGTAGGCCCGACATCCCAGTGTGGTTTCACAGTTCAACCGGTCAAATCGCTGTACTATTCAGTTTTGGGCCTTCGGTATCTAAAAAAAAAGCAGTTTGAGTGTGTCGCTCACTGTTCAGCCGCAAATATCTCTATTTAAAAAAGTGTGGTATACCCCAGTAAACAATAACTGTGGTTTTGCCATCCCACAGTAAAAATTCTCTATTATTCAGGTTTTGGTAGTTTTTTCTGTAAAGAAATACAGTAGTGTCTCCTGACTGTTGTGACACAAAAATATATCTGTTGAAAATAGTGTTGTGTAGGCCCGACATCCCAGTGTGGTTTCGCCGTTCCACGGGTCAAATCGCTGTACTATCCAGTTTTGGGTCTTTGGTATCTAAAAAAAATGCAGTTTGAGTGTGTGGCTCACTGTTCAGCCGCTAATATCTCTATTTAAAAAAGTGTTGTATACCCCAGTAAACAATAACTGTGGTTTTGCCATCCCACGGTAAAAAATCTCTATTATTCAGGTTTTGGTAGTTTTTTTCCGTATAGAAAAACAGTAGTGTCTCCTGACTGTTGTGACACAAAAATAAATCTGTTGAAAATAGTCTTGTGTAGTCCCGACATCCCAGTGTGGTTTCGCAGTTCCACGGGTCAAATCGCTGTACTCTCCAGTTTTGGGCCTTTGGTATCTAAAGAAAAAGCAGTTTGAGTGTGTCGCTCACTGTTCAGCCACAAATATCTCTATTAAAAAAGTGTGGTATATCCCAGTAAACAATAACTGTGGTTTTGCCATCCCACGGTAAAAAATCTCTATTATTCAGGTTTTGGTAGTTTTTTCCATAAAGAAAAACAGCAGTGTCTCCTGACTGTTGTGACACAAAAATATATCTGTTGAAAATAGTCTTGTGTAGGCCCGACATCCCAGTGTGGTTTCGCAGTTCCACGGGTCAAATCGCTGTACTATCCAGTTTTGGGCCTTTGGTATCTAAAAATAAAGCAGTTTGAGTGTGTCGCTCACTGTTCAGCCGCAAATATCTCTATTTAAAAAAGTGTGGTATAACCCAGTAAACAATAAGTGTGGTTTTGCCATCCCACAGTAAAAAATCTCTATTATTCAGGTTTTGGTAGTTTTTTCCATAAAGATAAACAGTAGTGTCTCCTGACTGTTGTGACACAAAAATATATCTGTTGAAAATTGTCTTGTGTAGGCCCGACATCCCAGTGTGGTTTTGCAGTTCCACGGGTCAAATCGCTGTACTATCCAGTTTTGGGCCTTTGGTATCTAAAAAAAAAGTAGTTTGAGTGTGTCGCTCACTGTTCAGCTGCAAATATCTCTATTTAAAAAAGTGTGGTATACCCCAGTAAACAGTAACTGTGGTTTTGCCATCCCATAGTAAAAAATCTCTTTTATTCAGGTTTTGGTAGTTTTTTCCGTAAAGAAAAACAGTAGTGTCTCCTGACTGTTGTGACACAAAAATATATCTGTTGAAAATAATCTTGTGTAGGCCCGACATCCCAGTGTGGTTTCACAGTTCAATGGGTCAAATCGCTGTACTATACAGTTTTGGGCCTTTGGTATCTAAAAAAAAAGCAGTTTGAGTGTGTCGCTCACTGTTCAGCCGCAAATATCTCTATTTAAAAAAGTGTGGTATAACCCAGTAAACAATAAGTGTGGTTTTGCCATCCCACAGTAAAAAATCTCTATTATTCAGGTTTTGGTAGTTTTTTCCATAAATATAAACAGTAGTGTCTCCTGACTGTTGTGACACAAAAATATATCTGTTGAAAATTGTCTTGTGTAGGCCCGACATCCCAGTGTGGTTTTGCAGTTCCACGGGTCAAATCGCTGTACTATCCAGTTTTGGGCCTTTGGTATCTAAAAAAAAAGTAGTTTGAGTGTGTCGCTCACTGTTCAGCTGCAAATATCTCTATTTAAAAAAGTGTGGTATACCCCAGTAAACAGTAACTGTGGTTTTGCCATCCCATGGTAAAAAATCTCTATTATTCAGGTTTTGGTAGTTTTTTCCGTAAAGAAAAACAGTAGTGTCTCCTGACTGTTGTGACACAAAAATATATCTGTTGAAAATAGTGTTGTGTAGGCCCGACATCCCAGTGTGGTTTCGCAGTTCCACGGGTCAAATCGCTGTACTATCCAGTTTTGGGCCTTTGGTGTCTAAAAAAAAAGCAGTTTGAGTGTGTGGCTCACTGTTCAGCCGCAAATATCTCTATTTAAAAAAGTGTGGTATACCCCAGTAAACAATAACTGTGGTTTTGCCATCCCACGGTAAAAAATCTCTATTATTCAGGTTTTGGTAGTTTTTTCCGTAAAGAAAAACAGCAGTGTCTCCTGACTGTTGTGACACAAAAATATATCTGTTGAAAATAGTCTTGTGTAGGCCCGACATCCCAGTGTGGTTTCGCAGTTCCACGGGTCAAATCGCTGTACTATCCAGTTTTGGGCCTTTGGTATCTAAAAAATAAGCAGTTTGAGTGTGTCGCTCACTGTTCAGCCGCAAATATTTCTATTTAAAAAGTGTGGTATAACCCAGTAAACAATAAGTGTGGTTTTGCCATCCCACAGTAAAAAATCTCTATTATTCAGGTTTTGGCAGTTTTTTCCATAAAGATAAACAGTAGTGTCTCCTGACTGTTGTGACACAAAAATATATCTGTTGAAAATTGTCTTGTGTAGGCCCGACATCCCAGTTTGGTTTTGCAGTTCCACGGGTCAAATCGCTGTACTATCCAGTTTTGGGCCTTTGGTATCTAAAAAAAAAGTAGTTTGAGTGTGTCGCTCACTGTTCAGCTGCAAATATCTCTATTTAAAAAAGTGTGGTTTACCCCAGTAAACAGTAACTGTGGTTTTGCCATCCCATGGTAAAAAATTTCTATTATTCAGGTTTTGGTAGTTTTTTCCGTAAAGAAAAACAGTAGTGTCTCCTGACTGTTGTGAAACAAAAATATATCTGTTGAAAATAGTCTTGTGTAGGCCCGACATCCCAGTGTGGTTTCGCAGTTCCACGGGTCAAATTGCTGTACTATCCAGTTTTGGGCCTTTGGTATCTAAAGAAAAAGCAGTTTGAGTGTGTCGCTCACTGTTCAGCCACAAATATCTCTATTTAAAAAAGTGTGGTATACCCCAGTAAACACTAACTGTGGTTTTGCCATCCCACGGTAAAAAATCTCTATTATTCAGCTTTTGGTAGTTTTTTCAGTAAAGAAAAACAGTAGTGTCTCCTGACTGTTGTGACGCAAAAATATATCTGTTGAAAATAGTGTTGTGTAGGCCCGACATCCCAGTGTGGTTTCGCCGTTCCACGGGTCAAATCGCTGTACTATCCAGTTTTGGGCCTTTGGTATCTAAAAAAAAAGCAGTTTGAGTGTGTGGCTCACTGTTCAGCCGCAAATATCTCTATTTAAAAAAGTGTGGTATACCCCAGTAAACACTAACTGTGGTTTTGCCATCCCACGGTAAAAAATCTCTATTATTCAGCTTTTGGTAGTTTTTTCAGTAAAGAAAAACAGTAGTGTCTCCTGACTGTTGTGACACAAAAATATATCTGTTGAAAATAGTGTTGTGTAGGCCCGACATCCCAGTGTGGTTTCGCAGTTCCACGGGTCAAATCGCTGTACTATCCAGTTTTGGGCCTTTGGTATCTAAAAAAATAGCAGTTTGAGTGTGTAGCTCACTGTTCAGCCGCAAATATCTCTATTTAAAAAAGTGTGGTATACCCCAGTAAACAATAACTGTGGTTTTGCCATCCCACGGTAAAAAATCTCTATTATTCAGGTTTTGGTAGTTTTTTCCGTAAAGAAAAACAGCAGTGTCTCCTGACTGTTGTGACACAAAAATATATCTGTTGAAAATAGTCTTGTGTAGGCCCGACATCCCAGTGTGGTTTCGCAATTCCACGGATCAAATCGCTGTACTATCCAGTTTTGGGCCTTTGGTATCTAAAAAAAAAGCAGTTTGAGTGTGTCGCTCACTGTTCAGCCGCAAATATCTCTATTTAAAAAAGTGTGGTATAACCCAGTAAACAATAAGTGTGGTTTTGCCATCCCACAGTAAAAAATCTCTATTATTCAGGTTTTGGTAGTTTTTTCCATAAAGATAAACAGTAGTGTCTCCTGACTGTTGTGACACAAAAATATATCTGTTGAAAATTGTCTTGTGTAGGCCCGACATCCCAGTGTGGTTTTGCAGTTCCACGGGTCAAATCGCTGTACTATCCAGTTTTGGGCCTTTGGTATCTAAAAAAAAAGTAGTTTGAGTGTGTCGCTCACTGTTCAGCTGCAAATATCTCTATTTAAAAAAGTGTGGTATACCCCAGTAAACAGTAACTGTGGTTTTGCCATCCGATGGTAAAAAATCTCTATTATTCAGGTTTTGGTAGTTTTTTCCGTAAAGAAAAACAGTAGTGTCTCCTGACTGTTGTGAAACAAAAATATATCTGTTGAAAATAGTCTTGTGTAGGCCCGACATCCCAGTGTGGTTTCGCAGTTCCACGGGTCAAATTGCTGTACTATCCAGTTTTGGGCCTTTGGTATCTAAAGAAAAAGCAGTTTGAGTGTGTCGCTCACTGTTCAGCCACAAATATCTCTATTTAAAAAAGTGTGGTATACCCCAGTAAACACTAACTGTGGTTTTGCCATCCCACGGTAAAAAATCTCTATTATTCAGGTTTTGGTAGTTTTTTCCGTATAGAAAAACAGTAGTGTCTCCTGACTGTTCTGACACAAAAATATATCTGTTGAAAATAGTCTTGTGTAGGCCCGACATCCCAGTGTGGTTTCGCAGTTTCACGGGTCAAATCGCTGTACTATCCAGTTTTGGGCCTTTGGTATCTAAAAAAAAAGCAGTTTGAGTGTGTCGCTCACTGTTCAGCCGCAAATATGTCTATTTAAAAAAGTGTGGTATACCCCAGTAAACAATAACTGTGGTTTCGCCATCCCACGGTAAAAAATCTCTATTATTCAGGTTTTGGTAGTTTTTTCCGTAAAGAAAAACAGTAGTGTCTCCTGACTGTTGTGACACAAAAATATATCTGTTGAAAATAGTCTTGTGTAGGCCCGACATCCCAGTGTGGTTTCACAGTTCAACCGGTCAAATCGCTGTACTATTCAGTTTTGGGCCTTCGGTATCTAAAAAAAAAGCAGTTTGAGTGTGTCGCTCACTGTTCAGCCGCAAATATCTCTATTTAAAAAAGTGTGGTATACCCCAGTAAACAATAACTGTGGTTTTGCCATCCCACAGTAAAAATTCTCTATTATTCAGGTTTTGGTAGTTTTTTCTGTAAAGAAATACAGTAGTGTCTCCTGACTGTTGTGACACAAAAATATATCTGTTGAAAATAGTGTTGTGTAGGCCCGACATCCCAGTGTGGTTTCGCCGTTCCACGGGTCAAATCGCTGTACTATCCAGTTTTGGGTCTTTGGTATCTAAAAAAAATGCAGTTTGAGTGTGTGGCTCACTGTTCAGCCGCTAATATCTCTATTTAAAAAAGTGTTGTATACCCCAGTAAACAATAACTGTGGTTTTGCCATCCCACGGTAAAAAATCTCTATTATTCAGGTTTTGGTAGTTTTTTTCCGTATAGAAAAACAGTAGTGTCTCCTGACTGTTGTGACACAAAAATAAATCTGTTGAAAATAGTCTTGTGTAGTCCCGACATCCCAGTGTGGTTTCGCAGTTCCACGGGTCAAATCGCTGTACTCTCCAGTTTTGGGCCTTTGGTATCTAAAGAAAAAGCAGTTTGAGTGTGTCGCTCACTGTTCAGCCACAAATATCTCTATTAAAAAAGTGTGGTATATCCCAGTAAACAATAACTGTGGTTTTGCCATCCCACGGTAAAAAATCTCTATTATTCAGGTTTTGGTAGTTTTTTCCATAAAGAAAAACAGCAGTGTCTCCTGACTGTTGTGACACAAAAATATATCTGTTGAAAATAGTCTTGTGTAGGCCCGACATCCCAGTGTGGTTTCGCAGTTCCACGGGTCAAATCGCTGTACTATCCAGTTTTGGGCCTTTGGTATCTAAAAATAAAGCAGTTTGAGTGTGTCGCTCACTGTTCAGCCGCAAATATCTCTATTTAAAAAAGTGTGGTATAACCCAGTAAACAATAAGTGTGGTTTTGCCATCCCACAGTAAAAAATCTCTATTATTCAGGTTTTGGTAGTTTTTTCCATAAAGATAAACAGTAGTGTCTCCTGACTGTTGTGACACAAAAATATATCTGTTGAAAATTGTCTTGTGTAGGCCCGACATCCCAGTGTGGTTTTGCAGTTCCACGGGTCAAATCGCTGTACTATCCAGTTTTGGGCCTTTGGTATCTAAAAAAAAAGTAGTTTGAGTGTGTCGCTCACTGTTCAGCTGCAAATATCTCTATTTAAAAAAGTGTGGTATACCCCAGTAAACAGTAACTGTGGTTTTGCCATCCCATAGTAAAAAATCTCTTTTATTCAGGTTTTGGTAGTTTTTTCCGTAAAGAAAAACAGTAGTGTCTCCTGACTGTTGTGACACAAAAATATATCTGTTGAAAATAATCTTGTGTAGGCCCGACATCCCAGTGTGGTTTCACAGTTCAATGGGTCAAATCGCTGTACTATACAGTTTTGGGCCTTTGGTATCTAAAAAAAAAGCAGTTTGAGTGTGTCGCTCACTGTTCAGCCGCAAATATCTCTATTTAAAAAAGTGTGGTATAACCCAGTAAACAATAAGTGTGGTTTTGCCATCCCACAGTAAAAAATCTCTATTATTCAGGTTTTGGTAGTTTTTTCCATAAATATAAACAGTAGTGTCTCCTGACTGTTGTGACACAAAAATATATCTGTTGAAAATTGTCTTGTGTAGGCCCGACATCCCAGTGTGGTTTTGCAGTTCCACGGGTCAAATCGCTGTACTATCCAGTTTTGGGCCTTTGGTATCTAAAAAAAAAGTAGTTTGAGTGTGTCGCTCACTGTTCAGCTGCAAATATCTCTATTTAAAAAAGTGTGGTATACCCCAGTAAACAGTAACTGTGGTTTTGCCATCCCATGGTAAAAAATCTCTATTATTCAGGTTTTGGTAGTTTTTTCCGTAAAGAAAAACAGTAGTGTCTCCTGACTGTTGTGACACAAAAATATATCTGTTGAAAATAGTGTTGTGTAGGCCCGACATCCCAGTGTGGTTTCGCAGTTCCACGGGTCAAATCGCTGTACTATCCAGTTTTGGGCCTTTGGTGTCTAAAAAAAAAGCAGTTTGAGTGTGTGGCTCACTGTTCAGCCGCAAATATCTCTATTTAAAAAAGTGTGGTATACCCCAGTAAACAATAACTGTGGTTTTGCCATCCCACGGTAAAAAATCTCTATTATTCAGGTTTTGGTAGTTTTTTCCGTAAAGAAAAACAGCAGTGTCTCCTGACTGTTGTGACACAAAAATATATCTGTTGAAAATAGTCTTGTGTAGGCCCGACATCCCAGTGTGGTTTCGCAGTTCCACGGGTCAAATCGCTGTACTATCCAGTTTTGGGCCTTTGGTATCTAAAAAATAAGCAGTTTGAGTGTGTCGCTCACTGTTCAGCCGCAAATATTTCTATTTAAAAAGTGTGGTATAACCCAGTAAACAATAAGTGTGGTTTTGCCATCCCACAGTAAAAAATCTCTATTATTCAGGTTTTGGCAGTTTTTTCCATAAAGATAAACAGTAGTGTCTCCTGACTGTTGTGACACAAAAATATATCTGTTGAAAATTGTCTTGTGTAGGCCCGACATCCCAGTTTGGTTTTGCAGTTCCACGGGTCAAATCGCTGTACTATCCAGTTTTGGGCCTTTGGTATCTAAAAAAAAAGTAGTTTGAGTGTGTCGCTCACTGTTCAGCTGCAAATATCTCTATTTAAAAAAGTGTGGTTTACCCCAGTAAACAGTAACTGTGGTTTTGCCATCCCATGGTAAAAAATTTCTATTATTCAGGTTTTGGTAGTTTTTTCCGTAAAGAAAAACAGTAGTGTCTCCTGACTGTTGTGAAACAAAAATATATCTGTTGAAAATAGTCTTGTGTAGGCCCGACATCCCAGTGTGGTTTCGCAGTTCCACGGGTCAAATTGCTGTACTATCCAGTTTTGGGCCTTTGGTATCTAAAGAAAAAGCAGTTTGAGTGTGTCGCTCACTGTTCAGCCACAAATATCTCTATTTAAAAAAGTGTGGTATACCCCAGTAAACACTAACTGTGGTTTTGCCATCCCACGGTAAAAAATCTCTATTATTCAGCTTTTGGTAGTTTTTTCAGTAAAGAAAAACAGTAGTGTCTCCTGACTGTTGTGACGCAAAAATATATCTGTTGAAAATAGTGTTGTGTAGGCCCGACATCCCAGTGTGGTTTCGCCGTTCCACGGGTCAAATCGCTGTACTATCCAGTTTTGGGCCTTTGGTATCTAAAAAAAAAGCAGTTTGAGTGTGTGGCTCACTGTTCAGCCGCAAATATCTCTATTTAAAAAAGTGTGGTATACCCCAGTAAACACTAACTGTGGTTTTGCCATCCCACGGTAAAAAATCTCTATTATTCAGCTTTTGGTAGTTTTTTCAGTAAAGAAAAACAGTAGTGTCTCCTGACTGTTGTGACACAAAAATATATCTGTTGAAAATAGTGTTGTGTAGGCCCGACATCCCAGTGTGGTTTCGCAGTTCCACGGGTCAAATCGCTGTACTATCCAGTTTTGGGCCTTTGGTATCTAAAAAAATAGCAGTTTGAGTGTGTAGCTCACTGTTCAGCCGCAAATATCTCTATTTAAAAAAGTGTGGTATACCCCAGTAAACAATAACTGTGGTTTTGCCATCCCACGGTAAAAAATCTCTATTATTCAGGTTTTGGTAGTTTTTTCCGTAAAGAAAAACAGCAGTGTCTCCTGACTGTTGTGACACAAAAATATATCTGTTGAAAATAGTCTTGTGTAGGCCCGACATCCCAGTGTGGTTTCGCAATTCCACGGATCAAATCGCTGTACTATCCAGTTTTGGGCCTTTGGTATCTAAAAAAAAAGCAGTTTGAGTGTGTCGCTCACTGTTCAGCCGCAAATATCTCTATTTAAAAAAGTGTGGTATAACCCAGTAAACAATAAGTGTGGTTTTGCCATCCCACAGTAAAAAATCTCTATTATTCAGGTTTTGGTAGTTTTTTCCATAAAGATAAACAGTAGTGTCTCCTGACTGTTGTGACACAAAAATATATCTGTTGAAAATTGTCTTGTGTAGGCCCGACATCCCAGTGTGGTTTTGCAGTTCCACGGGTCAAATCGCTGTACTATCCAGTTTTGGGCCTTTGGTATCTAAAAAAAAAGTAGTTTGAGTGTGTCGCTCACTGTTCAGCTGCAAATATCTCTATTTAAAAAAGTGTGGTATACCCCAGTAAACAGTAACTGTGGTTTTGCCATCCGATGGTAAAAAATCTCTATTATTCAGGTTTTGGTAGTTTTTTCCGTAAAGAAAAACAGTAGTGTCTCCTGACTGTTGTGAAACAAAAATATATCTGTTGAAAATAGTCTTGTGTAGGCCCGACATCCCAGTGTGGTTTCGCAGTTCCACGGGTCAAATTGCTGTACTATCCAGTTTTGGGCCTTTGGTATCTAAAGAAAAAGCAGTTTGAGTGTGTCGCTCACTGTTCAGCCACAAATATCTCTATTTAAAAAAGTGTGGTATACCCCAGTAAACACTAACTGTGGTTTTGCCATCCCACGGTAAAAAATCTCTATTATTCAGGTTTTGGTAGTTTTTTCCGTATAGAAAAACAGTAGTGTCTCCTGACTGTTCTGACACAAAAATATATCTGTTGAAAATAGTCTTGTGTAGGCCCGACATCCCAGTGTGGTTTCGCAGTTTCACGGGTCAAATCGCTGTACTATCCAGTTTTGGGCCTTTGGTATCTAAAAAAAAAGCAGTTTGAGTGTGTCGCTCACTGTTCAGCCGCAAATATGTCTATTTAAAAAAGTGTGGTATACCCCAGTAAACAATAACTGTGGTTTCGCCATCCCACGGTAAAAAATCTCTATTATTCAGGTTTTGGTAGTTTTTTCCGTAAAGAAAAACAGTAGTGTCTCCTGACTGTTGTGACACAAAAATATATCTGTTGAAAATAGTCTTGTGTAGGCCCGACATCCCAGTGTGGTTTCGCAGTTCCACGGGTCAAATCGCTGTACTATCCAGTTTTGGGCCTTTGGTATCTAAAAAAAAAAGCAGTTTGAGTGTGTGGCTCACTGTTCAGCCGCAAATATCTCTATTTAAAAAAGTGTGGTATACCCCAGTAAACAATAACTGTGGTTTTGCCATCCCACGGTAAAAAATCTCTATTATTCAGGTTTTGGTAGTTTTTTCCATAAAGAAAAACAGCAGTGTCTCCTGACTGTTGTGACACAAAAATATATCTGTTGAAAATAGTCTTGTGTAGGCCCGACATCCCAGTGTGGTTTCGCAGTTCCACGGGTCAAATCGCTGTACTATCCAGTTTTGGGCCTTTGGTATCTAAAAAAAAAGCAGTTTGAGTGTGTCGCTCATTGTTCAGCCGCAAATATCTCTATTTAAAAAAGTGTGGTATAACCCAGTAAACAATAAGTGTGGTTTTGCCATCCCACAGTAAAAAATCTCTATTATTCAGGTTTTGGTAGTTTTTTCCATAAAGATAAACAGTAGTGTCTCCTGACTGTTGTGACACAAAAATATATCTGTTGAAAATTGTCTTGTGTAGGCCCAACATCCCAGTGTGGTTTCGCAGTTCCACGGGTCAAATCGCTGTACTATCCAGTTTTGGGCCTTTGGTATCTAAAAAAAAAGCAGTTTGAGTGTGTCGCTCACTGTTCAGCCGCAAAAATATCTCTATTTAAAAAAGTGTGGTATACCCCAGTAAACAATAACTGTGGTTTCGCCATAGCACGGTAAAAAATCTCTATTATTCAGGTTTTGGTAGTTTTTTCCGTAAAGAAAAACAGTAGTGTCTCCTGACTGTTGTGACACAAAAATATATCTGTTGAAAATAGTGTTATGTAGGCCCGACATCCCAGTGTGGTTTCGCAGTTCCACGGGTCAAATCGCTGTACTATCCAGTTTTGGGCCTTTTTTATCTAAAAAAAAAGCAGTTTGAGTGTGTGGCTCACTGTTCAGCCGCAAATATCTCTATTTAAAAAAGTATGGTATACCCCAGTAAACAATAACTGTAGTTTTGCCATCCCACGGTAAAAAATCTCTATTATTCAGGTTTTGGTAGTTTTTTCCGTAAAGAAAAACAGCAGTGTCTCCTGACTGTTGTGACACAAAAATATATCTGTTGAAAATAGTCTTGTGTAGGCCCGACATCCCAGTGTGGTTTCGCAGTTCCACGGATCAAATCGCTGTACTATCCAGTTTTGGGCCTTTGGTATCTAAAAAAAAAGCAGTTTGAGTGTGTCGCTCACTGTTCAGCCGCAAATATCTCTATTTAAAAAAGTGTGGTATAACCCAGTAAACAATAAGTGTGGTTTTGCCATCCCACAGTAAAAAATCTCTATTATTCAGGTTTTGGTAGTTTTTTCCATAAAGATAAACAGTAGTGTCTCCTGACTGTTGTGACACAAAAATATATCTGTTGAAAATTGTCTTGTGTAGGCCCGACATCCCAGTGTGGTTTTGCAGTTCCACGGGTCAAATCGCTGTACTATCCAGTTTTGGGCCTTTGGTATCTAAAAAAAAAGTAGTTTGAGTGTGTCGCTCACTGTTCAGCTGCAAATATCTCTATTTAAAAAGTGTGGTATACCCCAGTAAACAGTAACTGTGGTTTTGCCATCCCATGGTAAAAAAATCTCTATTATTCAGGTTTGGGCAGTTTTTTCCGTAAATAAAAACAGTAGTGTCTCCTGACTGTTGTGACACAAAAATATATCTGTTGAAAATAATCTTGTGTAGGCCCGACATCCCAGTGTGGTTTCACAGTTCAATGGGTCAAATCGCTGTACTATACAGTTTTGGGCCTTTGGTATCTTAAAAAAAAGCAGTTTGAGTGTGTCGCTCACTGTTCAGCCGCAAATATCTCTATTTAAAAAAGTGTGGTATACCCCAGTAAACAATAACTGTGGTTTTGCCATCCCACGGTAAAAAATCTCTATTATTCATTTTTTGGTAGTTTTTTCCGTATAGAAATACAGTAGTGTCTCCTGACTGTTGTGACACAAAAATATATCTGTTGAAAATAGTCTTGTGTAGGCACGACATCCCAGTGTGGTTTCGCAGTTCAACGGGTGAAATCGCTGTACTATCCAGTTTTGGGCCTTTGGTATCTAAAAAAAAAGCAGTTTGAGTGTGTCGCTCTCTGTTCAGCCGCAAATATCTCTATTTAAAAAAGTGTGGTATACCCCAGTAAACAATAACTGTGGTTTCGCCATCCCACGGTAAAAAATCTCTATTATTCAGGTTTTGGTAGTTTTTTCCGTAAAGAAAAACAGTAGTGTCTCCTGACTGTTGTGACACAAAAATATATCTGTTGAAAATAGTCTTGTGTAGGCCCGACATCCCATTGTGGTTTCGCCGTTCCACGGGTCAAATCGCTGTACTATCCAGTTTTGGGCCTTTGGTATCCAAAAAAAAAAGCAGTTTGAGTGTGTGGCTCACTGTTCAGCCGCAAATATCTCTATTTAAAAAAGTGTGGTATTCCCCAGTAAACAATAACTGTGGTTTTGCCATCCCACGGTAAAAAATCTCTATTATTCAGGTTTCGGTAGTTTTTTCCGTATAGAAAAACAGTAGTGTCTCCTGACTGTTGTGACACAAAAATATATCTGTTGAAAATAGTCTTGTGTAGGCCCGACAACCCAGTGTGGTTACGCAGTTCCACGGGTCAAATCGCTGTACTATCCAGTTTTAGGCCTTTGGTATCTAAAAAAAAAGTAGTTTGAGTGTGTCGCTCACTGTTCAGCTGCAAATATCTCTATTTAAAAAAGTGTGGTATACCCCAGTAAACAGTAACTGTGGTTTTGCCATCCCACGGTAAAAAATCTCTATTATTCAGGTTTTGGTAGTTTTTTCCGTAAAGAAAAACAGTAGTGTCTCCTGACTGTTGTGACACAAAAATATATCTGTTGAAAATAATCTTGTGTAGGCCCGACATCCCAGTGTGGTTTCACAGTTCAATGGGTCAAATCGCTGTACTATACAGTTTGGGCCTTTGGTATCTAAAAAAAAAGCAGTTTGAGTGTGTCGCTCACTGTTCAGCCGCAAATATCTCTATTTAAAAAAGTGTGGTATACCCCAGTAAACAATAACTGTGGTTTTGCCATCCCACGGTAAAAAATCTCTATTATTCAGGTTTTGGTAGTTTTTTCCGTATAGAGATACAGTAGTGTCTCCTGACTGTTGTGACACAAAAATATATCTGTTGAAAATAGTCTTGTGTAGGCAAGACATCCAAGTGTGGTTTCGCAGTTCAACGGGTCAAATCGCTGTACTATCCAGTTTTGGGCCTTTGGTATCTAAAAAAAAAGCAGTTTGAGTGTGTCGCTCACTGTTCAGCCGCAAATATCTCTATTTAAAAAAGTGTGGTATACACCAGTAAACAATAACTGTGGTTTCGCCATCCCACGGTAAAAAATCTCTATTATTCAGGTTTTGGTAGTTTTTTCCGTAAAGAAAATCAGTAGTGTCTCCTGACTGTTGTGACACAAAAATATATCTGTTGAAAATAGTCTTGTGTAGGCCCGACATCCCATTGTGGTTTCGCCGTTCCACGGGTCAAATCGCTGTACTATCCAGTTTTGGGCCTTTGGTATCTAAAAAAAAAGCAGTTTGAGTGTGTGGCTCACTGTTCAGCCGCAAATATCTCTATTTAAAAAAGTGTGGTATTCCCCAGTAAACAATAACTGTGGTTTTGCCATCCCACGGTAAAAAATCTCTATTATTCAGGTTTTGGTAGTTTTTTCCGTATAGAAAAACAGTAGTGTCTCCTGACTGTTGTGACACAAAAATATATCTGTTGAAAATAGTCTTGTGTAGGCCCGACATCCCAGTGTGGTTTCGCAGTTCCACGGGTCAAATCGCTGTACTATCCAGTTTTGGGCCTTTGGTATCTAAAAAAAAAGCAGTTTGAGTGTGTCGCTCACTGTTCAGCCGCAAATATGTCTATTTAAAAAAGTGTGGTATACCCCAGTAAACAATAACTGTGGTTTTGCCATCCCACGGTAAAAAATCTCTATTATTCAGGTTTTGGTAGTTTTTTCCATAAAGAAAAACAGCAGTGTCTCCTGACTGTTGTGACACAAAAATATATCTGTTGAAAATAGTCTTGTGTAGGCCCGACATCCCAGTGTGGTTTCGCAGTTCCACGGGTCAAATCGCTGTACTATCCAGTTTTGGGCCTTTGGTATCTAAAAAAAAAGCAGTTTGAGTGTGTCGCTCATTGTTCAGCCGCAAATATCTCTATTTAAAAAAGTGTGGTATAACCCAGTAAACAATAAGTGTGGTTTTGCCATCCCACAGTAAAAAATCTCTATTATTCAGGTTTTGGTAGTTTTTTCCATAAAGATAAACAGTAGTGTCTCCTGACTGTTGTGACACAAAAATATATCTGTTGAAAATTGTCTTGTGTAGGCCCAACATCCCAGTGTGGTTTCGCAGTTCCACGGGTCAAATCGCTGTACTATCCAGTTTTGGGCCTTTGGTATCTAAAAAAAAAGCAGTTTGAGTGTGTCGCTCACTGTTCAGCCGCAAAAATATCTCTATTTAAAAAAGTGTGGTATACCCCAGTAAACAATAACTGTGGTTTCGCCATAGCACGGTAAAAAATCTCTATTATTCAGGTTTTGGTAGTTTTTTCCGTAAAGAAAAACAGTAGTGTCTCCTGACTGTTGTGACACAAAAATATATCTGTTGAAAATAGTGTTATGTAGGCCCGACATCCCAGTGTGGTTTCGCAGTTCCACGGGTCAAATCGCTGTACTATCCAGTTTTGGGCCTTTTTTATCTAAAAAAAAAGCAGTTTGAGTGTGTGGCTCACTGTTCAGCCGCAAATATCTCTATTTAAAAAAGTATGGTATACCCCAGTAAACAATAACTGTAGTTTTGCCATCCCACGGTAAAAAATCTCTATTATTCAGGTTTTGGTAGTTTTTTCCGTAAAGAAAAACAGCAGTGTCTCCTGACTGTTGTGACACAAAAATATATCTGTTGAAAATAGTCTTGTGTAGGCCCGACATCCCAGTGTGGTTTCGCAGTTCCACGGATCAAATCGCTGTACTATCCAGTTTTGGGCCTTTGGTATCTAAAAAAAAAGCAGTTTGAGTGTGTCGCTCACTGTTCAGCCGCAAATATCTCTATTTAAAAAAGTGTGGTATAACCCAGTAAACAATAAGTGTGGTTTTGCCATCCCACAGTAAAAAATCTCTATTATTCAGGTTTTGGTAGTTTTTTCCATAAAGATAAACAGTAGTGTCTCCTGACTGTTGTGACACAAAAATATATCTGTTGAAAATTGTCTTGTGTAGGCCCGACATCCCAGTGTGGTTTTGCAGTTCCACGGGTCAAATCGCTGTACTATCCAGTTTTGGGCCTTTGGTATCTAAAAAAAAAGTAGTTTGAGTGTGTCGCTCACTGTTCAGCTGCAAATATCTCTATTTAAAAAGTGTGGTATACCCCAGTAAACAGTAACTGTGGTTTTGCCATCCCATGGTAAAAAAATCTCTATTATTCAGGTTTGGGCAGTTTTTTCCGTAAATAAAAACAGTAGTGTCTCCTGACTGTTGTGACACAAAAATATATCTGTTGAAAATAATCTTGTGTAGGCCCGACATCCCAGTGTGGTTTCACAGTTCAATGGGTCAAATCGCTGTACTATACAGTTTTGGGCCTTTGGTATCTTAAAAAAAAGCAGTTTGAGTGTGTCGCTCACTGTTCAGCCGCAAATATCTCTATTTAAAAAAGTGTGGTATACCCCAGTAAACAATAACTGTGGTTTTGCCATCCCACGGTAAAAAATCTCTATTATTCATTTTTTGGTAGTTTTTTCCGTATAGAAATACAGTAGTGTCTCCTGACTGTTGTGACACAAAAATATATCTGTTGAAAATAGTCTTGTGTAGGCACGACATCCCAGTGTGGTTTCGCAGTTCAACGGGTGAAATCGCTGTACTATCCAGTTTTGGGCCTTTGGTATCTAAAAAAAAAGCAGTTTGAGTGTGTCGCTCTCTGTTCAGCCGCAAATATCTCTATTTAAAAAAGTGTGGTATACCCCAGTAAACAATAACTGTGGTTTCGCCATCCCACGGTAAAAAATCTCTATTATTCAGGTTTTGGTAGTTTTTTCCGTAAAGAAAAACAGTAGTGTCTCCTGACTGTTGTGACACAAAAATATATCTGTTGAAAATAGTCTTGTGTAGGCCCGACATCCCATTGTGGTTTCGCCGTTCCACGGGTCAAATCGCTGTACTATCCAGTTTTGGGCCTTTGGTATCCAAAAAAAAAAGCAGTTTGAGTGTGTGGCTCACTGTTCAGCCGCAAATATCTCTATTTAAAAAAGTGTGGTATTCCCCAGTAAACAATAACTGTGGTTTTGCCATCCCACGGTAAAAAATCTCTATTATTCAGGTTTCGGTAGTTTTTTCCGTATAGAAAAACAGTAGTGTCTCCTGACTGTTGTGACACAAAAATATATCTGTTGAAAATAGTCTTGTGTAGGCCCGACAACCCAGTGTGGTTACGCAGTTCCACGGGTCAAATCGCTGTACTATCCAGTTTTAGGCCTTTGGTATCTAAAAACAAAGTAGTTTGAGTGTGTCGCTCACTGTTCAGCTGCAAATATCTCTATTTAAAAAAGTGTGGTATACCCCAGTAAACAGTAACTGTGGTTTTGCCATCCCACGGTAAAAAATCTCTATTATTCAGGTTTTGGTAGTTTTTTCCGTAAAGAAAAACAGTAGTGTCTCCTGACTGTTGTGACACAAAAATATATCTGTTGAAAATAATCTTGTGTAGGCCCGACATCCCAGTGTGGTTTCACAGTTCAATGGGTCAGATCGCTGTACTATACAGTTTTGGGCCTTTGGTATCTAAATAAAAGCAGTTTGAGTGTGTCGCTCACTGTTCAGCCGCAAATATCTCTATTTAAAAAAGTGTGGTATACCCCAGTAAACAATAACTGTGGTTTTGCCATCCCACGGTAAAAAATCTCTATTATTCAGGTTTTGGTAGTTTTTTCCGTATAGTAATACAGTAGTGTCTCCTGACTGTTGTGACACAAAAATATATCTGTTGAAAATAGTCTTTTGTAGGCCCGACATCCCAGTGTGGTTTCGCAGTTCAACGGGTCAAATCGCTGTACTATCCAGTTTTGGGCCTTTGGTATCTAAAAAAAAAGCAGTTTGAGTGTGTCGCTCACTGTTCAGCCGCAAATATCTCTATTTAAAAAAGTGTGGTATACACCAGTAAACAATAACTGTGGTTTCGCCATCCCACGGTAAAAAATCTCTATTATTCAGGTTTTGGTAGTTTTTTCCGTAAAGAAAATCAGTAGTGTCTCCTGACTGTTGTGACACAAAAATATATCTGTTGAAAATAGTCTTGTGTAGGCCCGACATCCCATTGTGGTTTCGCCGTTCCACGGGTCAAATCGCTGTACTATCCAGTTTTGGGCCTTTGGTATCTAAAAAAAAAGCAGTTTGAGTGTGTGGCTCACTGTTCAGCCGCAAATATCTCTATTTAAAAAAGTGTGGTATTCCCCAGTAAACAATAACTGTGGTTTTGCCATCCCACGGTAAAAAATCTCTATTATTCAGGTTTTGGTAGTTTTTTCCGTATAGAAAAACAGTAGTGTCTCCTGACTGTTGTGACACAAAAATATATCTGTTGAAAATAGTCTTGTGTAGGCCCGACATCCCAGTGTGGTTTCGCAGTTCCACGGGTCAAATCGCTGTACTATCCAGTTTTGGGCCTTTGGTATCTAAAAAAAAAGCAGTTTGAGTGTGTCGCTCACTGTTCAGCCGCAAATATGTCTATTTAAAAAAGTGTGGTATACCCCAGTAAACAATAACTGTGGTTTCGCCATCCCACGGTAAAAAATCTCTATTATTCAGGTTTTGGTAGTTTTTTCCGTAAAGAAAAACAGTAGTGTCTCCTGACTGTTGTGACACAAAAATATATCTGTTGAAAATAGTCTTGTGTAGGCCCGACATCCCAGTGTGGTTTCGCAGTTCCACGGGTCAAATTGCTGTACTATCCAGTTTTGGGCCTTTGGTGTCTAAAGAAAAAGCAGTTTGAGTGTGTCGCTCACTGTTCAGCCACAAATATCTCTATTTAAAAAAGTGTGGTATACCCCAGTAAACACTAACTGTGGTTATGCCATCCCACGGTAAAAAATCTCTATTATTCAGCTTTTGGTAGTTTTTTCAGTAAAGAAAAACAGTAGTGTCTCCTGACTGTTGTGACACAAAAATATATCTGTTGAAAATAGTGTTGTGTAGGCCCGACATCTCAGTGTGGTTTCGCCGTTCCACGGGTCAAATCGCTGTACTATCCAGTTTTGGGCCTTTGGTATCTAAAAAAAAAGCAGTTTGAGTGTGTGGCTCACTGTTCAGCCGCAAATATCTCTATTTAAAAAAGTGTGGTATACCCCAGTAAACAATAACTGTGGTTTTGCCACCCCACGGTAAAAAATCTCTATTATTCAGGTTTTGGTAGTTTTTTCCGTAAAGAAAAACAGTAGTGTCTCCTGACAGTTGTGACACAAAAATATATCTGTTGAAAATAGACTTGAGTAGGCCCGACATCCCAGTATGGTTTCGCAGTTCCACGGGTCAAATCGCTGTACTATCCCGTTTTGGGCCTTTGGTATCTAAAAAAAAAGCAGTTTGAGTGTGTCGCTCCCTGTTCAGCCCCAAATATCTCTATTTAAAAAAGTGTGGTATACCTCAGTAAACAATAACTGTGGTTTTGCCATCCCACGGTAAAAAATCTCTATTATTTAGCTTTTGGTAGTTTTTTCCGTAAAGAAAAACAGTAGCGTCTACTGACTGTTGTGACACAAAAATATATCTGTTGAAAATAGTCTTGTGTAGGCCCGACATCCCAGTGTGGTTTCGCAGTTCCACGGGTCAAATCGCTGTACTATCCAGTTTTGGGCCTTTGGTATCTAAAAAAAAAGCAGTTTGAGTGTGTCGCTCACTGTTCAGCTGCAAATATCTCTATTTAAAAAAGTGTGGTATACCCCAGTAAACATTAACTGTGGTTTTGCCATCCCATGGTAAAAAATCTCTATTATTCAGGTTTTAGTAGTTTTTTCCGTAAAGAAAAACAGTAGTGTCTCCTGACTGTTGTGACACAAAAATATATCTGTTGAAAATAGTCTTGTGTAGGCCCGACATCCCAGTGTGGTTTCACAGTTCCACGGGTCAAATTGCTGTACTATCCAGTTTTGGGCCTTTGGTGTCTAAAGAAAAAGCAGTTTGAGTGTGTCGCTCATTGTTCAGCCGCAAATATCTCTATTTAAAAAAGTGTGGTATAACCCAGTAAACAATAAGTGTGGTTTTGCCATCCCACAGTAAAAAATCTCTATTATTCAGGTTTTGGTAGTTTTTTCCATAAAGATAAACAGTAGTGTCTCCTGACTGTTGTGACACAAAAATATATCTGTTGAAAATTGTCTTGTGTAGGCCCAACATCCCAGTGTGGTTTCGCAGTTCCACGGGTCAAATCGCTGTACTATCCAGTTTTGGGCCTTTGGTATCTAAAAAAAAAGCAGTTTGAGTGTGTCGCTCACTGTTCAGCCGCAAAAATATCTCTATTTAAAAAAGTGTGGTATACCCCAGTAAACAATAACTGTGGTTTCGCCATAGCACGGTAAAAAATCTCTATTATTCAGGTTTTGGTAGTTTTTTCCGTAAAGAAAAACAGTAGTGTCTCCTGACTGTTGTGACACAAAAATATATCTGTTGAAAATAGTGTTATGTAGGCCCGACATCCCAGTGTGGTTTCGCAGTTCCACGGGTCAAATCGCTGTACTATCCAGTTTTGGGCCTTTTTTATCTAAAAAAAAAGCAGTTTGAGTGTGTGGCTCACTGTTCAGCCGCAAATATCTCTATTTAAAAAAGTATGGTATACCCCAGTAAACAATAACTGTAGTTTTGCCATCCCACGGTAAAAAATCTCTATTATTCAGGTTTTGGTAGTTTTTTCCGTAAAGAAAAACAGCAGTGTCTCCTGACTGTTGTGACACAAAAATATATCTGTTGAAAATAGTCTTGTGTAGGCCCGACATCCCAGTGTGGTTTCGCAGTTCCACGGATCAAATCGCTGTACTATCCAGTTTTGGGCCTTTGGTATCTAAAAAAAAAGCAGTTTGAGTGTGTCGCTCACTGTTCAGCCGCAAATATCTCTATTTAAAAAAGTGTGGTATAACCCAGTAAACAATAAGTGTGGTTTTGCCATCCCACAGTAAAAAATCTCTATTATTCAGGTTTTGGTAGTTTTTTCCATAAAGATAAACAGTAGTGTCTCCTGACTGTTGTGACACAAAAATATATCTGTTGAAAATTGTCTTGTGTAGGCCCGACATCCCAGTGTGGTTTTGCAGTTCCACGGGTCAAATCGCTGTACTATCCAGTTTTGGGCCTTTGGTATCTAAAAAAAAAGTAGTTTGAGTGTGTCGCTCACTGTTCAGCTGCAAATATCTCTATTTAAAAAGTGTGGTATACCCCAGTAAACAGTAACTGTGGTTTTGCCATCCCATGGTAAAAAAATCTCTATTATTCAGGTTTGGGCAGTTTTTTCCGTAAATAAAAACAGTAGTGTCTCCTGACTGTTGTGACACAAAAATATATCTGTTGAAAATAATCTTGTGTAGGCCCGACATCCCAGTGTGGTTTCACAGTTCAATGGGTCAAATCGCTGTACTATACAGTTTTGGGCCTTTGGTATCTTAAAAAAAAGCAGTTTGAGTGTGTCGCTCACTGTTCAGCCGCAAATATCTCTATTTAAAAAAGTGTGGTATACCCCAGTAAACAATAACTGTGGTTTTGCCATCCCACGGTAAAAAATCTCTATTATTCATTTTTTGGTAGTTTTTTCCGTATAGAAATACAGTAGTGTCTCCTGACTGTTGTGACACAAAAATATATCTGTTGAAAATAGTCTTGTGTAGGCACGACATCCCAGTGTGGTTTCGCAGTTCAACGGGTGAAATCGCTGTACTATCCAGTTTTGGGCCTTTGGTATCTAAAAAAAAAGCAGTTTGAGTGTGTCGCTCTCTGTTCAGCCGCAAATATCTCTATTTAAAAAAGTGTGGTATACCCCAGTAAACAATAACTGTGGTTTCGCCATCCCACGGTAAAAAATCTCTATTATTCAGGTTTTGGTAGTTTTTTCCGTAAAGAAAAACAGTAGTGTCTCCTGACTGTTGTGACACAAAAATATATCTGTTGAAAATAGTCTTGTGTAGGCCCGACATCCCATTGTGGTTTCGCCGTTCCACGGGTCAAATCGCTGTACTATCCAGTTTTGGGCCTTTGGTATCCAAAAAAAAAAGCAGTTTGAGTGTGTGGCTCACTGTTCAGCCGCAAATATCTCTATTTAAAAAAGTGTGGTATTCCCCAGTAAACAATAACTGTGGTTTTGCCATCCCACGGTAAAAAATCTCTATTATTCAGGTTTCGGTAGTTTTTTCCGTATAGAAAAACAGTAGTGTCTCCTGACTGTTGTGACACAAAAATATATCTGTTGAAAATAGTCTTGTGTAGGCCCGACAACCCAGTGTGGTTACGCAGTTCCACGGGTCAAATCGCTGTACTATCCAGTTTTAGGCCTTTGGTATCTAAAAACAAAGTAGTTTGAGTGTGTCGCTCACTGTTCAGCTGCAAATATCTCTATTTAAAAAAGTGTGGTATACCCCAGTAAACAGTAACTGTGGTTTTGCCATCCCACGGTAAAAAATCTCTATTATTCAGGTTTTGGTAGTTTTTTCCGTAAAGAAAAACAGTAGTGTCTCCTGACTGTTGTGACACAAAAATATATCTGTTGAAAATAATCTTGTGTAGGCCCGACATCCCAGTGTGGTTTCACAGTTCAATGGGTCAGATCGCTGTACTATACAGTTTTGGGCCTTTGGTATCTAAATAAAAGCAGTTTGAGTGTGTCGCTCACTGTTCAGCCGCAAATATCTCTATTTAAAAAAGTGTGGTATACCCCAGTAAACAATAACTGTGGTTTTGCCATCCCACGGTAAAAAATCTCTATTATTCAGGTTTTGGTAGTTTTTTCCGTATAGTAATACAGTAGTGTCTCCTGACTGTTGTGACACAAAAATATATCTGTTGAAAATAGTCTTTTGTAGGCCCGACATCCCAGTGTGGTTTCGCAGTTCAACGGGTCAAATCGCTGTACTATCCAGTTTTGGGCCTTTGGTATCTAAAAAAAAAGCAGTTTGAGTGTGTCGCTCACTGTTCAGCCGCAAATATCTCTATTTAAAAAAGTGTGGTATACACCAGTAAACAATAACTGTGGTTTCGCCATCCCACGGTAAAAAATCTCTATTATTCAGGTTTTGGTAGTTTTTTCCGTAAAGAAAATCAGTAGTGTCTCCTGACTGTTGTGACACAAAAATATATCTGTTGAAAATAGTCTTGTGTAGGCCCGACATCCCATTGTGGTTTCGCCGTTCCACGGGTCAAATCGCTGTACTATCCAGTTTTGGGCCTTTGGTATCTAAAAAAAAAGCAGTTTGAGTGTGTGGCTCACTGTTCAGCCGCAAATATCTCTATTTAAAAAAGTGTGGTATTCCCCAGTAAACAATAACTGTGGTTTTGCCATCCCACGGTAAAAAATCTCTATTATTCAGGTTTTGGTAGTTTTTTCCGTATAGAAAAACAGTAGTGTCTCCTGACTGTTGTGACACAAAAATATATCTGTTGAAAATAGTCTTGTGTAGGCCCGACATCCCAGTGTGGTTTCGCAGTTCCACGGGTCAAATCGCTGTACTATCCAGTTTTGGGCCTTTGGTATCTAAAAAAAAAGCAGTTTGAGTGTGTCGCTCACTGTTCAGCCGCAAATATGTCTATTTAAAAAAGTGTGGTATACCCCAGTAAACAATAACTGTGGTTTCGCCATCCCACGGTAAAAAATCTCTATTATTCAGGTTTTGGTAGTTTTTTCCGTAAAGAAAAACAGTAGTGTCTCCTGACTGTTGTGACACAAAAATATATCTGTTGAAAATAGTCTTGTGTAGGCCCGACATCCCAGTGTGGTTTCGCAGTTCCACGGGTCAAATTGCTGTACTATCCAGTTTTGGGCCTTTGGTGTCTAAAGAAAAAGCAGTTTGAGTGTGTCGCTCACTGTTCAGCCACAAATATCTCTATTTAAAAAAGTGTGGTATACCCCAGTAAACACTAACTGTGGTTATGCCATCCCACGGTAAAAAATCTCTATTATTCAGCTTTTGGTAGTTTTTTCAGTAAAGAAAAACAGTAGTGTCTCCTGACTGTTGTGACACAAAAATATATCTGTTGAAAATAGTGTTGTGTAGGCCCGACATCTCAGTGTGGTTTCGCCGTTCCACGGGTCAAATCGCTGTACTATCCAGTTTTGGGCCTTTGGTATCTAAAAAAAAAGCAGTTTGAGTGTGTGGCTCACTGTTCAGCCGCAAATATCTCTATTTAAAAAAGTGTGGTATACCCCAGTAAACAATAACTGTGGTTTTGCCACCCCACGGTAAAAAATCTCTATTATTCAGGTTTTGGTAGTTTTTTCCGTAAAGAAAAACAGTAGTGTCTCCTGACAGTTGTGACACAAAAATATATCTGTTGAAAATAGACTTGAGTAGGCCCGACATCCCAGTATGGTTTCGCAGTTCCACGGGTCAAATCGCTGTACTATCCCGTTTTGGGCCTTTGGTATCTAAAAAAAAAGCAGTTTGAGTGTGTCGCTCCCTGTTCAGCCCCAAATATCTCTATTTAAAAAAGTGTGGTATACCTCAGTAAACAATAACTGTGGTTTTGCCATCCCACGGTAAAAAATCTCTATTATTTAGCTTTTGGTAGTTTTTTCCGTAAAGAAAAACAGTAGCGTCTACTGACTGTTGTGACACAAAAATATATCTGTTGAAAATAGTCTTGTGTAGGCCCGACATCCCAGTGTGGTTTCGCAGTTCCACGGGTCAAATCGCTGTACTATCCAGTTTTGGGCCTTTGGTATCTAAAAAAAAAGCAGTTTGAGTGTGTCGCTCACTGTTCAGCTGCAAATATCTCTATTTAAAAAAGTGTGGTATACCCCAGTAAACATTAACTGTGGTTTTGCCATCCCATGGTAAAAAATCTCTATTATTCAGGTTTTAGTAGTTTTTTCCGTAAAGAAAAACAGTAGTGTCTCCTGACTGTTGTGACACAAAAATATATCTGTTGAAAATAGTCTTGTGTAGGCCCGACATCCCAGTGTGGTTTCACAGTTCCACGGGTCAAATTGCTGTACTATCCAGTTTTGGGCCTTTGGTGTCTAAAGAAAAAGCAGTTTGAGTGTGTCGCTCTCTGTTCAGCCCGCAAATATCTCTATTTAAAAAAGTGTGGTATACACCAGTAAACAATAACTGTGGTTTCGCCATCCCACGGTAAAAAATCTCTATTATTCAGGTTTTGGTAGTTTTTTCCATAAAGAAAATCAGTAGTGTCTCCTGACTGTTGTGACACAAAAATATATCTGTTGAAAATAGTCTTGTGTAGGCCCGACATACCATTGTGGTTTCGCCGTTCCACGGGTCAAATCGCTGTACTATCCAGTTTTGGGCCTTTTGTATCTAAAAAAAAAGCAGTTTGAGTGTGTGGCTCACTGTTCAGCCGCAAATATCTCTATTTAAAAAAGTGTGGTATTCCCCAGTAAACAATAACTGTGGTTTTGCCATCCCACGGTAAAAAATCTCTATTATTCAGGTTTTGGTAGTTTTTTCCGTATAGAAAAACAGTAGTGTCTCCTGACTGTTGTGACACAAAAATATATCTGTTGAAAATAGTCTTGTGTAGGCCCGACATCCCAGTGTGGTTTCGCAGTTCCACGGGTCAAATCGCTGTACTATCCAGTTTTGGGCCTTTGGTATCTAAGAAAAAAGCAGTTTGAGTGTGTCGCTCACTGTTCAGCCGCAAATATGTCTATTTAAAAAAGTGTGGTATACCCCAGTAAACAATAACTGTGGTTTCGCCATCCCACGGTAAAAAATCTCTATTATTCAGGTTTTGGTAGTTTTTTCCGTAAAGAAAAACAGTAGTGTCTCCTGACTGTTGTGACACAAAAATATATCTGTTGAAAATAGTCTTGTGTAGGCCCGACATCCCAGTGTGGTTTCGCAGTTCCACGGGTCAAATCGCTGTACTATCCAGTTTTGGGCCTTTGGTATCTAAAAAAAAGCAGTTTGAGTGTGTCGCTCCCTGTTCAGCTGCAAATATCACTATTTAAAAAAGTGTGGTATACCCCAGTAAACAATAACTGTGGTTTTGCCATCCCACGGTAAAAAATCTCTATTATTCAGCTTTTGGTAGTTTTTTCCGTAAAGAAAAACAGTAGTGTCTCCTGACTGTTGTGACACAAAAATATATCTGTTGAAAATAGTCTTGTGTAGGCCCGACATCCCAGTGTGGTTTCGCAGTTCCACGGGTCAAATCGCTGTACTATCCAGTTTTGGGCCTTTGGTATCTAAAAAAAAAGCAGTTTGAGTGTGTCGCTCACTGTTCAGCCACAAATATCTCTATTTAAAAAAGTGTGGTATACCCCAGTAAACAATAACTGTGGTTTTGCCATCCCACAGTAAAAAATCTATATTATTCAGGTTTTGGTAGTTTTTTCCGTAAAGATAAACAGTAGTGTCTCCTGACTGTTGTGACACAAAAATATATCTGTTGAAAATAGTCTTGTGTAGGCCTGAAATCCCAGTGTGGTTTCGCAGTTCCACGGGTCAAATCTCTGTACTATCCAGTTTTGGGCCTTTGGTATCTAAAAAAAAAGCAGTTTGAGTGTGTCGCTCCCTGCTCAGCTGCAAATATCTCTATTTAAAAAAGTGTGGTATACCCCAGTAAACAATAACTGTGGTTTTGCCATCCCATGGTAAAAAAACTCTATTATTCAGGTTTTGGTAGTTTTTTCCGTAAAGAAAAACTGTAGTGTCTCCTAACTGTTGTGACACAAAAATATATCTGTTGAAAATAGTCGTGTGTAGGCCCGACAACCCAGTGTGGTTACGCAGTTCCACGGGTCAAATCGCTGTACTATCCAGTTTTGGGCCTTTGGTATCTAAAAAAAAAGTAGTTTGAGTGTGTCGCTCACTGTTCAGCTGCAAATATCTCTATTTAGAAAAGTAAGGTATACCCCAGTAAACAGTAACTGTGGTTTTGTCATCCCATGGTAAAAAATCTCTATTATTCAGGTTTTGGTAGTTTTTTCCGTAAAGAAAAACAGTAGTGTGTCCTGACTGTTGTGACACAAAAATATATCTGTTGAAAATAATCTTGTGTAGGCCCGACATCCCAGTGTGGTTTCACAGTTCAATGGGTCAGATCGCTGTACTATACAGTTTTGGGCCTTTGGTATCTAAATAAAAGCAGTTTGAGTGTGTCGCTCACTGTTCAGCCGCAAATATCTCTATTTAAAAAAGTGTGGTATACCCCAGTAAACAATAACTGTGGTTTTGCCATCCCACGGTAAAAAATCTCTATTATTCAGGTTTTGGTAGTTTTTTCCGTATAGTAATACAGTAGTGTCTCCTGACTGTTGTGACACAAAAATATATCTGTTGAAAATAGTCTTTTGTAGGCCCGACATCCCAGTGTGGTTTCGCAGTTCAACGGGTCAAATCGCTGTACTATCCAGTTTTGGGCCTTTGGTATCTAAAAAAAAAGCAGTTTGAGTGTGTCGCTCACTGTTCAGCCGCAAATATCTCTATTTAAAAAAGTGTGGTATACACCAGTAAACAATAACTGTGGTTTCGCCATCCCACGGTAAAAAATCTCTATTATTCAGGTTTTGGTAGTTTTTTCCGTAAAGAAAATCAGTAGTGTCTCCTGACTGTTGTGACACAAAAATATATCTGTTGAAAATAGTCTTGTGTAGGCCCGACATCCCATTGTGGTTTCGCCGTTCCACGGGTCAAATCGCTGTACTATCCAGTTTTGGGCCTTTGGTATCTAAAAAAAAAGCAGTTTGAGTGTGTGGCTCACTGTTCAGCCGCAAATATCTCTATTTAAAAAAGTGTGGTATTCCCCAGTAAACAATAACTGTGGTTTTGCCATCCCACGGTAAAAAATCTCTATTATTCAGGTTTTGGTAGTTTTTTCCGTATAGAAAAACAGTAGTGTCTCCTGACTGTTGTGACACAAAAATATATCTGTTGAAAATAGTCTTGTGTAGGCCCGACATCCCAGTGTGGTTTCGCAGTTCCACGGGTCAAATCGCTGTACTATCCAGTTTTGGGCCTTTGGTATCTAAAAAAAAAGCAGTTTGAGTGTGTCGCTCACTGTTCAGCCGCAAATATGTCTATTTAAAAAAGTGTGGTATACCCCAGTAAACAATAACTGTGGTTTCGCCATCCCACGGTAAAAAATCTCTATTATTCAGGTTTTGGTAGTTTTTTCCGTAAAGAAAAACAGTAGTGTCTCCTGACTGTTGTGACACAAAAATATATCTGTTGAAAATAGTCTTGTGTAGGCCCGACATCCCAGTGTGGTTTCGCAGTTCCACGGGTCAAATTGCTGTACTATCCAGTTTTGGGCCTTTGGTGTCTAAAGAAAAAGCAGTTTGAGTGTGTCGCTCACTGTTCAGCCACAAATATCTCTATTTAAAAAAGTGTGGTATACCCCAGTAAACACTAACTGTGGTTATGCCATCCCACGGTAAAAAATCTCTATTATTCAGCTTTTGGTAGTTTTTTCAGTAAAGAAAAACAGTAGTGTCTCCTGACTGTTGTGACACAAAAATATATCTGTTGAAAATAGTGTTGTGTAGGCCCGACATCTCAGTGTGGTTTCGCCGTTCCACGGGTCAAATCGCTGTACTATCCAGTTTTGGGCCTTTGGTATCTAAAAAAAAAGCAGTTTGAGTGTGTGGCTCACTGTTCAGCCGCAAATATCTCTATTTAAAAAAGTGTGGTATACCCCAGTAAACAATAACTGTGGTTTTGCCACCCCACGGTAAAAAATCTCTATTATTCAGGTTTTGGTAGTTTTTTCCGTAAAGAAAAACAGTAGTGTCTCCTGACAGTTGTGACACAAAAATATATCTGTTGAAAATAGACTTGAGTAGGCCCGACATCCCAGTATGGTTTCGCAGTTCCACGGGTCAAATCGCTGTACTATCCAGTTTTGGGCCTTTGGTATCTAAAAAAAAAGCAGTTTGAGTGTGTCGCTCCCTGTTCAGCCCCAAATATCTCTATTTAAAAAAGTGTGGTATACCTCAGTAAACAATAACTGTGGTTTTGCCATCCCACGGTAAAAAATCTCTATTATTTAGCTTTTGGTAGTTTTTTCCGTAAAGAAAAACAGTAGCGTCTACTGACTGTTGTGACACAAAAATATATCTGTTGAAAATAGTCTTGTGTAGGCCCGACATCCCAGTGTGGTTTCGCAGTTCCACGGGTCAAATCGCTGTACTATCCAGTTTTGGGCCTTTGGTATCTAAAAAAAAAGCAGTTTGAGTGTGTCGCTCACTGTTCAGCTGCAAATATCTCTATTTAAAAAAGTGTGGTATACCCCAGTAAACATTAACTGTGGTTTTGCCATCCCATGGTAAAAAATCTCTATTATTCAGGTTTTAGTAGTTTTTTCCGTAAAGAAAAACAGTAGTGTCTCCTGACTGTTGTGACACAAAAATATATCTGTTGAAAATAGTCTTGTGTAGGCCCGACATCCCAGTGTGGTTTCACAGTTCCACGGGTCAAATTGCTGTACTATCCAGTTTTGGGCCTTTGGTATCTAAAGAAAAAGCAGTTTGAGTGTGTCGCTCACTGTTCAGCCACAAATATCTCTATTTAAAAAAGTGTGGTATACCCCAGTAAACAATAACTGTGGTTTTTCCATCCCATGGTAAAAAATCTCTATTATTCAGCTTTGGTAGTTTTTTCAGTAAAGAAAAAGAGTAGTGTCTCCTGACTGTTGTGACACAAAAATATATCTGTTGAAAATAGTGTTGTGTAGTCCCGACATCCCAGTGTGGTTTCGCCGTTTCACGGGTCAAATCGCTGTACTATCCAGTTTTGGGCCTTTGGTATCTAAAAAAAAAAGCAGTTTGAGTGTGTCGCTCACTGTTCTGCCGCAAATATCTCTATTTAAAAAAGTGTGGTATACCCCAGTAAAAAATAACTGTGGTTTTGCCATCCCACAGTAAAAAATCTCTATTATTCAGGTTTTGGTAGTCTTTTCTGTAAAGATAAACAGTAGTGTCTCCTGACTGTTTTGACACAAAAATATATCTGTTGAAAATAGTCTTGTGTAGGCCCGACATCCCAGTGTGGTTTCGCAGTTCCACGGGTCAAATCACTGTACTATCCAGTTTTGGGCCTTTGGTATCTAAAAAAAAGCAGTTTGAGTGTGTCGCTCCCTGTTCAGCTGCAAATATCTCTATTTAAAAAAGTGTGGTATACCCCAGTAAACAATAACTGTGGTTTTGCCATCCCACGGTAAAAAATCTCTATTATTCAGCTTTTGGTAGTTTTTTCCGTAAAGAAAAACAGTAGTGTCTCCTGACTGTTGTGACACAAAAATATATCTGTTGAAAATAGTCTTGTGTAGGCCCGACATCCCAGTGTGGTTTCGCAGTTCCACGGGTCAAATCGCTGTACTATCCAGTTTTGGGCATTTGGTATCTAAAAAAAAAGCAGTTTGAGTGTGTCGCTCCCTGTTCAGCTGCAAATATCTCTATTTAAAAAAGTGTGGTATACCCCAGTAAACAATAACTGTGGTTTTGCCATACCATGGTAAAAAATCTCTATTATTCAGCTTTTGGTAGTTTTTTCCGTAAAGAAAAACCGTAGTGTCTCCTGACTGTTGTGACACAAAAATATATCTGTTGAAAATAGTCTTGTGTAGGCCCGACATCCCAGTGTGTTTTCACAGTTCAACAGGTCAAATCGCTGTACTATCCAGTTTTGGGCCTTTGGTATCTAAAAAAAAAGCAGTTTGAGTGTGTCGCTCACTGTTCAGCCGCAAATATCTCTATTTAAAAAAGTGTGGTATACCCCAGTAAACAATAACTGTGGTTTTGCCATCCCACGGTAAAAAATCTCTATTATTCAGGTTTTTGTAGTTTTTTCCGTAAAGAAAAACAGTAGTGTCTCCTGACTGTTGTGACACAAAAATATATCTGTTGAAAATAGTCTTGTGTAGGTCCGACATCCCAGTGTGGTTTCGCAGTTCCACGGGTCAAATCGCTGTACTATCCAGTTTTGGGCCTTTGGTATCTAAAAAAAAAGCAGCTTGAGTGTGTCGCTCAATTTTCAGCCACAAATATCTCTATTTAAAAAAGTGTGGTATAACCCAGTAAACTATAACTGTGGTTTTGCCACCCCACGGTAAAAAATCTGTATTATTCAGGTTTTGGTAGTTTTTTCCGTAAAGATAAACAGTAGTGTCTCCTGACTGTTGTGACACAAAAATATATCTGTTGAAAATAGTCTTGTGTAGGCCTGACATCCCAGTGTGGTTTCGCAGTTCCACGGGTCAAATCGCTGTACTATCCAGTTTTGGGCCTTTGGAATCTAAAAAAAAAGCAGTTTGAGTGTGTCGCTCACTGTTCAGCCACAAATATCTCTATTTAAAAAAGTGTGGTATAACCTAGTAAACAATAACTGTGGTTTTGCCATCCCACGGTAAAAAATCTCTATTATTCAGGTTTTGGTAGTTTTTTCCGTAAAGAAAAACAGTAATGTCTCCTGACTCTTGTGACACAAAAATATATCTGTTGAAAATAGTCTTGTGTAGGCCCAACATCCCAGTGTGGTTTCGCAGTTCCACGGGTCAAATCGCTGTACTATCAAGTTTTGGGCATTTGGTATCTAAAAAAAACACAGATTGAGTGTGTCGCTCACTGTTCAGCCGCAAATATCTCTATTTAAAAAAGTGTGGTATACCCCAGTAATAATAACTGTGGTTTTGCCATCCCACGGTAAAAAATCTCTATTATTCAGGTTTTGGTAGTTTTTTCCGTAAAGAAAAACAGTAGTGTCTCCTGACTGTTGTGACACAAAAATATATCTGGTGAAAATAGTCTTGTGTAGGCCCAACATCCCAGTGTGGTTTCGCAGTTCCACGGGTCAAATCGCTGTACTGTCCAGTTTTGGGCCTTTGATATCTAAAAAAAAGCAGTTTGAGTTTGTCGCTCACTGTTCAGCCGTAAATATCTCTATTTAAAAAAGTGTGGTATACCCCAGTAAACAATAACTGTGGTTTTGCCTTCCACAGTAAAAAATCTCTATTATTCAGGTTTTGGTAGTTTTTTCCGTAAAAAAAAACAGTAGTGTCTCCTGACTGTTGTGACACAAAAATATATCTGTTGAAAATAGTCTTGCGTAGGCTCGACATCCCAGTGTGGTTTCGCAGTTCCACGGGTCAAATCGCTGTACTATCCAGTTTTGGGCCTTTGGTATCTTAAAAAAAGCAGAAAAGCAGTTTGAGTGTGTCGCTCACTGTTCAGCCGCAAATATCTCTATTTAAAAAAGTGTGGTATACCCCAGTGAACAATAACTGTGGTTTTGCCATCCCATGGTAAAAAATCTCTATTATTCAGGTTTTGGTAGTTTTTTCCATAAAGAAAAACAGTAGTGTCTCCTGACTGTTGTGACACAAAAATATATCTGTTGAAAATAGTCTTGTGTAGGCCCGACATCCCAGTGTGGTTTCGCAGTTCCATGGGTCAAATCGCTGTACTATCCAGTTTTGGGCCTTTGGTATCTAAAAAAAAAGCAGTTTGCGTGTGTCGCTCAATGTTCAACCGCAAATATCTCTATTTAAAAAAGTGTGGTATACCCCAGTAAACAATAACTGTGGTTTTGCCATCCCACGGTAAAAAATCTCTATTATTCAGGTTTTGGTAGTTTTTTCCGTAAAGAAAAACAGTAGTGTCTCCTGACTGTTGTGACACAAAAATATATCTGTTGAAAATAGTCTTGCGTAGGCCCGACATCCCAGTGTGGTTTCGCAGTTCCACGGGTCAAATCGCTGTACTATCCAGTTTTGGGACTTTGGTATCTAAAAAAAAAAGCAGTTTGAGTGTGTCACTCACTGTTCAGCCGCAAATATCTCTATTTAAAAAAGTGTGGTATACCCCAGTAAACAATAACTGTGGTTTTGCAATACCACGATAAAAAATCTCTATTATTCAGGTTTTGGTAGTTTTTTCCGTAAAGAAAAACAGTAGCGTCTCCTGAATGTTGTGACACAAAATATATCTTTTGAAAATAGTCTTGGGTAGGCCCGACATTCCAGTGTGGTTTCGCAGTTCCACGGGTCAAATCGCTGTACTATCCAGTTTTGGGCCTTTGGCATCTTAAAAAAAGCAGAAAAGCAGTTTGAGTGTGTCGCTCACTGTTCAGCCACAAATATCTCTATTTAAAAAAGTGTGGTATACCCCAGTAAACAATAACTGTGGTTTTGCCATCCCACGGTAAAAAATCTCTATTATTCAGGTTTTGGTAGTTTTTTCCGTAAAGAAAAACAGTAGTGTCTCCTGACTGTTGTGACATAAAAATATATCTGTTGAAAATAGTCTTGTGTCGGCCCGACATCCCAGTGTGGTTTCACAGTTCCACATGTCAAATTGCTGTACTATCCAGTTTTGGGCCTTTGGTATCTAAAGAAAAAGCAGTTTGAGTGTGTCGCTCACTGTTCAGCCACAAATATCTCTATTTAAAAAAGTGTGGTATACCCCAGTAAACAATAACTGTGGTTTTTCCATCCCATGGTAAAAAATCTCTATTATTCAGCTTTTGGTAGTTTTTTCAGTAAAGAAAAACAGTAGTGTCTCCTGACTGTTGTGACACAAAAATATATCTGTTGAAAATAGTGTTGTGTAGTCCCGACATCCCAGTGTGGTTTCGCCGTTTCACGGGTCAAATCGCTGTACTATCCAGTTTTGGGCCTTTGGTATCTAAAAAAAAAAACAGTTTGAGTGTGTCGCTCACTGTTCTGCCGCAAATATCTCTATTTAAAAACGTGTGGTATAGCCCAGTAAGAAATAACTGTGGTTTTGCCATCCCACAGTAAAAAATCTCTATTATTCAGGTTTTGGTAGTCTTTTCTGTAAAGATAAACAGTAGTATCTCCTGACTGTTTTGACACAAAAATATATCTGTTGAAAATAGTCTTGTGTAGGCCCGACATCCCAGTGTGGTTTCGCAGTTCCACGGGTCAAATCACTGTACTATCCAGTTTTGGGCCTTTGGTATCTAAAAAAATGCAGTTTGAGTGTGTCGCTCCCTGTTCAGCTGCAAATATCTCTATTTAAAAAAGTGTGGTATACCCCAGTAAACAATAACTGTGGTTTTGCCATCCCACGGTAAAAAATCTCTATTATTCAGCTTTTGGTAGTTTTTTCCGTAATAAAAACAGTAGTGTCTCCTGACTGTTGTGACACAAAAATATATCTGTTGAAAATAGTCTTGTGTAGGCCCGACATCCCAGTGTGGTTTCGCAGTTCCACGGGTCAAATCGCTGTACTATCCAGTTTTGGGCATTTGGTATCTAAAAAAAAAGCAGTTTGAGTGTGTCGCTCCCTGTTCAGCTGCAAATATCTCTATTTAAAAAAGTGTGGTATACCCCAGTAACAATAACTGTGGTTTTGCCATACCATGGTAAAAAATCTCTATTATTCAGCTTTTGGTAGTTTTTTCCGTAAAGAAAAACCGTAGTGTCTCCTTACTGTTGTGACACAAAAATATATCTGTTGAAAATAGTCTTGTGTAGGCCCAACATCCCAGTGTGGTTTCACAGTTCAACAGGTCAAATCGCTGTACTATCCAGTTTTGGGCCTTTGGTATCTAAAAAAAAAGCAGTTTGAGTGTGTCGCTCACTGTTCAGCCGCAAATATCTCTATTTAAAAAAGTGTGGTATACCCCAGTAAACAATAACTGTGGTTTTGCCATCCCATGGTAAAAAATCTCTATTATTCAGGTTTTTGCAGTTTTTTCCGTAAAGAAAAACAGTAGTGTCTCCTGACTGTTGTGACACAAAAATATATCTGTTGAAAATAGTCTTGTGTAGGTCCGACATCCCAGTGTGGTTTCGCAGTTCCACGGGTCAAATCGCTGTACTATCCAGTTTTGGGCCTTTGGTATCTAAAAAAAAAGCAGCTTGAGTGTGTCGCTCAATTTTCAGCCACAAATATCTCTATTTAAAAAAGTGTGGTATAACCCAGTAAACTATAACTGTGGTTTTGCCACCCCACGGTAAAAAATCTGTATTATTCAGGTTTTGGTAGTTTTTTCCGTAAAGATAAACAGTAGTGTCTCCTGACTGTTGTGACACAAAAATATATCTGTTGAAAATAGTCTTGTGTAGGCCTGACATCCCAGTGTGGTTTCGCAGTTCCACGGGTCAAATCGCTGTACTATCCAGTTTTGGGCCTTTGGAATCTAAAAAAAAAGCAGTTTGAGTGTGTCGCTCACTGTTCAGCCACAAATATCTCTATTTAAAAAAGTGTGGTATAACCTAGTAAACAATAACTGTGGTTTTGCCATCCCACGGTAAAAAATCTCTATTATTCAGGTTTTGGTAGTTTTTTCCGTAAAGAAAAACAGTAATGTCTCCTGACTCTTGTGACACAAAAATATATCTGTTGAAAATAGTCTTGTGTAGGCCCAACATCCCAGTGTGGTTTCGCAGTTCCACGGGTCAAATCGCTGTACTATCCAGTTTTGGGCATTTGGTATCTAAAAAAAACGCAGATTGAGTGTGTCGCTCACTGTTCAGCCGCAAATATCTCTATTTAAAAAAGTGTGGTATACCCCAGTAATAATAACTGTGGTTTTGCCATCCCACGGTAAAAAATCTCTATTATTCAGGTTTTGGTAGTTTTTTCCGTAAAGAAAAACAGTAGTGTCTCCTGACTGTTGTGACACAAAAATATATCTGGTGAAAATAGTCTTGTGTAGGCTCAACATCCCAGTGTGGTTTCCCAGTTCCACGGGTCAAATCGCTGTACTATCCAGTTTTGGGCCTTTGGTATCTAAAAAAAAAGCAGTTTGAGTGTGTCGCTTACTGTTCAGCCGCAAATATCTCTATTTAAAAAAGTGCGGTATACTCCAGTAAACAATAACTGTGGTTTTGCCATCCCACGGTAAAAAATCTCTATTATTCAGGTTTTGGTAGTTTTTTCCGTAAAGAAAAACAGTAGTGTCTCCTGACTGTTGTGACACAAAAATATATCTGTTGAAAGTAGTCTTGTGTAGGCCCGACATCCCAGTGTGGTTTCGCAGTTCCACGGGTCAAATCGCTGTACTGTCCAGTTTTGGGCCTTTGATATCTAAAAAAAAGCAGTTTGAGTGTGTCGCTCACTGTTCAGCCGCAAATATCTCTATTTAAAAAAGTGTGGTATACCCCAGTAAACAATAACTGTGGTTTTGCCTTCCACAGTAAAAAATCTCTATTATTCAGGTTTTGGTAGTTTTTTCCGTAAAGAAAAACAGTAGTGTCTCCTGACTGTTGTGACACAAAAATATATCTGTTGAAAATAGTCTTGCGTAGGCTCGACATCCCAGTGTGGTTTCGCAGTTCCACGGGTCAAATCGCTGTACTATCCAGTTTTGGGCCTTTGGTATCTTAAAAAAAGCAGAAAAGCAGTTTGAGTGTGTCGCTCACTGTTCAGCCGCAAATATCTCTATTTAAAAAAGTGTGGTATACCCCAGTAAACAATAACTGTGGTTTTGCCATCCCATGGTAAAATATCTCTATTATTCAGGTTTTGGTAGTTTTTTCCATAAAGAAAAACAGTAGTGTCTCCTGACTGTTGTGACACAAAAATATATCTGTTGAAAACAGTATTGTGTAGGCCCGACATCCCAGTGTGGTTTCGCAGTTCCATGGGTCAAATCGCTGTACTATCCAGTTTTGGGCCTTTGGTATCTAAAAAAAAAGCAGTTTGCGTGTGTCGCTCAATGTTCAACCGCAAATATCTCTATTTAAAAAAGTGTGGTATACCCCAGTAAACAATAACTGTGGTTTTGCCATCCCACGGTAAAAAATCTCTATTATTAAGGTTTTGGTAGTTTTTTCCGTAAAGAAAAACAGTAGTGTCTCCTGACTGTTGTGACACAAAAATATATCTGTTGAAAATAGTCTTGCGTAGGCCCGACATCCCAATGTGGTTTCGCAGTTCCACGGGTCAAATCGCTGTACTATCCAGTTTTGGGACTTTGGTATCTAAAAAAAAAAGCAGTTTGAGTGTGTCACTCACTGTTCAGCCGCAAATATCTCTATTTAAAAAAGTGTGGTATACCCCAGTAAACAATAACTGTGGTTTTGCAATACCACGATAAAAAATCTCTATTATTCAGGTTTTGGTAGTTTTTTCCGTAAAGAAAAACAGTAGCGTCTCCTGAATGTTGTGACACAAAAATATATCTGTTGAAAATAGTCTTGGGTAGGCCCGACATCCCAGTGTGGTTTCGCAGTTCCACGGGTCAAATCGCTGTACTATCCAGTTTTGGGCCTTTGGCATCTTAAAAAAAGCAGAAAAGCAGTTTGAGTGTGTCGCTCACTGTTCAGCCGCAAATATCTCTATTTAAAAAAGTGTGGTATACCCCAGTAAACAAAAACTGTGGTTTTGCCATCCCACGGTAAAAAATCTCTATTATTCAGGTTTTGGTAGTTTTTTCCGTAAAGAAAAACAGTAGTGTCTCCTGACTGTTGTGACATAAAAATATATCTGTTGAAAATAGTCTTGTGTAGGCCCGACATCCCAGTGTGGTTTCGCAGTTCCACGGGTCAAATCGCTGTACTATCCAGTTTTGGGCCTTTGGTATCTAAAAGAAAAGCAGTTTGAGTGTGTCGCTCACTGTTCAGCCCCAAATATTTCTATTTAAAAAAGTGTGGTATACCCCAGTAAATAATAACTTTGGTTTTGCCATCCCACGGTAAAAAATCTCTATTATTCAGCTTTTGGTAGTTTTTTCCGTAAAGAAAAACAGTAGTGTCTCCTGACTGTTGTGACACAAAAATATATCTGTTGAAAATAGTCTTGTGTAGGCCCGACATCCCACTGTGGTTTCGCAGTTCCACGGGTCAAATCGCTGTACTATCCAGTTTTGGGCCTTTGGTATCTAAAAAAAAAGCAGTTTGCGTGTGTCGCTCAATGTTCAGCCGCAAAATATCTCTATTTAAAAAAGTGTGGTATACCCCAGTAAACAATAACTGTGGTTTTCCCTTCCACAGTAAAAAATCTCTATTATTCAGGTTTTGGTAGTTTTTTCCGTAAAGAAAAACAGTATTGTCTCCTGACTGTTGTGACACAAAAATATATCTGTTGAAAATAGTCTTGGGTAGGCCCGACATCCCAGTGTGGTTTCGCAGTTCCACGGGTCAAATCACTGTACTATCCAGTTTTGGGCCTTTGGTATCTTAAAAAAAGCAGAAAAGAAGTTTGAGTGTGTCGCTCTCTGTCCAGCCGCAAATATCTCTATTTAAAAAAGTGTGGTATACCCCAGTAAACAATAACTGTGGTTTTGCCATCCCACGGTAAAAAATCTCTATTATTCAGGTTTTGGTAGTTTTTTCCGTATAGAAATACAGTAGTGTCTCCTGACTGTTGTGACACAAAAATATATCTGTTGAAAATAGTCTCGTGTAGGCCCGACATCCCAGTGTGGTTTCGCAGTTCCACGGGTCAAATCGCTGTACTATCCAGTTTTGGGCCTTTGGTATCTAAAAAAAAAGCAGTTTGAGTGTGTCGCTCACTGTTCAGCCGCAAATATCTCTATTTAAAAAAGTGTGGTATACCCCAGTAAACAATAACTGTGGTTTTGCCATACCACGGTAAAAAATCTCTATTATTCAGGTTTTGGTAGTTTTTTCCGTAAAGAAAAACAGTAGTGTCTCTTGACTGTTGTAACACAAAAATATATCTGTTGAAAATAGTCTTGGGTAGGCCCGACATCCCAGTGTGGTTTCGCAGTTCCACGGGTCAAATCGCTGTACTATCCAGTTTTGGGCCTTTGGTATCTTAAAAAAAGCAGAAAAGAAGTTTGAGTGTGTCGCTCACTGTTCAGCCGCAAATATCTCTATTTAAAAAAGTGTGGTATACCCCAGTAAACAATAACTGTGGTTTTGCCATCCCACGGTAAAAAATCTCTATTATTCAGGTTTTGGTAGTTTTTTCCGTAAAGAAAAACAGTAGTGTCTCCTGACTGTTGTGACACAAAAATATATCTGTTGAAAATAGTCTTGTGTAGGCCCGACATCCCAGTGTGGTTTCGCAGTTCCATGGGTCAAATCGCTGTACTATCCAGTTTTGGGCCTTTGGTATCTAAAAGAAAAGCAGTTTGAGTGTGTCGCTCACTGTTCAGCCCCAAATATTTCTATTTAAAAAAGTGTGGTATACCCCAGTAAATAATAACTTTGGTTTTGCCATCCCACGGTAAAAAATCTCTATTATTCAGCTTTTGGTAGTTTTTTCCGTAAAGAAAAACAGTAGTGTCTCCTGACTGTTGTGACACAAAAATATATCTGTTGAAAATAGTCTTGTGTAGGCCCGACATCCCACTGTGGTTTCGCAGTTCCACGGGTCAAATCGCTGTACTATCCAGTTTTGGGCCTTTGGTATCTAAAAAAAAAAGCAGTTTGCGTGTGTCGCTCAATGTTCAGCCGCAAAATATCTCTATTTAAAAAAGTGTGGTATACCCCAGTAAACAATAACTGTGGTTTTGCCTTCCACAGTAAAAAATCTCTATTATTCAGGTTTTGGTAGTTTTTTCCGTAAAGAAAAACAGTATTGTCTCCTGACTGTTGTGACACAAAAATATATCTGTTGAAAATAGTCTTGGGTAGGCCCGACATCCCAGTGTGGTTTCGCAGTTCCACGGGTCAAATCACTGTACTATCCAGTTTTGGGCCTTTGGTATCTTAAAAAAAGCAGAAAAGAAGTTTGAGTGTGTCGCTCACTGTTCAGCCGCAAATATCTCTATTTAAAAAAGTGTGGTATACCCCAGTAAACAATAACTGTGGTTTTGCCATCCCACGGTAAAAAATCTCTATTATTCAGGTTTTGGTAGTTTTTTCCGTATAGAAATACAGTAGTGTCTCCTGACTGTTGTGACACAAAAATATATCTGTTGAAAATAGTCTCGTGTAGGCCCGACATCCCAGTGTGGTTTCGCAGTTCCACGGGTCAAATCGCTGTACTATCCAGTTTTGGGCCTTTGGTATCTAAAAAAAAAGCAGTTTGAGTGTGTCGCTCACTGTTCAGCCGCAAATATCTCTATTTAAAAAAGTGTGGTATACCCCAGTAAACAATAACTGTGGTTTTGCCATACCACGGTAAAAAATCTCTATTATTCAGGTTTTGGTAGTTTTTTCCGTAAAGAAAAACAGTAGTGTCTCTTGACTGTTGTAACACAAAAATATATCTGTTGAAAATAGTCTTGGGTAGGCCCGACATCCCAGTGTGGTTTCGCAGTTCCACGGGTCAAATCGCTGTACTATCCAGTTTTGGGCCTTTGGTATCTTAAAAAAAGCAGAAAAGAAGTTTGAGTGTGTCGCTCACTGTTCAGCCGCAAATATCTCTATTTAAAAAAGTGTGGTATACCCCAGTAAACAATAACTGTGGTTTTGCCATCCCACGGTAAAAAATCTCTATTATTCAGGTTTTGGTAGTTTTTTCCGTAAAGAAAAACAGTAGTGTCTCCTGACTGTTGTGACACAAAAATATATCTGTTGAAAATAGTCTTGTGTAGGCCCGACATCCCAGTGTGGTTTCGCAGTTCCATGGGTCAAATCGCTGTACTATCCAGTTTTGGGCCTTTGGTATCTAAAAGAAAAGCAGTTTGAGTGTGTCGCTCACTGTTCAGCCCCAAATATTTCTATTTAAAAAAGTGTGGTATACCCCAGTAAATAATAACTTTGGTTTTGCCATCCCACGGTAAAAAATCTCTATTATTCAGCTTTTGGTAGTTTTTTCCGTAAAGAAAAACAGTAGTGTCTCCTGACTGTTGTGACACAAAAATATATCTGTTGAAAATAGTCTTGTGTAGGCCCGACATCCCACTGTGGTTTCGCAGTTCCACGGGTCAAATCGCTGTACTATCCAGTTTTGGGCCTTTGGTATCTAAAAAAAAAAGCAGTTTGCGTGTGTCGCTCAATGTTCAGCCGCAAAATATCTCTATTTAAAAAAGTGTGGTATACCCCAGTAAACAATAACTGTGGTTTTGCCTTCCACAGTAAAAAATCTCTATTATTCAGGTTTTGGTAGTTTTTTCCGTAAAGAAAAACAGTATTGTCTCCTGACTGTTGTGACACAAAAATATATCTGTTGAAAATAGTCTTGGGTAGGCCCGACATCCCAGTGTGGTTTCGCAGTTCCACGGGTCAAATCACTGTACTATCCAGTTTTGGGCCTTTGGTATCTTAAAAAAAGCAGAAAAGAAGTTTGAGTGTGTCGCTCACTGTTCAGCCGCAAATATCTCTATTTAAAAAAGTGTGGTATACCCCAGTAAACAATAACTGTGGTTTTGCCATCCCACGGTAAAAAATCTCTATTATTCAGGTTTTGGTAGTTTTTTCCGTATAGAAATACAGTAGTGTCTCCTGACTGTTGTGACACAAAAATATATCTGTTGAAAATAGTCTCGTGTAGGCCCGACATCCCAGTGTGGTTTCGCAGTTCCACGGGTCAAATCGCTGTACTATCCAGTTTTGGGCCTTTGGTATCTAAAAAAAAAGCAGTTTGAGTGTGTCGCTCACTGTTCAGCCGCAAATATCTCTATTTAAAAAAGTGTGGTATACCCCAGTAAACAATAACTGTGGTTTTGCCATACCACGGTAAAAAATCTCTATTATTCAGGTTTTGGTAGTTTTTTCCGTAAAGAAAAACAGTAGTGTCTCTTGACTGTTGTAACACAAAAATATATCTGTTGAAAATAGTCTTGGGTAGGCCCGACATCCCAGTGTGGTTTCGCAGTTCCACGGGTCAAATCGCTGTACTATCCAGTTTTGGGCCTTTGGTATCTTAAAAAAAGCAGAAAAGAAGTTTGAGTGTGTCGCTCACTGTTCAGCCGCAAATATCTCTATTTAAAAAAGTGTGGTATACCCCAGTAAACAATAACTGTGGTTTTGCCATCCCACGGTAAAAAATCTCTATTATTCAGGTTTTGGTAGTTTTTTCCGTAAAGAAAAACAGTAGTGTCTCCTGACTGTTGTGACACAAAAATATATCTGTTGAAAATAGTCTCGTGTAGGCCCGACATCCCAGTGTGGTTTCGCAGTTCCACGGGTCAAATTGCTGTACTATCCAGTTTTGGGCCTTTGGTATCTAAAAGAAAAGCAGTTTGAGTGTGTCGCTCACTGTTCAGCCCAAAATATTTCTATTTAAAAAAGTGTGGTATACCCCAGTAAATAATAACTTTGTTTTGCCATCTCACGGTAAAAAAATCTCTATTATTCAGCTTTTGGTAGTTTTTTCCGTAAAGAAAAACAGTAGTGTCTCCTGACTGTTGTGACACAAAAATATATCTGTTGAAAATAGTCTTGTGTAGGCCCGACATCCCACTGTGGTTTCGCAGTTCCACGGGTCAAATCGCTGTACTATCCAGTTTTGGGCCTTTGGTATCTAAAAAAAAAGCAGTTTGCGTGTGTCGCTCAATGTTCAGCCGCAAAATATCTCTATTGAAAAAAGTGTGGTATACCCCAGTAAACAATAACTGTGGTTTTGCCTTCCAGAGTAAAAAATCTCTATTATTCAGGTTTTGGTTGTTTTTTCCGTAAAGAAAAACAGTATTGTCTCCTGACTGTTGTGACACAAAAATATATCTGTTGAAAATAGTCTTGGGTAGGGCCGACATCCCAGTGTGGTTTCGCAGTTCCACGGGTCAAATCACTGTACTATCCAGTTTTGGGCCTTTGGTATCTTAAAAAAAACAGAAAAGAAGTTTGAGTGTGTCGCTCACTGTTCAGCCGCAAATATCTCTATTTAAAAAAGTGTGGTATACCCCAGTAAACAATAACTGTGGTTTTGCCATCCCACGGTAAAAAATCTCTATTATTCAGGTTTTGGTAGTTTTTTCCGTAAAGAAAAACAGTAGTGTCTCCTGACTGTTGTGACACAAAAATATATCTGTTGAAAATAGTCTTGTGTAGGCCCGACATCCCAGTGTGGTTTCGCAGTTCCACGGGTCAAATCGCTGTACTATCCAGTTTTGGGCCTTTGGTATCTAAAAAAAAAAGCAGTTTGAGTGTGTCGCTCACTGTTCAGCCGCAAATATCTCTATTTAAAAAAGTGTGGTATACCCCAGTAAACAATAACTGTGGTTTTGCCATACCACGGTAAAAAATCTCTATTATTCAGGTTTTGGTAGTTTTTTCCATAAAGAAAAACAGTAGTGTCTCCTGACTGTTGTAACACAAAAATATATCTGTTGAAAATAGTCTTGGGTAGGCCCGACATCCCAGTGTGGTTTCGCAGTTCCACGGGTCAAATCGCTGTACTATCCAGTTTTGGGCCTTTGGTATCTTAAAAAAAGCAGAAAAGAAGTTTGAGTGTGTCGCTCACTGTTCAGCCGCAAATATCTCTATTTAAAAAAGTGTGGTATACCCCAGTAAACAATAACTGTGGTTTTGCCATCCCACGGTAAAAAATCTCTATTATTCAGCTTTTGGTAGTTTTTTCCGTGAAGAAAAACAGTAGTGTCTCCTGACTGTTGTGACACAAAAATATATCTGTTGAAAATAGTCTTGTGTAGGCCCGACATCCCACTGTGGTTTCGCAGTTCCACGGGTCAAATCGCTGTACTATCCAGTTTTGGGCCTTTGGTATCTAAAAAAAAAGCAGTTTGCGTGTGTCGCTGAATGTTCAGCCGCAAAATATCTCTATTTAAAAAAGTGTGGTATACCCCAGTAAACAATAACTGTGGTTTTGCCTTCCACAGTAAAAAATCTCTATTATTCAGGTTTTGGTAGTTTTTTCCGTAAAGAAAAACAGTATTGTCTCCTGACTGTTGTGACACAAAAATATATCTGTTGAAAATAGTCTTGGGTAGGCCCGACATCCCAGTGTGGTTTCGCAGTTACACGGGTCAAATCACTGTACTATCCAGTTTTGGGCCTTTGGTATCTTAAAAAAAGCAGAAAAGAAGTTTGAGTGTGTCGCTCACTGTTCAGCCACAAATATCTCTATTTAAAAAAGTGTGGTATACCCCAGTAAGCAATAACTGTGGTTTTGCCATCCCACGGTAAAAAATCTCTATTATTCAGGTTTTGGTAGTTTTTTCCGTAAAGAAAAACAGTAGTGTCTCCTGACTGTTGTGACACAAAAATATATCTGTTGAAAATAGTCTTGTGTAGGCCCCACATCCCAGTGTGGTTTCGCAGTTCCACGGGTCAAATCGCTGTACTATCCAGTTTTGGGCATTTGGCATCTAAAAAAAAGCAGTTTGAGTGTGTCGCTCACTGTTCAGCCACAAATATCTCTATTTAAAAAAGTGTGGTATACCCCAGTAAACAATAACTGTGGTTTTGCCATCCCACGGTAAAAAATCTCTATTATTCAGCTTTTGGTAGTTTTATCCGTAAAGAAAAACAGTAGTGTCTCCTGACTGTTGTGACACAAAAATATATCTGTTGAAAATAGTCTTGTGTAGGCCCGACATCCCAGTGTGGTTTCTCAGTTCCACGGGTCAAATCTCTGTACTATCCAGTTTTGGGCCTTTGGTATAAAAAAAAAGCAGTTTGAGTGTGTCGCTCACTGTTCAGCCCCAAATATCTCTATTTAAAAAAGTGTGGTATACCCCAGTAAATAATATCTTTGGTTTTGCCATCCCACGGTAAAAAATCTCTATTATTCAGCTTTTGGTAGTTTTTTCCGTAAAGAAAATCAGTAGTGTCTCCTGACTGTTGTGACACAAAAATATATCTGTTGAAAATAGTCTTGTGTAGGCCCGACATCCCACTGTGGTTTCGCAGTTTCACGGGTCAAATCGCTGTACTATCCAGTTTTGGGCCTTTGGTATCTAAAAAAAAAGCAGTTTGCGTGTGTCGCTCAATGTTCAGCCGCAAATATCTCTATTTAAAAAAGTGTGGTATACCCCAGTAAACAATAACTGTGGTTTTGCCTTCCACAGTAAAAAATCTCTATTATTCAGGTTTTGGTAGTTTTTTCCGCAAAGAAAAACAGTAGCGTCTCCTGAATGTTGTGACACAAAAATATATCTGTTGAAAATAGTCTTGGGTAGGCCCGACATCCCAGTGTGGTTTCGCAGTTCCACGGGTGAAATCGCTGTACTATCCAGTTTTGGGCCTTTGGTATCTTAAAAAAAGCAGAAAAGCAGTTTGAGTGTGTCGCTCACTGTTCAGCCGCAAATATCTCTATTTAAAAAAGTGTGGTATACCCCAGTAAACAATAACTGTGGTTTTGCAATACCACGGTAAAAACTCTCTATTATTCAGGTTTTGGTAGTTTTTTCCGTAAAGAAAAACAGTAGCGTCTCCTGAATGTTGTGACACAAAAATATATCTGTTGAAAATAGTCTTGGGTAGGCCCGACATCCCAGTGTGATTTCGCAGTTCCACGGGTCAAATCGCTGTACTATCCAGTTTTGGGCCTTTGGTATCTTAAAAAAAGCAGAAAAGCAGTTTGAGTGTGTCGCTCACTGTTCAGCCGCAAATATCTCTATTTAAAAAAGTGTGGTATACCCCAGTAAACAATAACTGTGATTTTGCCATCCCACGGTAAAAAATCTCTATTATTCAGGTTTTGGTAGTTTTTTCCGTAAAGAAAAACAGTAGTGTCTCCTGACTGTTGTGACATAAAAATATATCTGTTGAAAATAGTCTTGTGTAGGCCCGACATCCCAGTGTGGTTTCGCAGTTCTACGGGTCAAATCGCTGTACTATCCAGTTTTGGGCCTTTGGTATCTAAAAAAAAAGCAGTTTGAGTGTGTCGCTCACTGTTCAGCCCCAAATATCTCTATTTAAAAAAGTGTGGTATACCCCAGTAAATAATAACTTTGGTTTTGCCATCCCACGGTAAAAAATCTCTATTATTCAGCTTTGGGTAGTTTTTTCCGTAAAGAAAAACAGTAGTGTCTCCTGACTGTTGTGACACAAAAATATATCTGTTGAAAATAGTCTTGTGTAGGCCCGACATCCCACTGTGGTTTCGCAGTTCCACGGGTCAAATCGCTGTACTATCCAGTTTTGGGCCTTTGGTATCTAAAAAAAAAGCAGTTTGCGTGTGTCGCTCAATGTTCAGCCGCAAAATATCTCTATTTAAAAAAGTGTGGTATACCCCAGTAAACAATAACTGTGGTTTTGCCTTCCACAGTAAAAAATCTCTATTATTCAGGTTTTGGTAGTTTTTTCCGTAAAGAAAAACAGTATTGTCTCCTGACTGTTGTGACACAAAAATATATCTGTTGAAAATAGTCTTGGGTAGGCCCGACATCCCAGTGTGGTTTCGCAGTTCCACGGGTCAAATAACTGTACTATCCAGTTTTGGGACTTTGGTATCTTAAAAAAAGCAGAAAAGAAGTTTGAGTGTGTCGCTCACTGTTCAGCCACAAATATCTCTATTTAAAAAAGTGTGGTATACCCCAGTAAACAATAACTGTGGTTTTGCCATCCCACGGTAAAAAATCTCTATTATTCAGGTTTTGGTAGTTTTTTCCGTAAAGAAAAACAGTAGTGTCTCCTGACTGTTGTGACACAAAAATATATCTGTTGAAAATAGTCTTGTGTAGGCCCGACATCCCAGTGTGGTTTCGCAGTTCCACGGGTCAAATCGCTGTACTATCCAGTTTTGGGCCTTTGGTATCTAAAAAAAAAGCAGTTTGAGTGTGTCGCTCACTGTTCAGCCACAAATATCTCTATTTAAAAAAGTGTGGTATACCCCAGTAAACAATAACTGTGGTTTTGCCATACCACGGTAAAAAATCTCTATTATTCAGGTTTTGGTAGTTTTTTCCGTAAAGAAAAACAGTAGTGTCTCCTGACTGTTGTAACAGAAAAATATATCTGTTGAAAATAATCCTGTGTAGGCCCGACATCCCAGTGTGGTTTCGCAGTTCCACGGGTCAAATCGCTGTACTATCCAGTTTTGGGCCTTTGGTATCTAAAAAAAAAGCAGTTTGAGTGTGTCGCTCACTGTTCAGCCGCAAATATCTCTATTTAAAAAAGTGTGGTATACCCCAGTAAACAATAACTGTGGTTTTGCCATCCCACGGTAAAAAATCTCTATTATTCAGCTTTTGGTAGTTTTTTCAGTAAAGAAAAACAGTAGTGTCTCCTGACTGTTGTGACACAAAAATATATCTGTTGAAAATAGTCTTGTGTAGGCCCGACATCCCAGTGTGGTTTCGCAGTTCCACGGGTCAAATCGCTGTACTATCCAGTTTTGGGCATTTGGCATCTAAAAAAAAGCAGTTTGAGTGTGTCGCTCACTGTTCAGCCACAAATATCTCTATTTAAAAAAGTGTGGTATACCCCAGTAAACAATTACTGTGGTTTTGCCATCCCACGGTAAAAAATCTCTATTATTTAGCTTTTGGTAGTTTTATCCGTAAAGAAAAACAGTAGTGTCTCCTGACTGTTGTGACACAAAAATATATCTGTTGAAAATAGTCTTGTGTAGGCCCGACATCCCAGTGTGGTTTCGCAGTTCCACGGGTCAAATCTCTGTACTATCCAGTTTTGGGCCTTTGGTATAAAAAAAAAAGCAGTTTGAGTGTGTCGCTCACTGTTCAGCCCCAAATATCTCTATTTAAAAAAGTGTGGTATACCGCAGTAAATAATATCTTTGGTTTTGCCATCCCACGGTAAAAAATCTCTATTATTAAGCTTTTGGTAGTTTTTCCCGTAAAGAAAAACAGTAGTGTCTCCTGACTGTTGTGACACAAAAATATATCTGTTGAAAATAGTCTTGTGTAGGCCCGACATCCCAGTGAGGTTTCGCAGTTCCACGGGTCAAATCGCTGTACTATCCAGTTTTGGGACTTTGGTATCTAAAAAAAAAGCAGTTTGAGTGTGTCACTCACTGTTCAGCCCCAAATATCTCTATTTAAAAAGTGTGGTATACCCCAGTAAATAATAACTTTGGTTTTGCCATCCCACGGTAAAAAATCTCTATTATTCAGCTTTTGGTAGTTTTTTCCGTAAAGAAAAACAGTAGTGTCTCCTGACTGTTGTGACACAAAAATATATCTGTTGAAAATAGTCTTGTGTAGGCCCAACATCCCACTGTGGTTTCGCAGTTCCACGGGTCAAATCGCTGTACTATCCAGTTTTGGGCCTTTGGTATCTAAAAAAAAAGCAGTTTGCATGTGTCGCTCAATGTTCAGCCGCAAAATATCTCTATTTAAAAAAGTGTGGTATACCCCAGTAAACAATAACTGTGGTTTTGCCTTCCACAGTAAAAAATCTCTATTATTCAGGTTTTGGTAGTTTTTTTCCGTAAAGAAAAACAGTATTGTCTCCTGACTGTTGTGACACAAAAATATATCTGTTGAAAATAGTCTTGGGTAGGCCCGACATCCCAGTGTGGTTTCGCAGTTCCACGGGTCAAATCACTGTACTATCCAGTTTTGGGCCTTTGGTATCTTAAAAAAAGCAGAAAAGAAGTTTGAGTTTGTCGCTCACTGTTCAGCCGCAAATATCTCTATTTAAAAAAGTGTGGTATACCCCAGTAAACAGTAACTGTGGTTTTGCCATCCCACGGTAAAAAATCTCTATTATTCAGCTTTTGGTAGTTTTTTCAGTAAAGAAAAACAGTAGTGTCTCCTGACTGTTGTGACACAAAAATATATCTGTTGAAAATAGTCTTGTGTAGGCCCGACATCCCAGTGTGGTTTCGCAGTTCCACGGGTCAAATCTCTGTACTATCCAGTTTTGGGCCTTTGGTATAAAAAAAAAAGCAGTTTGAGTGTGTCGCTCACTGTTCAGACCCAAATATCTCTATTTAAAAAAGTGTGGTATACCCCAGTAAATAATATCTTTGGTTTTGCCATGCCACGGTAAAAAATCTCTATTATTCAGCTTTTGGAAGTTTTTCCCGTAAAGAAAAACAGTAGTGTCTCCTGACTGTTGTGACACAAAAATATATCTGTTGAAAATAGTCTTGTGTAGGCCCGACATCCCAGTGAGGTTTCGCAGTTCCACGGGTCAAATCGCTGTACTATCCAGTTTTGGGCCTTTGGTATCTAAAAAAAAAGCAGTTTGAGTGTGTCGCTCACTGTTCAACCCCAAATATCTCTATTTAAAAAAGTGTGGTATACCCCAGTAAATAATAACTTTGGTTTTGCCATCCCACGGTAAAAAATCTCTATTATTCAGCTTTTGGTAGTTTTTTCCGTAAAGAAAAACAGTAGTGTCTCCTGACTGTTGTGACACAAAAATATATCTGTTGAAAATAGTCTTGTGTAGGCCCGACATCCCAGTGTGGTTTCGCAGTTCCACGGGTCAAATCGCTGTACTATCCAGTTTTGGGCCTTTGGTATCTTAAAAAAAGCAGAAAACCAGTTTGAGTGTGTCGCTCACTGTTCAGCCGCAAATATCTCTATTTAAAAAAGTGTGGTATACCCCAGTAAACAATAACTGTGGTTTTGCCATCCCACGGTAAAAAATCTCTATTATTCAGGTTTTGGTAGTTTTTTCTGTAAAGAAAAACAGTAGTGTCTCCTGACTGTTGAGACACAAAAATACATCTGTTGAAAATAGTCTTGTGTAGGCCCGACATCCCAGTGTGGTTTCGCAGTTCCACGGGTCAAATCGCTGTACTATCCAGTTTTGGGCCTTTGGTATCTAAAAAAAAAGCAGTTTGAGTGTGTCGCTCACTGTTCAGCCGCAAATATCTCTATTTAAAAAAGTGTGGTATACCCCAGTAAACAATAACTGTGGTTTTGCCATCCCACGTTAAAAAATCTCTATTATTCAGGTTTTGGTAGTTTTTTCCGTAAAGAAAAACAGTAGTGTCTCCTGACTGTTGTAACACAAAAATATATCTGTTGAAAATAGTCTTGTGTAGGCCCGACATCCCAGTGTGGTTTCGCAGTTCCACGGGTCAAATCGCTGTACTATCCAGTTTTGGGCCTTTGGTATCTAAAAAAAAAGCAGTTTGAGTGTGTCGCTCACTGTTCAACCCCAAATATCTCTATTTAAAAAAGTGTGGTATACCCCAGTAAACAATAACTGTGGTTTTGCAATACCACAGTAAAAAATCTCTATTATTCAGGTTTTGGTAGTTTTTTCCGTAAAGAAAAACAGTAGCGTCTCCTGAATGTTGTGACACAAAAATATATCTGTTGAAAATAGTCTTGGGTAGGCCCGACATCCCAGTGTGGTTTCGCAGTTCCACGGGTCAAATCGCTGTACTATCCAGTTTTGGGCCTTTGGTATCTTAAAAAAAGCAGAAAAGCAGTTTGAGTGTGTCGCTCACTGTTCAGCCGCAAATATCTCTATTTAAAAAAAGTGTGGTATACCCCAGTAAATAATAACTTTGGTTTTGCCATCCCATGGTAAATAATCTCTATTATTCAGCTTTTGGTAGTTTTTTCCGTAAAGAAAAACAGTAGTGTCTCCTGACTGTTGTGACACAAAAATATATCTGTTGAAAATAGTCTTGTTCAGGCCCGACATCCCACTGTGGTTTCGCAGTTCCACGGGTCAAATCGCTGTACTATCCAGTTTTGGGCCTTTGGTATCTAAAAAAAAAGCAGTTTGCGTGTGTCGCTCAATGTTCAGCCGCAAAATATCCCTATTTAAAAAAGTGTGGTATACCCCAGTAAACAATAACTGTGGTTTTGCCTTCCACAGTAAAAAATCTCTATTATTCAGGTTTTGGTAGTTTTTTCCGTAAAGAAAAACAGTATTGTCTCCTGACTGTTGTGACACAAAAATATATCTGTTGAAAATAGTCTTGGGTAGGCCCGACATCCCAGTGTGGTTTCGCAGTTCCACGGGTCAAATCGCTGTACTATCCAGTTTTGGGTCTTTGGTATCTAAAAAAAAAGCAGTTTGAGTGTGTCGCTCACTGTTCAGCCGCAAATATCTCTATTTAAAAAAGTGTGGTATACCCCAGTAAACAATAACTGTGGTTTTGCCATCCCACGGTAAAAAATCTCTATTATTCAGCTTTTGGTAGTTTTTTCAGTAAAGAAAAACAGTAGTGTCTCCTGACTGTTGTGACACAAAAATATATCTGTTGAAAATAGTCTTGTGTAGGCCCGACATCCCAGTGTGGTTTCGCAGTTCCACGGGTCAAATCGCTGTACTATCCAGTTTTGGGCATTTGGCATCTAAAAAAAACAGTTTGAGTGTGTTGCTCACTGTTCAGCCACAAATATCTCTATTTAAAAAAGTGTGGTATACCCCAGTAAACAATAACTGTGGTTTTGCCATCCCACGGTAAAAAATCTCTATTATTCAGCTTTTGGTAGTTTTATCCGAAAAGAAAAACAGTAGTGTCTCCTGACTGTTGTGACACAAAAATATATCTGTTGAAAATAGTCTTGTGTAGGCCCGACATCCCAGTGTGGTTTCGCAGTTCCACGGGTCATATCTCTGTACTATCCAGTTTTGGGCCTTTGGCATAAAAAAAAAAGCAGTTTGAGTGTGTCGCTCACTGTTCAGCCCCAAATATCTCTATTTAAAAAAGTGTGGTATACCCCAGTAAATAATATCTTTGGTTTTGCCATCCCACGGTAAAAAATCTCTATTATTCAGCTTTTGGTAGTTTTTTTCCGTAAAGAAAAACAGTATTGTCTCCTGACTGTTGTGACACAAAAATATATCTGTTGAAAATAGTCTTGGGTAGGCCCGACATCCCAGTGTGGTTTCGCAGTTCCACGGGTCAAATCACTGTACTATCCAGTTTTGGGCCTTTGGTATCTTAAAAAAAGCAGAAAAGAAGTTTGAGTTTGTCGCTCACTGTTCAGCCGCAAATATCTCTATTTAAAAAAGTGTGGTATACCCCAGTAAACAGTAACTGTGGTTTTGCCATCCCACGGTAAAAAATCTCTATTATTCAGCTTTTGGTAGTTTTTTCAGTAAAGAAAAACAGTAGTGTCTCCTGACTGTTGTGACACAAAAATATATCTGTTGAAAATAGTCTTGTGTAGGCCCGACATCCCAGTGTGGTTTCGCAGTTCCACGGGTCAAATCTCTGTACTATCCAGTTTTGGGCCTTTGGTATAAAAAAAAAAGCAGTTTGAGTGTGTCGCTCACTGTTCAGACCCAAATATCTCTATTTAAAAAAGTGTGGTATACCCCAGTAAATAATATCTTTGGTTTTGCCATGCCACGGTAAAAAATCTCTATTATTCAGCTTTTGGAAGTTTTTCCCGTAAAGAAAAACAGTAGTGTCTCCTGACTGTTGTGACACAAAAATATATCTGTTGAAAATAGTCTTGTGTAGGCCCGACATCCCAGTGAGGTTTCGCAGTTCCACGGGTCAAATCGCTGTACTATCCAGTTTTGGGCCTTTGGTATCTAAAAAAAAAGCAGTTTGAGTGTGTCGCTCACTGTTCAACCCCAAATATCTCTATTTAAAAAAGTGTGGTATACCCCAGTAAATAATAACTTTGGTTTTGCCATCCCACGGTAAAAAATCTCTATTATTCAGCTTTTGGTAGTTTTTTCCGTAAAGAAAAACAGTAGTGTCTCCTGACTGTTGTGACACAAAAATATATCTGTTGAAAATAGTCTTGTGTAGGCCCGACATCCCAGTGTGGTTTCGCAGTTCCACGGGTCAAATCGCTGTACTATCCAGTTTTGGGCCTTTGGTATCTAAAAAAAAAGCAGTTTGAGTGTGTCGCTCACTGTTCAACCCCAAATATCTCTATTTAAAAAAGTGTGGTATACCCCAGTAAACAATAACTGTGGTTTTGCAATACCACAGTAAAAAATCTCTATTATTCAGGTTTTGGTAGTTTTTTCCGTAAAGAAAAACAGTAGCCTCTCCTGAATGTTGTGACACAAAAATATATCTGTTGAAAATAGTCTTGGGTAGGCCCGACATCCCAGTGTGGTTTCGCAGTTCCACGGGTCAAATCGCTGTACTATCCAGTTTTGGGCCTTTGGTATCTTAAAAAAAGCAGAAAAGCAGTTTGAGTGTGTCGGTCACTGTTCAGCCGCAAATATCTCTATTTAAAAAAAGTGTGGTATACCCCAGTAAATAATAACTTTGGTTTTGCCATCCCATGGTAAATAATCTCTATTATTCAGCTTTTGGTAGTTTTTTCCGTAAAGAAAAACAGTAGTGTCTCCTGACTGTTGTGACACAAAAATATATCTGTTGAAAATAGTCTTGTTCAGGCCCGACATCCCACTGTGGTTTCGCAGTTCCACGGGTCAAATCGCTGTACTATCCAGTTTTGGGCCTTTGGTATCTAAAAAAAAAGCAGTTTGCGTGTGTCGCTCAATGTTCAGCCGCAAAATATCCCTATTTAAAAAAGTGTGGTAAACCCCAGTAAACAATAACTGTGGTTTTGCCTTCCACAGTAAAAAATCTCTATTATTCAGGTTTTGGTAGTTTTTTCCGTAAAGAAAAACAGTATTGTCTCCTGACTGTTGTGACACAAAAATATATCTGTTGAAAATAGTCTTGGGTAGGCCCGACATCCCAGTGTGGTTTCGCAGTTCCACGGGTCAAATCGCTGTACTATCCAGTTTTGGGTCTTTGGTATCTAAAAAAAAAGCAGTTTGAGTGTGTCGCTCACTGTTCAGCCGCAAATATCTCTATTTAAAAAAGTGTGGTATACCCCAGTAAACAATAACTGTGGTTTTGCCATCCCACGGTAAAAAATCTCTATTATTCAGCTTTTGGTAGTTTTTTCAGTAAAGAAAAACAGTAGTGTCTCCTGACTGTTGTGACACAAAAATATATCTGTTGAAAATAGTCTTGTGTAGGCCCGACATCCCAGTGTGGTTTCGCAGTTCCACGGGTCAAATCGCTGTACTATCCAGTTTTGGGCATTTGGCATCTAAAAAAAACAGTTTGAGTGTGTTGCTCACTGTTCAGCCACAAATATCTCTATTTAAAAAAGTGTGGTATACCCCAGTAAACAATAACTGTGGTTTTGCCATCCCACGGTAAAAAATCTCTATTATTCAGCTTTTGGTAGTTTTATCCGAAAAGAAAAACAGTAGTGTCTCCTGACTGTTGTGACACAAAAATATATCTGTTGAAAATAGTCTTGTGTAGGCCCGACATCCCAGTGTGGTTTCGCAGTTCCACGGGTCATATCTCTGTACTATCCAGTTTTGGGCCTTTGGCATAAAAAAAAAAGCAGTTTGAGTGTGTCGCTCACTGTTCAGCCCCAAATATCTCTATTTAAAAAAGTGTGGTATACCCCAGTAAATAATATCTTTGGTTTTGCCATCCCACGGTAAAAAATCTCTATTATTCAGCTTTTGGTAGTTTTTCCCGTAGAGAAAAACAGTAGTGTCTCCTGACTGTTGTGACACAAAAATATATCTGTTGAAAATAGTCTTCTGTAGGCCCGACATCCCAGTGTGGTTTCGCAGTTCCACGGGTCAAATCGCTGTACTATCCAGTTTTCGGCCTTTGGTATCTAAAAAAAAAGCAGTTTGAGTGTGTCGCTCACTGTTCAGCCACAAATATCTCTATTTAAAAAGTGTGGTATACCCCAGTAAACAATAACTGTGGTTTTGCCATCCCACGGTAAAAAATCTCTATTATTCAGGTTTTGGTAGCTTTTTCCATAAAGAAGAACAGTAGTGTCTCCTGACTGTTGTGACTCAAAAATATATCTGTTGAAAATAGTCTTGTGTAGGCTCGAAATCTCAGTGTGGTTTCGCAGTTCCACGGGTCAAATCGCTGTACTATCCAGTTTTGGGCCTTTGATATCTAAAAAAAAAGCAGTTTGATTGTGTCGCTCACTGTTCAGCCGCAAATATCTCTATTTAAAAAAGCGTGGTATACCCCAGTAAACAATAACGGTGGTTTTGCCATCCCACGGTAAAACATCTCTATTATTCAGGTTTTGGTATTTTTTTCCGTAAAGAAGAACAGTAGTGTCTCCTGACTGTTGTGACTCAAAAATATTTCTGTTGAAAATAGTCTTGTGTAGGCTAGACATCTCAGTGTGGTTTCGCAGTTCCACGGGTCAAATCGCTGTACTATCCAGTTTTGGGCCTTTGGTATCTAAAAAAAAAGCAGTTTGAGTGTGTCGCTCACTGTTCTGCTGCATATATCTCTATTTAAAAAAGTGTGGTATACCCCAGTAAACAATAACTGTGGTTTTGCCATCCCACGGTAAAAAATCTCTATTATTCAGGTTTTGGTAGTTTTTTCCGTAAAGAAAAACAGTAGTGTCTCCTGACTGTTCTGACACAAAAATATATCTGTTGAAAATAGTCTTGTGTAGGCCCGACATCCCAGTGTGGTTTCGCAGTTCCACGTGTCAAATTGCTGTACTATCCAGTTTTAGGCCTTTGATATCTGAAAAAAAAAACAGTTTGAGTGTGTCGCTCACTGTTCAGCCGCAAATATCTCTATTTAAAAAAGTGTGGTATACCCCAGTAAACAATAACGGTGGTTTTGCCATCCCACGGTAAAAAATCTCTATTATTCAGCTTTTGGTAGTTTATCCCGTAAAGAAAAACAGTAGTGTCTCCTGACTCTTGTGACACAAAAATATATCTGTTGAAAATAGTCTTGTGTAGGCTCGACATCTCAGTGTGGTTTCGCAGTTCCACGGGTCAAATCGCTGAACTATCCAGTTTTGGGCCTTTGATATCTAAAAAAAAAAGCAGTTGGAGTGTGTCGCTCACTGTTCAGCTGCAAATATCTCTATTTAAAAAAGTGTGGTATACCCCAGTAAACAATAACGGTGGTTTTGCCATCCCACGGTAAAAAATCTCTATTATTCAGCTTTTGGTATTTTATCCCGTAAAGAAAAACAGTAGTGTCTCCTGACTCTTGTGACACAAAAATATATCTGTTGAAAATAGTCTTGTGTAGGCCCGACATCCCAGTGTGGTTTCGCAGTTCCACGGGTCAAATCGCTGTACTATCCAATTTTGGGCCTTTGGTATCTAAAAAAAAAGCAGTTTGCGTGTGTTGCTCAATGTTCAGCCGCAAATATCTCTATTTAAAAAGGTGTGGTATACCCCTGTAAACTATAACTGTGGTTTTGCCATCCCACGGTAAAAAATCTTTATTATTCAGGTTTTGGTAGTTTTTTCCGTAAAGAAAAACAGTAGTGTCTCCTGACTGTTGTGGCACAAAAATATATCTGTTGAAAATAGTCTTGGGTAGGCCCGACATCCCAGTGTGGTTTCGCAGTTCCACGGGTCAAATCGCTGTACTATCCAGTTTTGGGCCTTTGGTATCTAAAAAAAAAGCAGTTTGAGTGTGTCGCTCACTGTTCAGCCACAAATATCTCTATTTAAAAAAGTGTGGTATACCCCAGTAAACAATAACTGTGGTTTTGCCATGCCACGGTAAAATATCTCTATTATTCAGCTTTTGGTAGTTTTTTCAGTAAAGAAAAACAGTAGTGTCTCCTGACTGTTGTGACACAAAAATATATCTGTTGAAAATAGTGTTGTGTAGGCCCGACATCCCAGTGTGGTTTCGCAGTTCCACGGGTCAAATCGCTGTACTATCCAGTTTTGGGCATTTGGCATCTAAAAAAAAGCAGTTTGAGTGTGTCGCTCACTGTTCAGCCACAAATATCTCTATTTAAAAAAGTGTGGTATACCCCAGTAAACAATAACGGTGGTTTTGCCATCCCACGGTAAAAAATCTCTATTATTCAGCTTTTTGTAGTTTATCCCGTAAAGAAAAACAGTAGTGTCTCCTGACTCTTGTGACACAAAAATATATCTGTTGAAAATAGTCTTGTGTAGGCCCGACATCCCATTGTGGTTTCGCAGTTCCACGGGTCAAATCGCTGTACTATCCAATTTTGGGCCTTTGGTATCTAAAAAAAAAGCAGTTTGCGTGTGTCGCTCAATGTTCAGCCGCAAATATCTCTATTTAAAAAAGTGTGGTATACCCCAGTAAACTATAACTGTGGTTTTGCCATCCCACGGTAAAAAATCTCTATTATTCAGGTTTTGGTAGTTTTTTCCGTAAAGAAAAACAGTAGTGTCTCCTGACTGTTGTGACTCAAAAATATATCTGTTGAAAATAGTCTTGTGTAGGCCCGACATCCCAGTGTGGTTTCGCAGTTCTATGGGTCAAATCGCTGTACTATCCAGTTTTGGGCCTTTGGTATCTAAAAAAAAAGCAGTTTGAGTGTGTCACTCACTGTTCAGCCCAAAATATCTCTATTTATAAAAGTGTGGTATACCCCAGTAAATAATAACTTTGGTTTTGCCATCCCACGGTAAAAAATCTCTATTATTCAGCTTTTGGTAGTTTTTTCCGTAAAGAAAAACAGTAGTGTCTCCTGACTGTTGTGACACAAAAATATATCGGTTGAAAATAGTCTTGAGTAGGCCCGACATCCCAGTGTGGTTTCGCAGTTCCACGGGTCAAATCGCTGTACTATCCAGTTTTGGGCCTTTGGTATCTAAAAAAAAAGCAGATTGCGTGTGTCGCTCAATGTTCAGCCGCAAATATCTCTATTTAAAAAAGTGTGGTATACCCCAGTAAACTATAACTGTGGTTTTGCCATCCCACGGTAAAAAAATCTCTATTATTCAGGTTTTGGTAGTTTTTTCCGTAAAGAAAAACAGTAGTGTCTCCTGACTGTTGTGACACAAAAATATATCTGTTGAAAATAGTCTTCTGTAGGCCCGACATCCCAGTGTGGTTTCGCAGTTCCACGGGTCAAATCGCTGTACTATCCAGTTTTCGGCCTTTGGTATCTAAAAAAAAAGCAGTTTGAGTGTGTCGCTCACTGTTCAGCCACAAATATCTCTATTTAAAAAAGTGTGGTATACCCCAGTAAACAATAACTGTGGTTTTGCCATCCCACGGTAAAAAATCTCTATTATTCAGGTTTTGGTAGCTTTTTCCATAAAGAAGAACAGTAGTGTCTCCTGACTGTTGTGACTCAAAAATATATCTGTTGAAAATAGTCTTGTGTAGGCTCGAAATCTCAGTGTGGTTTCGCAGTTCCACGGGTCAAATCGCTGTACTATCCAGTTTTGGGCCTTTGATATCTAAAAAAAAAGCAGTTTGAGTGTGTCGCTCACTGTTCAGCCGCAAATATCTCTATTTAAAAAAGCGTGGTATACCCCAGTAAACAATAACGGTGGTTTTGCCATCCCACGGTAAAACATCTCTATTATTCAGGTTTTGGTATTTTTTCCGTAAAGAAGAACAGTAGTGTCTCCTGACTGTTGTGACTCAAAAATATTTCTGTTGAAAATAGTCTTGTGTAGGCTAGACATCTCAGTGTGGTTTCACAGTTCCACGTGTCAAATTGCTGTACTATCCAGTTTTAGGCCTTTGATATCTGAAAAAAAAAACAGTTTGAGTGTGTCGCTCACTGTTCAGCCGCAAATATCTCTATTTAAAAAAGTGTGGTATACCCCAGTAAACAATAACGGTGGTTTTGCCATCCCACGGTAAAAAATCTCTATTATTCAGCTTTTGGTAGTTTATCCCGTAAAGAAAAACAGTAGTGTCTCCTGACTCTTGTGACACAAAAATATATCTGTTGAAAATAGTCTTGTGTAGGCTCGACATCTCAGTGTGGTTTCGCAGTTCCACGGGTCAAATCGCTGAACTATCCAGTTTTGGGCCTTTGATATCTAAAAAAAAAGCAGTTGGAGTGTGTCGCTCACTGTTCAGCCGCAAATATCTCTATTTAAAAAAGTGTGGTATACCCCAGTAAACAATAACGGTGGTTTTGCCATCCCACGGTAAAAAATCTCTATTATTCAGCTTTTGGTATTTTATCCCGTAAAGAAAAACAGTAGTGTCTCCTGACTCTTGTGACACAAAAATATATCTGTTGAAAATAGTCTTGTGTAGGCCCGACATCCCAGTGTGGTTTCGCAGTTCCACGGGTCAAATCGCTGTACTATCCAATTTTGGGCCTTTGGTATCTAAAAAAAAAGCAGTTTGCGTGTGTTGCTCAATGTTCAGCCGCAAATATCTCTATTTAAAAAGGTGTGGTATACCCCAGTAAACTATAACTGTGGTTTTGCCATCCCACGGTAAAAAATCTCTATTATTCAGGTTTTGGTAGTTTTTTCCGTAAAGAAAAACATTAGTGTCTCCTGACTGTTGTGGCACAAAAATATATCTGTTGAAAATAGTCTTGGGTAGGCCCGACATCCCAGTGTGGTTTCGCAGTTCCACGGGTCAAATCGCTGTACTATCCAGTTTTGGGCCTTTGGTATCTAAAAAAAAAGCAGTTTGAGTGTGTCGCTCACTGTTCAGCCACAAATATCTCTATTTAAAAAAGTGTGGTATACCCCAGTAAACAATAACTGTGGTTTTGCCATGCCACGGTAAAATATCTCTATTATTCAGCTTTTGGTAGTTTTTTCAGTAAAGAAAAACAGTAGTGTCTCCTGACTGTTGTGACACAAAAATATATCTGTTGAAAATAGTGTTGTGTAGGCCCGACATCCCAGTGTGGTTTCGCAGTTCCACGGGTCAAATCGCTGTACTATCCAGTTTTGGGCATTTGGCATCTAAAAAAAAGCAGTTTGAGTGTGTCGCTCACTGTTCAGCCACAAATATCTCTATTTAAAAAAGTGTGGTATACCCCAGTAAACAATAACTGTGGTTTTGCCATCCCACGGTAAAAAATCTCTATTATTCAGCTTTTGGTAGTTTTTTCCGTAAAGAAAAACAGTAGTGTCTCCTGACTGTTGTGACACAAAAATATATCTGTTGAAAATAGTCTTCTGTAGGCCCGACATCCCAGTGTGATTTCGCAGTTCCAAGGGTCAAATCGCTGTACTATCCAGTTTTCGGCCTTTGGTATCTAAAAAAAAAGCAGTTTGAGTGTGTCGCTCACTGTTCAGCCACAAATATCTCTATTTAAAAAAGTGTGGTATACCCCAGTAAACAATAACTGTGGTTTTGCCATCCCACGGTAAAAAATCTCTATTATTCAGCTTTTGGTAGTTTTTTCCGTAAAGAAAAACAGTAGTGTCTCCTGACTGTTGTGACACAAAAAGATATCTGTTGAAAATAGTCTTCTGTAGGCCCGACATCCCAGTGTGATTTCGCAGTTCCAAGGGTCAAATCGCTGTACTATCCAGTTTTCAGCCTTTGGTATCTAAAAAAAAAGCAGTTTGAGTGTGTCGCTCACTGTTCAGCCACAAATATCTCTATTTAAAAAAGTGTGGTATACCCCAGTAAACAATAACTGTGGTTTTGCCATCCCACGGTAAAAAATCTCTATTATTCAGGTTTTGGTAGTTTTTTCCGTAAAGAAGAACAGTAGTGTCTCCTGACTGTTGTGACTCAAAAATATATCTGTTGAAAATAGGCTTGTGTAGGCTCGACATCTCAGTGTGGTTTCGCAGTTCCACGGGTCAAATCGCTGTACTATCCAGTTTTGGGCCTTTGATATCTAAAAAAAAAGCAGTTTGAGTGTGTCGCTCACTGTTCAGCCGCAAATATCTCTATTTAAAAAAGTGTGGTATACCCCAGTAAACAATAACGGTGGTTTTGCCATCCACCGGTAAAAAATCTCTATTATTCAGGTTTTGGTAGATTTTTCCGTAAAGAAGAACAGTAGTGTCTCCTGACTGTTGTGACACAAAAATATATCTGTTGAAAATAGTCTTGTGTAGGCCCGACATCCCAGTGTGGTTTCGCAGTTCCACGGGTCAAATCTCTGTACTATCCAGTTTTGGGCCTTTGGTATAAAAAAAAAAAGCAGTTTGAGTGTGTCGCTCACTGTTCAGCCCCAAATATCTCTATTTAAAAAAGTGTGGTATACCCCAGTAAATAATATCTTTGGTTTTGCCATCCCACGGTAAAAAATCTCTATTATTCAGCTTTTGGTAGTTTTTCCCGTAAAGAAAAACAGTAGTGTCTCCTGACTGTTTTGACACAAAAATATATCTGTTGAAAATAGTCTTGTGTAGGCCCGACATCCCAGTGTGGTTTCGCAGTTCCATGCGTCAAATCGCTGTACTATCCAATTTTGGGCCTTTGGTATCTAAAAAAAAAGCAGTTTGCGTGTGTCGCTCAATGTTCAGCCTTAAATATCTCTATTTAAAAAAGTGTGGTATACCCCAGTAAACAATAACTGTGGTTTTGCCATCCCACGGTAAAAAATCTCTATTATTCAGGTTTTGGTAGTTTTTTCCGTAAAGAAAAACATTAGTGTCTCCTGACTGTTGTGGCACAAAAATATATCTGTTGAAAATAGTCTTGGGTAGGCCCGACATCCCAGTGTGGTTTCGCAGTTCCACGGGTCAAATCGCTGTACTATCCAGTTTTGGGCCTTTGGTATCTAAAAAAAAAGCAGTTTGAGTGTGTCGCTCACTGTTCAGCCACAAATATCTCTATTTAAAAAAGTGTGGTATACCCCAGTAAACAATAACTGTGGTTTTGCCATGCCACGGTAAAATATCTCTATTATTCAGCTTTTGGTAGTTTTTTCAGTAAAGAAAAACAGTAGTGTCTCCTGACTGTTGTGACACAAAAATATATCTGTTGAAAATAGTGTTGTGTAGGCCCGACATCCCAGTGTGGTTTCGCAGTTCCACGGGTCAAATCGCTGTACTATCCAGTTTTGGGCATTTGGCATCTAAAAAAAAGCAGTTTGAGTGTGTCGCTCACTGTTCAGCCACAAATATCTCTATTTAAAAAAGTGTGGTATACCCCAGTAAACAATAACTGTGGTTTTGCCATCCCACGGTAAAAAATCTCTATTATTCAGCTTTTGGTAGTTTTTTCCGTAAAGAAAAACAGTAGTGTCTCCTGACTGTTGTGACACAAAAATATATCTGTTGAAAATAGTCTTCTGTAGGCCCGACATCCCAGTGTGATTTCGCAGTTCCAAGGGTCAAATCGCTGTACTATCCAGTTTTCGGCCTTTGGTATCTAAAAAAAAAGCAGTTTGAGTGTGTCGCTCACTGTTCAGCCACAAATATCTCTATTTAAAAAAGTGTGGTATACCCCAGTAAACAATAACTGTGGTTTTGCCATCCCACGGTAAAAAATCTCTATTATTCAGCTTTTGGTAGTTTTTTCCGTAAAGAAAAACAGTAGTGTCTCCTGACTGTTGTGACACAAAAAGATATCTGTTGAAAATAGTCTTCTGTAGGCCCGACATCCCAGTGTGATTTCGCAGTTCCAAGGGTCAAATCGCTGTACTATCCAGTTTTCGGCCTTTGGTATCTAAAAAAAAAGCAGTTTGAGTGTGTCGCTCACTGTTCAGCCACAAATATCTCTATTTAAAAAAGTGTGGTATACCCCAGTAAACAATAACTGTGGTTTTGCCATCCCACGGTAAAAAATCTCTATTATTCAGGTTTTGGTAGTTTTTTCCGTAAAGAAGAACAGTAGTGTCTCCTGACTGTTGTGACTCAAAAATATATCTGTTGAAAATAGGCTTGTGTAGGCTCGACATCTCAGTGTGGTTTCGCAGTTCCACGGGTCAAATCGCTGTACTATCCAGTTTTGGGCCTTTGATATCTAAAAAAAAAGCAGTTTGAGTGTGTCGCTCACTGTTCAGCCGCAAATATCTCTATTTAAAAAAGTGTGGTATACCCCAGTAAACAATAACGGTGGTTTTGCCATCCACCGGTAAAAAATCTCTATTATTCAGGTTTTGGTAGATTTTTCCGTAAAGAAGAACAGTAGTGTCTCCTGACTGTTGTGACACAAAAATATATCTGTTGAAAATAGTCTTGTGTAGGCCCGACATCCCAGTGTGGTTTCGCAGTTCCACGGGTCAAATCTCTGTACTATCCAGTTTTGGGCCTTTGGTATAAAAAAAAAAAGCAGTTTGAGTGTGTCGCTCACTGTTCAGCCCCAAATATCTCTATTTAAAAAAGTGTGGTATACCCCAGTAAATAATATCTTTGGTTTTGCCATCCCACGGTAAAAAATCTCTATTATTCAGCTTTTGGTAGTTTTTCCCGTAAAGAAAAACGGTAGTGTCTCCTGACTGTTTTGACACAAAAATATATCTGTTGAAAATAGTCTTGTGTAGGCCCGACATCCCAGTGTGGTTTCGCAGTTCCATGCGTCAAATCGCTGTACTATCCAATTTTGGGCCTTTGGTATCTAAAAAAAAAGCAGTTTGCGTGTGTCGCTCAATGTTCAGCCTTAAATATCTCTATTTAAAAAAGTGTGGTATACCCCAGTAAACAATAACTGTGGTTTTGCCATCCCACGGTAAAAAATCTCTATTATTCAGGTTTTGGTAGTTTTTTCCGTAAAGAAAAACAGTAGTGTCTCCTGACTGTTGTGAAACAAAAATATATCTGTTGAAAATAGTCTTGTGTAGGCCCGACATCCCAGTGTGGTTTCGCAGTTCTATGGGTCAAATCGCTGTACTATCCAGTTTTGGGCCTTTGGTATCTAAAAAAAAAGCAGTTTGAGTGTGTCGCTCACGGTTCAGCCCCAAATATCTCTATTTAAAAAAGTGTGGTATACCCCAGTAAATAATAACTTTGGTTTTGCCATCCCACGGTAAAAAATCTCTATTATTCAGCTTTTGGTAGTTTTTTCCGTAAAGAAAAACAGTAGTGTCTCCTGACTGTTGTGACACAAAAATATATCGGTTGAAAATAGTCTTGAGTTGGCCCGACATCCCAGTGTGGTTTTGCAGTTCCACGGGTCAAATCGCTGTACTATCCAGTTTTGGGCCTTTGGTATCTAAAAAAAAAGCAGTTTGCGTGTGTCGCTCAATGTTCAGCCGCAAATATCTCTATTTAAAAAAGTGTGGTATGCCCCAGTAAACAATAATGGTGGTTTTGCCATCCCACGGTAAAAAATCTCTATTATTCAGGTTTTGGTATTTTTTTCCGTAAAGAAGAACAGTAGTGTCTCCTGACTGTTGTGACTCAAAAATATATCTGTTGAAAATAGTCTTGTGTAGGCCCAACATCCCAGTGTGGTTTCGCAGTTCCACGGGTCAAATCGCTGTACTATCCAGTTTTGGGCCTTTGGTATCTAAAAAAAAAGCAGTTTGAGTGTGTCGCTCACTGTTCAGCCGCAAATATCTCTATTTAAAAAAGTGTGGTATACCCCAGTAAACAATAACTGTGGTTTTGCCATCCCACGGTAAAAAATCTCTATTATTCAGGTTTTGGTAGTTTTTTCCGTAAAGAAAAACAGTAGCGTCTCCTGAATGTTGTGACACAAAAATATATCTGTTGAAAATAGTCTTGTGTAGGCCCGACATCCCAGTGTGGTTTTGCAGTTCCACGGGTCAAATCGCCGTACTATCCAGTTTTGGGCCTTTGGTATCTTAAAAAAAAAGCAGATTGAGTGTGTCGCTCACTGTTCAGCCGCAAATATCTCTATTTAAAAAATGTGGTATACCCCAGTAAACAATAACTGTGGTTTTGCCATCCCACGGTAAAAAATCTCTATTATTCAGCTTTTGGTAGTTTTTTCCGTAAAGAAAAACAGTAGTGTCTCCTGACTGTTGTGACACAAAAATATATCTGTTGAAAATAGTCTTCTGTAGGCCCGACATCCCAGTGTGATTTCGCAGTTCCAAGGGTCAAATCGCTGTACTATCCAGTTTTCGGCCTTTGGTATCTAAAAAAAAAGCAGTTTGAGTGTGTCGCTCACTGTTCAGCCACAAATATCTCTATTTAAAAAAGTGTGGTATACCCCAGTAAACAATAACTGTGGTTTTGCCATCCCACGGTAAAAAATCTCTATTATTCAGCTTTTGGTAGTTTTTTCCGTAAAGAAAAACAGTAGTGTCTCCTGACTGTTGTGACACAAAAAGATATCTGTTGAAAATAGTCTTCTGTAGGCCCGACATCCCAGTGTGATTTCGCAGTTCCAAGGGTCAAATCGCTGTACTATCCAGTTTTCGGCCTTTGGTATCTAAAAAAAAAGCAGTTTGAGTGTGTCGCTCACTGTTCAGCCACAAATATCTCTATTTAAAAAAGTGTGGTATACCCCAGTAAACAATAACTGTGGTTTTGCCATCCCACGGTAAAAAATCTCTATTATTCAGGTTTTGGTAGTTTTTTCCGTAAAGAAGAACAGTAGTGTCTCCTGACTGTTGTGACTCAAAAATATATCTGTTGAAAATAGGCTTGTGTAGGCTCGACATCTCAGTGTGGTTTCGCAGTTCCACGGGTCAAATCGCTGTACTATCCAGTTTTGGGCCTTTGATATCTAAAAAAAAAGCAGTTTGAGTGTGTCGCTCACTGTTCAGCCGCAAATATCTCTATTTAAAAAAGTGTGGTATACCCCAGTAAACAATAACGGTGGTTTTGCCATCCACCGGTAAAAAATCTCTATTATTCAGGTTTTGGTAGATTTTTCCGTAAAGAAGAACAGTAGTGTCTCCTGACTGTTGTGACACAAAAATATATCTGTTGAAAATAGTCTTGTGTAGGCCCGACATCCCAGTGTGGTTTCGCAGTTCCACGGGTCAAATCTCTGTACTATCCAGTTTTGGGCCTTTGGTATAAAAAAAAAAAGCAGTTTGAGTGTGTCGCTCACTGTTCAGCCCCAAATATCTCTATTTAAAAAAGTGTGGTATACCCCAGTAAATAATATCTTTGGTTTTGCCATCCCACGGTAAAAAATCTCTATTATTCAGCTTTTGGTAGTTTTTCCCGTAAAGAAAAACAGTAGTGTCTCCTGACTGTTTTGACACAAAAATATATCTGTTGAAAATAGTCTTGTGTAGGCCCGACATCCCAGTGTGGTTTCGCAGTTCCATGCGTCAAATCGCTGTACTATCCAATTTTGGGCCTTTGGTATCTAAAAAAAAAGCAGTTTGCGTGTGTCGCTCAATGTTCAGCCTTAAATATCTCTATTTAAAAAAGTGTGGTATACCCCAGTAAACAATAACTGTGGTTTTGCCATCCCACGGTAAAAAATCTCTATTATTCAGGTTTTGGTAGTTTTTTCCGTAAAGAAAAACAGTAGTGTCTCCTGACTGTTGTGAAACAAAAATATATCTGTTGAAAATAGTCTTGTGTAGGCCCGACATCCCAGTGTGGTTTCGCAGTTCTATGGGTCAAATCGCTGTACTATCCAGTTTTGGGCCTTTGGTATCTAAAAAAAAAGCAGTTTGAGTGTGTCGCTCACGGTTCAGCCCCAAATATCTCTATTTAAAAAAGTGTGGTATACCCCAGTAAATAATAACTTTGGTTTTGCCATCCCACGGTAAAAAATCTCTATTATTCAGCTTTTGGTAGTTTTTTCCGTAAAGAAAAACAGTAGTGTCTCCTGACTGTTGTGACACAAAAATATATCGGTTGAAAATAGTCTTGAGTTGGCCCGACATCCCAGTGTGGTTTTGCAGTTCCACGGGTCAAATCGCTGTACTATCCAGTTTTGGGCCTTTGGTATCTAAAAAAAAAGCAGTTTGCGTGTGTCGCTCAATGTTCAGCCGCAAATATCTCTATTTAAAAAAGTGTGGTATGCCCCAGTAAACAATAATGGTGGTTTTGCCATCCCACGGTAAAAAATCTCTATTATTCAGGTTTTGGTATTTTTTTCCGTAAAGAAGAACAGTAGTGTCTCCTGACTGTTGTGACTCAAAAATATATCTGTTGAAAATAGTCTTGTGTAGGCCCAACATCCCAGTGTGGTTTCGCAGTTCCACGGGTCAAATCGCTGTACTATCCAGTTTTGGGCCTTTGGTATCTAAAAAAAAAGCAGTTTGAGTGTGTCGCTCACTGTTCAGCCGCAAATATCTCTATTTAAAAAAGTGTGGTATACCCCAGTAAACAATAACTGTGGTTTTGCCATCCCACGGTAAAAAATCTCTATTATTCAGGTTTTGGTAGTTTTTTCCGTAAAGAAAAACAGTAGCGTCTCCTGAATGTTGTGACACAAAAATGTATCTGTTGAAAATAGTCTTGTGTAGGCCCGACATCCCAGTGTGGTTTTGCAGTTCCACGGGTCAAATCGCCGTACTATCCAGTTTTGGGCCTTTGGTATCTTAAAAAAAAAGCAGATTGAGTGTGTCGCTCACTGTTCAGCCGCAAATATCTCTATTTAAAAAATGTGGTATACCCCAGTAAACAATAACTGTGGTTTTGCCATCCCACGGTAAAAAATCTCTATTATTCAGGTTTTGGTAGTTTTTAGCGTAAAGAAAAACAGTAGTGTCTCCTGACTGTTGTGACACAAAAATATATCTGTTGAAAATTGACTTGTGTAGGCCCGACATCCCAGTGTGGTTTCGCAGTTCCACGGGTCAAATCGCAGTACTATCCAGTTTTGGGCCTTTGGGATCTAAAAAAAAAGCAGTTTGAGTGTGTCGCTCACTGTTCAGCCACAAATATCTCTATTTAAAAAAGTGTGGTATACCCCAGTAAACAATAACTGTGGTTTTGCCATCCCACGGTAAAAAATCTCTATTATTCAGGTTTTGGTAGTTTTTTCCGTAAAGAAAAACAGTAGTGTCTCCTGACTGTTGTGACACAAAAATATATCGGTTGAAAATAGTCTTGAGTAGGCCCGACATCCCAGTGTGGTTTTGCAGTTCCACGGGTCAAATCGCTGTACTATAAAGTTTTGGGCCTTTGGTATCTAAAAAAAAAGCAGTTTGCGTGTGTCGCTCAATGTTCAGCCGCAAATATCTCTATTTAAAAAAGTGTGGTATACCCCAGTAAACTATAACTGTGGTTTTGCCATCCCACGGTAAAAAAATCTCTATTATTCAGATTTTGGTAGTTTTTTCCGTAAAGAAAAACAGTAGTGTCTCCTGACTGTTGTGACACAAAAATATATCTGTTGAAAATAGTCTTCTGTAGGCCCGATATCCCAGTGTGGTTTCGCAGTTCCACGGGTCAAATCGCTGTACTATCCAGTTTTCGGCCTTTGGTATCTAAAAAAAAAGCAGTTTGAGTGTGTCGCTCACTGTTCAGCCACAAATATCTCTATTTAAAAAAGTGTGGTATACCCCAGTAAACAATAACTGTGGTTTTGCCATCCCACGGTAAAAAATCTCTATTATTCAGGTTTGTTAGTTTTTTCCGTAAAGAAGAACAGTAGTGTCTCCTGACTGTTGTGACTCAAAAATATATCTGTTGAAAATAGTCTTGTGTAGGCTCAACATCTCAGTGTGGTTTCGCAGTTCCACGGGTCAAATCACTGTACTATCCAGTTTTGGGCCTTTGATATCTAAAAAAAAAGCAGTTTGAGTGTGTCGCTCACTGTTCAGCCGCAAATATCTCTATTTAAAAAAGTGTGGTATACCCCAGTAAACAATAACGGTGGTTTTGCCATCCCAAGGTAAAAAATCTCTATTATTCAGGTTTTGGTAGTTTTTTCCATAAAGAAGAACAGCAGTGTCTCCTGACTGTTGTGACTCAAAAATATATCTGTTGAAAATAGTCTTGTGTAGGCTCGACATCTCAGTGTGGTTTCGCAGTTCCACGGGTCAAATCGCTGTACTATCCAGTTTTGGGCCTTTGGTATCTAAAAAAAAAGCAGTTTGAGTGTGTCGCTCACTGTTCAGCCACAAATATCTCTATTTAAAAAAGTGTGGTATACCCCAGTAAACAATAACTGTGGTTTTGCCATGCCACGGTAAAATATCTCTATTATTCAGCTTTTGGTAGTTTTTTCAGTAAAGAAAAACAGTAGTGTCTCCTGACTGTTGTGACACAAAAATATATCTGTTGAAAATAGTGTTGTGTAGGCCCGACATCCCAGTGTGGTTTCGCAGTTCCACGGGTCAAATCGCTGTACTATCCAGTTTTGGGCATTTGGCATCTAAAAAAAAGCAGTTTGAGTGTGTCGCTCACTGTTCAGCCACAAATATCTCTATTTAAAAAAGTGTGGTATACCCCAGTAAACAATAACTGTGGTTTTGCCATCCCACGGTAAAAAATCTCTATTATTCAGCTTTTGGTAGTTTTTTCCGTAAAGAAAAACAGTAGTGTCTCCTGACTGTTGTGACACAAAAATATATCTGTTGAAAATAGTCTTCTGTAGGCCCGACATCCCAGTGTGATTTCGCAGTTCCAAGGGTCAAATCGCTGTACTATCCAGTTTTCGGCCTTTGGTATCTAAAAAAAAAGCAGTTTGAGTGTGTCGCTCACTGTTCAGCCACAAATATCTCTATTTAAAAAAGTGTGGTATACCCCAGTAAACAATAACTGTGGTTTTGCCATCCCACGGTAAAAAATCTCTATTATTCAGCTTTTGGTAGTTTTTTCCGTAAAGAAAAACAGTAGTGTCTCCTGACTGTTGTGACACAAAAAGATATCTGTTGAAAATAGTCTTCTGTAGGCCCGACATCCCAGTGTGATTTCGCAGTTCCAAGGGTCAAATCGCTGTACTATCCAGTTTTCGGCCTTTGGTATCTAAAAAAAAAGCAGTTTGAGTGTGTCGCTCACTGTTCAGCCACAAATATCTCTATTTAAAAAAGTGTGGTATACCCCAGTAAACAATAACTGTGGTTTTGCCATCCCACGGTAAAAAATCTCTATTATTCAGGTTTTGGTAGTTTTTTCCGTAAAGAAGAACAGTAGTGTCTCCTGACTGTTGTGACTCAAAAATATATCTGTTGAAAATAGGCTTGTGTAGGCTCGACATCTCAGTGTGGTTTCGCAGTTCCACGGGTCAAATCGCTGTACTATCCAGTTTTGGGCCTTTGATATCTAAAAAAAAAGCAGTTTGAGTGTGTCGCTCACTGTTCAGCCGCAAATATCTCTATTTAAAAAAGTGTGGTATACCCCAGTAAACAATAACGGTGGTTTTGCCATCCACCGGTAAAAAATCTCTATTATTCAGGTTTTGGTAGATTTTTCCGTAAAGAAGAACAGTAGTGTCTCCTGACTGTTGTGACACAAAAATATATCTGTTGAAAATAGTCTTGTGTAGGCCCGACATCCCAGTGTGGTTTCGCAGTTCCACGGGTCAAATCTCTGTACTATCCAGTTTTGGGCCTTTGGTATAAAAAAAAAAAGCAGTTTGAGTGTGTCGCTCACTGTTCAGCCCCAAATATCTCTATTTAAAAAAGTGTGGTATACCCCAGTAAATAATATCTTTGGTTTTGCCATCCCACGGTAAAAAATCTCTATTATTCAGCTTTTGGTAGTTTTTCCCGTAAAGAAAAACAGTAGTGTCTCCTGACTGTTTTGACACAAAAATATATCTGTTGAAAATAGTCTTGTGTAGGCCCGACATCCCAGTGTGGTTTCGCAGTTCCATGCGTCAAATCGCTGTACTATCCAATTTTGGGCCTTTGGTATCTAAAAAAAAAGCAGTTTGCGTGTGTCGCTCAATGTTCAGCCTTAAATATCTCTATTTAAAAAAGTGTGGTATACCCCAGTAAACAATAACTGTGGTTTTGCCATCCCACGGTAAAAAATCTCTATTATTCAGGTTTTGGTAGTTTTTTCCGTAAAGAAAAACATTAGTGTCTCCTGACTGTTGTGGCACAAAAATATATCTGTTGAAAATAGTCTTGGGTAGGCCCGACATCCCAGTGTGGTTTCGCAGTTCCACGGGTCAAATCGCTGTACTATCCAGTTTTGGGCCTTTGGTATCTAAAAAAAAAGCAGTTTGAGTGTGTCGCTCACTGTTCAGCCACAAATATCTCTATTTAAAAAAGTGTGGTATACCCCAGTAAACAATAACTGTGGTTTTGCCATCCCACGGTAAAAAATCTCTATTATTCAGCTTTTGGTAGTTTTTTCCGTAAAGAAAAACAGTAGTGTCTCCTGACTGTTGTGACACAAAAATATATCTGTTGAAAATAGTCTTCTGTAGGCCCGACATCCCAGTGTGATTTCGCAGTTCCAAGGGTCAAATCGCTGTACTATCCAGTTTTCGGCCTTTGGTATCTAAAAAAAAAGCAGTTTGAGTGTGTCGCTCACTGTTCAGCCACAAATATCTCTATTTAAAAAAGTGTGGTATACCCCAGTAAACAATAACTGTGGTTTTGCCATCCCACGGTAAAAAATCTCTATTATTCAGCTTTTGGTAGTTTTTTCCGTAAAGAAAAACAGTAGTGTCTCCTGACTGTTGTGACACAAAAAGATATCTGTTGAAAATAGTCTTCTGTAGGCCCGACATCCCAGTGTGATTTCGCAGTTCCAAGGGTCAAATCGCTGTACTATCCAGTTTTCGGCCTTTGGTATCTAAAAAAAAAGCAGTTTGAGTGTGTCGCTCACTGTTCAGCCACAAATATCTCTATTTAAAAAAGTGTGGTATACCCCAGTAAACAATAACTGTGGTTTTGCCATCCCACGGTAAAAAATCTCTATTATTCAGGTTTTGGTAGTTTTTTCCGTAAAGAAGAACAGTAGTGTCTCCTGACTGTTGTGACTCAAAAATATATCTGTTGAAAATAGGCTTGTGTAGGCTCGACATCTCAGTGTGGTTTCGCAGTTCCACGGGTCAAATCGCTGTACTATCCAGTTTTGGGCCTTTGATATCTAAAAAAAAAGCAGTTTGAGTGTGTCGCTCACTGTTCAGCCGCAAATATCTCTATTTAAAAAAGTGTGGTATACCCCAGTAAACAATAACGGTGGTTTTGCCATCCACCGGTAAAAAATCTCTATTATTCAGGTTTTGGTAGATTTTTCCGTAAAGAAGAACAGTAGTGTCTCCTGACTGTTGTGACACAAAAATATATCTGTTGAAAATAGTCTTGTGTAGGCCCGACATCCCAGTGTGGTTTCGCAGTTCCACGGGTCAAATCTCTGTACTATCCAGTTTTGGGCCTTTGGTATAAAAAAAAAAAGCAGTTTGAGTGTGTCGCTCACTGTTCAGCCCCAAATATCTCTATTTAAAAAAGTGTGGTATACCCCAGTAAATAATATCTTTGGTTTTGCCATCCCACGGTAAAAAATCTCTATTATTCAGCTTTTGGTAGTTTTTCCCGTAAAGAAAAACAGTAGTGTCTCCTGACTGTTTTGACACAAAAATATATCTGTTGAAAATAGTCTTGTGTAGGCCCGACATCCCAGTGTGGTTTCGCAGTTCCATGCGTCAAATCGCTGTACTATCCAATTTTGGGCCTTTGGTATCTAAAAAAAAAGCAGTTTGCGTGTGTCGCTCAATGTTCAGCCTTAAATATCTCTATTTAAAAAAGTGTGGTATACCCCAGTAAACAATAACTGTGGTTTTGCCATCCCACGGTAAAAAATCTCTATTATTCAGGTTTTGGTAGTTTTTTCCGTAAAGAAAAACAGTAGTGTCTCCTGACTGTTGTGAAACAAAAATATATCTGTTGAAAATAGTCTTGTGTAGGCCCGACATCCCAGTGTGGTTTCGCAGTTCTATGGGTCAAATCGCTGTACTATCCAGTTTTGGGCCTTTGGTATCTAAAAAAAAAGCAGTTTGAGTGTGTCGCTCACGGTTCAGCCCCAAATATCTCTATTTAAAAAAGTGTGGTATACCCCAGTAAATAATAACTTTGGTTTTGCCATCCCACGGTAAAAAATCTCTATTATTCAGCTTTTGGTAGTTTTTTCCGTAAAGAAAAACAGTAGTGTCTCCTGACTGTTGTGACACAAAAATATATCGGTTGAAAATAGTCTTGAGTTGGCCCGACATCCCAGTGTGGTTTCGCAGTTCCACGGGTCAAATCGCTGTACTATCCAGTTTTGGGCCTTTGGTATCTAAAAAAAAAGCAGTTTGCGTGTGTCGCTCAATGTTCAGCCGCAAATATCTCTATTTAAAAAAGTGTGGTATGCCCCAGTAAACAATAATGGTGGTTTTGCCATCCCACGGTAAAAAATCTCTATTATTCAGGTTTTGGTATTTTTTTCCGTAAAGAAGAACAGTAGTGTCTCCTGACTGTTGTGACTCAAAAATATATCTGTTGAAAATAGTCTTGTGTAGGCCCAACATCCCAGTGTGGTTTCGCAGTTCCACGGGTCAAATCGCTGTACTATCCAGTTTTGGGCCTTTGGTATCTAAAAAAAAAGCAGTTTGAGTGTGTCGCTCACTGTTCAGCCGCAAATATCTCTATTTAAAAAAGTGTGGTATACCCCAGTAAACAATAACTGTGGTTTTGCCATCCCACGGTAAAACATCTCTATTATTCAGGTTTTGGTAGTTTTTTCCGTAAAGAAAAACAGTAGCGTCTCCTGAATGTTGTGACACAAAAATATATCTGTTGAAAATAGTCTTGTGTAGGCCCGACATCCCAGTGTGGTTTTGCAGTTCCACGGGTCAAATCGCCGTACTATCCAGTTTTGGGCCTTTGGTATCTTAAAAAAAAAGCAGATTGAGTGTGTCGCTCACTGTTCAGCCGCAAATATCTCTATTTAAAAAATGTGGTATACCCCAGTAAACAATAACTGTGGTTTTGCCATCCCACGGTAAAAAATCTCTATTATTCAGGTTTTGGTAGTTTTTAGCGTAAAGAAAAACAGTAGTGTCTCCTGACTGTTGTGACACAAAAATATATCTGTTGAAAATAGACTTGTGTAGGCCCGACATCCCAGTGTGGTTTCGCAGTTCCACGGGTCAAATCGCAGTACTATCCAGTTTTGGGCCTTTGGGATCTAAAAAAAAAGCAGTTTGAGTGTGTCGCTCACTGTTCAGCCACAAATATCTCTATTTAAAAAAGTGTGGTATACCCCAGTAAACAATAACTGTGGTTTTGCCATCCCACGGTAAAAAATCTCTATTATTCAGGTTTTGGTAGTTTTTTCCGTAAAGAAAAACAGTAGTGTCTCCTGACTGTTGTGACACAAAAATATATCGGTTGAAAATAGTCTTGAGTAGGCCCGACATCCCAGTGTGGTTTTGCAGTTCCACGGGTCAAATCGCTGTACTATAAAGTTTTGGGCCTTTGGTATCTAAAAAAAAAGCAGTTTGCGTGTGTCGCTCAATGTTCAGCCGCAAATATCTCTATTAAAAAAAGTGTGGTATACCCCAGTAAACTATAACTGTGGTTTTGCCATCCCACGGTAAAAAAATCTCTATTATTCAGATTTTGGTAGTTTTTTCCGTAAAGAAAAACAGTAGTGTCTCCTGACTGTTGTGACACAAAAATATATCTGTTGAAAATAGTCTTCTGTAGGCCCGATATCCCAGTGTGGTTTCGCAGTTCCACGGGTCAAATCGCTGTACTATCCAGTTTTCGGCCTTTGGTATCTAAAAAAAAAGCAGTTTGAGTGTGTCGCTCACTGTTCAGCCACAAATATCTCTATTTAAAAAAGTGTGGTATACCCCAGTAAACAATAACTGTGGTTTTGCCATCCCACGGTAAAAAATCTCTATTATTCAGGTTTGTTAGTTTTTTCCGTAAAGAAGAACAGTAGTGTCTCCTGACTGTTGTGACTCAAAAATATATCTGTTGAAAATAGTCTTGTGTAGGCTCAACATCTCAGTGTGGTTTCGCAGTTCCACGGGTCAAATCACTGTACTATCCAGTTTTGGGCCTTTGATATCTAAAAAAAAAGCAGTTTGAGTGTGTCGCTCACTGTTCAGCCGCAAATATCTCTATTTAAAAAAGTGTGGTATACCCCAGTAAACAATAACGGTGGTTTTGCCATCCCAAGGTAAAAAATCTCTATTATTCAGGTTTTGGTAGTTTTTTCCATAAAGAAGAACAGCAGTGTCTCCTGACTGTTGTGACTCAAAAATATATCTGTTGAAAATAGTCTTGTGTAGGCTCGACATCTCAGTGTGGTTTCGCAGTTCCACGGGTCAAATCGCTGTACTATCCAGTTTTGGGCCTTTGGTATCTAAAAAAAAAGCAGTTTGAGTGTTTCGCTCACTGTTCAGCCGCAAATATCTCTATTTAAAAAAGTGAGGTATATCCCAGTAAACAATAACGGTGGGTTTGCCATCCCACGGTAAAAAATCTCTATTATTCAGCTTTTGGTAGTTTTTTCCGTAAAGAAAAACAGTAGTGTCTCCTGACTGTTGTGACACAAAAATATATCTGTTGAAAATAGTCTTCTGTAGGTCCGACATCCCAGTGTGGTTTCGCAGTTCCACGGGTCAAATCGCTGTACTATCCAGTTTTGGGCCTTTGATATCTAAAAAAAAGCAGTTTGAGTGTGTCGCTCACTGTTCAGCCACAAATATCTCTATTTAAAAAAGTGTGGTATACCCCAGTAAACAATAACGGTGGTTTTGCCATCCCACGGTAAAAAATCTCTATTATTCAGGTTTTGGTAGTTTTTTCCGTAAAGAAGAACAATAGTGTCTCCTGACTGTTGTGACTCAAAAATATATCTGTTGAAAATAGTCTTGTGTAGGCTCGACATCTCAGTGTGGTTTCGCAGTTCCACGGGTCAAATCGCTGTACTATCCAGTTTTGGGCCTTTGGTATCTAAAAAAAAAGCAGTTTGAGTGTGTCGCTCACTGTTCAGCCGCAAATATCTCTATTTAAAAAAGTGTGGTATACCACAGTAAACAATAACGGTGGTTTTGCCATCCCACGGTAAAAAATCTCTATTATTCAGGTTTTGGTAGTTTTTTACGTAAAGAAAAACAGTAGTGTCTCCTGACTGTTGTGACACAAAAATATATCTGTTGAAAATAGTCTTGTTTAGGCCCGACATCCCAGTGTGGTTTCGCAGTTCCATGGGTCAAATCGCTGTACTATCCAGTTTTGCGCCTTTGGTATCTAAAAAAAAAGCAGTTTGAGTGTGTCGCTCACTGTTCAGCCGCAAATATCTCTATTTAAAAAAGTGTGGTATACCCCAGTAAACAATAACTGTGGTTTTGCCATCCCACGGTAAAAAATCTCTATTATTCAGCTTTTGGTAGTTTTTTCCGTAAAGAAAAACAGTAGTGTCTTCTGACTGTTGTGACACAAAAATATATCTGTTGAAAATAGTCTTGTGTAGGCCCGACATCCCAGTGTGGTTTCGCAGTTCCACGGGTCAAATCGCTGTACTATCCAGTTTTGGGCCATTGGTATCTTAAAAAAAAAGCACTTTGAGTGTGTCGCTCACTGTTCAGCCGCAAATATCTCTATTTAAAAAAGTGTGGTATACCCCAGTAAACAATAACGGTGGTTTTGCCATCCCACGGTAAAAAATCTCTATTATTCAGGTTTTGGTAGTTTTTTCCGTAAAGAAAAACAGTAGTGTCTCCTGACTGTTGTGACACAAAAATATATCTGTTGAAAATAGTCTGGTGTAGGCCCGACATCTCAGTGTGGTTTCGCAGTTCCACGGGTCAAATCGCTGTACTATCCAGTTTTGGGCCTTTGGTATCTAAAAAAAAGCAGTTTGAGTGTGTCGCTCACTGTTCAGCCGCAAATATCTCTATTTAAAAAAGTGTGGTATACCCCAGTAAACAATAACTGTGGTTTTGCCATCCCACGGTAAAAAATCTCTATTATTCAGGTTTTGGTAGTTTTTTCCGTAAAGAAAAACAGTAGTGTCTCCTGACTGTTGTGACACAAAAATATATCTGTTGAAATAGTCTTGTGTAGGCCCGACATCCCAGTGTGGTTTCGCAGTTCCACGGGTCAAATCGCTGTACTATCCAGTTTTGGGCCTTTGGTATCTAAAAAAAAAGCAGTTTGAGTGTGTCGCTCACTGTTCAGCCGCAAATATCTCTATTTAAATAAGTGTGGTATACCCCAGTAAACAATAACTGTGGTTTTGCCATCCCATGGTAAAAAATCTCTAACATTCAGGTTTTTGTAGTTTTTTCCGTAAAGAAAAACAGTAGTGTCTCCTGACTGTTGTGACTCAAAAATATATCTGTTGAAAATAGTCTTGTGTAGGCTCAACATCTCAGTGTGGTTTCGCAGTTCCACGGGTCAAATCACTGTACTATCCAGTTTTGGGCCTTTGATATCTAAAAAAAAAGCAGTTTGAGTGTGTCGCTCACTGTTCAGCCGCAAATATCTCTATTTAAAAAAGTGTGGTATACCCCAGTAAACAATAACGGTGGTTTTGCCATCCCAAGGTAAAAAATCTCTATTATTCAGGTTTTGGTAGTTTTTTCCATAAAGAAGAACAGCAATGTCTCCTGACTGTTGTGACTCAAAAATATATCTGTTGAAAATAGTCTTGTGTAGGCTCGACATCTCAGTGTGGTTTCGCAGTTCCACGGTTCAAATCGCTGTACTATCCAGTTTTGGGCCTTTGGTATCTAAAAAAAAAGCAGTTTGAGTGTGTCGCTCACTGTTCAGCCGCAAATATCTGTATTTAAAAAAGTGTGGTATACCCCAGTAAACAATAACTGTGGTTTTGCCATCCCACGGTAAAAAATCTCTATTATTCAGGTTTTGGTAGTTTTTTCCGTAAAGAAAAACAGTAGTGTCTCCTGACTGTTGTGACACAAAAATATATCTGTTGAAAATAGTCTTGTGTAGGCCCGACATCCCAGTGTGGTTTCGCAGTTCCACGGGTCAAATCGCTGTACTATCCAGTTTTGGGCCATTGGTATCTTAAAAAAAAAGCACTTTGAGTGTGTCGCTCACTGTTCAGCCGCAAATATCTCTATTTAAAAAAGTGTGGTATACCCCAGTAAACAATAACGGTGGTTTTGCCATCCCACGGTAAAAAATCTCTATTATTCAGGTTTTGGTAGTTTTTTCCGTAAAGAAAAACAGTAGTGTCTCCTGACTGTTGTGACACAAAAATATATCTGTTGAAAATAGTCTGGTGTAGGCCCGACATCTCAGTGTGGTTTCGCAGTTCCACGGGTCAAATCGCTGTACTATCCAGTTTTGGGCCTTTGGTATCTAAAAAAAAGCAGTTTGAGTGTGTCGCTCACTGTTCAGCCGCAAATATCTCTATTTAAAAAAGTGTGGTATACCCCAGTAAACAATAACTGTGGTTTTGCCATCCCACGGTAAAAAATCTCTATTATTCAGGTTTTGGTAGTTTTTTCCGTAAAGAAAAACAGTAGTGTCTCCTGACTGTTGTGACACAAAAATATATCTGTTGAAATAGTCTTGTGTAGGCCCGACATCCCAGTGTGGTTTCGCAGTTCCACGGGTCAAATCGCTGTACTATCCAGTTTTGGGCCTTTGGTATCTAAAAAAAAAGCAGTTTGAGTGTGTCGCTCACTGTTCAGCCGCAAATATCTCTATTTAAAAAAGTGTGGTATACCCCAGTAAACAATAACTGTGGTTTTGCCATCCCACGGTAAAAAATCTCTATTATTCAGGTTTTTGTAGTTTTTTCCGTAAAGAAAAACAGTAGTGTCTCCTGACTGTTGTGACTCAAAAATATATCTGTTGAAAATAGTCTTGTGTAGGCTCAACATCTCAGTGTGGTTTCGCAGTTCCACGGGTCAAATCACTGTACTATCCAGTTTTGGGCCTTTGATATCTAAAAAAAAAGCAGTTTGAGTGTGTCGCTCACTGTTCAGCCGCAAATATCTCTATTTAAAAAAGTGTGGTATACCCCAGTAAACAATAACGGTGGTTTTGCCATCCCAAGGTAAAAAATCTCTATTATTCAGGTTTTGGTAGTTTTTTCCATAAAGAAGAACAGCAATGTCTCCTGACTGTTGTGACTCAAAAATATATCTGTTGAAAATAGTCTTGTGTAGGCTCGACATCTCAGTGTGGTTTCGCAGTTCCACGGGTCAAATCGCTGTACTATCCAGTTTTGGGCCTTTGGTATCTAAAAAAAAAGCAGTTTGAGTGTTTCGCTCACTGTTCAGCCGCAAATATCTCTATTTAAAAAAGTGAGGTATATCCCAGTAAACAATAACGGTGGGTTTGCCATCCCACGGTAAAAAATCTCTATTATTCAGCTTTTGGTAGTTTTTTCCGTAAAGAAAAACAGTAGTGTCTCCTGACTGTTGTGACACAAAAATATATCTGTTGAAAATAGTCTTCTGTAGGTCCGACATCCCAGTGTGGTTTCGCAGTTCCACGGGTCAAATCGCTGTACTATCCAGTTTTGGGCCTTTGATATCTAAAAAAAAGCAGTTTGAGTGTGTCGCTCACTGTTCAGCCACAAATATCTCTATTTAAAAAAGTGTGGTATACCCCAGTAAACAATAACGGTGGTTTTGCCATCCCACGGTAAAAAATCTCTATTATTCAGGTTTTGGTAGTTTTTTCCGTAAAGAAGAACAATAGTGTCTCCTGACTGTTGTGACTCAAAAATATATCTGTTGAAAATAGTCTTGTGTAGGCTCGACATCTCAGTGTGGTTTCGCAGTTCCACAGGTCAAATCGCTGTACTATCCAGTTTTGGGCCTTTGGTATCTAAAAAAAAAGCAGTTTGAGTGTGTCGCTCACTGTTCAGCCGCAAATATCTCTATTTAAAAAAGTGTGGTATACCACAGTAAACAATAACGGTGGTTTTGCCATCCCACGGTAAAAAATCTCTATTATTCAGGTTTTGGTAGTTTTTTACGTAAAGAAAAACAGTAGTGTCTCCTGACTGTTGTGACACAAAAATAAATCTGTTGAAAATAGTCTTGTTTAGGCCCGACATCCCAGTGTGGTTTCGCAGTTCCATGGGTCAAATCGCTGTACTATCCAGTTTTGCGCCTTTGGTATCTAAAAAAAAAGCAGTTTGAGTGTGTCGCTCACTGTTCAGCCGCAAATATCTCTATTTAAAAAAGTGTGGTATACCCCAGTAAACAATAACTGTGGTTTTGCCATCCCACGGTAAAAAATCTCTATTATTCAGCTTTTGGTAGTTTTTTCCGTAAAGAAAAACAGTAGTGTCTTCTGACTGTTGTGACACAAAAATATATCTGTTGAAAATAGTCTTGTGTAGGCCCGACATCCCAGTGTGGTTTCGCAGTTCCACGGGTCAAATCGCTGTACTATCCAGTTTTGGGCCATTGGTATCTTAAAAAAAAAGCACTTTGAGTGTGTCGCTCACTGTTCAGCCGCAAATATCTCTATTTAAAAAAGTGTGGTATACCCCAGTAAACAATAACGGTGGTTTTGCCATCCCACGGTAAAAAATCTCTATTATTCAGGTTTTGGTAGTTTTTTCCGTAAAGAAAAACAGTAGTGTCTCCTGACTGTTGTGACACAAAAATATATCTGTTGAAAATAGTCTGGTGTAGGCCCGACATCTCAGTGTGGTTTCGCAGTTCCACGGGTCAAATCGCTGTACTATCCAGTTTTGGGCCTTTGGTATCTAAAAAAAAAGCAGTTTGAGTGTGTCGCTCACTGTTCAGCCGCAAATATCTCTATTTAAAAAAGTGTGGTATACCCCAGTAAACAATAACTGTGGTTTTGCCATCCCACGGTAAAAAATCTCTATTATTCAGGTTTTGGTAGTTTTTTCCGTAAAGAAAAACAGTAGTGTCTCCTGACTGTTGTGACACAAAAATATATCTGTTGAAATAGTCTTGTGTAGGCCCGACATCCCAGTGTGGTTTCGCAGTTCCACGGGTCAAATCGCTGTACTATCCAGTTTTGGGCCTTTGGTATCTAAAAAAAAAGCAGTTTGAGTGTGTCGCTCACTGTTCAGCCGCAAATATCTCTATTTAAAAAAGTGTGGTATACCCCAGTAAACAATAACTGTGGTTTTGCCATCCCACGGTAAAAAATCTCTATTATTCAGGTTTTTGTAGTTTTTTCCGTAAAGAAAAACAGTAGTGTCTCCTGACTGTTGTGACACAAAAATATATCTGTTGAAAATAGTCTTGTGTAGGCCCGACATCCCAGTGTGGTTTCGCAGTTCCACGGTTCAAATCGCTGTACTATCCAGTTTTGGGCCTTTGGTATCTAAAAAAAAAGCAGTTTGAGTGTGTCGCTCACTGTTCAGCCGCAAATATCTGTATTTAAAAAAGTGTGGTATACCCCAGTAAACAATAACTGTGGTTTTGCCATCCCACGGTAAAAAATCTCTATTATTCAGCTTTTGGTAGTTTTTTCCGTAAAGAAAAACAGTAGTGTCTCCTGACTGTTGTGACACAAAAATATATCTGTTGAAAATAGTCTTGTGTAGGCCCGACATCCCAGTGTGGTTTCGCAGTTCCACGGGTCAAATCGCTGTACTATCCAGTTTTGGGCCTTTGGTATCTAAAAAAAAAGCAGTTTGAGTGTGTCGCTCACTGTTCAGCCGCAAATATCTCTATTTAAAAAAGTGTGGTATACCCCAGTAAACAATAACTGTGGTTTTGCCATCCCACGGTAAAAAATCTCTATTATTCAGGTTTTGGTAGTTTTTTCCGTAAAGAAAAACAGTAGCGTCTCCTGAATGTTGTGACACAAAAATATATCTGTTAAAAATAGTCTTGTGTAGGCCCGACATCCCAGTGTGGTTTCGCAGTTCCACGGGTCAAATCGCTGTACTATCCAGTTTTGGGCCTTTGGTATCTTAAAAAAAAAGCAGATTGAGTGTGTTGCTCACTGTTCAGCCGCAAATATCTCTATTTAAAAAAGTGTGGTATACCCCAGTAAACAATAACTGTGGTTTTGCCATCCCACGGTAAAAAATCTCTATTATTCAGCTTTTGGTAGTTTTTTCCGTAAAGAAAAACAGTAGTGTCTCCTGACTGTTGTGACACAAAAATATATCTGTTGAAAATAGACTTGTGTAGGCCCGACATCCCAGTGTGGTTTCGCAGTTCCACGAGTCAAATCGCAGTACTATCCAGTTTTGGGCCTTTGGTATCTAAAAAAAAAGCAGTTTGAGTGTGTCGCTCACTGTTCAGCCGCAAATATCTCTATTTAAAAAAGTGTGGTATACCCCAGTAAACAATAACTGTGGTTTTGCCATCCCACGGTAAAAAATCTCTATTATTCAGGTTTTGGTAGTTTTTTCCGTAAAGAAAAACAGTAGTGTCTCCTGACTGTTGTGACACAAAAATATATCGGTTGAAAATAGTCTTGAGTAGGCCCGACATCCCAGTGTGGTTTTGCAGTTCCACGGGTCAAATCGCTGTACTATAAAGTTTTGGGCCTTTGGTATCTAAAAAAAAAGCAGTTTGCGTGTGTCGCTCAATGTTCAGCCGCAAATATCTCTATTTAAAAAAGTGTGGTATACCCCAGTAAACTATAACTGTGGTTTTGCCATCCCACGGTAAAAAAATCTCTATTATTCAGATTTTGGTAGTTTTTTCCGTAAAGAAAAACAGTAGTGTCTCCTGACTGTTGTGACACAAAAATATATCTGTTGAAAATAGTCTTCTGTAGGCCCGATATCCCAGTGTGGTTTCGCAGTTCCACGGGTCAAATCGCTGTACTATCCAGTTTTCGGCCTTTGGTATCTAAAAAAAAAGCAGTTTGAGTGTGTCGCTCACTGTTCAGCCACAAATATCTCTATTTAAAAAAGTGTGGTATACCCCAGTAAACAATAACTGTGGTTTTGCCATCCCACGGTAAAAAATCTCTATTATTCAGGTTTGTTAGTTTTTTCCGTAAAGAAGAACAGTAGTGTCTCCTGACTGTTGTGACTCAAAAATATATCTGTTGAAAATAGTCTTGTGTAGGCTCAACATCTCAGTGTGGTTTCGCAGTTCCACGGGTCAAATCACTGTACTATCCAGTTTTGGGCCTTTGATATCTAAAAAAAAAGCAGTTTGAGTGTGTCGCTCACTGTTCAGCCGCAAATATCTCTATTTAAAAAAGTGTGGTATACCCCAGTAAACAATAACGGTGGTTTTGCCATCCCACGGTAAAAAATCTCTATTATTCAGGTTTTGGTAGTTTTTTCCAGAAAGAAGAACAGCAGTGTCTCCTGACTGTTGTGACTCAAAAATATATCTGTTGAAAATAGTCTTGTGTAGGCTCGACATCTCAGTGTGGTTTCGCAGTTCCACGGGTCAAATCGCTGTACTATCCAGTTTTGGGCCTTTGGTATCTAAAAAAAAAGCAGTTTGAGTGTTTCGCTCACTGTTCAGCTGCAAATATCTCTATTTAAAAAAGTGAGGTATATCCCAGTAAACAATAACGGTGGGTTTGCCATCCCACGGTAAAAAATCTCTATTATTCAGCTTTTGGTAGTTTTTTCCGTAAAGAAAAACAGTAGTGTCTCCTGACTGTTGTGACACAAAAATATATCTGTTGAAAATAGTCTTCTGTAGGTCCGACATCCCAGTGTGGTTTCGCAGTTCCACGGGTCAAATCGCTGTACTATCCAGTTTTGGGCCTTTGATATCTAAAAAAAAGCAGTTTGAGTGTGTCGCTCACTGTTAAGCCACAAATATCTCTATTTAAAAAAGTGTGGTATACCCCATTAAACAATAACGGTGGTTTTGCCATCCCACGGTAAAAAATCTCTATTATTCAGGTTTTGGTAGTTTTTTCCGTAAAGAAGAACAATAGTGTCTCCTGACTGTTGTGACTCAAAAATATATCTGTTGAAAATAGTCTTGTGTAGGCTCGACATCTCAGTGTGGTTTCGCAGTTCCACGGGTCAAATCGCTGTACTATCCAGTTTTGGGCCTTTGGTATCTAAAAAAAAAGCAGTTTGAGTGTGTCGCTCACTGTTCAGCCGCAAATATCTCTATTTAAAAAAGTGTGGTATACCACAGTAAACAATAACGGTGGTTTTGCCATCCCACGGTAAAAAATCTCTATTATTCAGGTTTTGGTAGTTTTTTACGTAAAGAAAAACAGTAGTGTCTCCTGACTGTTGTGACACAAAAATATATCTGTTGAAAATAGTATTGTTTAGGCCCGACATCCCAGTGTGGTTTCGCAGTTCCATGGGTCAAATCGCTGTACTATCCAGTTTTGCGCCTTTGGTATCTAAAAAAAAAGCAGTTTGAGTGTGTCGCTCACTGTTCAGCCGCAAATATCTCTATTTAAAAAAGTGTGGTATACCCCAGTAAACAATAACTGTGGTTTTGCCATCCCACGGTAAAAAATCTCTATTATTCAGCTTTTGGTAGTTTTTTCCGTAAAGAAAAACAGTAGTGTCTTCTGACTGTTGTGACACAAAAATATATCTGTTGAAAATAGTCTTGTGTAGGCCCGACATCCCAGTGTGGTTTCGCAGTTCCACGGGTCAAATCGCTGTACTATCCAGTTTTGGGCCATTGGTATCTTAAAAAAAAAGCACTTTGAGTGTGTCGCTCACTGTTCAGCCGCAAATATCTGTATTTAATAAAGTGTGGTATACCCCAGTAAACAATAACGGTGGTTTTGCCATCCCACGGTAAAAAATCTCTATTATTCAGGTTTTGGTAGTTTTTTCCGTAAAGAAAAACAGTAGTGTCTCCTGACTGTTGTGACACAAAAATATATCTGTTGAAAATAGTCTGGTGTAGGCCCGACATCTCAGTGTGGTTTCGCAGTTCCACGGGTCAAATCGCTGTACTATCCAGTTTTGGGCCTTTGGTATCTAAAAAAAAAGCAGTTTGAGAGTGTCGCTCACTGTTCAGCCGCAAATATCTCTATTTAAAAAAGTGTGGTATACCCCAGTAAACAATAACTGTGGTTTTGCCATCCCACGGTAAAAAATCTCTATTATTCAGGTTTTGGTAGTTTTTTCCGTAAAGAAAAACAGTAGTGTCTCCTGACTGTTGTGACACAAAAATATATCTGTTGAAATAGTCTTGTGTAGGCCCGACATCCCAGTGTGGTTTCGCAGTTCCACGGGTCAAATCGCTGTACTATCCAGTTTTGGGCCTTTGGTATCTAAAAAAAAAGCAGTTTGAGTGTGTCGCTCACTGTTCAGCCGCAAATATCTCTATTTAAAAAAGTGTGGTATACCCCAGTAAACAATAACTGTGGTTTTGCCATCCCACGGTAAAAAATCTCTATTATTCAGGTTTTGGTATTTTTTTCCGTAAAGAAAAACAGTAGTGTCTCCTGACTGTTGTGACACAAAAATATATCTGTTGAAAATAGTCTTGTGAAGGCCCGACATCCCAGTGTGGTTTCGCAGTTCCACGGTTCAAATCGCTGTACTATCCAGTTTTGGGCCTTTGGTATCTAAAAAAAAAGCAGTTTGAGTGTGTCGCTCACTGTTCAGCCGCAAATATCTGTATTTAAAAAAGTGTGGTATACCCCAGTAAACAATAACTGTGGTTTTGCCATCCCACGGTAAAAAATCTCTATTATTCAGGTTTTGGTAGTTTTTTCCGTAAAGAAAAACAGTAGTGTCTCCTGACTGTTGTGACACAAAAATATATCTGTTGAAAATAGTCTTGTGTAGGCCCGACATCCCAGTGTGGTTTCGCAGTTCCATGGGTCAAATCGCTGTACTATCCAGTTTTGGGCCTTTGGTATCTAAAAAAAAAGCAGTTTGAGTGTGTCGCTCACTGTTCAGCCGCAAATATCTCTATTTAAAAAAGTGTGGTATACCCCAGTAAACAATAACTGTGGTTTTGCCATCCCACGGTAAAAAATCTCTATTATTCAGGTTTTGGTAGTTTTTTCCGTAAAGAAAAACAGTAGCGTCTCCTGAATGTTGTGACACAAAAATATATCTGTTAAAAATAGTCTTGTGTAGGCCCGACATCCCAGTGTGGTTTCGCAGTTCCACGGGTCAAATCGCTGTACTATCCAGTTTTGGGCCTTTGGTATCTAAAAAAAAATCAGTTTGAGTGTGTCGCTCACTGTTCAGTTGCAAATATTTCGATTTAAAAAAGAGTGGTATACCCCAGTAAACAATAACTGTGGTTTTGCCATCCCACGGTAAAAAATCTCTATTATTCAGGTTTTGGTAGTTTTTTCCGTAAAGAAAAACAGTAGTGTCTCCTGACTGTTGTGACACAAAAATATATCTGTTGAAAATAGTCTTGTGTAGGCCCGACATCCCAGTGTGGTTTCGCAGTTCCACGGGTCAAATCGCTGTACTATCCAGTTTTGGGCCTTTGGTATCTTAAAAAAAAAGCAGATTGAGTGTGTTGCTCACTGTTCAGCCGCAAATATCTCTATTTAAAAAAGTGTGGTATACCCCAGTAAACAATAACTGTGGTTTTGCCATCCCACGGTAAAAAATCTCTATTATTCAGTTTTTGGTAGTTTTTTCCGTAAAGAAAAACAGTAGTGTCTCCTGACTGTTGTGACACAAAAATATATCTGTTGAAAATAGACTTGTGTAGGCCCGACATCCCAGTGTGGTTTCGCAGTTCCACGAGTCAAATCGCAGTACTATCCAGTTTTGTGCCTTTGGTATCTAAAAAAAAAGCAGTTTGAGTGTGTCGCTCACTGTTCAGCCGCAAATATCTCTATTTAAAAAAGTGTGGTATACCCCAGTAAACAATAACTGTGGTTTTGCCATCCCACGGTAAAAAATCTCTATTATTCAGCTTTTGGTAGTTTTTTCCATAAAGAAAAACAGTAGTGTCTTCTGACTGTTGTGACACAAAAATATATCTGTTGAAAATAGTCTTGTGTAGGCCCGACATCCCTGTGTGGTTTCGCAGTTTCACGGGTTAAATCGCTGTACTATCCAGTTTTGGGCCATTGGTATCTTAAAAAAAAAGCAGTTTGAGTGTGTCGCTCACTGTTCAGCCGCAAATATCTCTATTTAAAAAAGTGTGGTATACCCCAGTAAACAATAACGGTGGTTTTGCCATCCCACGGTAAAAAATCTCTATTATTCAGGTTTTGGTAGTTTTTTCCGTAAAGAAAAACAGTAGTGTCTCCTGACTGTTGTGACACAAAAATATATCTGTTGAAAATAGTCTTGTGTAGGCCTGACATCCCAGTGTGGTTTCGCAGTTCCACGGGTCAAATCGCTGTACTATCCAGTTTTGGGCCTTTGGTATCTAAAAAAAAAGCAGTTTGAGTGTGTCGCTCACTGTTCAGCCGCAAATATCTCTATTTAAAAAAGTGTGGTATACCACAGTAAACAATAACGGTGGTTTTGCCATCCCACGGTAAAAAATCTCTATTATTCAGGTTTTGGTAGTTTTTTACGTAAAGAAAAACAGTAGTGTCTCCTGACTGTTGTGACACAAAAATATATCTGTTGAAAATAGTCTTGTTTAGGCCCGACATCCCAGTGTGGTTTCGCAGTTCCATGGGTCAAATCGCTGTACTATCCAGTTTTGCGCCTTTGGTATCTAAAAAAAAAGCAGTTTGAGTGTGTCGCTCACTGTTCAGCCGCAAATATCTCTATTTAAAAAAGTGTGGTATACCCCAGTAAACAATAACTGTGGTTTTGCCATCCCACGGTAAAAAATCTCTATTATTCAGCTTTTGGTAGTTTTTTCCGTAAAGAAAAACAGTAGTGTCTTCTGACTGTTGTGACACAAAAATATATCTGTTGAAAATAGTCTTGTGTAGGCCCGACATCCCAGTGTGGTTTCGCAGTTCCACGGGTCAAATCGCTGTACTATCCAGTTTTGGGCCATTGGTATCTTAAAAAAAAAGCACTTTGAGTGTGTCGCTCACTGTTCAGCCGCAAATATCTCTATTTAAAAAAGTGTGGTATACCCCAGTAAACAATAACGGTGGTTTTGCCATCCCACGGTAAAAAATCTCTATTATTCAGGTTTTGGTAGTTTTTTCCGTAAAGAAAAACAGTAGTGTCTCCTGACTGTTGTGACACAAAAATATATCTGTTGAAAATAGTCTGGTGTAGGCCCGACATCTCAGTGTGGTTTCGCAGTTCCACGGGTCAAATCGCTGTACTATCCAGTTTTGGGCCTTTGGTATCTAAAAAAAAAGCAGTTTGAGTGTGTCGCTCACTGTTCAGCCGCAAATATCTCTATTTAAAAAAGTGTGGTATACCCCAGTAAACAATAACTGTGGTTTTGCCATCCCACGGTAAAAAATCTCTATTATTCAGGTTTTGGTAGTTTTTTCCGTAAAGAAAAACAGTAGTGTCTCCTGACTGTTGTGACACAAAAATATATCTGTTGAAATAGTCTTGTGTAGGCCCGACATCCCAGTGTGGTTTCGCAGTTCCACGGGTCAAATCGCTGTACTATCCAGTTTTGGGCCTTTGGTATCTAAAAAAAAAGCAGTTTGAGTGTGTCGCTCACTGTTCAGCCGCAAATATCTCTATTTAAAAAAGTGTGGTATACCCCAGTAAACAATAACTGTGGTTTTGCCATCCCACGGTAAAAAATCTCTATTATTCAGGTTTTTGTAGTTTTTTCCGTAAAGAAAAACAGTAGTGTCTCCTGACTGTTGTGACACAAAAATATATCTGTTGAAAATAGTCTTGTGTAGGCCCGACATCCCAGTGTGGTTTCGCAGTTCCACGGTTCAAATCGCTGTACTATCCAGTTTTGGGCCTTTGGTATCTAAAAAAAAAGCAGTTTGAGTGTGTCGCTCACTGTTCAGCCGCAAATATCTGTATTTAAAAAAGTGTGGTATACCCCAGTAAACAATAACTGTGGTTTTGCCATCCCACGGTAAAAAATCTCTATTATTCAGGTTTTGGTAGTTTTTTCCGTAAAGAAAAACAGTAGTGTCTCCTGACTGTTGTGACACAAAAATATATCTGTTGAAAATAGTCTTGTGTACGCCCGACATCCCAGTGTGGTTTCGCAGTTCCACGGGTCAAATCGCTGTACTATCCAGTTTTGGGCCTTTGGTATCTAAAAAAAAAGCAGTTTGAGTGTGTCGCTCACTGTTCAGCCGCAAATATCTCTATTTAAAAAAGTGTGGTATACCCCAGTAAACAATAACTGTGGTTTTGCCATCCCACGGTAAAAAATCTCTATTATTCAGGTTTTGGTAGTTTTTTCCGTAAAGAAAAACAGTAGCGTCTCCTGAATGTTGTGACACAAAAATATATCTGTTAAAAATAGTCTTGTGTAGGCCCGACATCCCAGTGTGGTTTCGCAGTTCCACGGGTCAAATCGCTGTACTATCCAGTTTTGGGCCTTTGGTATCTTAAAAAAAAAGCAGATTGAGTGTGTTGCTCACTGTTCAGCCGCAAATATCTCTATTTAAAAAAGTGTGGTATACCCCAGTAAACAATAACTGTGGTTTTGCCATCCCACGGTAAAAAATCTCTATTATTCAGCTTTTGGTAGTTTTTTCCGTAAAGAAAAACAGTAGTGTCTCCTGACTGTTGTGACACAAAAATATATCTGTTGAAAATAGACTTGTGTAGGCCCGACATCCCAGTGTGGTTTCGCAGTTCCACGAGTCAAATCGCAGTACTATCCAGTTTTGGGCCTTTGGTATCTAAAAAAAAAGCAGTTTGAGTGTGTCGCTCACTGTTCAGCCGCAAATATCTCTATTTAAAAAAGTGTGGTATACCCCAGTAAACAATAACTGTGGTTTTGCCATCCCACGGTAAAAAATCTCTATTATTCAGGTTTTGGTAGTTTTTTCCGTAAAGAAAAACAGTAGTGTCTCCTGACTGTTGTGACACAAAAATATATCGGTTGAAAATAGTCTTGAGTAGGCCCGACATCCCAGTGTGGTTTTGCAGTTCCACGGGTCAAATCGCTGTACTATAAAGTTTTGGGCCTTTGGTATCTAAAAAAAAAGCAGTTTGCGTGTGTCGCTCAATGTTCAGCCGCAAATATCTCTATTTAAAAAAGTGTGGTATACCCCAGTAAACTATAACTGTGGTTTTGCCATCCCACGGTAAAAAAAATCTCTATTATTCAGATTTTGGTAGTTTTTTCCGTAAAGAAAAACAGTAGTGTCTCCTGACTGTTGTGACACAAAAATATATCTGTTGAAAATAGTCTTCTGTAGGCCCGATATCCCAGTGTGGTTTCGCAGTTCCACGGGTCAAATCGCTGTACTATCCAGTTTTCGGCCTTTGGTATCTAAAAAAAAAGCAGTTTGAGTGTGTCGCTCACTGTTCAGCCACAAATATCTCTATTTAAAAAAGTGTGGTATACCCCAGTAAACAATAACTGTGGTTTTGCCATCCCACGGTAAAAAATCTCTATTATTCAGGTTTGTTAGTTTTTTCCGTAAAGAAGAACAGTAGTGTCTCCTGACTGTTGTGACTCAAAAATATATCTGTTGAAAATAGTCTTGTGTAGGCTCAACATCTCAGTGTGGTTTCGCAGTTCCACGGGTCAAATCACTGTACTATCCAGTTTTGGGCCTTTGATATCTAAAAAAAAAGCAGTTTGAGTGTGTCGCTCACTGTTCAGCCGCAAATATCTCTATTTAAAAAAGTGTGGTATACCCCAGTAAACAATAACGGTGGTTTTGCCATCCCACGGTAAAAAATCTCTATTATTCAGGTTTTGGTAGTTTTTTCCAGAAAGAAGAACAGCAGTGTCTCCTGACTGTTGTGACTCAAAAATATATCTGTTGAAAATAGTCTTGTGTAGGCTCGACATCTCAGTGTGGTTTCGCAGTTCCACGGGTCAAATCGCTGTACTATCCAGTTTTGGGCCTTTGGTATCTAAAAAAAAAGCAGTTTGAGTGTTTCGCTCACTGTTCAGCCGCAAATATCTCTATTTAAAAAAGTGAGGTATATCCCAGTAAACAATAACGGTGGGTTTGCCATCCCACGGTAAAAAATCTCTATTATTCAGCTTTTGGTAGTTTTTTCCGTAAAGAAAAACAGTAGTGTCTCCTGACTGTTGTGACACAAAAATATATCTGTTGAAAATAGTCTTCTGTAGGTCCGACATCCCAGTGTGGTTTCGCAGTTCCACGGGTCAAATCGCTGTACTATCCAGTTTTGGGCCTTTGATATCTAAAAAAAAGCAGTTTGAGTGTGTCGCTCACTGTTAAGCCACAAATATCTCTATTTAAAAAAGTGTGGTATACCCCATTAAACAATAACGGTGGTTTTGCCATCCCACGGTAAAAAATCTCTATTATTCAGGTTTTGGTAGTTTTTTCCGTAAAGAAGAACAATAGTGTCTCCTGACTGTTGTGACTCAAAAATATATCTGTTGAAAATAGTCTTGTGTAGGCTCGACATCTCAGTGTGGTTTCGCAGTTCCACGGGTCAAATCGCTGTACTATCCAGTTTTGGGCCTTTGGTATCTAAAAAAAAAGCAGTTTGAGTGTGTCGCTCACTGTTCAGCCGCAAATATCTCTATTTAAAAAAGTGTGGTATACCACAGTAAACAATAACGGTGGTTTTGCCATCCCACGGTAAAAAATCTCTATTATTCAGGTTTTGGTAGTTTTTTACGTAAAGAAAAACAGTAGTGTCTCCTGACTGTTGTGACACAAAAATATATCTGTTGAAAATAGTATTGTTTAGGCCCGACATCCCAGTGTGGTTTCGCAGTTCCATGGGTCAAATCGCTGTACTATCCAGTTTTGCGCCTTTGGTATCTAAAAAAAAAGCAGTTTGAGTGTGTCGCTCACTGTTCAGCCGCAAATATCTCTATTTAAAAAAGTGTGGTATACCCCAGTAAACAATAACTGTGGTTTTGCCATCCCACGGTAAAAAATCTCTATTATTCAGCTTTTGGTAGTTTTTTCCGTAAAGAAAAACAGTAGTGTCTTCTGACTGTTGTGACACAAAAATATATCTGTTGAAAATAGTCTTGTGTAGGCCCGACATCCCAGTGTGGTTTCGCAGTTCCACGGGTCAAATCGCTGTACTATCCAGTTTTGGGCCATTGGTATCTTAAAAAAAAAGCACTTTGAGTGTGTCGCTCACTGTTCAGCCGCAAATATCTGTATTTAATAAAGTGTGGTATACCCCAGTAAACAATAACGGTGGTTTTGCCATCCCACGGTAAAAAATCTCTATTATTCAGGTTTTGGTAGTTTTTTCCGTAAAGAAAAACAGTAGTGTCTCCTGACTGTTGTGACACAAAAATATATCTGTTGAAAATAGTCTGGTGTAGGCCCGACATCTCAGTGTGGTTTCGCAGTTCCACGGGTCAAATCGCTGTACTATCCAGTTTTGGGCCTTTGGTATCTAAAAAAAAAGCAGTTTGAGAGTGTCGCTCACTGTTCAGCCGCAAATATCTCTATTTAAAAAAGTGTGGTATACCCCAGTAAACAATAACTGTGGTTTTGCCATCCCACGGTAAAAAATCTCTATTATTCAGGTTTTGGTAGTTTTTTCCGTAAAGAAAAACAGTAGTGTCTCCTGACTGTTGTGACACAAAAATATATCTGTTGAAATAGTCTTGTGTAGGCCCGACATCCCAGTGTGGTTTCGCAGTTCCACGGGTCAAATCGCTGTACTATCCAGTTTTGGGCCTTTGGTATCTAAAAAAAAAGCAGTTTGAGTGTGTCGCTCACTGTTCAGCCGCAAATATCTCTATTTAAAAAAGTGTGGTATACCCCAGTAAACAATAACTGTGGTTTTGCCATCCCACGGTAAAAAATCTCTATTATTCAGGTTTTGGTATTTTTTTCCGTAAAGAAAAACAGTAGTGTCTCCTGACTGTTGTGACACAAAAATATATCTGTTGAAAATAGTCTTGTGAAGGCCCGACATCCCAGTGTGGTTTCGCAGTTCCACGGTTCAAATCGCTGTACTATCCAGTTTTGGGCCTTTGGTATCTAAAAAAAAAGCAGTTTGAGTGTGTCGCTCACTGTTCAGCCGCAAATATCTGTATTTAAAAAAGTGTGGTATACCCCAGTAAACAATAACTGTGGTTTTGCCATCCCACGGTAAAAAATCTCTATTATTCAGGTTTTGGTAGTTTTTTCCGTAAAGAAAAACAGTAGTGTCTCCTGACTGTTGTGACACAAAAATATATCTGTTGAAAATAGTCTTGTGTAGGCCCGACATCCCAGTGTGGTTTCGCAGTTCCATGGGTCAAATCGCTGTACTATCCAGTTTTGGGCCTTTGGTATCTAAAAAAAAAGCAGTTTGAGTGTGTCGCTCACTGTTCAGCCGTAAATATCTCTATTTAAAAAAGTGTGGTATACCCCAGTAAACAATAACTGTGGTTTTGCCATCCCACGGTAAAAAATCTCTATTATTCAGGTTTTGGTAGTTTTTTCCGTAAAGAAAAACAGTAGCGTCTCCTGAATGTTGTGACACAAAAATATATCTGTTAAAAATAGTCTTGTGTAGGCCCGACATCCCAGTGTGGTTTCGCAGTTCCACGGGTCAAATCGCTGTACTATCCAGTTTTGGGCCTTTGGTATCTAAAAAAAAAGCAGTTTGAGTGTGTCGCTCACTGCTCAGTTGCAAATATTTCGATTTAAAAAAGAGTGGTATACCCCAGTAAACAATAACTGTGGTTTTGCCATCCCACGGTAAAAAATCTCTATTATTCAGGTTTTGGTAGTTTTTTCCGTAAAGAAAAACAGTAGTGTCTCCTGACTGTTGTGACACAAAAATATATCTGTTGAAAATAGTCTTGTGTAGGCCCGACATCCCAGTGTGGTTTCGCAGTTCCACGGGTCAAATCGCTGTACTATCCAGTTTTGGGCCTTTGGTATCTTAAAAAAAAAGCAGATTGAGTGTGTTGCTCACTGTTCAGCCGCAAATATCTCTATTTAAAAAAGTGTGGTATACCCCAGTAAACAATAACTGTGGTTTTGCCATCCCACGGTAAAAAATCTCTATTATTCAGTTTTTGGTAGTTTTTTCCGTAAAGAAAAACAGTAGTGTCTCCTGACTGTTGTGACACAAAAATATATCTGTTGAAAATAGACATGTGTAGGCCCGACATCCCAGTGTGGTTTCGCAGTTCCACGAGTCAAATCGCAGTACTATCCAGTTTTGTGCCTTTGGTATCTAAAAAAAAAGCAGTTTGAGTGTGTCGCTCACTGTTCAGCCGCAAATATCTCTATTTAAAAAAGTGTGGTATACCCCAGTAAACAATAACTGTGGTTTTGCCATCCCCCGGTAAAAAATCTCTATTATTCAGCTTTTGGTAGTTTTTTCCATAAAGAAAAACAGTAGTGTCTTCTGACTGTTGTGACACAAAAATATATCTGTTGAAAATAGTCTTGTGTAGGCCCGACATCCCTGTGTGGTTTCGCAGTTTCACGGGTTAAATCGCTGTACTATCCAGTTTTGGGCCATTGGTATCTTAAAAAAAAAGCAGTTTGAGTGTGTCGCTCACTGTTCAGCCGCAAATATCTCTATTTAAAAAAGTGTGGTATACCCCAGTAAACAATAACGGTGGTTTTGCCATCCCACGGTAAAAAATCTCTATTATTCAGGTTTTGGTAGTTTTTTCCGTAAAGAAAAACAGTAGTGTCTCCTGACTGTTGTGACACAAAAATATATCTGTTGAAAATAGTCTTGTGTAGGCCTGACATCCCAGTGTGGTTTCGCAGTTCCACGGGTCAAATCGCTGTACTATCCAGTTTTGGGCCTTTGGTATCTAAAAAAAAAGCAGTTTGAGTGTGTCGCTCACTGTTCAGCCGCAAATATCTCTATTTAAAAAAGTGTGTTATACCCCAGTAAACAATAACTGTGGTTTTGCCATCCCACGGTAAAAAATCTCTATTATTCAGGTTTTGGTAGTTTTTTCCGTAAAGAAAAACAGTAGTGTCTCCTGACTGTTGTGACACAAAAATATATCTGTTGAAAATAGTCTTGTGTAGGCCCGACATCCCAGTGTGGTTTCGCAGTTCCACGGTTCAAATCGCTGTACTATCCAGTTTTGGGCCTTTGGTATCTAAAAAAAAAGCAGTTTGAGTGTGTCGCTCACTGTTCAGCCGCAAATATCTGTATTTAAAAAAGTGTGGTATACCCCAGTAAACAATAACTGTGGTTTTGCCATCCCACGGTAAAAAATCTCTATTATTCAGGTTTTGGTAGTTTTTTCCGTAAAGAAAAACAGTAGTGTCTCCTGACTGTTGTGACACAAAAATATATCTGTTGAAAATAGTCTTGTGTAGGCCCGACATCCCAGTGTGGTTTCGCAGTTCCACGGGTCAAATCGCTGTACTATCCAGTTTTGGGCCTTTGGTATCTAAAAAAAAAGAAGTTTGAGTGTGTCGCTCACTGTTCAGCCGCAAATATCTCTATTTAAAAAAGTGTGGTATACCCCAGTAAACAATAACTGTGGTTTTGCCATCCCACGGTAAAAAATCTCTATTATTCAGGTTTTGGTATTTTTTTCCGTAAAGAAAAACAGTAGTGTCTCCTGACTGTTGTGACACAAAAATATATCTGTTGAAAATAGTCTTGTGAAGGCCCGACATCCCAGTGTGGTTTCGCAGTTCCACGGTTCAAATCGCTGTACTATCCAGTTTTGGGCCTTTGGTATCTAAAAAAAAAGCAGTTTGAGTGTGTCGCTCACTGTTCAGCCGCAAATATCTGTATTTAAAAAAGTGTGGTATACCCCAGTAAACAATAACTGTGGTTTTGCCATCCCACGGTAAAAAATCTCTATTATTCAGGTTTTGGTAGTTTTTTCCGTAAAGAAAAACAGTAGTGTCTCCTGACTGTTGTGACACAAAAATATATCTGTTGAAAATAGTCTTGTGTAGGCCCGACATCCCAGTGTGGTTTCGCAGTTCCATGGGTCAAATCGCTGTACTATCCAGTTTTGGGCCTTTGGTATCTAAAAAAAAAGCAGTTTGAGTGTGTCGCTCACTGTTCAGCCGTAAATATCTCTATTTAAAAAAGTGTGGTATACCCCAGTAAACAATAACTGTGGTTTTGCCATCCCACGGTAAAAAATCTCTATTATTCAGGTTTTGGTAGTTTTTTCCGTAAAGAAAAACAGTAGCGTCTCCTGAATGTTGTGACACAAAAATATATCTGTTAAAAATAGTCTTGTGTAGGCCCGACATCCCAGTGTGGTTTCGCAGTTCCACGGGTCAAATCGCTGTACTATCCAGTTTTGGGCCTTTGGTATCTAAAAAAAAAGCAGTTTGAGTGTGTCGCTCACTGTTCAGTTGCAAATATTTCGATTTAAAAAAGAGTGGTATACCCCAGTAAACAATAACTGTGGTTTTGCCATCCCACGGTAAAAAATCTCTATTATTCAGGTTTTGGTAGTTTTTTCCGTAAAGAAAAACAGTAGTGTCTCCTGACTGTTGTGACACAAAAATATATCTGTTGAAAATAGTCTTGTGTAGGCCCGACATCCCAGTGTGGTTTCGCAGTTCCACGGGTCAAATCGCTGTACTATCCAGTTTTGGGCCTTTGGTATCTTAAAAAAAAAGCAGATTGAGTGTGTTGCTCACTGTTCAGCCGCAAATATCTCTATTTAAAAAAGTGTGGTATACCCCAGTAAACAATAACTGTGGTTTTGCCATCCCACGGTAAAAAATCTCTATTATTCAGTTTTTGGTAGTTTTTTCCGTAAAGAAAAACAGTAGTGTCTCCTGACTGTTGTGACACAAAAATATATCTGTTGAAAATAGACATGTGTAGGCCCGACATCCCAGTGTGGTTTCGCAGTTCCACGAGTCAAATCGCAGTACTATCCAGTTTTGTGCCTTTGGTATCTAAAAAAAAAGCAGTTTGAGTGTGTCGCTCACTGTTCAGCCGCAAATATCTCTATTTAAAAAAGTGTGGTATACCCCAGTAAACAATAACTGTGGTTTTGCCATCCCCCGGTAAAAAATCTCTATTATTCAGCTTTTGGTAGTTTTTTCCATAAAGAAAAACAGTAGTGTCTTCTGACTGTTGTGACACAAAAATATATCTGTTGAAAATAGTCTTGTGTAGGCCCGACATCCCTGTGTGGTTTCGCAGTTTCACGGGTTAAATCGCTGTACTATCCAGTTTTGGGCCATTGGTATCTTAAAAAAAAAGCAGTTTGAGTGTGTCGCTCACTGTTCAGCCGCAAATATCTCTATTTAAAAAAGTGTGGTATACCCCAGTAAACAATAACGGTGGTTTTGCCATCCCACGGTAAAAAATCTCTATTATTCAGGTTTTGGTAGTTTTTTCCGTAAAGAAAAACAGTAGTGTCTCCTGACTGTTGTGACACAAAAATATATCTGTTGAAAATAGTCTTGTGTAGGCCTGACATCCCAGTGTGGTTTCGCAGTTCCACGGGTCAAATCGCTGTACTATCCAGTTTTGGGCCTTTGGTATCTAAAAAAAAAGCAGTTTGAGTGTGTCGCTCACTGTTCAGCCGCAAATATCTCTATTTAAAAAAGTGTGTTATACCCCAGTAAACAATAACTGTGGTTTTGCCATCCCACGGTAAAAAATCTCTATTATTCAGGTTTTGGTAGTTTTTTCCGTAAAGAAAAACAGTAGTGTCTCCTGACTGTTGTGACACAAAAATATATCTGTTGAAAATAGTCTTGTGTAGGCCCGACATCCCAGTGTGGTTTCGCAGTTCCACGGTTCAAATCGCTGTACTATCCAGTTTTGGGCCTTTGGTATCTAAAAAAAAAGCAGTTTGAGTGTGTCGCTCACTGTTCAGCCGCAAATATCTGTATTTAAAAAAGTGTGGTATACCCCAGTAAACAATAACTGTGGTTTTGCCATCCCACGGTAAAAAATCTCTATTATTCAGGTTTTGGTAGTTTTTTCCGTAAAGAAAAACAGTAGTGTCTCCTGACTGTTGTGACACAAAAATATATCTGTTGAAAATAGTCTTGTGTAGGCCCGACATCCCAGTGTGGTTTCGCAGTTCCACGGGTCAAATCGCTGTACTATCCAGTTTTGGGCCTTTGGTATCTAAAAAAAAAGAAGTTTGAGTGTGTCGCTCACTGTTCAGCCGCAATTATTTCTATTTAAAAAAGTGTGGTATACCCCAGCAAACAATAACTGTGGTTTTGCCATCCCACGATAAAAAATCTCTATTATTCAGCTTTTGGTAGTTTTTTCCGTAAAGAAAAACAGTAGTGTCTCCTGACTGTTGTGACACAAAAATATATCTGTTGAAAAAAGTCTTGTGTAGGCCCGACATCCCAGTGTGGTTTCGCAGTTCCACGGGTCAAATCGCTGTACTATCCAGTTTTGGGCCTCTGGTATCTAAAAAAAAAGAAGTTTGAGTGTGTCGCTCACTGTTCAGCCGCAATTATTTCTATTTAAAAAAGTGTGGTATACCTCAGCAAACAATAACTGTGGTTTTGCCATCCCACGGTAAAAAATCTCTATTATTCAGGTTTTGGTAGTTTTTTCCGTAAAGAAAAACAGTAGTGTCTCCTGACTGTTGAGACACAAAAATATATCTGTTGAAAATAGTCTTGTGTAGGACCGACATCCCAGTGTGGTTTCGCAGTTCCACGTGTCAAATCGCTGTACTATCCAGTTTTGGGCCTTTGGTATCTAAAAAAAAAGCAGTTTGAGTGTGTCGCTCACTGTTCAGGCGCAAATATTTCTATTTAAAAAAGAGTGGTATAACCTAGTAAACAATAACTGTGGTTTTGCCATCCCACGGTAAAAAATCTCTATTATTCAGCTTTTGGTAGTTTTTTCCGTAAAGAAAAACAGTACTGTCTCCTGACTGTTATGACACGAAAATATATCTGTTGAAAATAGTCTTGTGTAGGCCCGACATCCCAGTGTGGTTTCGCAGTTCCACGGGTCAAATCGCTGTACTATCCAGTTTTGGGCCTTTGGTATAAAAAAAAAAGCAGTTTGAGTGTGTCGCTCACTGTTCAGCCGCAAATATCTCTATTTAAAAAAGTGTGGTATACACCAGTAAACAATAACTGTGGTTTTGCCATCCCACGGTAAAAAATCTCTATTATTCAGCCTTTGGTAGTTTTTTCCGTAAAGAAAAACAGTAGTGTCTCCTGACTGTTGTGACACAAAAATATATCTGTTGAAAATAGTCTTGTGTAGGCCCGACATCCCAGTGTGGTTTCACAGTTCCATGGTTCAAATCGCTGTACTATCCAGTTTTGGGCCTTTGGTATCTAAAAAAAAAGCAGTTTGAGTGTGTCGCTCACTGTTCAGCCGCAAATATCTGTATTTAAAAAAGTGTGGTATACCCCAGTAAACAATAACTGTGGTTTTGCCATCCCACGGTAAAAAATCTCTATTATTCAGGTTTTGGTAGTTTTTTCCGTAAAGAAAAACAGTAGTGTCTCCTGACTGTTGTGACACAAAAATATATCTGTTGAAAATAGTCTTGTGTAGGCCCGACATCCCAGTGTGGTTTCGCAGTTCCACGGGTCAAATCGCTGTACTATCCAGTTTTGGGCCTATGGTATCTAAAAAAAAAGCAGTTTGAGTGTGTCGCTCACTGTTCAGCCACAAAAATCTCTATTTAAAAAAGTGTGGTATACCCCAGTAAACAATAACTGTGGTTTTGCCATCCCACGGTAAAAAATCTCTATTATTCAGGTTTTGGTAGTTTTTTCCGTAAAGAAAAACAGTAGTGTCTCCTGACTGTTGTGACACAAAAATATATCTGTTGAAAATAGTCTTGTGCAGGCCCGACATCCCAGTGTGGTTTCGCAGTTCCACGGGTCAAATCGCTGTACTATCCAGTTTTGGGCCTTTGGTATCTTAAAAAAAAGCAGTTTGATTGTGTCGCTCACTGTTCAGCCGCAAATATCTCTATTTAAAAAAGTGTGGTATACCCCAGTAAACAATAACTGTGGTTTTGCCATCCCACGGTAAAAAATCTCTATTATTCAGCTTTTGGTAGTTTTTTCCGTAAAGAAAAACAGTAGTGTCTCCTGACTGTTGTGACACAAAAATATATCTGTTGAAAATAGTCTTGTGTAGGCCCGACATCCCAGTGTGGTTTCGCAGTTCCACGGGTCAAATCGCTGTACTATCCAGTTTTGGGCCTTTGGTATCTAAAAAAAAAGAAGTTTGAGTGTGTCGCTCACTGTTCAGCCGCAATTATTTCTATTTAAAAAAGTGTGGTATACCCCAGCAAACAATAACTGTGGTTTTGCCATCCCACGGTAAAGAATCTCTATTATTCAGCTTTTGGTAGTTTTTTCTGTAAAGAAAAACAGTAGTGTCTCCTGACTGTTGTGACACAAAAATATATCTGTTGAAAATAGTCTTGTGTAGGCCCGACAACCCAGTGTGGTTTCGCAGTTCCACGGGTCAAATCGCTGTACTATCCAGTTTTGGGCCTTTGGTATCTAAAAAAAAAGAAGTTTGAGTGTGTCGCTCACTGTTCAGCCGCAATTATTTCTATTTAAAAAAGTGTGGTATACCCCAGCAAACAATAACTGTGGTTTTGCCATCCCACGGTAAAAAATCTCTATTATTCAGGTTTTGGTAGTTTTTTCCGTAAAGAAAAACAGTAGTGTCTCCTGACTGTTGAGACACAAAAATATATCTGTTGAAAATAGTCTTGTGTAGGACCGACATCCCAGTGTGGTTTCGCAGTTCCACGTGTCAAATCGCTGTACTATCCAGTTTTGTGCCTTTGGTATCTAAAAAAAAAGCAGTTTGAGTGTGTCGCTCACTGTTCAGCCGCAAATATCTCTATTTAAAAAAGTGTGGTATACCCCAGTAAACAATAACTGTGGTTTTGCCATCCCACGGTAAAAAATCTCTATTATTCAGCTTTTGGTAGTTTTTTCTATAAAGAAAAACAGTAGTGTCTTCTGACTGTTGTGACACAAAAATATATCTGTTGAAAATAGTCTTGTGTAGGCCCGACATCCCTGTGTGGTTTCGCAGTTCCACGGGTTAAATCGCTGTACTATCCAGTTTTGGGCCATTGGTATCTTAAAAAAAAAGCAGTTTGAGTGTGTCGCTCACTGTTCAGCCGCAAATATCTCTATTTAAAAAAGTGTGGTATACCCCAGTAAACAATAACGGTGGTTTTGCCATCCCACGGTAAAAAATCTCTATTATTCAGGTTTTGGTAGTTTTTTCCGTAAAGAAAAACAGTAGTGTCTCCTGACTGTTGTGACACAAAAATATATCTGTTGAAAATAGTCTTGTGTAGGCCTGACATCCCAGTGTGGTTTCGCAGTTCCACGGGTCAAATCGCTGTACTATCCAGTTTTGGGCCTTTGGTATCTAAAAAAAAAGCAGTTTGAGTGTGTCGCTCACTGTTCAGCCGCAAATATCTCTATTTAAAAAAGTGTGTTATACCCCAGTAAACAATAACTGTGGTTTTGCCATCCCACGGTAAAAAATCTCTATTATTCAGGTTTTGGTAGTTTTTTCCGTAAAGAAAAACAGTAGTGTCTCCTGACTGTTGTGACACAAAAATATATCTGTTGAAAATAGTCTTGTGTAGGCCCGACATCCCAGTGTGGTTTCGCAGTTCCACGGTTCAAATCGCTGTACTATCCAGTTTTGGGCCTTTGGTATCTAAAAAAAAAGCAGTTTGAGTGTGTCGCTCACTGTTCAGCCGCAAATATCTGTATTTAAAAAAGTGTGGTATACCCCAGTAAACAATAACTGTGGTTTTGCCATCCCACGGTAAAAAATCTCTATTATTCAGGTTTTGGTAGTTTTTTCCGTAAAGAAAAACAGTAGTGTCTCCTGACTGTTGTGACACAAAAATATATCTGTTGAAAATAGTCTTGTGTAGGCCCGACATCCCAGTGTGGTTTCGCAGTTCCACGGGTCAAATCGCTGTACTATCCAGTTTTGGGCCTTTGGTATCTAAAAAAAAAGAAGTTTGAGTGTGTCGCTCACTGTTCAGCCGCAATTATTTCTATTTAAAAAAGTGTGGTATACCCCAGCAAACAATAACTGTGGTTTTGCCATCCCACGATAAAAAATCTCTATTATTCAGCTTTTGGTAGTTTTTTCCGTAAAGAAAAACAGTAGTGTCTCCTGACTGTTGTGACACAAAAATATATCTGTTGAAAAAAGTCTTGTGTAGGCCCGACATCCCAGTGTGGTTTCGCAGTTCCACGGGTCAAATCGCTGTACTATCCAGTTTTGGGCCTCTGGTATCTAAAAAAAAAGAAGTTTGAGTGTGTCGCTCACTGTTCAGCCGCAATTATTTCTATTTAAAAAAGTGTGGTATACCTCAGCAAACAATAACTGTGGTTTTGCCATCCCACGGTAAAAAATCTCTATTATTCAGGTTTTGGTAGTTTTTTCCGTAAAGAAAAACAGTAGTGTCTCCTGACTGTTGAGACACAAAAATATATCTGTTGAAAATAGTCTTGTGTAGGACCGACATCCCAGTGTGGTTTCGCAGTTCCACGTGTCAAATCGCTGTACTATCCAGTTTTGGGCCTTTGGTATCTAAAAAAAAAGCAGTTTGAGTGTGTCGCTCACTGTTCAGGCGCAAATATTTCTATTTAAAAAAGAGTGGTATAACCTAGTAAACAATAACTGTGGTTTTGCCATCCCACGGTAAAAAATCTCTATTATTCAGCTTTTGGTAGTTTTTTCCGTAAAGAAAAACAGTACTGTCTCCTGACTGTTATGACACGAAAATATATCTGTTGAAAATAGTCTTGTGTAGGCCCGACATCCCAGTGTGGTTTCGCAGTTCCACGGGTCAAATCGCTGTACTATCCAGTTTTGGGCCTTTGGTATCAAAAAAAAAGCAGTTTGAGTGTGTCGCTCATTGTTCAGCCGCAAATATCTCTATTTAAAAAAGTGTGGTATACACCAGTAAACAATAACTGTGGTTTTGCCATCCCACGGTAAAAAATCTCTATTATTCAGCCTTTGGTAGTTTTTTCCGTAAAGAAAAACAGTAGTGTCTCCTGACTGTTGTGACACAAAAATATATCTGTTGAAAATAGTCTTGTGTAGACCCGACATCCCAGTGTGGTTTCACAGTTCCATGGTTCAAATCGCTGTACTATCCAGTTTTGGGCCTTTGGTATCTAAAAAAAAAGCAGTTTGAGTGTGTCGCTCACTGTTCAGCCGCAAATATCTGTATTTAAAAAAGTGTGGTATACCCCAGTAAACAATAACTGTGGTTTTGCCATCCCACGGTAAAAAATCTCTATTATTCAGGTTTTGGTAGTTTTTTCCGTAAAGAAAAACAGTAGTGTCTCCTGACTGTTGTGACACAAAAATATATCTGTTGAAAATAGTCTTGTGTAGGCCCGACATCCCAGTGTGGTTTCGCAGTTCCACGGGTCAAATCGCTGTACTATCCAGTTTTGGGCCTTTGGTATCTAAAAAAAAAGCAGTTTGAGTGTGTCGCTCACTGTTCAGCCACAAAAATCTCTATTTAAAAAAGTGTGGTATACCCCAGTAAACAATAACTGTGGTTTTGCCATCCCACGGTAAAAAATCTCTATTATTCAGGTTTTGGTAGTTTTTTCCGTAAAGAAAAACAGTAGTGTCTCCTGACTGTTGTGACACAAAAATATATCTGTTGAAAATAGTCTTGTGCAGGCCCGACATCCCAGTGTGGTTTCGCAGTTCCACGGGTCAAATCGCTGTACTATCCAGTTTTGGGCCTTTGGTATCTTAAAAAAAAACAGTTTGATTGTGTCGCTCACTGTTCAGCCGCAAATATCTCTATTTAAAAAAGTGTGGTATACCCCAGTAAACAATAACTGTGGTTTTGCCATCCCACAGTAAAAAATCTCTATTATTCAGCTTTTGGTAGTTTTTTCCGTAAAGAAAAACAGTAGTGTCTCCTGACTGTTGTGACACAAAAATATATCTGTTGAAAATAGTCTTGTGTAGGCCCGACATCCCAGTGTGGTTTCGCAGTTCCACGGGTCAAATCGCTGTACTATCCAGTTTTGGGCCTTTGGTATCTAAAAAAAAAGAAGTTTGAGTGTGTCGCTCACTGTTCAGCCGCAATTATTTCTATTTAAAAAAGTGTGGTATACCCCAGCAAACAATAACTGTGGTTTTGCCATCCCACGGTAAAGAATCTCTATTATTCAGCTTTTGGTAGTTTTTTCTGTAAAGAAAAACAGTAGTGTCTCCTGACTGTTGTGACACAAAAATATATCTGTTGAAAATAGTCTTGTGTAGGCCCGACAACCCAGTGTGGTTTCGCAGTTCCACGGGTCAAATCGCTGTACTATCCAGTTTTGGGCCTTTGGTATCTAAAAAAAAAGAAGTTTGAGTGTGTCGCTCACTGTTCAGCCGCAATTATTTCTATTTAAAAAAGTGTGGTATACCCCAGCAAACAATAACTGTGGTTTTGCCATCCCACGGTAAAAAATCTCTATTATTCAGGTTTTGGTAGTTTTTTCCGTAAAGAAAAACAGTAGTGTCTCCTGACTGTTGAGACACAAAAATATATCTGTTGAAAATAGTCTTGTGTAGGACCGACATCCCAGTGTGGTTTCGCAGTTCCACGTGTCAAATCGCTGTACTATCCAGTTTTGGGCCTTTGATATCTAAAAAAAAAACAGTTTGAGTGTGTCGCTCACTGTTCAGGCGCAAATATTTCTATTTAAAAAAGAGTGGTATAACCTAGTAAACAATAACTGTGGTTTTGCCATCCCACGGTAAAAAATCTCTATTATTCAGCTTTTGGTAGTTTTTTCCGTAAAGAAAAACAGTAGTGTCTCCTGACTGTTGTGACACAAAATTAAATCTGTTGAAAATAGTCTTGTGTAGGCCCGACATCCCAGTGTGGTTTCACAGTTCCACGGGTCAAATCGCTGTACTATCCAGTTTTGGGCCTTTGGTATCTAAAAAAAAAGCAGTTTGAGTGTGTCGCTCACTGTTCAGCCACAAATATCTCTATTTAAAAAAGTGTGGTATACCCCAGTAAACAATAACTGTGGTTTTGCCATCCCACGGTAAAAAATCTCTATTATTCAGCTTTTGGTAGTTTTTTCCGTAAAGAAAAACAGTAGTGTCTCCTGACTGTTGTGACACAAAAATATATCTGTTGAAAATAGTCTTGTGTAGGCCCGACATCCCAGTGTGGTTTCGCAGTTCCACGGGTCAAATCGCTGTACTATCCAGTTTTGGGCCTTTGGTATCTAAAAAAAAAGAAGTTTGAGTGTGTCGCTCACTGTTCAGCCGCAATTATTTCTATTTAAAAAAGTGTGGTATACCCCAGCAAACAATAACTGTGGTTTTGCCATCCCACGGTAAAAAATCTCTATTATTCAGCTTTTGGTAGTTTTTTCCGTAAAGAAAAACAGTAGTGTCTCCTGACTGTTGTGACACAAAAATATATCTGTTGAAAATAGTCTTGTGTAGGCCCGACATCCCAGTGTGGTTTCGCAGTTCCACGGGTCAAATCGCTGTACTATCCAGTTTTGGGCCTTTGGTATCTAAAAAAAAAGAAGTTTGAGTGTGTCGCTCACTGTTCAGCCGCAATTATTTCTATTTAAAAAAGTGTGGTATACCCCAGCAAACAATAACTGTGGTTTTGCCATCCCACGGTAAAAAATCTCTATTATTCAGGTTTTGGTAGTTTTTTCCGTAAAGAAAAACAGTAGTGTCTCCTGACTGTTGAGACACAAAAATATATCTGTTGAAAATAGTCTTGTGTAGGACCGACATCCCAGTGTGGTTTCGCAGTTCCACCTGTCAAATCGCTGTACTATCCAGTTTTGGGCCTTTGGTATCTAAAAAAAAAACAGTTTGAGTGTGTCGCTCACTGTTCAGGCGCAAATATTTCTATTTAAAAAAGAGTGGTATAACCTAGTAAACAATAATTGTGGTTTTGCCATCCCACGGTAAAAAATCTCTATTATTCAGCCTTTGGTAGTTTTTTTCGTAAAGAAAAGCAGTAGTGTCTCCTGACTGTTGTGACACAAAAATATATCTGTTGAAAATAGTCTTGTGTAGGCCCGACATCCCAGTGTGGTTTCACAGTTCCATGGTTCAAATCGCTGTACTATCCAGTTTTGGGCCTTTGGTATCTAAAAAAAAAGCAGTTTGAGTGTGTCGCTCACTGTTCAGCCGCAAATATCTGTATTTAAAAAAGTGTGGTATACCCCAGTAAACAATAACTGTGGTTTTGCCATCCCACGGTAAAAAATCTCTATTATTCAGGTTTTGGTAGTTTTTTCCGTAAAGAAAAACAGTAGTGTCTCCTGACTGTTGTGACACAAAAATATATCTGTTGAAAATAGTCTTGTGTAGGCCCGACATCCCAGTGTGGTTTCGCAGTTCCACGGGTCAAATCGCTGTACTATCCAGTTTTGGGCCTTTGGTATCTAAAAAAAAAGCAGTTTGAGTGTGTCGCTCACTGTTCAGGCGCAAATATTTCTATTTAAAAAAGAGTGGTATAACCTAGTAAACAATAACTGTGGTTTTGCCATCCCACGGTAAAAAATCTCTATTATTCAGCTTTTGGTAGTTTTTTCCGTAAAGAAAAACAGTACTGTCTCCTGACTGTTATGACACGAAAATATATCTGTTGAAAATAGTCTTGTGTAGGCCCGACATCCCAGTGTGGTTTCGCAGTTCCACGGGTCAAATCGCTGTACTATCCAGTTTTGGGCCTTTGGTATCAAAAAAAAAGCAGTTTGAGTGTGTCGCTCACTGTTCAGCCGCAAATATCTCTATTTAAAAAAGTGTGGTATACACCAGTAAACAATAACTGTGGTTTTGCCATCCCACAGTAAAAAATCTCTATTATTCAGCCTTTGGTAGTTTTTTCCGTAAAGAAAAACAGTAGTGTCTCCTGACTGTTGTGACACAAAAATATATCTGTTGAAAATAGTCTTGTGTAGGCCCGACATCCCAGTGTGGTTTCACAGTTCCATGGTTCAAATCGCTGTACTATCCAGTTTTGGGCCTTTGGTATCTAAAAAAAAAGCAGTTTGAGTGTGTCGCTCACTGTTCAGCCGCAAATATCTGTATTTAAAAAAGTGTGGTATACCCCAGTAAACAATAACTGTGGTTTTGCCATCCCACGGTAAAAAATCTCTATTATTCAGCTTTTGGTAGTTTTTTCCGTAAAGAAAAACAGTAGTGTCTCCTGACTGTTGTGACACAAAAATATATCAGTTGAAAATAGTCTTGTGTAGGCCCGACATCCCAGTGTGGTTTCGCAGTTCCACGGGTCAAATCGCTGTACTATCCAGTTTTGGGCCTTTGGTATCTAAAAAAAAAGCAGTTTGAGTGTGTCGCTCACTGTTCAGCCACAAAAATCTCTATTTAAAAAAGTGTGGTATACCCCAGTAAACAATAACTGTGGTTTTGCCATCCCACGGTAAAAAATCTCTATTATTCAGGTTTTGGTAGTTTTTTCCATAAAGAAAAACAGTAGTGTCTCCTGACTGTTGTGACACAAAAATATATCTGTTGAAAATAGTCTTGTGCAGGCCCGACATCCCAGTGTGGTTTCGCAGTTCCACGGGTCAAATCGCTGTACTATCCAGTTTTGGGCCTTTGGTATCTTAAAAAAAAGCAGTTTGATTGTGTCGCTCACTGTTCAGCCGCAAATATCTCTTTTTAAAAAAGTGTGGTATACCCCAGTAAACAATAACTGTGGTTTTGCCATCCCACGGTAAAAAATCTCTTTTATTCAGCTTTTGGTAGTTTTTTCCGTAAAGAAAAACAGTAGTGTCTCCTGACTGTTGTGACACAAAAATATATCTGTTGAAAATAGTCTTGTGTAGGCCCGACATCCCAGTGTGGTTTCGCAGTTCCACGGGTCAAATCGCTGTACTATCCAGTTTTGGGCCTTTGGTATCTAAAAAAAAAGAAGTTTGAGTGTGTCGCTCACTGTTCAGCCGCAATTATTTCTATTTAAAAAAGTGTGGTATACCCCAGCAAACAATAACTGTGGTTTTGCCATCCCACGGAAAAGAATCTCTATTATTCAGCTTTTGGTAGTTTTTTCTGTAAAGAAAAACAGTAGTGTCTCCTGACTGTTGTGACACAAAAATATTTCTGTTGAAAATAGTCTTGTGTAGGCCCGACAACCCAGTGTGGTTTCGCAGTTCCACGGGTCAAATCGCTGTACTATCCAGTTTTGGGCCTTTGGTATCTAAAAAAAAAGAAGTTTGAGTGTGTCGCTCACTGTTCAGCCGCAATTATATCTATTTAAAAAAGTGTGGTATACCCCAGCAAACAATAACTGTGGTTTTGCCATCCCACGGTAAAAAATCTCTATTATTCAGGTTTTGGTAGTTTTTTCCGTAAAGAAAAACAGTAGTGTCTCCTGACTGTTGAGACACAAAAATATATCTGTTGAAAATAGTCTTGTGTAGGACCGACATCCCAGTGTGGTTTCGCAGTTCCACGTGTCAAATCGCTGTACTATCCAGTTTTGGGCCTTTGATATCTAAAAAAAAAACAGTTTGAGTGTGTCGCTCACTGTTCAGGCGCAAATATTTCTATTTAAAAAAGAGTGGTATAACCTAGTAAACAATAACTGTGGTTTTGCCATCCCACGGTAAAAAATCTCTATTATTCAGCTTTTGGTAGTTTTTTCCGTAAAGAAAAACAGTAGTGTCTCCTGACTGTTGTGACACAAAATTAAATCTGTTGAAAATAGTCTTGTGTAGGCCCGACATCCCAGTGTGGTTTCACAGTTCCACGGGTCAAATCGCTGTACTATCCAGTTTTGGGCCTTTGGTATCTAATAAAAAAGCAGTTTGATTGTGTCGCTCACTGTTCAGCGGCAAATATCTCTATTTAAAAAAGTGTGGTATACCCCAGTAAACAATAACTGTGGTTTTGCCATCCCACGGTAAAAAATCTCTATTATTCAGCTTTTGGTAGTTTTTTCCGTAAAGAAAAACAGTAGTGTCTCCTGACTGTTGTGACACAAAAATATATCTGTTGAAAATAGTCTTGTGTAGGCCCGACATCCCAGTGTGGTTTCGCAGTTCCACGGGTCAAATCGCTGTACTATCCAGTTTTGGGCCTTTGGTATCTAAAAAAAAAGCAGTTTGAGTGTGTCGCTCACTGTTCAGCCACAAATATCTCTATTTAAAAAAGTGTGGTATACCCCAGTAAACAATAACTGTGGTTTTGCCATCCCACGGTAAAAAATCTCTATTATTCAGCTTTTGGTAGTTTTTTCCGTAAAGAAAAACAGTAGTGTCTCCTGACTGTTGTGACACAAAAATATATCTGTTGAAAATAGTCTTGTGTAGGCCCGACATCCCAGTGTGGTTTCGCAGTTCCACGGGTCAAATCGCTGTACTATCCAGTTTTGGGCCTTTGGTATCTAAAAAAAAAGAAGTTTGAGTGTGTCGCTCACTGTTCAGCCGCAATTATTTCTATTTAAAAAAGTGTGGTATACCCCAGCAAACAATAACTGTGGTTTTGCCATCCCACGGTAAAAAATCTCTATTATTCAGCTTTTGGTAGTTTTTTCCGTAAAGAAAAACAGTAGTGTCTCCTGACTGTTGTGACACAAAAATATATCTGTTGAAAATAGTCTTGTGTAGGCCCGACATCCCAGTGTGGTTTCGCAGTTCCACGGGTCAAATCGCTGTACTATCCAGTTTTGGGCCTTTGGTATCTAAAAAAAAAGAAGTTTGAGTGTGTCGCTCACTGTTCAGCCGCAATTATTTCTATTTAAAAAAGTGTGGTATACCCCAGCAAACAATAACTGTGGTTTTGCCATCCCACGGTAAAAAATCTCTATTATTCAGGTTTTGGTAGTTTTTTCCGTAAAGAAAAACAGTAGTGTCTCCTGACTGTTGAGACACAAAAATATATCTGTTGAAAATAGTCTTGTGTAGGACCGACATCCCAGTGTGGTTTCGCAGTTCCACCTGTCAAATCGCTGTACTATCCAGTTTTGGGCCTTTGGTATCTAAAAAAAAAACAGTTTGAGTGTGTCGCTCACTGTTCAGGCGCAAATATTTCTATTTAAAAAAGAGTGGTATAACCTAGTAAACAATAATTGTGGTTTTGCCATCCCACGGTAAAAAATCTCTATTATTCAGCCTTTGGTAGTTTTTTTCGTAAAGAAAAGCAGTAGTGTCTCCTGACTGTTGTGACACAAAAATATATCTGTTGAAAATAGTCTTGTGTAGGCCCGACATCCCAGTGTGGTTTCACAGTTCCATGGTTCAAATCGCTGTACTATCCAGTTTTGGGCCTTTGGTATCTAAAAAAAAAGCAGTTTGAGTGTGTCGCTCACTGTTCAGCCGCAAATATCTGTATTTAAAAAAGTGTGGTATACCCCAGTAAACAATAACTGTGGTTTTGCCATCCCACGGTAAAAAATCTCTATTATTCAGGTTTTGGTAGTTTTTTCCGTAAAGAAAAACAGTAGTGTCTCCTGACTGTTGTGACACAAAAATATATCTGTTGAAAATAGTCTTGTGTAGGCCCAACATCCCAGTGTGGTTTCGCAGTTCCACGGGTCAAATCGCTGTACTATCCAGTTTTGGGCCTTTGGTATCTAAAAAAAAAGCAGTTTGAGTGTGTCGCTCACTGTTCAGCCACAAATATCTCTATTTAAAAAAGTGTGGTATACCCCAGTAAACAATAACTGTGGTTTTGCCATCCCACGGTAAAAAATCTCTATTATTCAGGTTTTGGTAGTTTTTTCCGTAAAGAAAAACAGTAGTGTCTCCTGACTGTTGTGACACAAAAATATATCTGTTGAAAATGGTCTTGTGTAGGCCCGACATCCCAGTGTGGTTTCGCAGTTCCACGGGTCAAATCGCTCTACTACCCAGTTTTGGGCCTTTGGTATCTGAAAAAAAAGCAGTTTGATTGTGTCGCTCACTGTTCAGCCGCAAATATCTCTATTTAAAAAAGTGTGGTATACCCCAGTAAACAATAACTGTGGTTTTGCCATCCCACGGTAAAAAATCTCTATTATTCAGCTTTTGGTAGTTTTTTCCGTAAAGAAAAACAGTAGTGTCTCCTGACTGTTGTGACACAAAAATATATCTGTTGAAAATAGTCTTGTGTAGGCCCGACATCCCAGTGTGGTTTTGCAGTTCCACGGGTCAAATCGCTGTACTATCCAGTTTTGGGCCTTTGTTATCTAGAAAAAAGCAGTTTGAGTGTGTCGCTCACTGTTCAGCCGCAAATATTTCTATTTAAAAAAGTGTGGTATACCCCAGTAAACAATAACTGTGGTTTTGCCATCCCACGGTAAAAAAATCTCTATTATTCAGGTTTTGGTAGTTTTTTCCGTAAAGAAAAACAGTAGTGTCTCCTGACTGTTGTGACACAAAAATATATCTGTTGAAAATAGTCTTGTGTAGGCCCGACATCCCAGTGTGGTTTTGCAGTTCCACGGGTCAAATCGCTGTACTATCCAGTTTTGGGCCTTTGGTATCTAAAAAAAAAGCAGTTTGAGTGTGTCGCTCACTGTTCAGGCGCAAATATTTCTATTTAAAAAAGAGTGGTATAACCTAGTAAACAATAACTGTGGTTTTGCCATCCCATGGTAAAAAATCTCAATTATTCAGCTTTTGGTAGTTTTTTCCATAAAGAAAAACAGTAGTGTCTCCTGACTGTTGTGACACGAAAATATATCTGTTGAAAATAGTCTTGTGTAGGCCCGACATCCCAGTGTGGTTTCGCAGTTCCTCTTGTCAAATCGCTGTACTATCCAGTTTTGGGCCTTTGGTATCTAAAAAAAAACCAGTTTGAGTGTGTCGCTCACTGTTCAGCCGCAAATATTTCTATTTAAAAAAGAGTGGTATAACCTAGTAAACAATAACTGTGGTTTTGCCATCCCACGGTAAAAAATCTCTATTATTCAGCTTTTGGTAGTTTTTTCCGTAAAGAAAAACAGTAGTGTCTCCTGACTGTTATGACACGAAAATATATCTGTTGAAAATAGTCTTGTGTAGGCCCGACATCCCAGTGTGGTTTCGCAGTTCCACGGGTCAAATCGCTGTACTATCCAGTTTTGGGCCTTTGGTATCTAAAAAAAAAGCAGTTTGAGTGTGTCGCTCACTGTTCAGCCGCAAATATCTCTATTTAAAAAAGTGTGGTATACACCAGTAAACAATAACTGTGGTTTTGCCATCCCACGGTAAAAAATCTCTATTATTCAGCCTTTGGTAGTTTTTTACGTAAAGAAAAACAGTAGTGTCTCCTGACTGTTGTGACACAAAAATATATCTGTTGAAAATAGTCTTGTGTAGGCCCGACATCCCAGTGTGGTTTCACAGTTCCATAGTTCAAATCGCTGTACTATCCAGTTTTGGGCCTTTGGTATCTAAAAAAAAAGCAGTTTGAGTGTGTCGCTCACTGTTCAGCCGCAAATATCTGTATTTAAAAAAGTGTGGTATACCCCAGTAAACAATAACTGTGGTTTTGCCATCCCACGGTAAAAAATCTCTATCATTCAGGTTTTGGTAGTTTTTTCCGTAAAGAAAAACAATAGTGTCTCCTGACTGTTGTGACACAAAAATATATCTGTTGAAAATAGTCTTGTGTAGGCCCGACATCCCAGTGTGGTTTCGCAGTTCCACGGGTCAAATCGCTGTACTATCCAGTTTTGGGCCTTTGGTATCTTAAAAAAAAGCAGTTTGATTGTGTCGCTCACTGTTCAGCCGCAAATATCTCTATTTAAAAAATGTGGTATACCCCAGTAAACAATAACTGTGGTTTTGCCATCCCACGGTAAAAAATCTCTATTATTCAGCTTTTGGTAGTTTTTTCCGTAAAGAAAAACAGTAGTGTCTCCTGACTGTTGTGACACAAAAATATATCTGTTGAAAATAGTCTTGTGTAGGCCCGACATCCCAGTGTGGTTTTGCAGTTCCACGGGTCAAATCGCTGTACTATCCAGTTTTGGGCCTTTGGTATCTAAAAAAAAAGCAGTTTGAGTGTGTCGCTCACTGTTCAGCCGCAAATATTTCTATTTAAAAAAGTGTGGTATACCCCAGTAAACAATAACTGTGGTTTTGCCATCCCACGGTAAAAAATCTCTATTATTCAGGTTTTGGTAGTTTTTTCCGTAAAGAAAAACAGCAGTGTCTCCTGACTGTTGTGACACAAAAATATATCTGTTGAAAATAGTCTTGTGTAGGCCCGACATCCCAGTGTGGTTTTGCAGTTCCACGGGTCAAATCGCTGTACTATCCAGTTTTGGGCCTTTGGTATCTAAAAAAATAGCAGTTTGAGTGTGTCGCTCACTGTTCAGGCGCAAATATTTCTATTTAAAAAAGAGTGGTATAACCTAGTAAACAATAACTGTGGTTTTGCCATCCCATGGTAAAAAATCTCAATTATTCAGCTTTTGGTAGTTTTTTCCATAAAGAAAAACAGTAGTGTCTCCTGACTGTTGTGACACGAAAATATATCTGTTGAAAATAGTCTTGTGTAGGCCCGACATCCCAGTGTGGTTTCGCAGTTCCTCTTGTCAAATCGCTGTACTATCCAGTTTTGGGCCTTTGGTATCTAAAAAAAAACCAGTTTGAGTGTGTCGCTCACTGTTCAGCCGCAAATATTTCTATTTAAAAAAGAGTGGTATAACCTAGTAAACAATAACTGTGGTTTTGCCATCCCACGGTAAAAAATCTCTATTATTCAGCTTTTGGTAGTTTTTTCCGTAAAGAAAAACAGTAGTGTCTCCTGACTGTTATGACACGAAAATATATCTGTTGAAAATAGTCTTGTGTAGGCCCGACATCCCAGTGTGGTTTCGCAGTTCCACGGGTCAAATCGCTGTACTATCCAGTTTTGGGCCTTTGGTATCTAAAAAAAAAGCAGTTTGAGTGTGTCGCTCACTGTTCAGCCGCAAATATCTCTATTTAAAAAAGTGTGGTATACACCAGTAAACAATAACTGTGGTTTTGCCATCCCACGGTAAAAAATCTCTATTATTCAGCCTTTGGTAGTTTTTTACGTAAAGAAAAACAGTAGTGTCTCCTGACTGTTGTGACACAAAAATATATCTGTTGAAAATAGTCTTGTGTAGGCCCGACATCCCAGTGTGGTTTCACAGTTCCATAGTTCAAATCGCTGTACTATCCAGTTTTGGGCCTTTGGTATCTAAAAAAAAAGCAGTTTGAGTGTGTCGCTCACTGTTCAGCCGCAAATATCTGTATTTAAAAAAGTGTGGTATACCCCAGTAAACAATAACTGTGGTTTTGCCATCCCACGGTAAAAAATCTCTATCATTCAGGTTTTGGTAGTTTTTTCCGTAAAGAAAAACAATAGTGTCTCCTGACTGTTGTGACACAAAAATATATCTGTTGAAAATAGTCTTGTGTAGGCCCGACATCCCAGTGTGGTTTCGCAGTTCCACGGGTCAAATCGCTGTACTATCCAGTTTTGGGCCTTTGGTATCTTAAAAAAAAGCAGTTTGATTGTGTCGCTCACTGTTCAGCCGCAAATATCTCTATTTAAAAAATGTGGTATACCCCAGTAAACAATAACTGTGGTTTTGCCATCCCACGGTAAAAAATCTCTATTATTCAGCTTTTGGTAGTTTTTTCCGTAAAGAAAAACAGTAGTGTCTCCTGACTGTTGTGACACAAAAATATATCTGTTGAAAATAGTCTTGTGTAGGCCCGACATCCCAGTGTGGTTTTGCAGTTCCACGGGTCAAATCGCTGTACTATCCAGTTTTGGGCCTTTGGTATCTAAAAAAAAAGCAGTTTGAGTGTGTCGCTCACTGTTCAGCCGCAAATATTTCTATTTAAAAAAGTGTGGTATACCCCAGTAAACAATAACTGTGGTTTTGCCATCCCACGGTAAAAAATCTCTATTATTCAGGTTTTGGTAGTTTTTTCCGTAAAGAAAAACAGCAGTGTCTCCTGACTGTTGTGACACAAAAATATATCTGTTGAAAATAGTCTTGTGTAGGCCCGACATCCCAGTGTGGTTTTGCAGTTCCACGGGTCAAATCGCTGAACTATCCAGTTTTGGGCCTTTGGTATCTAAAAAAATAGCAGTTTGAGTGTGTCGCTCACTGTTCAGGCGCAAATATTTCTATTTAAAAAAGAGTGGTATAACCTAGTAAACAATAACTGTGGTTTTGCCATCCCACGGTAAAAAATCTCTATTATTCAGGTTTTGGTAGTTTTTTCCGTAAAGAAAAACAGTAGTGTCTCCTGACTGTTGTGACACGAAAATATATCTGTTGAAAATAGTCTTGTGTAGGCCCGACATCCCAGTGTGGTTTCGCAGTTCCACGGGTTAAATTGCTGTACTATCCAGTTTTGGGCCTTTGGTATCTAAAAAAAAAGCAGTTTGAGCGTGCCGCTCACTGTTCAGCCGCAAATATCTCTATTTAAAAAAGTTTGGTATACCCCAGTAAACAATAACTGTGGTTTTGCCATCCGACGGTAAAAAATCTCTATTATTCAGCTTTTGGTATTTTTTTCCGTAAAGAAAAACAGTAGTGTCTCCTGACTGTTGTGACACAAAAATATATCTGTTGAAAATAGTCTTGTGTAGGCCCGACATCCCAGTGTGGTTTCGCAGTTCCATGGTTCAAATCGCTGTACTATCCAGTTTTGGGCCTTTGGTATCTAAAAAAAAAGCAGTTTGAGTGTGTCGCTCACTGTTCAGCCGCAAATATCTGTATTTAAAAAAGTGTGGTATACCCCAGTAAACAATAACTGTGGTTTTGCCATCCCACGGTAAAAAATCTCTATTATTCAGCTTTTGGTAGTTTTTTCCGTAAAGAAAAACAGTAGTGTCTCCAGACTGTTGTGACACAAAAATATATCTGTTGATAATAGTCTTGTGTAGGCCCGACATCCCAGTGTGGTTTCGCAGTTCCACGGGTCAAATCGCTGTACTATCCAGTTGTGGGCCTTTGGTATCTAAAAAAAAAGCAGTTTGAGTGTGTCGCTCACTGTTCAGCCGCAAATATTTCTATTTAAAAAAGTGTGGTATACCCCAGTAAACAATAACTGTGGTTTTGCCATCCCATGGTAAAAAATCTCTATTATTCAGGTTTTGGTAGTTTTTTTCCGTAAAGAAAAACAGTAGTGTCTCCTGACTGTTGAGACACAAAAATATATCTGTTGAAAATAGTCTTGTGTAGGCCCGACATCCCAGTGTGGTTTCGCAGTTCCACGGGTCAAATCACTGTACTTTCCAGTTTTGGGCCTTTGGTATCTAAAAAAAAAGCAGTTTGAGTGTGTCATTCACTGTTCAGCCGCAAATATCTCTATTTAAAAAAGTGTGGTATACCCGAGTAAACAATAACTGTGGTTTTGCCATCCCATGGTAAAAAATCTCTATTATTCAGGTTTTGGTAGTTTTTTCCGTAAAGAAAAACAGTAGTGTCTCCTGACTGTTGTGACTCAAAAATATATCTGTTGAAAATAGTCTTGTGTAGGCCCGACATCCCAGTGTGGTTTCGCAGTTCTACGGGTCAAATCGCTGTACTATCCAGTTTTGTGCCTTTGGTATCTTAAAAAAAAAGCAGTTTGAGTGTGTCGCTCACTGTTCAGCCGCAAATATCTCTATTTAAAAAAGTTTGGTATACCCTAGTAAACAATAACTGTGGTTTTGCCATCCCACGGTAAAAAAATCTCTATTATTCAGCTTTTGGTAGTTTTTTCCGTAAAGAAAAACAGTAGTGTCTCCTGACTGTTGTGACGCAAAAATATATCTGTTGAAAATAGTCTTGTGTAGTCCCGACATCCCAGTGTGGTTTCGCAGTTCCACGGTTCAAATCGCTGTACTATCCAGTTTTGGGCCTTTGGTATCTAAAAAAAAAGCAGTTTGAGTGTGTCGCTCACTGTTCAGCCGCAAATATCTGTATTTAAAAAAGTGTGGTATACCCCAGTAAACAATAACTGTGGTTTTCCCATCCCACGGTAAAAAATCTCTATTATTCAGGTTTTGGTTGTTTTTTCCGTAAAGAAAAACAGTAGTGTCTCCTGACTGTTGTGACACAAAAATATATCTGTTGAAAATAGTCTTGTGTAGGCCCGACATCCCAGTGTGGTTTCGCAGTTCCACAGGTCAAATCGCTGTACTATCCAGTTTTGGGCCTTTGGTATCTAAAAAAAAGCAGTTTGAGTGTGTCGCTCACTGTTCAGCCGCAAATATCTCTATTTAAAAAAGTGTGGTATACCCCAGTGAACAATAACTGTGGTTTTGCCATCCCACGGTAAAAAAATCTCTATTATTCAGGTTTTGGTAGTTTTTTCCGTAAAGAAAAACAGTAGTGTCTCGTGACTGTGGTGACACAAAAATATATCTGTTGAAAATAGTGTTGTGTAGGCCCGACATCCCAGTGTGGTTTCGCAGTTCCACGGGTCAAGTCGCTATACTATCCAGTTTTGGGCCTTTGGTATCTAAAAAAAAAGCAGTTTGAGTGTGTCGCTCACTGTTCAGCCGCAAATATTTCTATTTAAAAAAGTGTGGTATACCCCAGTAAACAATAACTGTGGTTTTGCCATCCTACGGTAAAAAATCTCTATTATTCAGCTTTGGTAGTTTTTTCCGTAAAGAAAAACAGTAGTGTCTCCTGACTGTTGTGACACAAAAATATATCTGTTGAAAATAGTCTTGTGTAGGCCCGACATTCCAGTGTGGCTTCGCAGTTCCACGGGTCAAATCGCTGTACTATCCAGTTCTGGGCCTTTGATATCTAAAAAAAAAGAAGTTTGAGTGTGTCGCTCACTGTTCAGGCGCAAATATTTCTATTTAAAAAAGAGTGGTATAACCTAGTAAACAATAACTGTGGTTTTGCCATCCCACGGTAAAAAATCTCTATTATTCAGCTTTTGGTAGTTTTTTCCGTAAAGAAAAACAGTAGTGTCTCCTGACTGTTGTGACACAAAAATAAATCTGTTGAAAATAGTCTTGTGTAGGCCCGACATCCCAGTGTGGTTTCACAGTTCCACGGGTCAAATCGCTGTACTATCCAGTTTTGGGCCTTTGGTATCTTAAAAAAAAGCAGTTTGATTGTGTCGCTCACTGTTCAGCCGCAAATATCTCTATTTAAAAAAGTGTGGTATACCCCAGTAAACAATAACTGTGGTTTTGCCATCCCACGGTAAAAAATCTCTATTATTCAGCTTTTGGTAGTTTTTTCCGTAAAGAAAAACAGTAGTGTCTCCTGACTGTTGTGACACAAAAATATATCTGTTGAAAATAGTCTTGTGTAGGCCCGACATCCCAGTGTGGTTTCGCAGTTCCACGGGTCAAATCGCTGTACTATCCAGTTTTGGGCCTTTGGTATCTAAAAAAAAAGAAGTTTGAGTGTGTCGCTCACTGTTCAGCCGCAACTATTTCTATTTAAAAAAGTGTGGTATACCCCAGCAAACAATAACTGTGGTTTTGCCATCCCACGGTAAAAAATCTCTATTATTCAGCTTTTGGTAGTTTTTTCCGTAAAGAAAAACAGTAGTGTCTCCTGACTGTTGTGACACAAAAATATATCTGTTGAAAATCGTCTTGTGTAGGCCCGACATCCCAGTGTGGTTTCGCAGTTCCACGGGTCAAATCGCTGTACTATCCAGTTTTGGGCCTTTGGTATCTAAAAAAAAAGAAGTTTGAGTGTGTCGCTCACTGTTCAGCCGCAATTATTTCTATTTAAAAAAGTGTGGTATACCCCAGCAAACAATAACTGTGGTTTTGCCATCCCACGGTAAAAAATCTCTATTATTCAGGTTTTGGTAGTTTTTTCCGTAAAGAAAAACAGTAGTGTCTCCTGACTGTTGAGACACAAAAATATATCTGTTGAAAATAGTCTTGTGTAGGACCGACATCCCAGTGTGGTTTCGCAGTTCCACGTGTCAAATCGCTGTACTATCCAGTTTTGGGCCTTTGGTATCTAAAAAAAAAACAGTTTGAGTGTGTCGCTCACTGTTCAGGCGCAAATATTTCTATTTAAAAAAGAGTGGTATAACCTAGTAAACAATAACTGTGGTTTTGCCATCCCACGGTAAAAAATCTCTATTATTCAGCCTTTGGTAGTTTTTTTCGTAAAGAAAAACAGTAGTGTCTCCTGACTGTTGTGACACAAAAATATATCTGTTGAAAATAGTCTTGTGTAGGCCCGACATCCCAGTGTGGTTTCGCAGTTCCACGGGTCAAATCGCTGTACTATCCAGTTTTGGGCCTTTGGTATCTGAAAAAAAACAGTTTGATTGTGTCGCTCACTGTTCAGCCGCAAATATCTGTATTTAAAAAAGTGTGGTATACCCCAGTAAACAATAACTGTGGTTTTGCCATCCCATGGTAAAAAATCTCTATTATTCAGCTTTTGGTAGTTTTTTACGTAAAGAAAAACAGTAGTGTCTCCTGACTGTTGTGACACAAAAATATATCTGTTGAAAATAGTCTTTTGTAGGCCCGACATCCCAGTGTGGTTTTGCAGTTCCACGGGTCAAATCGTTGTACTATCCAGTTTTGGGCCTTTGGTATCTAAAAAAAAAGCAGTTTGAGTGTGTCGCTCACTGTTCAGCCGCAAATATTTCTAATTAAAAAAGTGTGGTATACCCCAGTAAACAATAACTGTGGTTTTGCCATCCCACGGTAAAAAAATCTCTATTATTCAGGTTTTGGTAGTTTTTTCCGTAAAGAAAAACAATAGTGTCTCCTGACTGTTGTGACACAAAAATATATCTGTTGAAAATAGTCTTGTGTAGGCCCGACATCCCAGTGTGGTTTTGCAGTTCCACGGGTCAAATCGCTGTACTATCCAGTTTTGGGCCTTTGGTATCTAAAAAAAAAGCAGTTTGAGTGTGTCGCTCACTGTTCAGGCGCAAATATTTCTATTTAAAAAAGAGTGGTATAACCTAGTAAACAATAACTGTGGTTTTGCCATCCCACGGTAAAAAATCTCAATTATTCAGCTTTTGATAGTTTTTTCCATAAAGAAAAACAGTAGTGTCTCCTGACTGTTGTGACACGAAAATATATCTGTTGAAAATAGTCTTGTGTAGGCCCGACATCCCAGTGTGGTTTCGCAGTTCCACGTGTCAAATCGCTGTACTATCCAGTTTTGGGCCTTTGGTATCTAAAAAAAACCAGTTTGAGTGTGTCGCTCACTGTTCAGCCGCAATTATTTCTATTTAAAAAAGTGTGGTATACCCCAGCAAACAATAACTGTGGTTTTGCCATCCCACGGTAAAAAATCTCTATTATTCAGGTTTTGGTAGTTTTTCCTTAAAGAAAAACAGTAGTGTCTCCTGACTGTTGAGACACAAAAATATATCTGTTGAAAATAGTCTTGTGTAGGACCGACATCCCAGTGTGGTTTCGCAGTTCCACCTGTCAAATCGCTGTACTATCCAGTTTTGGGCCTTTGGTATCTAAAAAAAAAACAGTTTGAGTGTGTCGCTCACTGTTCAGGCGCAAATATTTCTATTTAAAAAAGAGTGGTATAACCTAGTAAACAATAATTGTGGTTTTGCCATCCCACGGTAAAAAATCTCTATTATTCAGCCTTTGGTAGTTTTTTTCGTAAAGAAAAGCAGTAGTGTCTCCTGACTGTTGTGACACAAAAATATATCTGTTGAAAATAGTCTTGTGTAGGCCCGACATCCCAGTGTGGTTTCACAGTTCCATGGTTCAAATCGCTGTACTATCCAGTTTTGGGCCTTTGGTATCTAAAAAAAAAGCAGTTTGAGTGTGTCGCTCACTGTTCAGCCGCAAATATCTGTATTTAAAAAAGTGTGGTATACCCCAGTAAACAATAACTGTGGTTTTGCCATCCCACGGTAAAAAATCTCTATTATTCAGGTTTTGGTAGTTTTTTCCGTAAAGAAAAACAGTAGTGTCTCCTGACTGTTGTGACACAAAAATATATCTGTTGAAAATAGTCTTGTGTAGGCCCAACATCCCAGTGTGGTTTCGCAGTTCCACGGGTCAAATCGCTGTACTATCCAGTTTTGGGCCTTTGGTATCTAAAAAAAAAGCAGTTTGAGTGTGTCGCTCACTGTTCAGCCACAAATATCTCTATTTAAAAAAGTGTGGTATACCCCAGTAAACAATAACTGTGGTTTTGCCATCCCACGGTAAAAAATCTCTATTATTCAGGTTTTGGTAGTTTTTTCCGTAAAGAAAAACAGTAGTGTCTCCTGACTGTTGTGACACAAAAATATATCTGTTGAAAATGGTCTTGTGTAGGCCCGACATCCCAGTGTGGTTTCGCAGTTCCACGGGTCAAATCGCTCTACTACCCAGTTTTGGGCCTTTGGTATCTGAAAAAAAAGCAGTTTGATTGTGTCGCTCACTGTTCAGCCGCAAATATCTCTATTTAAAAAAGTGTGGTATACCCCAGTAAACAATAACTGTGGTTTTGCCATCCCACGGTAAAAAATCTCTATTATTCAGCTTTTGGTAGTTTTTTCCGTAAAGAAAAACAGTAGTGTCTCCTGACTGTTGTGACACAAAAATATATCTGTTGAAAATAGTCTTGTGTAGGCCCGACATCCCAGTGTGGTTTTGCAGTTCCACGGGTCAAATCGCTGTACTATCCAGTTTTGGGCCTTTGTTATCTAAAAAAAAAGCAGTTTGAGTGTGTCGCTCACTGTTCAGCCGCAAATATTTCTATTTAAAAAAGTGTGGTATACCCCAGTAAACAATAACTGTGGTTTTGCCATCCCACGGTAAAAAAATCTCTATTATTCAGGTTTTGGTAGTTTTTTCCGTAAAGAAAAACAGTAGTGTCTCCTGACTGTTGTGACACAAAAATATATCTGTTGAAAATAGTCTTGTGTAGGCCCGACATCCCAGTGTGGTTTCGCAGTTCCTCTTGTCAAATCGCTGTACTATCCAGTTTTGGGCCTTTGGTATCTAAAAAAAAACCAGTTTGAGTGTGTCGCTCACTGTTCAGCCGCAAATATTTCTATTTAAAAAAGAGTGGTATAACCTAGTAAACAATAACTGTGGTTTTGCCATCCCACGGTAAAAAATCTCTATTATTCAGCTTTTGGTAGTTTTTTCCGTAAAGAAAAATAGTAGTGTCTCCTGACTGTTATGACACGAAAATATATCTGTTGAAAATAGTCTTGTGTAGGCCCGACATCCCAGTGTGGTTTCGCAGTTCCACGGGTCAAATCGCTGTACTATCCAGTTTTGGGCCTTTGGTATCTAAAAAAAAAGCAGTTTGAGTGTGTCGCTCACTGTTCAGCCGCAAATATCTCTATTTAAAAAAGTGTGGTATACACCAGTAAACAATAACTGTGGTTTTGCCATCCCACGGTAAAAAATCTCTATTATTCAGCCTTTGGTAGTTTTTTACGTAAAGAAAAACAGTAGTGTCTCCTGACTGTTGTGACACAAAAATATATCTGTTGAAAATAGTCTTGTGCAGGCCCGACATCCCAGTGTGGTTTCACAGTTCCATAGTTCAAATCGCTGTACTATCCAGTTTTGGGCCTTTGGTATCTAAAAAAAAAGCAGTTTGAGTGTGTCGCTCACTGTTCAGCCGCAAATATCTGTATTTAAAAAAGTGTGGTATACCCCAGTAAACAATAACTGTGGTTTTGCCATCCCACGGTAAAAAATCTCTATCATTCAGGTTTTGGTAGTTTTTTCCGTAAAGAAAAACAATAGTGTCTCCTGACTGTTGTGACACAAAAATATATCTGTTGAAAATAGTCTTGTGTAGGCCCGACATCCCAGTGTGGTTTCGCAGTTCCACGGGTCAAATCGCTGTACTATCCAGTTTTGGGCCTTTGGTATCTTAAAAAAAAGCAGTTTGATTGTGTCGCTCACTGTTCAGCCGCAAATATCTCTATTTAAAAAATGTGGTATACCCCAGTAAACAATAACTGTGGTTTTGCCATCCCACGGTAAAAAATCTCTATTATTCAGCTTTTGGTAGTTTTTTCCGTAAAGAAAAACAGTAGTGTCTCCTGACTGTTGTGGCACAAAAATATATCTGTTGAAAATAGTCTTGTGTAGGCCCGACATCCCAGTGTGGTTTTGCAGTTCCACGGGTCAAATCGCTGTACTATCCAGTTTTGGGCCTTTGGTATCTAAAAAAAAAGCAGTTTGAGTGTGTCGCTCACTGTTCAGGCGCAAATATTTCTATTTAAAAAAGAGTGGTATAACCTAGTAAACAATAACTGTGGTTTTGCCATCCCACGGTAAAAAATCTCAATTATTCAGCTTTTGATAGTTTTTTCCATAAAGAAAAACAGTAGTGTCTCCTGACTGTTGTGACACGAAAATATATCTGTTGAAAATAGTCTTGTGTAGGCCCGACATCCCAGTGTGGTTTCGCAGTTCCACGTGTCAAATCGCTGTACTATCCAGTTTTGGGCCTTTGGTATCTAAAAAAAACCAGTTTGAGTGTGTCGCTCACTGTTCAGCCGCAATTATTTCTATTTAAAAAAGTGTGGTATACCCCAGCAAACAATAACTGTGGTTTTGCCATCCCACGGTAAAAAATCTCTATTATTCAGGTTTTGGTAGTTTTTTCCGTAAAGAAAAACAGTAGTGTCTCCTGACTGTTGAGACACAAAAATATATCTGTTGAAAATAGTCTTGTGTAGGACCGACATCCCAGTGTGGTTTCGCAGTTCCACCTGTCAAATCGCTGTACTATCCAGTTTTGGGCCTTTGGTATCTAAAAAAAAAACAGTTTGAGTGTGTCGCTCACTGTTCAGGCGCAAATATTTCTATTTAAAAAAGAGTGGTATAACCTAGTAAACAATAATTGTGGTTTTGCCATCCCACGGTAAAAAATCTCTATTATTCAGCCTTTGGTAGTTTTTTTCGTAAAGAAAAGCAGTAGTGTCTCCTGACTGTTGTGACACAAAAATATATCTGTTGAAAATAGTCTTGTGTAGGCCCGACATCCCAGTGTGGTTTCACAGTTCCATGGTTCAAATCGCTGTACTATCCAGTTTTGGGCCTTTGGTATCTAAAAAAAAAGCAGTTTGAGTGTGTCGCTCACTGTTCAGCCGCAAATATCTGTATTTAAAAAAGTGTGGTATACCCCAGTAAACAATAACTGTGGTTTTGCCATCCCACGGTAAAAAATCTCTATTATTCAGGTTTTGGTAGTTTTTTCCGTAAAGAAAAACAGTAGTGTCTCCTGACTGTTGTGACACAAAAATATATCTGTTGAAAATAGTCTTGTGTAGGCCCAACATCCCAGTGTGGTTTCGCAGTTCCACGGGTCAAATCGCTGTACTATCCAGTTTTGGGCCTTTGGTATCTAAAAAAAAAGCAGTTTGAGTGTGTCGCTCACTGTTCAGCCACAAATATCTCTATTTAAAAAAGTGTGGTATACCCCAGTAAACAATAACTGTGGTTTTGCCATCCCACGGTAAAAAATCTCTATTATTCAGGTTTTGGTAGTTTTTTCCGTAAAGAAAAACAGTAGTGTCTCCTGACTGTTGTGACACAAAAATATATCTGTTGAAAATGGTCTTGTGTAGGCCCGACATCCCAGTGTGGTTTCGCAGTTCCACGGGTCAAATCGCTCTACTACCCAGTTTTGGGCCTTTGGTATCTGAAAAAAAAGCAGTTTGATTGTGTCGCTCACTGTTCAGCCGCAAATATCTCTATTTAAAAAAGTGTGGTATACCCCAGTAAACAATAACTGTGGTTTTGCCATCCCACGGTAAAAAATCTCTATTATTCAGCTTTTGGTAGTTTTTTCCGTAAAGAAAAACAGTAGTGTCTCCTGACTGTTGTGACACAAAAATATATCTGTTGAAAATAGTCTTGTGTAGGCCCGACATCCCAGTGTGGTTTTGCAGTTCCACGGGTCAAATCGCTGTACTATCCAGTTTTGGGCCTTTGTTATCTAAAAAAAAAGCAGTTTGAGTGTGTCGCTCACTGTTCAGCCGCAAATATTTCTATTTAAAAAAGTGTGGTATACCCCAGTAAACAATAACTGTGGTTTTGCCATCCCACGGTAAAAAAATCTCTATTATTCAGGTTTTGGTAGTTTTTTCCGTAAAGAAAAACAGTAGTGTCTCCTGACTGTTGTGACACAAAAATATATCTGTTGAAAATAGTCTTGTGTAGGCCCGACATCCCTGTGTGGTTTTGCAGTTCCACGGGTCAAATCGCTGTACTATCCAGTTTTGGGCCTTTGGTATCTAAAAAAAAAGCAGTTTGAGTGTGTCGCTCACTGTTCAGGCGCAAATATTTCTATTTAAAAAAGAGTGGTATAACCTAGTAAACAATAACTGTGGTTTTGCCATCCCACGGTAAAAAATCTCAATTATTCAGCTTTTGGTAGTTTTTTCCATAAAGAAAAACAGTAGTGTCTCCTGACTGTTGTGACACGAAAATATATCTGTTGAAAATAGTCTTGTGTAGGCCCGACATCCCAGTGTGGTTTCGCAGTTCCTCTTGTCAAATCGCTGTACTATCCAGTTTTGGGCCTTTGGTATCTAAAAAAAAACCAGTTTGAGTGTGTCGCTCACTGTTCAGCCGCAAATATTTCTATTTAAAAAAGAGTGGTATAACCTAGTAAACAATAACTGTGGTTTTGCCATCCCACGGTAAAAAATCTCTATTATTCAGCTTTTGGTAGTTTTTTCCGTAAAGAAAAACAGTAGTGTCTCCTGACTGTTATGACACGAAAATATATCTGTTGAAAATAGTCTTGTGTAGGCCCGACATCCCAGTGTGGTTTCGCAGTTCCACGGGTCAAATCGCTGTACTATCCAGTTTTGGGCCTTTGGTATCTAAAAAAAAAGCAGTTTGAGTGTGTCGCTCACTGTTCAGCCGCAAATATCTCTATTTAAAAAAGTGTGGTATACACCAGTAAACAATAACTGTGGTTTTGCCATCCCACGGTAAAAAATCTCTATTATTCAGCCTTTGGTAGTTTTTTACGTAAAGAAAAACAGTAGTGTCTCCTGACTGTTGTGACACAAAAATATATCTGTTGAAAATAGTCTTGTGTAGGCCCGACATCCCAGTGTGGTTTCACAGTTCCATAGTTCAAATCGCTGTACTATCCAGTTTTGGGCCTTTGGTATCTAAAAAAAAAGCAGTTTGAGTGTGTCGCTCACTGTTCAGCCGCAAATATCTGTATTTAAAAAAGTGTGGTATACCCCAGTAAACAATAACTGTGGTTTTGCCATCCCACGGTAAAAAATCTCTATCATTCAGGTTTTGGTAGTTTTTTCCGTAAAGAAAAACAATAGTGTCTCCTGACTGTTGTGACACAAAAATATATCTGTTGAAAATAGTCTTGTGTAGGCCCGACATCCCAGTGTGGTTTCGCAGTTCCACGGGTCAAATCGCTGTACTATCCAGTTTTGGGCCTTTGGTATCTTAAAAAAAAGCAGTTTGATTGTGTCGCTCACTGTTCAGCCGCAAATATCTCTATTTAAAAAATGTGGTATACCCCAGTAAACAATAACTGTGGTTTTGCCATCCCACGGTAAAAAATCTCTATTATTCAGCTTTTGGTAGTTTTTTCCGTAAAGAAAAACAGTAGTGTCTCCTGACTGTTGTGGCACAAAAATATATCTGTTGAAAATAGTCTTGTGTAGGCCCGACATCCCAGTGTGGTTTTGCAGTTCCACGGGTCAAATCGCTGTACTATCCAGTTTTGGGCCTTTGGTATCTTAAAAAAAAGCAGTTTGATTGTGTCGCTCACTGTTCAGCCGCAAATATCTCTATTTAAAAAATGTGGTATACCCCAGTAAACAATAACTGTGGTTTTGCCATCCCACGGTAAAAAATCTCTATTATTCAGCTTTTGGTAGTTTTTTCCGTAAAGAAAAACAGTAGTGTCTCCTGACTGTTGTGACACAAAAATATATCTGTTGAAAATAGTCTTGTGTAGGCCCGACATCCCAGTGTGGTTTTGCAGTTCCACGGGTCAAATCGCTGTACTATCCAGTTTTGGGCCTTTGGTATCTAAAAAAAAAGCAGTTTCAGTGTGTCGCTCACTGTTCAGCCGCAAATATTTCTATTTAAAAAAGTGTGGTATACCCCAGTAAACAATAACTGTGGTTTTGCCATCCCACGGTAAAAAATCTCTATTATTCAGGTTTTGGTAGTTTTTTCCGTAAAGAAAAACAGCAGTGTCTCCTGACTGTTGTGACACAAAAATATATCTGTTGAAAATAGTCTTGTGTAGGCCCGACATCCCAGTGTGGTTTTGCAGTTCCACGGGTCAAATCGCTGTACTATCCAGTTTTGGGCCTTTGGTATCTAAAAAAATAGCAGTTTGAGTGTGTCGCTCACTGTTCAGGCGCAAATATTTCTATTTAAAAAAGAGTGGTATAACCTAGTAAACAATAACTGTGGTTTTGCCATCCCACGGTAAAAAATCTCTATTATTCAGGTTTTGGTAGTTTTTTCCGTAAAGAAAAACAGTAGTGTCTCCTGACTGTTGTGACACGAAAATATATCTGTTGAAAATAGTCTTGTGTAGGCCCGACATCCCAGTGTGGTTTCGCAGTTCCACGGGTTAAATTGCTGTACTATCCAGTTTTGGGCCTTTGGTATCTAAAAAAAAAGCAGTTTGAGTGTGCCGCTCACTGTTCAGCCGCAAATATCTCTATTTAAAAAAGTTTGGTATACCCCAGTAAACAATAACTGTGGTTTTGCCATCCGACGGTAAAAAATCTCTATTATTCAGCTTTTGGTATTTTTTTCCGTAAAGAAAAACAGTAGTGTCTCCTGACTGTTGTGACACAAAAATATATCTGTTGAAAATAGTCTTGTGTAGGCCCGACATCCCAGTGTGGTTTCGCAGTTCCATGGTTCAAATCGCTGTACTATCCAGTTTTGGGCCTTTGGTATCTAAAAAAAAAGCAGTTTGAGTGTGTCGCTCACTGTTCAGCCGCAAATATCTGTATTTAAAAAAGTGTGGTATACCCCAGTAAACAATAACTGTGGTTTTGCCATCCCACGGTAAAAAATCTCTATTATTCAGCTTTTGGTAGTTTTTTCCGTAAAGAAAAACAGTAGTGTCTCCAGACTGTTGTGACACAAAAATATATCTGTTGATAATAGTCTTGTGTAGGCCCGACATCCCAGTGTGGTTTCGCAGTTCCACGGGTCAAATCGCTGTACTATCCAGTTGTGGGCCTTTGGTATCTAAAAAAAAAGCAGTTTGAGTGTGTCGCTCACTGTTCAGCCGCAAATATTTCTATTTAAAAAAGCGTGGTATACCCCAGTAAACAATAACTGTGGTTTTGCCATCCCATGGTAAAAAATCTCTATTATTCAGGTTTTGGTAGTTTTTTTCCGTAAAGAAAAACAGTAGTGTCTCCTGACTGTTGAGACACAAAAATATATCTGTTGAAAATGGTCTTGTGTAGGCCCGACATCCCAGTGTGGTTTCGCAGTTCCACGGGTCAAATCGCTCTACTACCCAGTTTTGGGCCTTTGGTATCTGAAAAAAAAGCAGTTTGATTGTGTCGCTCACTGTTCAGCCGCAAATATCTCTATTTAAAAAAGTGTGGTATACCCCAGTAAACAATAACTGTGGTTTTGCCATCCCACGGTAAAAAATCTCTATTATTCAGCTTTTGGTAGTTTTTTCCGTAAAGAAAAACAGTAGTGTCTCCTGACTGTTGTGACACAAAAATATATCTGTTGAAAATAGTCTTGTGTAGGCCCGACATCCCAGTGTGGTTTTGCAGTTCCACGGGTCAAATCGCTGTACTATCCAGTTTTGGGCCTTTGTTATCTAAAAAAAAAGCAGTTTGAGTGTGTCGCTCACTGTTCAGCCGCAAATATTTCTATTTAAAAAAGTGTGGTATACCCCAGTAAACAATAACTGTGGTTTTGCCATCCCACGGTAAAAAAATCTCTATTATTCAGGTTTTGGTAGTTTTTTCCGTAAAGAAAAACAGTAGTGTCTCCTGACTGTTGTGACACAAAAATATATCTGTTGAAAATAGTCTTGTGTAGGCCCGACATCCCTGTGTGGTTTTGCAGTTCCACGGGTCAAATCGCTGTACTATCCAGTTTTGGGCCTTTGGTATCTAAAAAAAAAGCAGTTTGAGTGTGTCGCTCACTGTTCAGGCGCAAATATTTCTATTTAAAAAAGAGTGGTATAACCTAGTAAACAATAACTGTGGTTTTGCCATCCCACGGTAAAAAATCTCAATTATTCAGCTTTTGGTAGTTTTTTCCATAAAGAAAAACAGTAGTGTCTCCTGACTGTTGTGACACGAAAATATATCTGTTGAAAATAGTCTTGTGTAGGCCCGACATCCCAGTGTGGTTTCGCAGTTCCTCTTGTCAAATCGCTGTACTATCCAGTTTTGGGCCTTTGGTATCTAAAAAAAAACCAGTTTGAGTGTGTCGCTCACTGTTCAGCCGCAAATATTTCTATTTAAAAAAGAGTGGTATAACCTAGTAAACAATAACTGTGGTTTTGCCATCCCACGGTAAAAAATCTCTATTATTCAGCTTTTGGTAGTTTTTTCCGTAAAGAAAAACAGTAGTGTCTCCTGACTGTTATGACACGAAAATATATCTGTTGAAAATAGTCTTGTGTAGGCCCGACATCCCAGTGTGGTTTCGCAGTTCCACGGGTCAAATCGCTGTACTATCCAGTTTTGGGCCTTTGGTATCTAAAAAAAAAGCAGTTTGAGTGTGTCGCTCACTGTTCAGCCGCAAATATCTCTATTTAAAAAAGTGTGGTATACACCAGTAAACAATAACTGTGGTTTTGCCATCCCACGGTAAAAAATCTCTATTATTCAGCCTTTGGTAGTTTTTTACGTAAAGAAAAACAGTAGTGTCTCCTGACTGTTGTGACACAAAAATATATCTGTTGAAAATAGTCTTGTGTAGGCCCGACATCCCAGTGTGGTTTCACAGTTCCATAGTTCAAATCGCTGTACTATCCAGTTTTGGGCCTTTGGTATCTAAAAAAAAAGCAGTTTGAGTGTGTCGCTCACTGTTCAGCCGCAAATATCTGTATTTAAAAAAGTGTGGTATACCCCAGTAAACAATAACTGTGGTTTTGCCATCCCACGGTAAAAAATCTCTATCATTCAGGTTTTGGTAGTTTTTTCCGTAAAGAAAAACAATAGTGTCTCCTGACTGTTGTGACACAAAAATATATCTGTTGAAAATAGTCTTGTGTAGGCCCGACATCCCAGTGTGGTTTCGCAGTTCCACGGGTCAAATCGCTGTACTATCCAGTTTTGGGCCTTTGGTATCTTAAAAAAAAGCAGTTTGATTGTGTCGCTCACTGTTCAGCCGCAAATATCTCTATTTAAAAAATGTGGTATACCCCAGTAAACAATAACTGTGGTTTTGCCATCACACGGTAAAAAATCTCTATTATTCAGCTTTTGGTAGTTTTTTCCGTAAAGAAAAACAGTAGTGTCTCCTGACTGTTGTGGCACAAAAATATATCTGTTGAAAATAGTCTTGTGTAGGCCCGACATCCCAGTGTGGTTTTGCAGTTCCACGGGTCAAATCGCTGTACTATCCAGTTTTGGGCCTTTGGTATCTTAAAAAAAAGCAGTTTGATTGTGTCGCTCACTGTTCAGCCGCAAATATCTCTATTTAAAAAATGTGGTATACCCCAGTAAACAATAACTGTGGTTTTGCCATCCCACGGTAAAAAATCTCTATTATTCAGCTTTTGGTAGTTTTTTCCGTAAAGAAAAACAGCAGTGTCTCCTGACTGTTGTGACACAAAAATATATCTGTTGAAAATAGTCTTGTGTAGGCCCGACATCCCAGTGTGGTTTTGCAGTTCCACGGGTCAAATCGCTGTACTATCCAGTTTTGGGCCTTTGGTATCTAAAAAAATAGCAGTTTGAGTGTGTCGCTCACTGTTCAGGCGCAAATATTTCTATTTAAAAAAGAGTGGTATAACCTAGTAAACAATAACTGTGGTTTTGCCATCCCACGGTAAAAAATCTCTATTATTCAGGTTTTGGTAGTTTTTTCCGTAAAGAAAAACAGTAGTGTCTCCTGACTGTTGTGACACGAAAATATATCTGTTGAAAATAGTCTTGTGTAGGCCCGACATCCCAGTGTGGTTTCGCAGTTCCACGGGTTAAATTGCTGTACTATCCAGTTTTGGGCCTTTGGTATCTAAAAAAAAAGCAGTTTGAGTGTGCCGCTCACTGTTCAGCCGCAAATATCTCTATTTAAAAAAGTTTGGTATACCCCAGTAAACAATAACTGTGGTTTTGCCATCCGACGGTAAAAAATCTCTATTATTCAGCTTTTGGTATTTTTTTCCGTAAAGAAAAACAGTAGTGTCTCCTGACTGTTGTGACACAAAAATATATCTGTTGAAAATAGTCTTGTGTAGGCCCGACATCCCAGTGTGGTTTCGCAGTTCCATGGTTCAAATCGCTGTACTATCCAGTTTTGGGCCTTTGGTATCTAAAAAAAAAGCAGTTTGAGTGTGTCGCTCACTGTTCAGCCGCAAATATCTGTATTTAAAAAAGTGTGGTATACCCCAGTAAACAATAACTGTGGTTTTGCCATCCCACGGTAAAAAATCTCTATTATTCAGCTTTTGGTAGTTTTTTCCGTAAAGAAAAACAGTAGTGTCTCCAGACTGTTGTGACACAAAAATATATCTGTTGATAATAGTCTTGTGTAGGCCCGACATCCCAGTGTGGTTTCGCAGTTCCACGGGTCAAATCGCTGTACTATCCAGTTGTGGGCCTTTGGTATCTAAAAAAAAAGCAGTTTGAGTGTGTCGCTCACTGTTCAGCCGCAAATATTTCTATTTAAAAAAGCGTGGTATACCCCAGTAAACAATAACTGTGGTTTTGCCATCCCATGGTAAAAAATCTCTATTATTCAGGTTTTGGTAGTTTTTTTCCGTAAAGAAAAACAGTAGTGTCTCCTGACTGTTGAGACACAAAAATATATCTGTTGAAAATAGTCTTGTGTAGGCCCGACATCCCAGTGTGGTTTCGCAGTTCCACGGGTCAAATCACTGTACTTTCCAGTTTTGGGCCTTTGGTATCTAAAAAAAAAGCAGTTTGAGTGTGTCATTCACTGTTCAGCCGCAAATATCTCTATTTAAAAAAGTGTGGTATACCCGAGTAAACAATAACTGTGGTTTTGCCATCCCATGGTAAAAAATCTCTATTATTCAGGTTTTGGTAGTTTTTTCCGTAAAGAAAAACAGTAGTGTCTCCTGACTGTTGTGACTCAAAAATATATCTGTTGAAAATAGTCTTGTGTAGGCCCGACATCCCAGTGTGGTTTCGCAGTTCTACGGGTCAAATCGCTGTACTATCCAGTTTTGTGCCTTTGGTATCTTAAAAAAAAAGCAGTTTGAGTGTGTCGCTCACTGTTCAGCCGCAAATATCTCTATTTAAAAAAGTGTGGTATACCCTAGTAAACAATAACTGTGGTTTTGCCATTCCACGGTAAAAAAATCTCTATTATTCAGCTTTTGGTAGTTTTTTCCGTAAAGAAAAACAGTAGTGTCTCCTGACTGTTGTGACGCAAAAATATATCTGTTGAAAATAGTCTTGTGTAGTCCCGACATCCCAGTGTGGTTTCGCAGTTCCACGGTTCAAATCGCTGTACTATCCAGTTTTGGGCCTTTGGTATCTAAAAAAAAAGCAGTTTGAGTGTGTCGCTCACTGTTCAGCCGCAAATATCTGTATTTAAAAAAGTGTGGTATACCCCAGTAAACAATAACTGTGGTTTTGCCATCCCACGGTAAAAAATCTCTATTATTCAGGTTTTGGTTGTTTTTTCCGTAAAGAAAAACAGTAGTGTCTCCTGACTGTTGTGACACAAAAATATATCTGTTGAAAATAGTCTTGTGTAGGCCCGACATCCCAGTGTGGTTTCGCAGTTCCACAGGTCAAATCGCTGTACTATCCAGTTTTGGGCCTTTGGTATCTAAAAAAAAGCAGTTTGAGTGTGTCGCTCACTGTTCAGCCGCAAATATCTCTATTTAAAAAAGTGTGGTATACCCCAGTGAACAATAACTGTGGTTTTGCCATCCCACGGTAAAAAAATCTCTATTATTCAGGTTTTGGTAGTTTTTTCCGTAAAGAAAAACAGTAGTGTCTCCTGACTGTGGTGACACAAAAATATATCTGTTGAAAATAGTGTTGTGTAGGCCCGACATCCCAGTGTGGTTTCGCAGTTCCACGGGTCAAGTCGCTATACTATCCAGTTTTGGGCCTTTGGTATCTAAAAAAAAAGCAGTTTGAGTGTGTCGCTCACTGTTCAGCCGCAAATATTTCTATTTAAAAAAGTGTGGTATACCCCAGTAAACAATAACTGTGGTTTTGCCATCCTACGGTAAAAAATCTCTATTATTCAGCTTTGGTAGTTTTTTCCGTAAAGAAAAACAGTAGTGTCTCCTGACTGTTGTGACACAAAAATATATCTGTTGAAAATAGTCTTGTGTAGGCCCGACATTCCAGTGTGGCTTCGCAGTTCCACGGGTCAAATCGCTGTACTATCCAGTTCTGGGCCTTTGATATCTAAAAAAAAAACAGTTTGAGTGTGTCGCTCACTGTTCAGGCGCAAATATTTCTATTTAAAAAAGAGTGGTATAACCTAGTAAACAATAACTGTGGTTTTGCCATCCCACGGTAAAAAATCTCTATTATTCAGCTTTTGGTAGTTTTTTCCGTAAAGAAAAACAGTAGTGTCTCCTGACTGTTGTGACACAAAAATAAATCTGTTGAAAATAGTCTTGTGTAGGCCCGACATCCCAGTGTGGTTTCACAGTTCCACGGGTCAAATCGCTGTACTATCCAGTTTTGGGCCTTTGGTATCTTAAAAAAAAGCAGTTTGATTGTGTCTCTCACTGTTCAGCCGCAAATATCTCTATTTAAAAAAGTGTGGTATACCCCAGTAAACAATAACTGTGGTTTTGCCATCCCACGGTAAAAAATCTCTATTATTCAGCTTTTGGTAGTTTTTTCCGTAAAGAAAAACAGTAGTGTCTCCTGACTGTTGTGACACAAAAATATATCTGTTGAAAATAGTCTTGTGTAGGCCCGACATCCCAGTGTGGTTTCGCAGTTCCACGGGTCAAATCGCTGTACTATCCAGTTTTGGGCCTTTGGTATCTAAAAAAAAAGAAGTTTGAGTGTGTCGCTCACTGTTCAGCCGCAATTATTTCTATTTAAAAAAGTGTGGTATACCCCAGCAAACAATAACTGTGGTTTTGCCATCCCACGGTAAAAAATCTCTATTATTCAGCTTTTGGTAGTTTTTTCCGTAAAGAAAAACAGTAGTGTCTCCTGACTGTTGTGACACAAAAATATATCTGTTGAAAATCGTCTTGTGTAGGCCCGACATTCCAGTGTGGTTTCGCAGTTCCACGGGTCAAATCGCTGTACTATCCAGTTTTGGGCCTTTGGTATCTAAAAAAAAAGAAGTTTGAGTGTGTCGCTCACTGTTCAGCCGCAATTATTTCTATTTAAAAAAGTGTGGTATACCCCAGCAAACAATAACTGTGGTTTTGCCATCCCACGGTAAAAAATCTCTATTATTCAGGTTTTGGTAGTTTTTTCCGTAAAGAAAAACAGTAGTGTCTCCTGACTGTTGAGACACAAAAATATATCTGTTGAAAATAGTCTTGTGTAGGACCGACATCCCAGTGTGGTTTCGCAGTTCCACGTGTCAAATCGCTGTACTATCCAGTTTTGGGCCTTTGGTATCTAAAAAAAAAACAGTTTGAGTGTGTCGCTCACTGTTCAGGCGCAAATATTTCTATTTAAAAAAGAGTGGTATAACCTAGTAAACAATAACTGTGGTTTTGCCATCCCACGGTAAAAAATCTCTATTATTCAGCCTTTGGTAGTTTTTTTCGTAAAGAAAAACAGTAGTGTCTCCTGACTGTTGTGACACAAAAATATATCTGTTGAAAATAGTCTTGTGTAGGCCCGACATCCCAGTGTGGTTTCACAGTTCCATGGTTCAAATCGCTGTACTATCCAGTTTTGGGCCTTTGGTATCTAAAAAAAAAGCAGTTTGAGTGTGTTGCTCACTGTTCAGCCGCAAATATCTGTATTTAAAAAAGTGTGGTATACCCCAGTAAACAATAACTGTGGTTTTGCCATCCCACGGTAAAAAATCTCTATTATTCAGGTTTTGGTAGTTTTTTCCGTAAAGAAAAACAGTAGTGTCTCCTGACTGTTGTGACACAAAAATATATCTGTTGAAAATAGTCTTGTGTAGGCCCGACATCCCAGTGTGGTTTCGCAGTTCCACGGGTCAAATCGCTGTACTATCCAGTTTTGGGCCTTTGGTATCTGAAAAAAAAGCAGTTTGATTGTGTCGCTCACTGTTCAGCCGCAAATATCTGTATTTAAAAAAGTGTGGTATACCCCAGTAAACAATAACTGTGGTTTTGCCATCCCATGGTAAAAAATCTCTATTATTCAGCTTTTGGTAGTTTTTTCCGTAAAGAAAAACAGTAGTGTCTCCTGACTGTTGTGACACAAAAATATATCTGTTGAAAATAGTCTTGTGTAGGCCCGACATCCCAGTGTGGTTTTGCAGTTCCACGGGTCAAATCGTTGTACTATCCAGTTTTGGGCCTTTGGTATCTAAAAAAAAAGCAGTTTGAGTGTGTCGCTCACTGTTCAGCCGCAAATATTTCTAATTAAAAAAGTGTGGTATACCCCAGTAAACAATAACTGTGGTTTTGCCATCCCACGGTAAAAAAATCTCTATTATTCAGGTTTTGGTAGTTTTTTCCGTAAAGAAAAACAATAGTGTCTCCTGACTGTTGTGACACAAAAATATATCTGTTGAAAATAGTCTTGTGTAGGCCTGACATCCCAGTGTGGTTTTGCAGTTCCACGGGTCAAATCGCTGTACTATCCAGTTTTGGGCCTTTGGTATCTAAAAAAAAAGCAGTTTGAGTGTGTCGCTCACTGTTCAGGCGCAAATATTTCTATTTAAAAAAGAGTGGTATAACCTAGTAAACAATAACTGTGGTTTTGCCATCCCACGGTAAAAAATCTCAATTATTCAGCTTTTGGTAGTTTTTTCCATAAAGAAAAACAGTAGTGTCTCCTGACTGTTGTGACACGAAAATATATCTGTTGAAAATAGTCTTGTGTAGGCCCGACATCCCAGTGTGGTTTCGCAGTTCCACGTGTCAAATCGCTGTACTATCCAGTTTTGGGCCTTTGGTATCTAAAAAAAACCAGTTTGAGTGTGTCGCTCACTGTTCAGCCGCAAATATTTCTATTTAAAAAAGAGTGGTATAACCTAGTAAACAATAACTGTGGTTTTGCCATCCCACGGTAAAAAATCTCTATTATTCAGCTTTTGGTAGTTTTTTCCGTAAAGAAAAACAGTAGTGTCTCCTGACTGTTATGACACGAAAATATATCTGTTGAAAATAGTCTTGTGTAGGCCCGACATCCCAGTGTGGTTTCGCAGTTCCACGGGTCAAATCGCTGTACTATCCAGTTTTGGGCCTTTGGTATCTAAAAAAAAAGCAGTTTGAGTGTGTCGCTCACTGTTCAGCCGCAAATATCTCTATTTAAAAAAGTGTGGTATACACCAGTAAACAATAACTGTGGTTTTGCCATCCCACGGTAAAAAATCTCTATTGTTCAGCCTTTGGTACTTTTTTACGTAAAGAAAAACAGTAGTGTCTCCTGACTGTTGTGACACAAAAATATATCTGTTGAAAATAGTCTTGTGTAGGCCCGACATCCCAGTGTGGTTTCACAGTTCCATAGTTCAAATCGCTGTACTATCCAGTTTTGGGCCTTTGGTATCTAAAAAAAAAGCAGTTTGAGTGTGTCGCTCACTGTTCAGCCGCAAATATCTGTATTTAAAAAAGTGTGGTATACCCCAGTAAACAATAACTGTGGTTTTGCCATCCCACGGTAAAAAATCTCTATCATTCAGGTTTTGGTAGTTTTTTCCGTAAAGAAAAACAGTAGTGTCTCCTGACTGTTGTGACACAAAAATATATCTGTTGAAAATAGTCTTGTGTAGGCCCGACATCCCAGTGTGGTTTCGCAGTTCCACGGGTCAAATCGCTGTACTATCCAGTTTTGGGCCTTTGGTATCTAAAAAAAAGCAGTTTGAGTGTGTCGCTCACTGTTCAGCCGCAAATATCTCTATTTAAAAAAGTGTGGTATACCCCAGTAAACAATAACTGTGGTTTTGCCATCCCACGGTAAAAAATCTCTATTATTCAGGTTTTGGTAGTTTTTTCCGTAAAGAAAAACAGTAGTGTCTCCTGACTGTTGTGACACAAAAATATATCTGTTGAAAATAGTCTTGTGTAGGCCCGACATCCCAGTGTGGTTTCGCAGTTCCACGGGTCAAATCGCTGTACTATCCAGTTTTGGGCCTTTGGTATCTAAAAAAAAGCAGTTTGAGTGTGTCGCTCACTGTTCAGCCACAAATATCTCTATTTAAAAAAGTGTGGTATACCCCAGTAAACAATAACTGTGGTTTTGCCATCCCACGGTAAAAAATCTCTATTATTCAGGTTTTGGTAGTTTTTTCCGTAAAGAAAAACAGTAGTGTCTCCTGACTGTTGTGACACAAAAATATATCTGTTGAAAATAGTCTTGTGTAGGCCCGACATCCCAGTGTGGTTTCGCAGTACCACGGGTCAAATCGCTGTTCTATCCAGTTTTGGGCCCTTGGTATCTTAAAAAAAAGCAGTTTGATTGTGTCGCTCACTGTTCAGCCGCAAATATCTCTATTTAAAAAATGTGGTATACCCCAGTAAACAATAACTGTGGTTTTGCCATCCCACGGTAAAAAATCTCTATTATTCAGCTTTTGGTAGTTTTTTCCGTAAAGAAAAACAGTAGTGTCTCCTGACTGTTGTGACACAAAAATATATCTGTTGAAAATAGTCTTGTGTAGGCCCGACATCCCAGTGTGGTTTTGCAGTTCCACGGGTCAAATCGCTGTACTATCCAGTTTTGGGCCTTTGGTATCTAAAAAAAAAGCAGTTTGAGTGTGTCGCTCACTGTTCAGCCGCAAATATTTCTATTTAAAAAAGTGTGGTATACCCCTGTAAACAATAACTGTGGTTTTGCCATCCCACGGTAAAAAAATCTCTATTATTCAGGTTTTGGTAGTTTTTTCCGTAAAGAAAAACAGTAGTGTCTCCTGACTGTTGTGACACAAAAATATATCTGTTGAAAATAGTCTTGTGTAGGCCCGACATCCCAGTGTGGTTTTGCAGTTCCACGGGTCAAATCGCTGTACTATCCAGTTTTGGGCCTTTGGTATCTAAAAAAAAAGCAGTTTGAGTGTGTCGCTCACTGTTCAGGCGCAAATATTTCTATTTAAAAAAGAGTGGTATAACCTAGTAAACAATAACTGTGGTTTTGCCATCCCACGGTAAAAAATCTCAATTATTCAGCTTTTGGTAGTTTTTTCCATAAAGAAAAACAGTAGTGTCTCCTGACTGTTGTGACACGAAAATATATCTGTTGAAAATAGTCTTGTGTAGGCCCGACATCCCAGTGTGGTTTCGCAGTTCCACGTGTCAAATCGCTGTACTATCCAGTTTTGGGCCTTTGGTATCTAAATAAAAACCAGTTTGAGTGTGTCGCTCAATGTTCAGCCGCAAATATTTCTATTTAAAAAAGAGTGGTATAACCTAGTAAACAATAACTGTGGTTTTGCCATCCCACGGTAAAAAATCTCTATTATTCAGCTTTTGGTAGTTTTTTCCGTAAAGAAAAACAGTAGTGTCTCCTGACTGTTATGACACGAAAATATATCTGTTGAAAATAGTCTTGTGTAGGCCCGACATCCCAGTGTGGTTTCGCAGTTCCACGGGTCAAATCGCTGTACTATCCAGTTTTGGGACTTTGGTATCTAAAAAAAAAGCAGTTTGAGTGTGTCGCTCACTGTTCAGCCGCAAATATCTCTATTTAAAAAAGTGTGGTATACACCAGTAAACAATAACTGTGGTTTTGCCATCCCACGGTAAAAAATCTCTATTATTCAGCCTTTGGTACTTTTTTACGTAAAGAAAAACAGTAGTGTCTCCTGACTGTTGTGACACAAAAATATATCTGTTGAAAATAGTCTTGTGTAGGCCCGACATCCCAGTGTGGTTTCACAGTTCCATAGTTCAAATCGCTGTACTATCCAGTTTTGGGCCTTTGGTATCTAAAAAAAAAGCAGTTTGAGTGTGTCGCTCACTGTTCAGCCGAAAATATCTGTATTTAAAAAAGTGTGGTATACCCCAGTAAACAATAACTGTGGTTTTGCCATCCCACGGTAAAAAATCTCTATCATTCAGGTTTTGGTAGTTTTTTCCGTAAAGAAAAACAGTAGTGTCTCCTGACTGTTGTGACACAAAAATATATCTGTTGAAAATAGTCTTGTGTAGGCCCGACATCCCAGTGTGGTTTCGCAGTTCCACGGGTCAAATCGCTGTACTATCCAGTTTTGGGCCTTTGGTATCTAAAAAAAAGCAGTTTGAGTGTGTCGCTCACTGTTCAGCCACAAATATCTCTATTTAAAAAGTGTGGTATACCCCAGTAAACAATAACTGTGGTTTTGCCATCCCACGGTAAAAAATCTCTATTATTCAGGTTTTGGTAGTTTTTTCCGTAAAGAAAAACAGTAGTGTCTCCTGACTGTTGTGACACAAAAATATATCTGTTGAAAATAGTCTTGTGTAGGCCCGACATCCCAGTGTGGTTTCGCAGTTCCACGGGTCAAATCGCTGTACTATCCAGTTTTGGGCCTTTGGTATCTTAAAAAAAAGCAGTTTGATTGTGTCGCTCACTGTTCAGCCGCAAATATCTCTATTTAAAAAATGTGGTATACCCCAGTAAACAATAACTGTGGTTTTGCCATCCCACGGTAAAAAATCTCTATTATTCAGCTTTTGGTAGTTTTTTCCGTAAAGAAAAACAGTAGTGTCTCCTGACTGTTGTGACACAAAAATATATCTGTTGAAAATAGTCTTGTGTAGGCCCGACATCCCAGTGTGGTTTCACAGTTCCATAGTTCAACTCGCTGTACTATCCAGTTTTGGGCCTTTGGTATCTAAAAAAAAAGCAGTTTGAGTGTGTCGCTCACTGTTCAGCTGCAAATATCTGTATTTAAAAAAGTGTGGTATACCCCAGTAAACAATAACTGTGGTTTTGCCATCCCATGGTAAAAAATCTCTATTATTCAGCTTTTGGTAGTTTTTTCCGTAAAGAAAAACAGTAGTGTCTCCTGACTGTTGTGACACAAAAATATATCTGTTGAAAATAGTCTTGTGTAGGCCCGACATCCCAGTGTGGTTTCGCAGTTCCACGGGTCAAATCGCTGTACTATCCAGTTTTGGGCCTTTGGTATCTGAAAAAAAAGCAGTTTGATTGTGTCGCTCACTGTTCAGCCGCAAATATCTGTATTTAAAAAAGTGTGGTATACCCCAGTAAACAATAACTGTGGTTTTGCCATCCCATGGTAAAAAATCTCTATTATTCAGCTTTTGGTAGTTTTTTCCGTAAAGAAAAACAGTAGTGTCTCCTGACTGTTGTGACACAAAAATATATCTGTTGAAAATAGTCTTGTGTAGGCCCGACATCCCAGTGTGGTTTTGCAGTTCCACGGGTCAAATCGTTGTACTATCCAGTTTTGGGCCTTTGGTATCTAAAAAAAAAGCAGTTTGAGTGTGTCGCTCACTGTTCAGCCGCAAATATTTCTAATTAAAAAAGTGTGGTATACCCCAGTAAACAATAACTGTGGTTTTGCCATCCCACGGTAAAAAAATCTCTATTATTCAGGTTTTGGTAGTTTTTTCCGTAAAGAAAAACAATAGTGTCTCCTGACTGTTGTGACACAAAAATATATCTGTTGAAAATAGTCTTGTGTAGGCCCGACATCCCAGTGTGGTTTTGCAGTTCCACGGGTCAAATCGCTGTACTATCCAGTTTTGGGCCTTTGGTATCTAAAAAAAAAGCAGTTTGAGTGTGTCGCTCACTGTTCAGGCGCAAATATTTCTATTTAAAAAAGAGTGGTATAACCTAGTAAACAATAACTGTGGTTTTGCCATCCCACGGTAAAAAATCTCAATTATTCAGCTTTTGGTAGTTTTTTCCATAAAGAAAAACAGTAGTGTCTCCTGACTGTTGTGACACGAAAATATATCTGTTGAAAATAGTCTTGTGTAGGCCCGACATCCCAGTGTGGTTTCGCAGTTCCACGTGTCAAATCGCTGTACTATCCAGTTTTGGGCCTTTGGTATCTAAAAAAAACCAGTTTGAGTGTGTCGCTCACTGTTCAGCCGCAAATATTTCTATTTAAAAAAGAGTGGTATAACCTAGTAAACAATAACTGTGGTTTTGCCATCCCACGGTAAAAAATCTCTATTATTCAGCTTTTGGTAGTTTTTTCCGTAAAGAAAAACAGTAGTGTCTCCTGACTGTTATGACACGAAAATATATCTGTTGAAAATAGTCTTGTGTAGGCCCGACATCCCAGTGTGGTTTCGCAGTTCCACGGGTCAAATCGCTGTACTATCCAGTTTTGGGCCTTTGGTATCTAAAAAAAAAGCAGTTTGAGTGTGTCGCTCACTGTTCAGCCGCAAATATCTCTATTTAAAAAAGTGTGGTATACACCAGTAAACAATAACTGTGGTTTTGCCATCCCACGGTAAAAAATCTCTATTATTCAGCCTTTGGTACTTTTTTACGTAAAGAAAAACAGTAGTGTCTCCTGACTGTTGTGACACAAAAATATATCTGTTGAAAATAGTCTTGTGTAGGCCCGACATCCCAGTGTGGTTTCACAGTTCCATAGTTCAAATCGCTGTACTATCCAGTTTTGGGCCTTTGGTATCTAAAAAAAAAGCAGTTTGAGTGTGTCGCTCACTGTTCAGCCGCAAATATCTGTATTTAAAAAAGTGTGGTATACCCCAGTAAACAATAACTGTGGTTTTGCCATCCCACGGTAAAAAATCTCTATCATTCAGGTTTTGGTAGTTTTTTCCGTAAAGAAAAACAGTAGTGTCTCCTGACTGTTGTGACACAAAAATATATCTGTTGAAAATAGTCTTGTGTAGGCCCGACATCCCAGTGTGGTTTCGCAGTTCCACGGGTCAAATCGCTGTACTATCCAGTTTTGGGCCTTTGGTATCTAAAAAAAAGCAGTTTGAGTGTGTCGCTCACTGTTCAGCCGCAAATATCTCTATTTAAAAAAGTGTGGTATACCCCAGTAAACAATAACTGTGGTTTTGCCATCCCACGGTAAAAAATCTCTATTATTCAGGTTTTGGTAGTTTTTTCCGTAAAGAAAAACAGTAGTGTCTCCTGACTGTTGTGACACAAAAATATATCTGTTGAAAATAGTCTTGTGTAGGCCCGACATCCCAGTGTGGTTTCGCAGTTCCACGGGTCAAATCGCTGTACTATCCAGTTTTGGGCCTTTGGTATCTTAAAAAAAAGCAGTTTGATTGTGTCGCTCACTGTTCAGCCGCAAATATCTCTATTTAAAAAATGTGGTATACCCCAGTAAACAATAACTGTGGTTTTGCCATCCCACGGTAAAAAATCTCTATTATTCAGCTTTTGGTAGTTTTTTCCGTAAAGAAAAACAGTAGTGTCTCCTGACTGTTGTGACACAAAAATATATCTGTTGAAAATAGTCTTGTGTAGGCCCGACATCCCAGTGTGGTTTCACAGTTCCATAGTTCAAATCGCTGTACTATCCAGTTTTGGGCCTTTGGTATCTAAAAAAAAAGCAGTTTGAGTGTGTCGCTCACTGTTCAGCCGCAAATATCTGTATTTAAAAAAGTGTGGTATACCCCAGTAAACAATAACTGTGGTTTTGCCATCCCACGGTAAAAAATCTCTATCATTCAGGTTTTGGTAGTTTTTTCCGTAAAGAAAAACAGTAGTGTCTCCTGACTGTTGTGACACAAAAATATATCTGTTGAAAATAGTCTTGTGTAGGCCCGACATCCCAGTGTGGTTTCGCAGTTCCATGGGTCAAATCGCTGTACTATCCAGTTTTGGGCCTTTGGTATCTAAAAAAAAGCAGTTTGAGTGTGTCGCTCACTGTTCAGCCACAAATATCTCTATTTAAAAAAGTGTGGTATACCCCAGTAAACAATAACTGTGGTTTTGCCATCCCACGGTAAAAAATCTCTATTATTCAGGTTTTGGTAGTTTTTTCCGTAAAGAAAAACAGTAGTGTCTCCTGACTGTTGTGACACAAAAATATATCTGTTGAAAATAGTCTTGTGTAGGCCCGACATCCCAGTGTGGTTTCGCAGTTCCACGGGTCAAATCGCTGTTCTATCCAGTTTTGGGCCCTTGGTATCTTAAAAAAAAGCAGTTTGATTGTGTCGCTCACTGTTCAGCCGCAAATATCTCTATTTAAAAAATGTGGTATTCCCCAGTAAACAATAACTGTGGTTTTGCCATCCCACGGTAAAAAATCTCTATTATTCAGCTTTTGGTAGTTTTTTCCGTAAAGAAAAACAGTAGTGTCTCCTGACTGTTGTGACACAAAAATATATCTGTTGAAAATAGTCTTGTGTAGGCCCGACATCCCAGTGTGGTTTTGCAGTTCCACGGGTCAAATCGCTGTACTATCCAGTTTTGGGCCTTTGGTATCTAAAAAAAAAGCAGTTTGAGTGTGTCGCTCACTGTTCAGCCGCAAATATTTCTATTTAAAAAAGTGTGGTATACCCCTGTAAACAATAACTGTGGTTTTGCCATCCCACGGTAAAAAAATCTCTATTATTCAGGTTTTGGTAGTTTTTTCCGTAAAGAAAAACAGTAGTGTCTCCTGACTGTTGTGACACAAAAATATATCTGTTGAAAATAGTCTTGTGTAGGCCCGACATCCCAGTGTGGTTTTGCAGTTCCACGGGTCAAATCGCTGTACTATCCAGTTTTGGGCCTTTGGTATCTAAAAAAAAAGCAGTTTGAGTGTGTCGCTCACTGTTCAGGCGCAAATATTTCTATTTAAAAAAGAGTGGTATAACCTAGTAAACAATAACTGTGGTTTTGCCATCCCACGGTAAAAAATCTCAATTATTCAGCTTTTGGTAGTTTTTTCCATAAAGAAAAACAGTAGTGTCTCCTGACTGTTGTGACACGAAAATATATCTGTTGAAAATAGTCTTGTGTAGGCCCGACATCCCAGTGTGGTTTCGCAGTTCCACGTGTCAAATCGCTGTACTATCCAGTTTTGGGCCTTTGGTATCTAAATAAAAACCAGTTTGAGTGTGTCGCTCACTGTTCAGCCGCAAATATTTCTATTTAAAAAAGAGTGGTATAACCTAGTAAACAATAACTGTGGTTTTGCCATCCCACGGTAAAAAATCTCTATTATTCAGCTTTTGGTAGTTTTTTCCGTAAAGAAAAACAGTAGTGTCTCCTGACTGTTATGACACGAAAATATATCTGTTGAAAATAGTCTTGTGTAGGCCCGACATCCCAGTGTGGTTTCGCAGTTCCACGGGTCAAATCGCTGTACTATCCAGTTTTGGGACTTTGGTATCTAAAAAAAAAGCAGTTTGAGTGTGTCGCTCACTGTTCAGCCGCAAATATCTCTATTTAAAAAAGTGTGGTATACACCAGTAAACAATAACTGTGGTTTTGCCATCCCACGGTAAAAAATCTCTATTATTCAGCCTTTGGTACTTTTTTACGTAAAGAAAAACAGTAGTGTCTCCTGACTGTTGTGACACAAAAATATATCTGTTGAAAATAGTCTTGTGTAGGCCCGACATCCCAGTGTGGTTTCACAGTTCCATAGTTCAAATCGCTGTACTATCCAGTTTTGGGCCTTTGGTATCTAAAAAAAAAGCAGTTTGAGTGTGTCGCTCACTGTTCAGCCGAAAATATCTGTATTTAAAAAAGTGTGGTATACCCCAGTAAACAATAACTGTGGTTTTGCCATCCCACGGTAAAAAATCTCTATCATTCAGGTTTTGGTAGTTTTTTCCGTAAAGAAAAACAGTAGTGTCTCCTGACTGTTGTGACACAAAAATATATCTGTTGAAAATAGTCTTGTGTAGGCCCGACATCCCAGTGTGGTTTCGCAGTTCCACGGGTCAAATCGCTGTACTATCCAGTTTTGGGCCTTTGGTATCTAAAAAAAAGCAGTTTGAGTGTGTCGCTCACTGTTCAGCCACAAATATCTCTATTTAAAAAGTGTGGTATACCCCAGTAAACAATAACTGTGGTTTTGCCATCCCACGGTAAAAAATCTCTATTATTCAGGTTTTGGTAGTTTTTTCCGTAAAGAAAAACAGTAGTGTCTCCTGACTGTTGTGACACAAAAATATATCTGTTGAAAATAGTCTTGTGTAGGCCCGACATCCCAGTGTGGTTTCGCAGTTCCACGGGTCAAATCGCTGTACTATCCAGTTTTGGGCCTTTGGTATCTTAAAAAAAAGCAGTTTGATTGTGTCGCTCACTGTTCAGCCGCAAATATCTCTATTTAAAAAATGTGGTATACCCCAGTAAACAATAACTGTGGTTTTGCCATCCCACGGTAAAAAATCTCTATTATTCAGCTTTTGGTAGTTTTTTCCGTAAAGAAAAACAGTAGTGTCTCCTGACTGTTGTGACACAAAAATATATCTGTTGAAAATAGTCTTGTGTAGGCCCGACATCCCAGTGTGGTTTCACAGTTCCATAGTTCAACTCGCTGTACTATCCAGTTTTGGGCCTTTGGTATCTAAAAAAAAAGCAGTTTGAGTGTGTCGCTCACTGTTCAGCTGCAAATATCTGTATTTAAAAAAGTGTGGTATACCCCAGTAAACAATAACTGTGGTTTTGCCATCCCACGGTAAAAAATCTCTATCATTCAGGTTTTGGTAGTTTTTTCCGTAAAGAAAAACAGTAGTGTCTCCTGACTGTTGTGACACAAAAATATATCTGTTGAAAATAGTCTTGTGTAGGCCCGACATCCCAGTGTGGTTTCGCAGTTCCACGGGTCAAATCGCTGTACTATCCAGTTTTGGGCCTTTGGTATCTAAAAAAAAGCAGTTTGAGTGTGTCGCTCACTGTTCAGCCACAAATATCTCTATTTAAAAAAGTGTGGTATACCCCAGTAAACAATAACTGTGGTTTTGCCATCCCACGGTAAAAAATCTCTATTATTCAGGTTTTGGTAGTTTTTTCCGTAAAGAAAAACAGTAGTGTCTCCTGACTGTTGTGACACAAAAATATATCTGTTGAAAATAGTCTTGTGTAGGCCCGACATCCCAGTGTGGTTTCGCAGTTCCACGGGTCAAATCGCTGTACTATCCAGTTTTGGGCCTTTGGTATCTTAAAAAAAAGCAGTTTGATTGTGTCGCTCACTGTTCAGCCGCAAATATCTCTATTTAAAAAATGTGGTATACCCCAGTAAACAATAACTGTGGTTTTGCCATCCCACGGTAAAAAATCTCTATTATTCAGCTTTTGGTAGTTTTTTCCGTAAAGAAAAACAGTAGTGTCTCCTGACTGTTGTGACACAAAAATATATCTGTTGAAAATAGTCTTGTGTAGGCCCGACATCCCAGTGTGGTTTTGCAGTTCCACGGGTCAAATCGCTGTACTATCCAGTTGTGGGCCTTTGGTATCTAAAAAAAAAGGAGGTTGAGTGTGTCGCTCACTGTTCAGCCGCAAATATTTCTATTTAAAAAAGCGTGGTATACCCCAGTAAACAATAACTGTGGTTTTGCCATCCCACGGTAAAAAATCTCTATTATTCAGGTTTTGGTAGATTTTTTCCGTACAGAAAAACAGTAGTGTCTCCTGACTGTTGAGACACAAAAATATATCTGTTGAAAATAGTCTTGTGTAGGCCCGACATCCCAGTGTGGTTTCGCAGTTCCACGGGTCAAATCACTGTACTTTCCAGTTTTGGGCCTTTGGTATCTAAAAAAAAAGCAGTTTGAGTGTGTCATTCACTGTTCAGCCGCAAATGTCTCTATTTAAAAAAGTGTGGTATACCCCAGTAAACAATAACTGTGGTTTTGCCATCCCATGGTAAAAAATCTCTATTATTCAGGTTTTGGTAGTTTTTTCCGTAAAGAAAAACAGTAGTGTCTCCTGACTGTTGTGACACAAAAATATATCTGTTGAAAATAGTCTTGTGTAGGCCCGACATCCCAGTGTGGTTTCGCAGTTCTACGGGTCAAATCGCTGTACTATCCAGTTTTGTGCCTTTGGTATCTTAAAAAAAAAGCAGTTTGAGTGTGTCGCTCACTGTTCAGCCGCAAATATCTCTATTTAAAAAAGTGTGGTATACCCTAGTAAACAATAACTGTGGTTTTGCCATCCCACGGTAAAAAATCTCTATTATTCAGCTTTTGGTAGTTTTTTCCGTAAAGAAAAACAGTAGTGTCTCCTGACTGTTGTGACGCAAAAATATATCTGTTGAAAATAGTCTTGTGTAGTCCCGACATCCCAGTGTGGTTTCGCAGTTCCACGGTTCAAATCGCTGTACTATCCAGTTTTGGGCCTTTGGTATCTAAAAAAAAAGCAGTTTGATTGTGTCGCTCACTGTTCAGCCGCAAATATCTCTATTTAAAAAATGTGGTATACCCCAGTAAACAATAACTGTGGTTTTGCCATCCCACGGTAAAAAATCTCTATTATTCAGCTTTTGGTAGTTTTTTCCGTAAAGAAAAACAGTAGTGTCTCCTGACTGTTGTGACACAAAAATATATCTGTTGAAAATAGTCTTGTGCAGGCCCGACATCCCAGTGTGGTTTTGCAGTTCCACGGGTCAAATCGCTGTACTATCCAGTTTTGGGCCTTTGGTATCTAAAAAAAAAGCAGTTTGAGTGTGTCGCTCACTGTTCAGCCGCAAATATTTCTATTTAAAAAAGTGTGGTATACCCCAGTAAACAATAACTGTGGTTTTGCCATCCCACGGTAAAAAATCTCTATTATTCAGGTTTTGGTAGTTTTTTCCGTAAAGAAAAACAGCAGTGTCTCCTGACTGTTGTGACACAAAACTATATCTGTTGAAAATAGTCTTGTGTAGGCCCGACATCCCAGTGTGGTTTTGCAGTTCCACGGGTCAAATCGCTGTACTATCCAGTTGTGGGCCTTTGGTATCTAAAAAAAAAGCAGTTTGAGTGTGTCGCTCACTGTTCAGCCGCAAATATTTCTATTTAAAAAAGCGTGGTATAATCCAGTAAACAATAACTGTGGTTTTGCCATCCCACGGTAAAAAATCTCTATTATTCAGGTTTTGGTAGTTTTTTTCCGTAAAGAAAAACAGTAGTGTCTCCTGACTGTTGAGACACAAAAATATATCTGTTGAAAATAGTCTTGTGTAGGCCCGACATCCCAGTGTGGTTTCGCAGTTCCACGGGTCAAATCACTGTACTTTCCAGTTTTGGGCCTTTGGTATCTAAAAAAAAAGCAGTTTGAGTGTGTCATTCACTGTTCAGCCGCAAATATCTCTATTTAAAAAAGTGTGGTATACCCCAGTAAACAATAACTGTGGTTTTGCCATCCCATGGTAAAAAATCTCTATTATTCAGGTTTTGGTAGTTTTTTCCGTAAAGAAAAACAGTAGTGTCTCCTGACTGTTGTGACACAAAAATATATCTGTTGAAAATAGTCTTGTGTAGGCCCGACATCCCAGTGTGGTTTCGCAGTTCTACGGGTCAAATCGCTGTACTATCCAGTTTTGTGCCTTTGGTATCTTAAAAAAAAAGCAGTTTGAGTGTGTCGCTCACTGTTCAGCCGCAAATATCTCTATTTAAAAAAGTGTGGTATACCCTAGTAAACAATAACTGTGGTTTTGCCATCCCACGGTAAAAAATCTCTATTATTCAGCTTTTGGTAGTTTTTTCCGTAAAGAAAAACAGTAGTGTCTCCTGACTGTTGTGACGCAAAAATATATCTGTTGAAAATAGTCTTGTGTAGTCCCGACATCCCAGTGTGGTTTCGCAGTTCCACGGTTCAAATCGCTGTACTATCCAGTTTTGGGCCTTTGGTATCTAAAAAAAAAGCAGTTTGAGTGTGTCGCTCACTGTTCAGCCGCAAATATCTGTATTTAAAAAAGTGTGGTATACCCCAGTAAACAATAACTGTGGTTTTGCCATCCCACGGTAAAAAATCTCTATTATTCAGGTTTTGGTTGTTTTTTCCGTAAAGAAAAACAGTAGTGTCTCCTGACTGTTGTGACACAAAAATATATCTGTTGAAAATAGTCTTGTGTAGGCCCGACATCCCAGTGTGGTTTCGCAGTTCCACGGGTCAAATCGCTGTACTATCCAGTTTTGGGCCTTTGGTATCTAAATAAAAAGCAGTTTGAGTGTGTCGCTCACTGTTCAGCCGCAAATATCTCTATTTAAAAAAGTGTTATATACCCCAGTGAACAATAACTGTGGTTTTGCCATAGCACGGTAAAAAAATCTCTATTATTCAGGTTTTGGTAGTTTTTTCCGTAAAGAAAAACAGTAGTGTCTCCTGACTGTGGTGACACAAAAATATATCTGTTGAAAATAGTCTTGTGTAGGCCCGACATCCCAGTGTGGTTTCGCAGTTTCACGGGTCAAATCGCTGTACTATCCAGTTTTGGGCCTTTGGTATCTAAAAAAAAAGGAGTTTGAGTGTGTCGCTCACTGTTCAGCCGCAAATATCTCAATTTAAAAAAGTGTGGCATACCCCAGTAAACAATAATTGTGGTTTTGCCATCCCACAGTAAAAAATCTCTATTATTCAGGTTTTGGTAGTTTTTTCCGTGAAGAAAAACAGTAGTGTCTCCTGACTGTTATGACACAAAAATATATCTGTTGAAAATAGTCTTGTGTAGGCCCGACATCCCAGTGTGGTTTCGCAGTTTCACGGGTCAAATCGCTGTACTATCCAGTTTTGGGCCTTTGGTATCTAAAAAAAAAGCAGTTTGAGTGTGTCGCTCACTGTTCAGCCGCAAATATCTCTATTTAAAAAAGTGTGGTATACCCCAGTAAACAAAACTGTGGTTTTGCCATCCCACGGTAAAAAATCTCTATTATTAAGGTTTTGGTAGTTTTTTCCTTAAAGAAAAACAGTAGTGTCTCCTGACTGTGGTGACACAAAAATATATCTGTTGAAAATAGTCTTGTGTAGGCCCAACATCCCAGTGTGGTTTCGCAGTTCCACGGGTCAAATCGCTGTACTATCCAGTTTTGGGCCTTTGGTATCTAAAAAAATAGCAGTTTGAGTGTGTCGCTCACTGTTCAGCCGCAAATATTTCTATTTAAAAAGTGTGGTATACCCCAGTAAACAATAACTATGGTTTTGCCATCCTACGGTAAAAAATCTCTATTATTCAGCTTTGGTAGTTTTTTCCGTAAAGAAAAACAGTAGTGTCTCCTGACTGTTGTGACACAAAAATATATCTGTTGAAAATAGTCTTGTGTAGGCCCGACATCCCAGTGTGCCTTCGCAGTTCCACGGGTCAAATCGCTGTACTATCCAGTTTTGGGCCTTTGGAATCTAAAAAAAAAGCAGTTTGAGTGTGTCGCTCACTGCTCAGCCGCAAATATCTCTATTTAAAAAAGTGTGGTATACCCCAGTAAACAATAACTGTGGTTTTGCCATCCCACGGTAAAAAATCTCTATTATTCAGGTTTTGGTAGTTTTTTCCGTAAAGAAAAACAGTAGTGTCTCCTGACTGTTGTGACACAAAAATATATCTGTTGAAAATAGTCTTGTGTAGGCCCGACTTCCCAGTGTGGTTTCGCAGTTCCACGGGTCAAATCGCTGTACTATCCAGTTTTGGGCCTTTGGTATCTAAAAAAAAAGCAGTTTGAGTGTGTCGCTCACTGTTCAGCCGCAAATATCTCTATTTAAAAAAGTGTGGTATACCCCAGTAAACAATAACTGTGGTTTTGCCATCCCACGGTAAAAAATCTCTATCATTCAGCTTTTGGTAGTTTTTTCCGTAAAGGAGAACAGTAGTGTCTCCTGACTGTTGTGACACAAAAATATATCTGTTGAAAATAGTCTTGTGTAGGCCCGACATCCCAGTGTGGTTTTGCAGTTCCACGGGTCAAATCGCTGTACTATCCAGTTTTGGGCCTTTGGTATCTAAAAAAAAGCAGTTTGAGTGTGTCGCTCACTGTTCAGCCGCAAATATTTCTATTTAAAAAAGCGTGGTATACCCCAGTAAACAATAACTGTGGTTTTGCCATCCCACGGTAAAAAATCTCTATTATTCAGGTTTTGGTAGTTTTTTTCCGTAAAGAAAAACAGTAGTGTCTCCTGACTGTTGAGACACAAAAATATATCTGTTGAAAATAGTCTTGTGTAGGCCCGACATCCCAGTGTGGTTTCGCAGTTCCACGGGTCAAATCACTGTACTTTCCAGTTTTGGGCCTTTGGTATCTAAAAAAAAAGCAGTTTGAGTGTGTCATTCACTGTTCAGCCGCAAATATCTCTATTTAAAAAAGTGTGGTATACCCCAGTAAACAATAACTGTGGTTTTGCCATCCCATGGTAAAAAATCTCTATTATTCAGGTTTTGGTAGTTTTTTCCGTAAAGAAAAACAGTAGTGTCTCCTGACTGTTGTGACACAAAAATATATCTGTTGAAAATAGTCTTGTGTAGGCCCGACATCCCAGTGTGGTTTCGCAGTTCTACGGGTCAAATCGCTGTACTATCCAGTTTTGTGCCTTTGGTATCTTAAAAAAAAAGCAGTTTGAGTGTGTCGCTCACTGTTCAGCCGCAAATATCTCTATTTAAAAAAGTGTGGTATACCCTAGTAAACAATAACTGTGGTTTTGCCATCCCACGGTAAAAAATCTCTATTATTCAGCTTTTGGTAGTTTTTTCCGTAAAGAAAAACAGTAGTGTCTCCTGACTGTTGTGACGCAAAAATATATCTGTTGAAAATAGTCTTGTGTAGTCCCGACATCCCAGTGTGGTTTCGCAGTTCCACGGTTCAAATCGCTGTACTATCCAGTTTTGGGCCTTTGGTATCTAAAAAAAAAGCAGTTTGATTGTGTCGCTCACTGTTCAGCCGCAAATATCTCTATTTAAAAAATGTGGTATACCCCAGTAAACAATAACTGTGGTTTTGCCATCCCACGGTAAAAAATCTCTATTATTCAGCTTTTGGTAGTTTTTTCCGTAAAGAAAAACAGTAGTGTCTCCTGACTGTTGTGACACAAAAATATATCTGTTGAAAATAGTCTTGTGTAGGCCCAACATCCCAGTGTGGTTTCGCAGTTCCACGGGTCAAATCGCTGTACTATCCAGTTTTGGGCCTTTGGTATCTAAAAAAATAGCAGTTTGAGTGTGTCGCTCACTGTTCAGCCGCAAATATTTCTATTTAAAAAGTGTGGTATACCCCAGTAAACAATAACTATGGTTTTGCCATCCTACGGTAAAAAATCTCTATTATTCAGCTTTGGTAGTTTTTTCCGTAAAGAAAAACAGTAGTGTCTCCTGACTGTTGTGACACAAAAATATATCTGTTGAAAATAGTCTTGTGTAGGCCCGACATCCCAGTGTGGTTTCGCAGTTCCACGGGTCAAATCGCTGTACTATCCAGTTTTGGGCCTTTGGTATCTAAAAAAAAAGCAGTTTGAGTGTGTCGCTCACTGTTCAGCCGCAAATATCTCTATTTAAAAAAGTGTGGTATACCCCAGTGAACAATAACTGTGGTTTTGCCATAGCACGGTAAAAAAATCTCTATTATTCAGGTTTTGGTAGTTTTTTCCGTAAAGAAAAACAGTAGTGTCTCCTGACTGTGGTGACACAAAAATATATCTGTTGAAAATAGTCTTGTGTAGGCCCGACATCCCAGTGTGGTTTCGCAGTTTCACGGGTCAAATCGCTGTACTATCCAGTTTTGGGCCTTTGGTATCTAAAAAAAAAGGAGTTTGAGTGTGTCGCTCACTGTTCAGCCGCAAATATCTCAATTTAAAAAAGTGTGGCATACCCCAGTAAACAATAATTGTGGTTTTGCCATCCCACAGTAAAAAATCTCTATTATTCAGGTTTTGGTAGTTTTTTCCGTGAAGAAAAACAGTAGTGTCTCCTGACTGTTATGACACAAAAATATATCTGTTGAAAATAGTCTTGTGTAGGCCCGACATCCCAGTGTGGTTTCGCAGTTTCACGGGTCAAATCGCTGTACTATCCAGTTTTGGGCCTTTGGTATCTAAAAAAAAAGCAGTTTGAGTGTGTCGCTCACTGTTCAGCCGCAAATATCTCTATTTAAAAAAGTGTGGTATACCCCAGTAAACAAAACTGTGGTTTTGCCATCCCACGGTAAAAAATCTCTATTATTAAGGTTTTGGTAGTTTTTTCCTTAAAGAAAAACAGTAGTGTCTCCTGACTGTGGTGACACAAAAATATATCTGTTGAAAATAGTCTTGTGTAGGCCCAACATCCCAGTGTGGTTTCGCAGTTCCACGGGTCAAATCGCTGTACTATCCAGTTTTGGGCCTTTGGTATCTAAAAAAATAGCAGTTTGAGTGTGTCGCTCACTGTTCAGCCGCAAATATTTCTATTTAAAAAGTGTGGTATACCCCAGTAAACAATAACTATGGTTTTGCCATCCTACGGTAAAAAATCTCTATTATTCAGCTTTGGTAGTTTTTTCCGTAAAGAAAAACAGTAGTGTCTCCTGACTGTTGTGACACAAAAATATATCTGTTGAAAATAGTCTTGTGTAGGCCCGACATCCCAGTGTGCCTTCGCAGTTCCACGGGTCAAATCGCTGTACTATCCAGTTTTGGGCCTTTGGAATCTAAAAAAAAAGCAGTTTGAGTGTGTCGCTCACTGCTCAGCCGCAAATTTCTCTATTTAAAAAAGTGTGGTATACCCCAGTAAACAATAACTGTGGTTTTGCCATCCCACGGTAAAAAATCTCTATTATTCAGGTTTTGGTAGTTTTTTCCGTAAAGAAAAACAGTAGTGTCTCCTGACTGTTGTGACACAAAAATATATCTGTTGAAAATAGTCTTGTGTAGGCCCAACATCCCAGTGTGGTTTCGCAGTTCCACGGGTCAAATCGCTGTACTATCCAGTTTTGGGCCTTTGGTATCTAAAAAAATAGCAGTTTGAGTGTGTCGCTCACTGTTCAGCCGCAAATATTTCTATTTAAAAAGTGTGGTATACCCCAGTAAACAATAACTATGGTTTTGCCATCCTACGGTAAAAAATCTCTATTATTCAGCTTTGGTAGTTTTTTCCGTAAAGAAAAACAGTAGTGTCTCCTGACTGTTGTGACACAAAAATATATCTGTTGAAAATAGTCTTGTGTAGGCCCGACATCCCAGTGTGGTTTCGCAGTTCCACGGGTCAAATCGCTGTACTATCCAGTTTTGGGCCTTTGGTATCTAAAAAAAAAGCAGTTTGAGTGTGTCGCTCACTGTTCAGCCGCAAATATCTCTATTTAAAAAAGTGTGGTATACCCCAGTGAACAATAACTGTGGTTTTGCCATAGCACGGTAAAAAAATCTCTATTATTCAGGTTTTGGTAGTTTTTTCCGTAAAGAAAAACAGTAGTGTCTCCTGACTGTGGTGACACAAAAATATATCTGTTGAAAATAGTCTTGTGTAGGCCCGACATCCCAGTGTGGTTTCGCAGTTTCACGGGTCAAATCGCTGTACTATCCAGTTTTGGGCCTTTGGTATCTAAAAAAAAAGGAGTTTGAGTGTGTCGCTCACTGTTCAGCCGCAAATATCTCAATTTAAAAAAGTGTGGCATACCCCAGTAAACAATAATTGTGGTTTTGCCATCCCACAGTAAAAAATCTCTATTATTCAGGTTTTGGTAGTTTTTTCCGTGAAGAAAAACAGTAGTGTCTCCTGACTGTTATGACACAAAAATATATCTGTTGAAAATAGTCTTGTGTAGGCCCGACATCCCAGTGTGGTTTCGCAGTTTCACGGGTCAAATCGCTGTACTATCCAGTTTTGGGCCTTTGGTATCTAAAAAAAAAGCAGTTTGAGTGTGTCGCTCACTGTTCAGCCGCAAATATCTCTATTTAAAAAAGTGTGGTATACCCCAGTAAACAAAACTGTGGTTTTGCCATCCCACGGTAAAAAATCTCTATTATTAAGGTTTTGGTAGTTTTTTCCTTAAAGAAAAACAGTAGTGTCTCCTGACTGTGGTGACACAAAAATATATCTGTTGAAAATAGTCTTGTGTAGGCCCAACATCCCAGTGTGGTTTCGCAGTTCCACGGGTCAAATCGCTGTACTATCCAGTTTTGGGCCTTTGGTATCTAAAAAAATAGCAGTTTGAGTGTGTCGCTCACTGTTCAGCCGCAAATATTTCTATTTAAAAAGTGTGGTATACCCCAGTAAACAATAACTATGGTTTTGCCATCCTACGGTAAAAAATCTCTATTATTCAGCTTTGGTAGTTTTTTCCGTAAAGAAAAACAGTAGTGTCTCCTGACTGTTGTGACACAAAAATATATCTGTTGAAAATAGTCTTGTGTAGGCCCGACATCCCAGTGTGCCTTCGCAGTTCCACGGGTCAAATCGCTGTACTATCCAGTTTTGGGCCTTTGGAATCTAAAAAAAAAGCAGTTTGAGTGTGTCGCTCACTGCTCAGCCGCAAATATCTCTATTTAAAAAAGTGTGGTATACCCCAGTAAACAATAACTGTGGTTTTGCCATCCCACGGTAAAAAATCTCTATTATTCAGGTTTTGGTAGTTTTTTCCGTAAAGAAAAACAGTAGTGTCTCCTGACTGTTGTGACACAAAAATATATCTGTTGAAAATAGTCTTGTGTAGGCCCGACTTCCCAGTGTGGTTTCGCAGTTCCACGGGTCAAATCGCTGTACTATCCAGTTTTGGGCCTTTGGTATCTAAAAAAAAAGCAGTTTGAGTGTGTCGCTCACTGTTCAGCCGCAAATATCTCTATTTAAAAAAGTGTGGTATACCCCAGTAAACAATAACTGTGGTTTTGCCATCCCACGGTAAAAAATCTCTATCATTCAGCTTTTGGTAGTTTTTTCCGTAAAGGAGAACAGTAGTGTCTCCTGACTGTTGTGACACAAAAATATATCTGTTGAAAATAGTCTTGTGTAGGCCCGACATCCCAGTGTGGTTTCGCAGTTCCACGGGTCAAATCGCTGTACTGTCCAGTTTTGGGCCTTTGGTATCTAAAAAAAAAAGCAATTTGAGTGTGTCGCTCACTGTTCAGCCGCAAATATCTCTATTTAAAAAAGTGTGGTATACCCCAGTAAACAATAACTGTGGTTTTGCCATCCCATGGTAAAAAATCTCTATTATTCAGCTTTTGGTAGTTTTTTCCGTAATGAAAAACAGTAGTGTCTCCTGACTGTTGTGACACAAAAATATATCTGTTGAAAATAGTCTTGTTTAGGCCCGACATCCCATAGTGGTTTCGCAGTTCCACGGGTGAAATCGCTGTACTATCCAGTTTTGGGCCTTTGGTATCTAAAAAAAAAGCAGTTTGAGTGTGTCGCTCACTGTTCAGCCGCAAATATCTCTATTTAAAAAAGTGTGGTATACCCCAGTAAACAATAACTGTGGTTTTGCCATCCCACGGTAAAAAATCTCTATTATTCAGCTTTTGGTAGTTTTTTCCGTAAAGAAAAACAGTAGTGTCTCCTGACTGTTGTGACACAAAAATATATCTGTTGAAAATAGACTTGTGTAGGCCCGACATCCCAGTGTGGTTTCGCAGTTCCACGGGTCAAATCGCTGTACTATCCAGTTTTGGGCCTTTGGAATCTAAAAAAAAAGCAGTTTGAGTGTGTCGCTCACTGCTCAGCCGCAAATATCTCTATTTAAAAAAGTGTGGTATACCCCAGTAAACAATAACTGTGGTTTTGGCATCCCACGGTAAAAAATCTCTATTATTCAGGTTTTGGTAGTTTTTTCCGAAAAGAAAAACAGTAGTGTCTACTGACTGTTGTGACACAAAAATATATCTGTTGAAAATAGTCTTGTGTAGGCCCGACATCCCAGTGTGGTTTCGCAGTTCCACGGGTCAAATCGCTGTACTATCCAGTTTTGGGCCTTTGGTATCTAAAAAAAAAGCAGTTTGAGTGTGTCGCTCACTGTTCAGCCGCAAATATCTCTATTTAAAAAAGGGTGGTATACCCCAGTAAACAAAACTGTGGTTTTGCCATCCCACGGTAAAAAATCTCTATTATTAAGGTTTTGGTAGTTTTTTCCTTAAAGAAAAACAGTAGTGTCTCCTGACTGTGGTGACACAAAAATATATCTGTTGAAAATAGTCTTGTGTAGGCCCAACATCCCAGTGTGGTTTCGCAGTTCCACGGGTCAAATCGCTGTACTATCCAGTTTTGGGCCTTTGGTATCTAAAAAAATAGCAGTTTGAGTGTGTCGCTCACTGTTCAGCCGCATATATTTCTATTTAAAAAGTGTGGTATACCCCAGTAAACAATAACTATGGTTTTGCCATCCTACGGTAAAAAATCTCTATTATTCAGCTTTGGTAGTTTTTTCCGTAAAGAAAAACAGTAGTGTCTCCTGACTGTTGTGACACAAAAATATATCTGTTGAAAATAGTCTTGTGTAGGCCCGACATCCCAGTGTGGTTTCGCAGTTCCACGGGTCAAATCGCTGTACTATCCAGTTTTGGGCCTTTGGAATCTAAAAAAAAAGCAGTTTGAGTGTGTTGCTCACTGCTCAGCCGTAAATATCTCTATTTAAAATAGTGTGGTATACCCCAGTAAACAATAACTGTGGTTTTGCCATCCCACGGTAAAAAATCTCTATTATTCAGGTTTTGATAGTTTTTTCCATAAAGAAAAACAGTAGTGTCTCCTGACTGTTGTGACACAAAAATATATCTGTTGAAAATAGTCTTGTGTAGGCCCGACATCCCAGTGTGGTTTTGCAGTTCCACGGGTCAAATCGCTGTACTATCCAGTTTTGGGCCTTTGGTATCTAAAAAAAAAGCAGTTTGAGTGTGTCGCTCACTGTTCAGCCGCAAATATCTCTATTTAAAAAAGTGTGGTATACCCCAGTAAACAATAACTGTGGTTTTGCCATCCCACGGTAAAAAATCTCTATTACTCAGGTTTTGGTAGTTTTTTCCGTAAAGAAAAACAGTAGTGTCTCCTGACTGTTGTGACACAAAATATATCTGCTTAAAATAGTCTTGTGTAGGCCCGACATCCCAGTGTGGTTTCGCAGTTCCACGGGTCAAATCGCTGTACTATCCAGTTTTGGGTCTTTGGTATCTAAAAAAAAAGGAGTTTGAGTGTGTCGCTCACTGTTCAGCCGCAAATATCTCAATTTAAAAGAGTGTGGTATACCCCAGTAAACAATAATTGTGGTTTTGCCATCCCACAGTAAAAAATCTCTATTATTCAGGTTTTGGTAGTTTTTTCCATAAAGAAAAACAGTAGTGTCTCCTGACTGTTATGACACAAAAATATATCTGTTGAAAATAGTCTTGTGTAGGCCCGACATCCCAGTGTGGTTTTGCAGTTCCACGGGTCAAATTGCTGTACTATCCAGTTTTGGGCCTTTGGTATCTAAAAAAAAAGCAGTTTGAGTGTGTCGCTCACTGTTCAGCCGCAAATATCTCAATTTAAAAAAGTGTGGTATACCCCAGTAAACAATAACTGTGGTTTTGCCATCCCAAGGTAAAAAATCTCTATTATTCAGCTTTTGGTAGTTTTTTCCGTAAAGAAAAACAGTAGTGTCTCCTGACTGTTGTGACACAAAAATATATCTGTTGAAAATAGTCTTGTGTTGGCCTGACATCCAAGTGTGGTTTCGCAGTTCCACGGGTCAAATCGCTGTACTATCCAGTTTTGGGCCTTTGGTATCTAAAAAAAAAGCAGTTTGAGTGTGTCGCTCACTGTTCAGCCGCAAATATCTCTATTTAAAAAAGTGTGGTATACCCCAGTAAACAATAACTGTGGTTTTGCCATCCCACGGTAAAAAATCTCTATTATTCAGGTTTTGGTAGTTTTTTCCGTAAAGAAAAACAGTAGTGTCTCCTGACTGTTGTGACACAAAAATATATCTGTTGAAAATAGTCTTGTGTAGGCCCGACTTCCCAGTGTGGTTTCGCAGTTCCACGGGTCAAATCGCTGTACTATCCAGTTTTGGGCCTTTGGTATCTAAAAAAAAAGCAGTTTGAGTGTGTCGCTCACTGTTCAGCCGCAAATATCTCTATTTAAAAAAGTGTGGTATACCCCAGTAAACAATAACTGTGGTTTTGCCATCCCACGGTAAAAAATCTCTATTATTCAGCTTTTGGTAGTTTTTTCCGTAAAGGAAAACAGTAGTGTCTCCTGACTGTTGTGACACAAAAATATATCTGTTGAAAATAGTCTTGTGTAGGCCCGACATCCCAGTGTGGTTTCGCAGTTCCACGGGTCAAATCGCTGTACTATCCAGTTTTGGGCCTTTGGTATCATAAAAAAAAAGCAATTTGAGTGTGTCGCTCACTGTTCAGCTGCAGATATCTCTATTTAAAAAAGTGTGGTATACCCCAGTAAACAATAACTGTGGTTTTGCCATCCCACGGTAAAAAATCTCTATTATTCAGCTTTTGGTAGTTTTTTCCGTAAAGAAAAACAGTAGTGTCTCCTGACTGTTGTGACACAAAAATATATCTGTTGAAAATAGTCTTGTGTAGGCCCGACATCCCAGTGTGGTTTCGCAGTTCCACGGGTCAAATCGCTGTACTATCCAGTTTTGGGCCTTTGGTATCTAAAGAAAAAGCAGTTTGAGTGTGTCGCTCACTGTTCAGCCGCAAATATCTCTATTTAAAAAAGTGTGGTATACCCCAGTAAACAAAACAGTGGTTTTGCCATCCCACGGTAAAAAATCTCTATTATTAAGGTTTTGGTAGTTTTTTCCTTAAAGAAAAACAGTAGTGTCTCCTGACTATGGTGACACAAAAATATATCTGTTGAAAATAGTCTTGTGTATGCCCAACATCCCAGTGTGGTTTCGCAGTTCCACGGGTCAAATCGCTGTACTATCCAGTTTTGGGCCTTTGGTATCTAAAAAAATAGCAGTTTGAGTGTGTCGCTCACTGTTCAGCCGCAAATATTTCTATTTAAAAAGTGTGGTATACCCCAGTAAACAATAACTATGGTTTTGCCATCCTACGGTAAAAAATCTCTTTTATTCAGCTTTGGTAGTTTTTTCCGTAAAGAAAAACTGTAGTGTCTCCTGACTGTTGTGACACAAAAATATATCTGTTGAAAATAGTCTTGTGTAGGCCCGAAATTCCAGTGTGGCTTCGCAGTTCCACGGGTCAAATCGCTGTACTATCCAGTTTTGGGCCTTTGGTATCTTAAATAAAAAGCAGTTTGAGTGTGTCGCTCACTGTTCAGCCGCAAATATCTGTATTTAAAAAAGTGTGGTATACCCCAGTAAACAATAACTGTGGTTTTGCCATCCCACGGTAAAAAATCTCTATTATTCAGGTTTTGGTAGTTTTTTCCGTAAAGAAAAACAGTAGTGTCTCCTGACTGTTGTGACACAAAAATATATCTGTTGAAAATAGTCTTGTGTAGGCCCGACATCCCAGTGTGGTTTCGCAGTTCCACGGGTCAAATCGCTGTACTATCCAGTTTTGGGCCTTTGGTATCTAAAAAAAAAGCAGTTTGAGTGTGTCGCTCACTGTTCAGCCGCAAATATCTCTATTTAAAAAAGTGTGGTATACCCCAGTAAACAATAACTGTGGTTTTGGCATCCCACGGTAAAAAATCTCTATTATTCAGGTTTTGGTAGTTTTTTCCGAAAAGAAAAACAATAGTGTCTCCTGACTGTTGTGACACAAAAATATATCTGTTGAAAATAGTCTTGTGTAGGCCCGACATCCCAGTGTGGTTTCGCAGTTCCACGGGTCAAATCGCTGTACTATCCAGTTTTGGGCCTTTGGTATCTAAAAAAAAAGCAGTTTGAGTGTGTCGCTCACTGTTCAGCCGCAAATATCTCTATTTAAAATAGTGTGGTATACCCCAGTAAACAAAACTGTGGTTTTGCCATCCCACGGTAAAAAATCTCTATTATTAAGGTTTTGGTAGTTTTTTCCTTAAAGAAAAACAGTAGTGTCTCCTGACTGTGGTGACACAAAAATATATCTGTTGAAAATAGTCTTGTGTAGGCCCAACATCCCAGTGTGGTTTCGCAGTTCCACGGGTCAAATCGCTGTACTATCCAGTTTTGGGCCTTTGGTATCTAAAAAAATAGCAGTTTTAGTGTGTCGCTCACTGTTCAGCCGCATATATTTCTATTTAAAAAGTGTGGTATACCCCAGTAAACAATAATTGTGGTTTTGCCATCCCACAGTAAAAAATCTCTATTATTCAGGTTTTGGTAGTTTTTTCCATAAAGAAAAACAGTAGTGTCTCCTGACTGTTATGACACAAAAATATATCTGTTGAAAATAGTCTTGTGTAGGCCCGACATCCCAGTGTGGTTTTGCAGTTCCACGGGTCAAATCGCTGTACTATCCAGTTTTGGGCCTTTGGTATCTAAAAAAAAAGCAGTTTGAGTGTGTCGCTCACTGTTCAGCCGCAAATATCTCAATTTAAAAAAGTGTGGTATACCCCAGTAAACAATAACTGTGGTTTTGCCATCCCAAGGTAAAAAATCTCTATTATTCAGCTTTTGGTAGTTTTTTCCGTAAAGAAAAACAGTAGTGTCTCCTGACTGTTGTGACACAAAAATATATCTGTTGAAAATAGTCTTGTGTTGGCCTGACATCCAAGTGTGGTTTCGCAGTTCCACGGGTCAAATCGCTGTACTATCCAGTTTTGGGCCTTTGGTATCTAAAAAAAAAGCAGTTTGAGTGTGTCGCTCACTATTCAGCCGCAAATATCTCTATTTAAAAAAGTGTGGTATACCCCAGTAAACAATAACTGTGGTTTTGCCATCCCACGGTAAAAAATCTCTATTATTCAGGTTTTGGTAGTTTTTTCCGTAAAGAAAAACAGTAGTGTCTCCTGACTGTTGTGACACAAAAATATATCTGTTGAAAATAGTCTTGTGTAGGCCCGACTTCCCAGTGTGGTTTCGCAGTTCCACGGGTCAAATCGCTGTACTATCCAGTTTTGGGCCTTTGGTATCTAAAAAAAAAGCAGTTTGAGTGTGTCGCTCACTGTTCAGCCGCAAATATCTCTATTTAAAAAAGTGTGGTATACCCCAGTAAACAATAACTGTGGTTTTGCCATCCCACGGTAAAAAATCTCTATTATTCAGCTTTTGGTAGTTTTTTCCGTAAAGGAAAACAGTAGTGTCTCCTGACTGTTGTGACACAAAAATATATCTGTTGAAAATAGTCTTGTGTAGGCCCGACATCCCAGTGTGGTTTCGCAGTTCCACAGGTCAAATCGCTGTACTATCCAGTTTTGGGCCTTTGGTATCATAAAAAAAAAGCAATTTGAGTGTGTCGCTCACTGTTCAGCTGCAGATATCTCTATTTAAAAAAGTGTGGTATACCCCAGTAAACAATAACTGTGGTTTTGCCATCCCACGGTAAAAAATCTCTATTATTCAGCTTTTGGTAGTTTTTTCGGTAAAGAAAAACAGTAGTGTCTCCTGACTGTTGTGACACAAAAATATATCTGTTGAAAATAGTCTTGTGTAGGCCCGACATCCCAGTGTGGTTTCGCAGTTCCACGGGTCAAATCGCTGTACTATCCAGTTTTGGGCCTTTGTATCAAAAAAAAAATCAGTTTGAGTGTGTCGCTCACTGTTCAGCCGCAAATATCTCTATTTAAAAAAGTGTGGTATACCCCAGTAAACAATAACTGTGGTTTTGCCATCCCACGGTAAAAAATCTCTATTATTCAGCTTTTGGTAGTTTTTTCCGTAAAGAAAAACAGTAGTGTCTCCTGACTGTTGTGACACAAAAATATATCTGTTAAAAATAGTCTTGTGTAGGCCCGACATCCCAGTGTGGTTTCGCAGTTCCACGGGTCAAATCGCTGTACTATCCAGTTTTGGGCCTTTGGTATCTAAAAAAAAAGCAGTTTGAGTGTGTCGCTCACTTTTCAGCCGCAAATATCTCTATTTAAAAAAGTGTGGTATACCCCAGTAAACAATAACTGTGGTTTTGCCATCCCACGGTAAAAAATCTCTATTATTCAGCTTTTGGTAGTTTTTTCCGTAAAGAAAAACAGTAGTGTCTCCTGACTGTTGTGACACAAAAATATATCTGTTGAAAATAGTCTTGTGTAGGCCCGACATCCCAGTGTGGTTTCGCAGTTCCACGGGTCAAATCGCTGTACTATCCAGTTTTGGGCCTTTGGTATCTAAAAAAAAAGCAGTTTGAGTGTGTCACTCACTGTTCAGCCGCAAATATCTCTATTTAAAAAAGTGTGGTATACCCCAGTAAACAATAACTGTGGTTTTGCCATCCCACGGTAAAAAATCTCTATTATTCAGCTTTTGGTAGTTTTTTCCGTAAAGAAAACAGTAGTGTCTCCTGACTGTTGTGACACAAAAATATATCTGTTGAAAATAGTCTTGTGTAGGCCCGACATCAAAGTGTGGTTTCGCAGTTCCACGGGTCAAATCGCTGTACTATCCAGTTTTGGGCCTTTGGTATCTAAAAAAAAAGCAGTTTGTGTGTGTCGCTCACTGTTCAGCCGCAAATATCTCTATTTAAAAAAGTGTGGTATACCCCAGTAAACAATAACTGTGGTTTTGCCATCCTACGGTAAAAAATCTCTATTATTCAGCTTTGGTTCTTTTTTCCGTAAAGAAAAACAGTAGTGTCTCCTGACTGTTGTGACACAAAAATATATCTGTTGAACATTGTCTTGTGTAGGCCCGACATTCCAGTGTGGCTTCGCAGTTCCACGGGTCAAATCGCTGTACTATCCAGTTTTGGGCCTTTGGTATCTAAAAAAAAAGCAGTTTGAGTGTGTCGCTCACTGTTCAGCCGCAAATATCTGTATTTAAAAAAGTGTGGTATACCCCAGTAAACAATAACTGTGGTTTTGTCATCCCACGGTAAAAAATCTCTATTATTCAGCTTTTGGTAGTTTTTTCCGTAAAGAAAAACAGTAGTGTCTCCTGACTGTTGTGACACAAAAATATATCTGTTGAAAATAGTCTTGTGTAGGCACGACATCCCAGTGTGGTTTCGCAGTACCACGGGTCAAATCGCTGTACTATCCAGTTTTGGGCCTTTGGTATCTAAAAAAAAAGCAGTTTGAGTGTGTCGCTCACTGTTCAGCCGCAAATATCTCTATTTAAAAAAGTGTGGTATACCCCAGTAAACAATAACTGTGGTTTTGCCATCCTACGGTAAAAAATCTCTATTATTCAGCTTTGGTAGTTTTTTCCGTAAAGAAAAACAGTAGTGTCTCCTGACTGTTGTGACACAAAAATTTATCTGTTGAACATAGTCTTGTGTAGGCCCGACATTCCAGTGTGGCTTCGCAGTTCCACGGGTCAAATCGCTGTACTATCCAGTTTTGGGCCTTTGGTATCTAAAAAAAAAGCAGTTTGAGTGTGTCGCTCACTGTTCAGCCGCAAATATCTGTATTTAAAAAAGTGTGATATACCCCAGTAAACAATAACTGTGGTTTTGCCATCCCAGGGTAAAAAATCTCTATTATTCAGCTTTTGGTAGTTTTTTCCGTAAAGAAAAACAGTAGTGTCTCCTGACTGTTGTGACACAAAAATATATCTGTTGAAAATAGTATTGTGTAGGCCCGACATCCCAGTGTGGTTTCGCAGTTCCACGGGTCAAATCGCTGTACTATCCAGTTTTGGGCCTTTGGTATCTAAAAAAAAAGCAGTTTGTGTGTGTCGCTCACTGTTCAGCCGCAAATATCTCTATTTAAAAAAGTGTGGTATACCCCAGTAAACAATAACTGTGGTTTTGCCATCCTACGGTAAAAAATCTCTATTATTCAGCTTTGGTTCTTTTTTCCGTAAAGAAAAACAGTAGTGTCTCCTGACTGTTGTGACACAAAAATATATCTGTTGAACATTGTCTTGTGTAGGCCCGACATTCCAGTGTGGCTTCGCAGTTCCACGGGTCAAATCGCTGTACTATCCAGTTTTGGGCCTTTGGTATCTAAAAAAAAAGCAGTTTGAGTGTGTCGCTCACTGTTCAGCCGCAAATATCTGTATTTAAAAAAGTGTGGTATACCCCAGTAAACAATAACTGTGGTTTTGCCATCCCACGGTAAAAAATCTCTATTATTCAGCTTTTGGTAGTTTTTTCCGTAAAGAAAAACAGTAGTGTCTCCTGACTGTTGTGGCACAAAAATATATCTGTTGAAAATAGTCTTGTGTAGGCCCGACATCCCAGTGTGGTTTCGCAGTTCCACGGGTCAAATCGCTGTACTATCCAGTTTTGGGCCTTTGGTATCTAAAAAAAAAGCAGTTTGTGTGTGTTGCTCACTGTTCAGCCGCAAATATCTCTATTTAAAAAAGTGTGGTATACCCCAGAAAACAATAACTGTTGTGTTGGCATCCCACGGTAAAAAATCTCTATTATTCAGGTTTTGGTAGTTTTTTCCGTAAAGAAAAACAGTAGTGTCTCCTGACTGTTGTGACACAAAAATATATCTGTTGAACATTGTCTTGTGTAGGCCCGACATTCCAGTGTGGCTTCGCAGTTCCACGGGTCAAATCGCTGTACTATCCAGTTTTGGGCCTTTGGTATCTAAAAAAAAAGCAGTTTGAGTGTGTCGCTCACTGTTCAGCCGCAAATATCTGTATTTAAAAAAGTGTGGTATACCCCAGTAAACACTAACTGTGGTTTTGTCATCCCACGGTAAAAAATCTCTATTATTCAGCTTTTGGTAGTTTTTTCCGTAAAGAAAAACAGTAGTGTCTCCTGACTGTTGTGACACAAAAATATATCTGTTGAAAATAGTCTTGTGTAGGCACGACATCCCAGTGTGGTTTCGCAGTACCACGGGTCAAATCGCTGTACTATCCAGTTTTGGGCCTTTGGTATCTAAAAAAAAAGCAGTTTGAGTGTGTCGCTCACTGTTCAGCCGCAAATATCTCTATTTAAAAAAGTGTGGTATACCCCAGTAAACAATAACTGTGGTTTTGCCATCCTACGGTAAAAAATCTCTATTATTCAGCTTTGGTAGTTTTTTCCGTAAAGAAAAACAGTAGTGTCTCCTGACTGTTGTGACACAAAAATATATCTGTTGAACATAGTCTTGTGTAGGCCCGACATTCCAGTGTGGCTTCGCAGTTCCACGGGTCAAATCGCTGTACTATCCAGTTTTGGGCCTTTGGTATCTAAAAAAAAAGCAGTTTGAGTGTGTCGCTCACTGTTCAGCCGCAAATATCTGTATTTAAAAAAGTGTGATATACCCCAGTAAACAATAACTGTGGTTTTGCCATCCCAGGGTAAAAAATCTCTATTATTCAGCTTTTGGTAGTTTTTTCCGTAAAGAAAAACAGTAGTGTCTCCTGACTGTTGTGACACAAAAATATATCTGTTGAAAATAGTATTGTGTAGGCCCGACATCCCAGTGTGGTTTCGCAGTTCCACGGGTCAAATCGCTGTACTATCCAGTTTTGGGCCTTTGGTATCTAAAAAAAAAGCAGTTTGTGTGTGTCGCTCACTGTTCAGCCGCAAATATCTCTATTTAAAAAAGTGTGGTATACCCCAGTAAACAATAACTGTGGTTTTGCCATCCTACGGTAAAAAATCTCTATTATTCAGCTTTGGTTCTTTTTTCCGTAAAGAAAAACAGTAGTGTCTCCTGACTGTTGTGACACAAAAATATATCTGTTGAACATTGTCTTGTGTAGGCCCGACATTCCAGTGTGGCTTCGCAGTTCCACGGGTCAAATCGCTGTACTATCCAGTTTTGGGCCTTTGGTATCTAAAAAAAAAGCAGTTTGAGTGTGTCGCTCACTGTTCAGCCGCAAATATCTGTATTTAAAAAAGTGTGGTATACCCCAGTAAACAATAACTGTGGTTTTGCCATCCCACGGTAAAAAATCTCTATTATTCAGCTTTTGGTAGTTTTTTCCGTAAAGAAAAACAGTAGTGTCTCTTGACTGTTGTGGCACAAAAATATATCTGTTGAAAATAGTCTTGTGTAGGCCCGACATCCCAGTGTGGTTTCGCAGTTCCACGGGTCAAATCGCTGTACTATCCAGTTTTGGGCCTTTGGTATCTAAAAAAAAAGCAGTTTGTGTGTGTTGCTCACTGTTCAGCCGCAAATATCTCTATTTAAAAAAGTGTGGTATACCCCAGAAAACAATAACTGTTGTGTTGGCATCCCACGGTAAAAAATCTCTATTATTCAGGTTTTGGTAGTTTTTTCTGTAAAGAAAAACAGTAGTGTCTCCTGACTGTTGTGACACAAAAATATATCTGTTGAAAATAGTCTTGTGTAGGCCCGACATTCCAGTGTGGCTTCGCAGTTCCACGGGTCAAATCGCTGTACTATCCAGTTTTGGGCCTTTGGTATCTTAAAAAAAAAGCAGTTTGAGTGTGTCGCTCACTGATCAGCCGCAAATATCTGTATTTAAAAAAGTGTGGTATACCCCAGTAAACAATAACTGTGGTTTTGCCATCCCACGGTAAAAAATCTCTATTATTCAGGTTTTTGTAGTTTTTTCCGTAAAGAAAAACAGTAGTGTCTCCTGACTGTTGTGACACAAAAATATATCTGTTGAAAATAGTCTTGTGTAGGCCCGACATCCCAGTGTGGTTTCGCAGTTTCACAGGTCAAATCGCTGTACTATCCAGTTTTGGGCCTTTGGTATCTAAAAAAAAAGCAGTTTGAGTGTGTCGCTCACTGTTCAGCCGCAAATATCTCTATTTAAAAAAGTGTGGTATACCCCAGTAAACAATAACTGTGGTTTTTGCATCCCACGGTAAAAAATCTCTATTATTCAGGTTTTGGTAGTTTTTTCCGAAAAGAAAAACAGTAGTGTCTCCTGACTGTTGTGACACAAAAATATATCTGTTGAAAATAGTCTTGTGTAGGCCCGACATCCCAGTGTGGTTTCGCAGTTCCACGGGTCAAATCGCTGTACTATCCAGTTTTGGGCCTTTGGTATCTAAAAAAAAAGCAGTTTGAGTGTGTCGCTCACTGTTCAGCCGCAAATATCTCTATTTAAAAAAGTGTGGTATACCCCAGTAAACAAAACTGTGGTTTTGCCATCCCACGGTAAAAAATCTCTATTATTAAGGTTTTGGTAGTTTTTTCCTTAAAGAAAAACAGTAGTGTCTCCTGACTGTGGTGACACAAAAATATATCTGTTGAAAATAGTCTTGTGTAGGCCCAACATCCCAGTGTGGTTTCGCAGTTCCACGGGTCAAATCGCTGTACTATCCAGTTTTGGGCCTTTGGTATCTAAAAAAATAGCAGTTTGAGTGTGTCGCTCACTGTTCAGCCGCATATATTTCTATTTAAAAAGTGTGGTATACCCCAGTAAACAATAACTATGGTTTTGCCATCCTACGGTAAAAAATCTCTATTATTCAGCTTTGGTAGTTTTTTCCGTAAAGAAAAACAGTAGTGTCTCCTGACTGTTGTGACACAAAAATATATCTGTTGAAAATAGTCTTGTGTAGGCCCGACATCCCAGTGTGGTTTCGCAGTTTCACCGGTCAAATCGCTGTACTATGCGGTTTTGGGCCTTTGGTATCTAAAAAAAAAGCAGTTTGAGTGTGTCGCTCACTGTTCAGCCGCAAATATCTCTATTTAAAAAAGTGTGGTATACCCCAGTAAACAATAACTGTGGTTTTGCCATCCCAAGGTAAAAAATCTCTATTATTCAGGTTTTGGTAGTTTTTTCCGTAAAGAAAAACAGTAGTGTCTCCTGACTGTTGTGACACAAAAATATATCTGTTGAAAATAGTCTTGTGTAGGCCCGACATCCCATTGTGGTTTTGCAGTTCCACGGGTCAAATCGCTGTACTATCCAGTTTTGGGCCTTTGGTATCTAAAAAAAAAGCAGTTTGAGTGTGTCGCTCACTGTTCAGCCGCAAATATCTCTATTTAAAAAAGTGTGGTATACCCCAGTAAACAATAACTGTGGTTTTGCCATCCCACGGTAAAAAATCTCTATTATTCAGGTTTTGGTAGTTTTTTCCGTAAAGAAAAACAGTAGTGTCTCCTGACTGTTGTGACACAAAAATATATCTGCTTAAAATAGTCTTGTGTAGGCCCGACATCCCAGTGTGGTTTCGCAGTTCCACGGGTCAAATCGCTGTACTATCCAGTTTTGGGCCTTTGGTATCTAAAAAAAAAGGAGTTTGAGTGTGTCGCTCACTGTTCAGCCGCAAATATCTCAATTTAAAAGAGTGTGGTATACCCCAGTAAACAATAATTGTGGTTTTGCCATCCCACAGTAAAAAATCTCTATTATTCAGGTTTTGGTAGTTTTTTCCATAAAGAAAAACAGTAGTGTCTCCTGACTGTTATGACACAAAAATATATCTGTTGAATATAGTCTTGTGTAGGCCCGACATCCCAGTGTGGTTTTGCAGTTCCACGGGTCAAATCGCTGTACTATCCAGTTTTGGGCCTTTGGTATCTAAAAAAAAAGCAGTTTGAGTGTGTCGCTCACTGTTCAGCCGCAATTATCTCAATTTAAAAAAGTGTGGTATACCCCAGTAAACAATAACTGTGGTTTTGCCATCCCAAGGTAAAAAATCTCTATTATTCAGGTTTTGGTAGTTTTTTCCGTAAAGAAAAACAGTAGTGTCTCCTGACTGTTGTGACACAAAAATATATCTGTTGAAAATAGTCTTGTGTTGGCCTGACATCCAAGTGTGGTTTCGCAGTTTCACGCGTCAAATCGCTGTACTATCCAGTTTTGGGCCTTTGGTATCTAAAAAAAAAGCAGTTTGAGTGTGTCGCTCACTGTTCAGCCGCAAATATCTCTATTTAAAAAAGTGTGGTATACCCCAGTAAACAATAACTGTGGTTTTGCCATCCCACGGTAAAAAATCTCTATTATTCAGGTTTTGGTAGTTTTTTCCGTAAAGAAAAACAGTAGTGTCTCCTGACTGTTGTGACACAAAAATATATCTGTTGAAAATAGTCTTGTGTAGGCCCGACTTCCCAGTGTGGTTTCGCAGTTCCACGGGTCAAATCGCTGTACTATCCAATTTTGGGCCTTTGGTATCTAAAAAAAAAGCAGTTTGAGTGTGTTGCTCACTGTTCAGCCGCAAATATCTCTATTTAAAAAAGTGTGGTATACCCCAGTAAACAATAACTGTGGTTTTGCCATCCCACGGTAAAAAATCTCTATTATTCAGCTTTTGGTAGTTTTTTCCGTAAAGGAAAACCGTAGTGTCTCCTGACTGTTGTGACACAAAAATATATCTGTTGAAAATAGTCTTGTGTAGGCCCGACATCCCAGTGTGGTTTCGCAGTTCCACGGGTCAAATCGCTGTACTATCCAGTTTTGGGCCTTTGGTATCATAAAAAAAAAGCAATTTGAGTGTGTCGCTCACTGTTCAGCTGCAGATATCTCTATTTAAAAAAGTGTGGTATACCCCAGTAAACAATAACTGTGGTTTTGCCATCCCACGGTAAAAAATCTCTATTATTCAGCTTTTGGTAGTTTTTTCCGTAAAGAAAAACAGTAGTGTCTCCTGACTGTTGTGACACAAAAATATATCTGTTGAAAATAGTCTTGTGTAGGCCCGACATCCCAGTGTGGTTTCGCAGTTCCACGGGTCAAATCGCTGTACTATCCAGTTTTGGGCCTTTGGTATCAAAAAAAAAAGCAGTTTGAGTGTGTCGCTCACTGTTCAGCCGCAAATATCTCTATTTAAAAAAGTGTGGTATACCCCAGTAAACAATAACTGTGGTTTTGCCATCCCACGGTAAAAAAATCTCTATTATTCACCTTTTGGTAGTTTTTTCCGTAAAGAAAAACAGTAGTGTCTCCTGACTGTTGTGACACAAAAATATATCTGTTGAAAATAGTCTTGTGCAGGCCCGACATCCCAGTGTGGTTTCGCAGTTCCACGGGTCAAATCGCTGTACTATCCAGTTTTGGGCCTTTGGTATCTAAAAAAAAAGCAGTTTGAGTGTGTCGCTCACTGTTCAGCCGCAAATATCTCTATTTAAAAAAGTGTGGTATACCCCAGTAAACAATAACTGTGGTTTTGCCATCCCACGGTAAAAAATCTCTATTATTCAGCTTTTGGTAGTTTTTTCCGTAAAGAAAACAGTAGTGTCTCCTGACTGTTGTGACACAAAAATATATCTGTTGAAAATAGTCTTGTGTAGGCCCGACATCCCAGTGTGGTTTCGCAGTTCCACGGGTCAAATCGCTGTACTATCCAGTTTTGGGCCTTTGTATCTAAAAAAAAAGCAGTTTGAGTGTGTCGCTCACTGTTCAGCCGCAAATATCTCTATTTAAAAAAGTGTGGTATACCCCAGTAAACAATAACTGTGGTTTTGCCATCCCACGGTAAAAAATCTCTATTATTCAGCTTTTGGTAGTTTTTTCCGTAAAGAAAAACAGTAGTGTCTCCTGACTGTTGTGACACAAAAATATATCTGTTGAAAATAGTCTTGTGTAGTCTCGACATCCCAGTGTGGTTTCGCAGTTCCACGGGTCAAATCGCTGTACTATCCAGTTTTGGGCCTTTGGAATCTAAAAAAAAGCAGTTTGAGTGTGTCGCTCACTGCTCAGCCGCAAATATCTCTATTTAAAAAAGTGTGGTGTACCCCAGTAAACAATAACTGTGGTTTTGCCATCCCACGGTAAAAAATCTCTATTATTCAGGTTTTGATAGTTTTTTCCATAAAGAAAAACAGTAGTGTCTCCTGACTGTTGTGACACAAAAATATATCTGTTGAAAATAGTCTTGTGTAGGCCCGACATCCCAGTGTGGTTTCGCAGTACCACGGGTCAAATCGCTGTACTATCCAGTTTTGGGCCTTTGGTATCTAAAAAAAAAGCAGTTTGAGTGTGTCGCTCACTGTTCAGCCGCAAATATCTCTATTTAAAAAAGTGTGGTATACCCCAGTGAACAATAACTGTGGTTTTGCCATCCTACGGTAAAAAATCTCTATTATTCAGCTTTGGTAGTTTTTTCCGTAAAGAAAAACAGTAGTGTCTCCTGACTGTTGTGACACAAAAATATATCTGTTGAACATAGTCTTGTGTAGGCTCGACATTCCAGTGTGGCTTCGCAGTTCCACGGGTCAAATCGCTGTACTATCCAGTTTTGGGCCTTTGGTATCTAAAAAAAAAGCAGTTTGAGTGTGTCGCTCACTGTTCAGCCGCAAATATCTGTATTTAAAAAAGTGTGGTATACCCCAGTAAACAATAACTGTGGTTTTGCCATCCCACGGTAAAAAATCTCTATTATTCAGCTTTGGTTGTTTTTTCCGTAAAGAAAAACAGTAGTGTCTCCTGACTGTTGTGACACAAAAATATATCTGTTGAACATAGTCTTATGTAGGCCCGACATTCCAGTGTGGCTTCGCAGTTCCACGGGTCAAATCGCTGTACTATCCAGTTTTGGGCCTTTGGTATCTAAAAAAAAAGCAGTTTGAGTGTGTCGCTCACTGTTCAGCCGCAAATATCTGTATTTAAAAAAGTGTGGTATACCCCAGTAAACAATAACTGTGGTTTTGCCATCCCACGGTAAAAAATCTCTATTATTCAGGTTTTGATAGTTTTTTCCATAAAGAAAAACTGTAGTGTCTCCTGACTGTTGTGACACAAAAATATATCTGTTGAAAATAGTCTTGTGTAGGCCCGACATCCCAGTGTGGTTTCGCAGTACCACGGGTCAAATCGCTGTACTATCCAGTTTTGGGCCTTTGGTATCTAAAAAAAAAGCAGTTTGAGTGTGTCGCTCACTGTTCAGCCGCAAATATCTCTATTTAAAAAAGTGTGGTATACCCCAGTGAACAATAACTGTGGTTTTGCCATCCTACGGTAAAAAATCTCTATTATTCAGCTTTGGTAGTTTTTTCCGTAAAGAAAAACAGTAGTGTCTCCTGACTGTTGTGACACAAAAATATATCTGTTGAACATAGTCTTGTGTAGGCTCGACATTCCAGTGTGGCTTCGCAGTTCCACGGGTCAAATCGCTGTACTATCCAGTTTTGGGCCTTTGGTATCTAAAAAAAAAGCAGTTTGAGTGTGTCGCTCACTGTTCAGCCGCAAATATCTGTATTTAAAAAAGTGTGGTATACCCCAGTAAACAATAACTGTGGTTTTGCCATCCCACGGTAAAAAATCTCTATTATTCAGCTTTGGTTGTTTTTTCCGTAAAGAAAAACAGTAGTGTCTCCTGACTGTTGTGACACAAAAATATATCTGTTGAACATAGTCTTATGTAGGCCCGACATTCCAGTGTGGCTTCGCAGTTCCACGGGTCAAATCGCTGTACTATCCAGTTTTGGGCCTTTGGTATCTAAAAAAAAAGCAGTTTGAGTGTGTCGCTCACTGTTCAGCCGCAAATATCTGTATTTAAAAAAGTGTGGTATACCCCAGTAAACAATAACTGTGGTTTTGCCATCCCACGGTAAAAAATCTCTATTATTCAGCTTTTGGTAGTTTTTTCCGTAAAAAAAAACAGTAGTGTCTCCTGACTGTTGTGACACAAAAATATATCTGTTGAAAATAGTCTTGTGTAGGCCCGACATCCCAGTGTGGTTTCGCAGTTCCACGGGTCAAATCGCTGTACTATCCAGTTTTCGGCCTTTGGTATCTAAAAAAAAAGCAGTTTGTGTGTGTTGCTCACTGTTCAGCCGCAAATATCTCTATTTAAAAAAGTGTGGTATACCCCAGAAAACAATAACTGTGGTTTTGGCATCCCACGGTAAAAAATCTCTATTATTCAGGTTTTGGTAGTTTTTTCCGTAAAGAAAAACAGTAGTGTCTCCTGACTGTTGTGACACAAAAATATATCTGTTGAAAATAGTCTTGTGTAGGCCCGACATCCCAGTGTGGTTTCGCAGTTCCACGGGTCAAATCGCTGTACTATCCAGTTTTGGGCCTTTGGTATCTAAAAAAAAAGCAGTTTGAGTGTGTCGCTCACTGTTCAGCCGCAAATATTTCTATTTAAAAAGTGTGGTATACCCCAGTATACAATAACTATGGTTTTGCCATCCTACGGTAAAAAATCTCTATTATTCAGCTTTGGTAGTTTATTCCGTAAAGAAAAACTGTAGTGTCTCCTGACTGTTGTGACACAAAAATATATCTGTTGAAAATAGTCTTGTGTAGGCCCGACATCCCAGTGTGGCTTCGCAGTTCCATCGGTCAAATCGCTGTACTATCCAGTTTTGGGCCTTTGGTATCTAAAAAAAAAGCAGTTTGAGTGTGTCGCTCACTGTTCAGCTGCAAATATCTGTATTTTAAAAAGTGTGGTATACCCCAGTAAACAATAACTGTGGTTTTGCCATCCCACGGTAAAAAATCTCTATTATTCAGGTTTTGGTAGTTTTTTCCGTAAAGAAAAACAGTAGTGTCTCCTGACTGTTGTGACACAAAAATATATCTGCTTAAAATAGTCTTCTGTAGGCCCGACATCCCAGTGTGGTTTCGCAGTTCCACGGGTCAAATCGCTGTATTATCCAGTTTTGGGCCTTTGGTATCTAAAAAAAAATCAGTTTGAGTGTGTCGCTCACTGTTCAGCCGCAAATATCTCTATTTAAAAAAGTGTGGTATACCCCAGTAAACAATAACTGTGGTTTTGCCATCCCACGGTAAAAAATCTCTATTATTCAGCTTTTGGTAGTTTTTTCCGTAAAGAAAAACAGTAGTGTCTCCTGACTGTTGTGACACAAAAATATATCTGTTGAAAATAGTCTTGTGTAGGCCCGACATCCCAGTGTGGTTTCGCAGTTTCACGGGTCAAATCGCTGTACTATCCAGTTTTGGGCCTTTGGCATCATAAAAAAAAGCAATTTCAGTGTTTCGCTCACTGTTCAGCCACAAATATCTCTATTTAAAAAAGTGTGGTATACCCCAGTAAACAATAACTCTGGTTTTGCCATCCCACGGTAAAAAATCTCTATTATTCAGCTTTTGGTAGTTTTTTCCGTAAAGAAAAACAGTAGTGTCTCCTGACTGTTGTGACACAAAAATATATCTGTTGAAAATAGTCTTGTGTAGGCTCGACATCCCAGTGTGGTTTCGCAGTTCCACGGGTCAAATCGCTGTACTATCCAGTTTTGGGCCTTTGGTATCTAAAAAAAAAGCAGTTTGAGTGTGTCGCTCACTGTTCAGCCGCAAATATCTCTATTTAAAAAAGTGTGGTATACACCAGTAAACAATAACTGTGGTTTTGCCACCCCAAGGTAAAAAATCTCTATTATTCAGGTTTTGGTAGTTTTTTCCATAAAGAAAAACAGTAGTGTCTCCTGACTGTTGTGACACAAAAATATATCTGTTGAAAATAGTCTTTTGTAGGCCCGACATCCCAGTGTGGTTTCGCAGTTCCACGGGTCAAATCGATGTACTATCCAGTTTTGGGCCTTTGGAATCTAAAAAAAAAGCAGTTTGAGTGTGTCGCTCACTGCTCAGCCGCAAATATCTCTATTTAAAAAAGTGTGGTATACCCCAGTAAACAATAACTGTGGTTTTGCCATCCCACAGTAAAAAATCTCTATTATTCAGGTTTTGATAGTTTTTTCCATAAAGAAAAACAGTAGTGTCTCCTGACTGTTGTGACACAAAAATATATCTGTTGAAAATAGTCTTGTGTAGGCCCGACATCCCAGTGTGGTTTCGCAGTTCCACGGGTCAAATCGCTGTACTATCCAGTTTTGGGCCTTTGGTATCTAAAAAAAAAGCAGTTTGTGTGTGTCGCTCACTGTTCAGCCGCAAATATCTCTATTTAAAAAAGTGTGGTATACCCCAGTAAACAATAACTGTGGTTTTGCCATCCTACGGTAAAAAATCTCTATTATTCAGCTTTGGTTGTTTTTTCCGTAAAGAAAAACAGTAGTGTCTCCTGACTGTTGTGACACAAAAATATATCTGTTGAACATAGTCTTGTGTAGGCCCGACATTCCAGTGTGGCTTCGCAGTTCAACGGGTCAAATCGCTGTACTATCCAGTTTTGGGCCTTTGGTATCTAAAAAAAAAGCAGTTTGAGTGTGTCGCTCACTGTTCAGCCGCAAATATCTGTATTTAAAAAAGTGTGGTATACCCCAGTAAACAATAACTGTGGTTTTGCCATCGCACGGTAAAAAATCTCTATTATTCAGCTTTTGGTAGTTTTTTCCGTAAAGAAAAACAGTAGTGTCTCCTGACTGTTGTGACACAAAAATATATCTGTTGAAAATAGTCTTGTGTAGGCCCGACATCCCAGTGTGGTTTCGCAGTTCCACGGGTCAAATCGCTGTACTATCCAGTTTTGGGCCTTTGGTATCTAAAAAAAAAGCAGTTTGTGTGTGTTGCTCACTGTTCAGCCGCAAATATCTCTATTTAAAAAAGTGTGGTATACCCCAGAAAACAATAACTGTGGTTTTGCCATCCCACGGTAAAAAATCTCTATTATTCAGGTTTTGGTATTTTTTTCCGTAAAGAAAAACAGTAGTGTCTCCTGACTGTTGTGACACAAAAATATATCTGTTGAAAATAGTCTTGTGTAGGCCCGACATCCCAGTGTGGCTTCGCAGTTCCATGGGTCAAATCGCTGTACTATCCAGTTTTGGGCCTTTGGTATCTAAAAAAAAAGCAGTTTGAGTGTGTCGCTCACTGTTCAGCTGCAAATATCTGTATTTTAAAAAGTGTGGTATACCCCAGTAAACAATAACTGTGGTTTTGCCATCCCACGGTAAAAAATCTCTATTATTCAGGTTTTGGTAGTTTTTTCCGTAAAGAAAAACAGTAGTGTCTCCTGACTGTTGTGACACAAAAATATATCTGCTTAAAATAGTCTTCTGTAGGCCCGACATCCCAGTGTGGTTTCGCAGTTCCACGGGTCAAATCGCTGTATTATCCAGTTTTGGGCCTTTGGTATCTAAAAAAAAAGCAGATTGAGTGTGTCGCTCACTGTTCAGCCGCAAATATCTCTATTTAAAAAAGTGTGGTATACCCCAGTAAACAATAACTGTGGTTTTGCCATCCCACGGTAAAAAATCTCTATTATTCAGCTTTTGGTAGTTTTTTCCGTAAAGAAAAACAGTAGTGTCTCCTGACTGTTGTGACACAAAAATATATCTGTTGAAAATAGTCTTGTGTAGGCCCGACATCAGAGTGTGGTTTCGCAGTTTCACGGGTCAAATCGCTGTACTATCCAGTTTTGGGCCTTTGGCATCATAAAAAAAAGCAATTTCAGTGTTTCGCTCACTGTTCAGCCACAAATATCTCTATTTAAAAAAGTCTGGTATACCCCAGTAAACAATAACTCTGGTTTTGCCATCCCACGGTAAAAAATCTCTATTATTCAGCTTTTGGTAGTTTTTTCCGTAAAGAAAAACAGTAGTGTCTCCTGACTGTTGTGACACAAAAATATATCTGTTGAAAATAGTCTTGTGTAGGCCCGACATCCCAGTGTGGTTTCGCAGTTCCACGGGTCAAATCGCTGTACTATCCAGTTTTGGGCCTTTGGTATCTAAAAAAAAAGCAGTTTGAGTGTGTCGCTCACTGTTCAGCCGCAAATATCTCTATTTAAAAAAGTGTGGTATACACCAGTAAACAATAACTGTGGTTTTGCCATCCCAAGGTAAAAAATCTCTATTATTCAGGTTTTGGTAGTTTTTTCCATAAAGAAAAACAGTAGTGTCTCCTGACTGTTGTGACACAAAAATATATCTGTTGAAAATAGTCTTGTGTAGGCCCGACATCCCAGTGTGGTTTCGCAGTTCCACGGGTCAAATCGATGTACTATCCAGTTTTGGGCCTTTGGAATCTAAAAAAAAAGCAGTTTGAGTGTGTCGCTCACTGCTCAGCCGCAAATATCTCTATTTAAAAAAGTGTGGTATACCCCAGTAAACAATAACTGTGGTTTTGCCATCCCACAGTAAAAAATCTCTATTATTCAGGTTTTGATAGTTTTTTCCATAAAGAAAAACAGTAGTGTCTCCTGACTGTTGTGACACAAAAATATATCTGTTGAAAATAGTCTTGTGTAGGCCCGACATCCCAGTGTGGTTTCGCAGTTCCACGGGTCAAATCGATGTACTATCCAGTTTTGGGCCTTTGGAATCTAAAAAAAAAGCAGTTTGAGTGTGTCGCTCACTGCTCAGCCGCAAATATCTCTATTTAAAAAAGTGTGGTATACCCCAGTAAACAATAACTGTGGTTTTGCCATCCCACAGTAAAAAATCTCTATTATTCAGGTTTTGATAGTTTTTTCCATAAAGAAAAACAGTAGTGTCTCCTGACTGTTGTGACACAAAAATATATCTGTTGAAAATAGTCTTGTGTAGGCCCGACATCCCAGTGTGGTTTCGCAGTTCCACGGGTCAAATCGCTGTACTATCCAGTTTTGGGCCTTTGGTATCTAAAAAAAAAGCAGTTTGAGTGTGTCGCTCACTGCTCAGCCGCAAATATCTCTATTTAAAAAAGTGTGGTGTACCCCAGTAAACAATACCTGTGGTTTTGCCATCCTACGGTAAAAAATCTCTATTATTCAGCTTTGGTTGTTTTTTCCGTAAAGAAAAACAGTAGTGTCTCCTGACTGTTGTGACACAAAAATATATCTGTTGAACATAGTCTTGTGTAGGCCCGACATTCCAGTGTGGCTTCGCAGTTCAATGGGTCAAATCGCTGTACTATCCAGTTTTGGGCCTTTGGTATCTAAAAAAAAAGCAGTTTGAGTGTGTCGCTCACTGTTCAGCCGCAAATATCTGTATTTAAAAAAGTGTGGTATACCCCAGTAAACAATAACTGTGGTTTTGCCATCCCACGGTAAAAAATCTCTATTATTCAGCTTTTGGTAGTTTTTTCCGTAAAGAAAAACAGTAGTGTCTCCTGACTGTTGTGACACAAAAATATATCTGTTGAAAATAGTCTTGTGTAGGCCCGACATCCCAGTGTGGTTTCGCAGTTCCACGGGTCAAATCGCTGTACTATCCAGTTTTGGGCCTTTGGTATCTAAAAAAAAAGCAGTTTGTGTGTGTTGCTCACTGTTCAGCCGCAAATATCTCTATTTAAAAAAGTGTGGTATACCCCAGAAAACAATAACTGTGGTTTTGCCATCCCACGGTAAAAAATCTCTATTATTCAGGTTTTGGTAGTTTTTTCCGTAAAGAAAAACAGTAGTGTCTCCTGACTGTTGTGACACAAAAATATATCTGTTGAAAATAGTCTTGTGTAGGCCCGACATCCCAGTGTGGCTTCGCAGTTCCATGGGTCAAATCGCTGTACTATCCAGTTTTGGGCCTTTGCTATCTAAAAAAAAAGCAGTTTGAGTGTGTCGCTCACTGTTCAGCTGCAAATATCTGTATTTTAAAAAGTGTGGTATACCCCAGTAAACAATAACTGTGGTTTTGCCATCCCACGGTAAAAAATCTCTATTATTCAGGTTTTGGTAGTTTTTTCCGTAAAGAAAAACAGTAGTGTCTCCTGACTGTTGTGACACAAAAATATATCTGCTTAAAATAGTCTTCTGTAGGCCCGACATCCCAGTGTGGTTTCGCAGTTCCACGGGTCAAATCGCTGTATTATCCAGTTTTGGGCCTTTGGTATCTAAAAAAAAAGCAGTTTGAGTGTGTCGCTCACTGTTCAGCCGCAAATATCTCTATTTAAAAAAGTGTGGTATACCCCAGTAAACAATAACTGTGGTTTTGCCATCCCACGGTAAAAAATCTCTATTATTCAGCTTTTGGTAGTTTTTTCCGTAAAGAAAAACAGTAGTGTCTCCTGACTGTTGTGACACAAAAATATATCTGTTGAAAATAGTCTTGTGTAGGCCCGACATCCCAGTGTGGTTTCGCAGTTTCACGGGTCAAATCGCTGTACTATCCAGTTTTGGGCCTTTGGCATCATAAAAAAAAGCAATTTCAGTGTTTCGCTCACTGTTCAGCCACAAATATCTCTATTTAAAAAAGTCTGGTATACCCCAGTAAACAATAACTCTGGTTTTGCCATCCCACGGTAAAAAATCTCTATTATTCATCTTTTGGTAGTTTTTTCCGTAAAGAAAAACAGTAGTGTCTCCTGACTGTTGTGACACAAAAATATATCTGTTGAAAATAGTCTTGTGTAGGCCCGACATCCCAGTGTGGTTTCGCAGTTCCACGGGTCAAATCGCTGTACTATCCAGTTTTGGGCCTTTGGTATCTAAAAAAAAAGCAGTTTGAGTGTGTCGCTCACTGTTCAGCCGCAAATATCTCTATTTAAAAAAGTGTGGTATATACCAGTAAACAATAACTGTGGTTTTGCCATCCCAAGGTAAAAAATCTCTATTATTCAGGTTTTGGTAGTTTTTTCCATAAAGAAAAACAGTAGTGTCTCCTGACTGTTGTGACACAAAAATATATCTGTTGAAAATAGTCTTGTGTAGGCCCGACATCCCAGTGTGGTTTCGCAGTTCCACGGGTCAAATCGATGTACTATCCAGTTTTGGGCCTTTGGAATCTAAAAAAAAAGCAGTTTGAGTGTGTCGCTCACTGCTCAGCCGCAAATATCTCTATTTAAAAAAGTGTGGTATACCCCAGTAAACAATAACTGTGGTTTTGCCATCCCACAGTAAAAAATCTCTATTATTCAGGTTTTGATAGTTTTTTCCATAAAGAAAAACAGTAGTGTCTCCTGACTGTTGTGACACAAAAATATATCTGTTGAAAATAGTCTTGTGTAGGCCCGACATCCCAGTGTGGTTTCGCAGTTCCACGGGTCAAATCGCTGTACTATCCAGTTTTGGGCCTTTGGTATCTAAAAAAAAAGCAGTTTGAGTGTGTCGCTCACTGTTCAGCCGCAAATATCTCTATTTAAAAAAGTGTGGTATACCCCAGTAAACAATAACTGTGGTTTTGCCATCCCACGGTAAAAAATCTCTATTATTCAGCTTTTGGTAGTTTTTTCCGTAAAGAAAAACAGTAGTGTCTCCTGACTGTTGTGACACAAAAATATATCTGTTGAAAATAGTCTTGTGTAGGCCCGACATCCCAGTGTGGTTTCGCAGTTCCACGGGTCAAATCGCTGTACTATCCAGTTTTGGGCCTTTGGTATCATAAAAAAAAGCAATTTCAGTGTTTCGCTCACTGTTCCGCCACAAATATCTCTATTTAAAAAAGTGTGGTATACCCCAGTAAACAATAACTCTGGTTTTGCCATCCCACGGTAAAAAATCTCTATTATTCAGCTTTTGGTAGTTTTTTCCGTAAAGAAAAACAGTAGTGTCTCCTGACTGTTGTGACACAAAAATATATCTGTTGAAAATAGTCTTGTGTAGGCCCGACATCCCAGTGTGGTTTCGCAGTTCCACGGGTCAAATCGCTGTACTATCCAGTTTTGGGCCTTTGGTATCTAAAAAAAAAGCAGTTTGAGTGTGTCGCTCACTGTTCAGCCGCAAATATCTCTATTTAAAAAAGTGTGGTATACACCAGTAAACAATAACTGTGGTTTTGCCATCCCAAGGTAAAAAATCTCTATTATTCAGGTTTTGGTAGTTTTTTCCATAAAGAAAAACAGTAGTGTCTCCTGACTGTTGTGACACAAAAATATATCTGTTGAAAATAGTCTTGTGTAGGCCCGACATCCCAGTGTGGTTTCGCAGTTCCACGGGTCAAATCGATGTACTATCCAGTTTTGGGCCTTTGGAATCTAAAAAAAAAGCAGTTTGAGTGTGTCGCTCATTGCTCAGCCGCAAATATCTCTATTTAAAAAAGTGTGGTATACCCCAGTAAACAATAACTGTGGTTTTGCCATCCCACAGTAAAAAATCTCTATTATTCAGGTTTTGATAGTTTTTTCCATAAAGAAAAACAGTAGTGTCTCCTGACTGTTGTGACACAAAAATATATCTGTTGAAAATAGTCTTGTGTAGGCCCGACATCCCAGTGTGGTTTCGCAGTTCCACGGGTCAAATCGCTGTACTATCCAGTTTTGGGCCTTTGGTATCTAAAAAAAAAAGCAGTTTGAGTGTGTCGCTCACTGTTCAGCCGCAAATATCTCTATTTAAAAAAGTGTGGTATACCCCAGTAAACAATAACTGTGGTTTTGCCATCCCACGGTAAAAAATCTCTATTATTCAGGTTTTGGTAGTTTTTTCCGTAAAGAAAAACAGTAGTGTCTCCTGACTGTTGTGACACAAAAATATATCTGTTGAAAATAGTCTTGTGTAGGCCCGACATCCCAGTGTGGTTTCGCAGTTCCACGGGTCAAATCGATGTACTATCCAGTTTTGGGCCTCTGGAATCTAAAAAAAAAGCAGTTTGAGTGTGTCGCTCACTGCTCAGCCGCAAATATCTCTATTTAAAAAAGTGTGGTATACCCCAGTAAACAATAACCGTGGTTTTGCCATCCCACGGTAAAAAATCTCTATTATTTAGCTTTTGGTAGTTTTTTCCATAAAGGAAAACAGTAGTGTCTCCTGACTGTTGTGACACAAAAATATATCTGTTGAAAATAGTCTTGTGTAGGCCCGACATCCCAGTGTGGTTTCGCAGTTCCACGGGTCAAATCGCTGTACTATCCAGTTTTGGGCCTTTGGTATCATAAAAAAAATCAATTTGAGTGTGTCGCTCACTGTTCAGCCGCAAATATCTCTATTTAAAAAAGTGTGGTATACCCCAGTAAACAATAACTGTTGTTTTGCCATCCCACGGTAAAAAATCTCTATTATTCAGCTTTTGGTAGCTTTTTCCATAAAGAAAAACAGTAGTGTCTCCTGACTGTTGTGACACAAAAATATATCTGTTGAAAATAGTCTTGTGTAGGCCCGACATCCCAGTGTGGTTTCGCAGTTCCACGGGTCAAATCGCTGTACTATCCAGTTTTGGGCCTTTGGTATCTAAAAAAAAAAGCAGTTTGAGTGTGTCGCTCACTGTTCAGCCGCAAATATCTCTATTTAAAAAAGTGTGGTATACCCCAGTAAACAATAACTGTGGTTTTGCCATCCCACGGTAAAAAATCTCTATTATTCAGCTATTGGTAGTTTTTTCCGTAAGGAAAAACAGTAGTGTCTCCTGACTGTTGTGACACAAAAATATATCTGTTGAAAATAGTCTTGTGTAGGCCCGACATCCCAGTGTGGTTTCGCAGTTCCACGGGTCAAATCGCTGTACTATCCAGTTTTGGGCCTTTGGTATCATAAAAAAAAGGATTTCAGTGTGTCGCTCACTGTTCAGCCACAAATATCTCTATTTAAAAAAGTGTGGTATACCCCAGTAAACAATAACTCTGGTTTTGCCATCCCACGGTAAAAAATCTCTATTATTCAGCTTTTGGTAGTTTTTTCCGTAAAGAAAAACAGTAGTGTCTCCTGTCTGTTGTGACACAAAAATGTATCTGTTGAAAATAGTCTTGTGTAGGCCCGACATCCCAGTGTGGTTTCGCAGTTCCACGGGTCAAATCGCTGTACTATCCAGTTTTGGGCCTTTGGTATCTAAAAAAAAAGCAGTTTGAGTGTGTCGCTCACTGTTCAGCCGCAAAAATCTCTATTTAAAAAAGTGTGGTATACCCCAGTAAACAATAACTGTGGTTTTGCCATCCCACGGTAAAAAATCTCTATTTTTCAGCTTTTGGTAGTTTTTTCCGTAAAGAAAACAGTAGTGTCTCCTGACTGTTGTGACACAAAAATATATCTGTTGAAAATAGTCTTGTGTAGGCCCGACATCCCAGTGTGGTTTCGCAGTTCCACGGGTCAAATCGCTGTACTATCCAGTTTTGGGCCTTTGGTATCTAAAAAAAAAGCAGTTTGAGTGTGTCGCTCACTGCTCAGCTGCAAATATCTCTATTTAAAAAAGTGTGGTATACCCCAGTAAACAATAACTGTGGTTTTGCCATCCCACGGTAAAAAATCTCTATTATTCAGCTTTTGGTAGTTTTTTCCGTAAAGAAAAACAGTAGTGTCTCCTGACTGTTGTGACACAAAAATATATCTGTTGAAAATAGTCTTGTGTAGGCCCGACATCCCAGTGTGGTTTCGCAGTTCCACGGGTCAAATAGCTGTACTATCCAGTTTTGGGCCTTTGGTATCTAAAAAAAAGCAGTTTGAGCGTGTCGCTCACTGTTCAGCCGCAAATATCTCTATTTTAAAAAGTGTGGTATACCCCAGTAAACAATAACTGTGGTTTTGCCATCCCACGGTAAAAAATCTCTATTATTCAGCTTTTGGTAGTTTTTTCCGTAAAGAAAAACAGTAGTGTCTCCTGACTGTTGTGACACAAAAATATATCTGTTGAAAATAGTCTTGTGTAGGCCCGACATCCCAGTGTGGTTTCGCAGTTCCACGGGTCAAATCGCTTTACTATCCAGTTTTGGGCCTTTGGTATCTAAAAAAAAAGCAGTTTGAGTGTGTCGCTCACTGTTCAGCCGCAAATATCTCTATTTAAAAAAGTGTGGTATACCCCAGTAAACAATAACTGTGGTTTTGCCATCCCACGGTAAAAAATCTCTATTATCCAGCTTTTGGTAGTTTTTTTCCGTAAAGAAAAACAGTAGTGTCTCCTGACTGTTGTGACACAAAAATAAATCTGTTGAAAATAGTCTTGTGTAGGCCCGACATCCCAGTGTGGTTTCGCAGTTCCACGGGTCAAATCGCTGTACTATCCAGTTTTGGGCCATTGGTATCTAAAAAAAAAGCAGTTTGAGTGTGTCGCTCACTGTTCAGCCGCAAATATCTCTATTTAAAAAAGTGTGGTATACCCCAGTAAACAATAACTGTGTTTTTGATATCCCACGGTAAAAAAATCTCTATTATTCAGCTTTTGGTAGTTTTTTCCGTAAAGAAAACAGTAGTGTCCCCTGACTGTTGTGACACAAAAATATATCTGTTGAAAATAGTCTTGTGTAGGCCCGACATCCCAGTGTGGTTTCGCAGTTCCACGGGTCAAATCGCTGTACTATCCAGTTTTGGGCCTTTGGTATCATAAAAAAAAGCAGTTTGAGTGTGTCGCTCACTGTTCAGCCCCAAATATTTCTATTTTAAAAAGTGTGATATACCCCAGTAAACAATAACTGTGGTTTTGCCATCCCACTGTAAAAAATCTCTGTTATTCAGCTTTTGGTAGTTTTTTCCGTAAAGAAAACAGTAGTGTCTCCTGACTGTTGTGACACAATAATATATCTGTTGAAAATAGTCTTGTGTAGGCCCAACATCCCAGGGTGGTTTCGCAGTTCCACGGGTCAAATCGCTGTACTATCCAGTTTTGGGCCTTTGGTATCTAAAAAAAAAGCAGTTTGAGTGTGTCGCTCACTGCTCAGCCGCAAATATCTCTATTTAAAAAAGTGTGGTATACCCCAGTAAACAATAACTGTGGTTTTGCCATCCCACGGTAAAAAATCTCTATTATTCAGGTTTTGATAGTTTTTTCCATAAAGAAAAACAGTAGTGTCTCCTGACTGTTGTGACACAAAAATATATCTGTTGAAAGTAGTCTTGTGTAGGCCCGACATCCCAGTGTGGTTTCGCAGTTCCACGGGTCAAATCGCTGTACTATCCAGTTTTGGGCCTTTGGTATCTAAAAAAAAAGCAGTTTGAGTGTGTCGCTCACTGTTCAGCCGCAAATATCTCTATTTAAAAAAGTGTGGTATACCCCAGTAAACAATAACTGTGGTTTTGCCATCCCACGGTAAAAAATCTCTATTATTCAGGTTTTGGTAGTTTTTTCCGTAAAGAAAAACAGTAGTGTCTCCTGACTGTTGTGACACAAAAATATATCTTTTGAAAATATTCTTGTGTAGGCCCGACTTCCCAGTGTGGTTTCGCAGTTCCACGGGTCAAATCGCTGTACTATCCAGTTTTGGGCCTTTGGTATCTAAAAAAAAAGCAGTTTGAGTGTGTCGCTCACTGTTCAGCCGCAAATATCTCTATTTAAAAAAGTGTGTTATACCCCAGTAAACAATAACTGGTTTTGCCATCCCACGGTAAAAAATCTCTATTATTCAGGTTTTGGTAGTTTTTTCCGTAAAGAAAACAGTAGTGTCTCCTGACTGTTGTGACACAATAATATATCTGTTGAAAATAGTCTTGTGTAGGCCCGACATCCCAGTGTGGTTTCGCAGTTCCACGGGTCAAATCGCTGTACTATCCAGTTTTGGGCCTTTGGTATCTAAAAAAAAAGCAGTTTGAGTGTGTCGCTCACTGCTCAGCCGCAAATATCTCTATTTAAAAAAGTGTGGTATACCCCAGTAAACAATAACTGTGGTTTTGCCATCCCACGGTAAAAAATCTCTATTATTCAGGTTTTGATAGTTTTTTCCATAAAGAAAAACAGTAGTGTCTCCTGACTGTTGTGACACAAAAATATATCTGTTGAAAGTAGTCTTGTGTAGGCCCGACATCCCAGTGTGGTTTCGCAGTTCCACGGGTCAAATCGCTGTACTATCCAGTTTTGGGCCTTTGGTATCTAAAAAAAAAGCAGTTTGAGTGTGTCGCTCACTGTTCAGCCGCAAATATCTCTATTTAAAAAAGTGTGGTATACCCCAGTAAACAATAACTGTGGTTTTGCCATCCCACGGTAAAAAATCTCTATTATTCAGGTTTTGGTAGTTCTTTCCGTAAAGAAAAACAGTAGTGTCTCCTGACTGTTGTGACACAAAAATATATCTTTTGAAAATATTCTTGTGTAGGCCCGACTTCCCAGTGTGGTTTCGCAGTTCCACGGGTCAAATCGCTGTACTATCCAGTTTTGGGCCTTTGGTATCTAAAAAAAAAGCAGTTTGAGTGTGTCGCTCACTGTTCAGCCGCAAATATCTCTATTTAAAAAAGTGTGTTATACCCCAGTAAACAATAACTGGTTTTGCCATCCCACGGTAAAAAATCTCTATTATTCAGCTTTTGGTAGTTTTTTCCGTAAAGGAAAACAATAGTGTCTCCTGACTGTTGTGACACAAAAATATATCTGTTGAAAATAGTCTTGTGTAGGCCCGACATCCCAGTGTGGTTTCGCAGTTCCACGGGTCAAATCGCTGTACTATCCAGTTTTGGGCCTTTGGTATCATAAAAAAAAAGCAATTTGAGTGTGTCGCTCACTGTTCAGCCGCAAATATCTCTATTTAAAAAAGTGAGGTATACCCAAGTAAGCAATAACTGTGGTTTTGCCATCCCACGGTAAAAATCTCTATTATTCAGCTTTTGGTAGTTTTTTCCGTAAAGAAAAACAGTAATGTCTCCTGACTGTTGTGACACAAAAATATATCTGTTGAAAATAGTCTTGTGTAGGCCCGACATCCCAGTGTGGTTTCGCAGTTCCACGGGTCAAATCGCTGTACTATCCAGTTTTGGGCCTTTGGTATCTAAAAAAAAAGCAGTTTGAGTGTGTCGCTCACTGTTCAGCCGAAAATATCTCTATTTAAAAAAGTGTGGTATACCCCAGTAAACAATAACTGTGGTTTTGCCATCCCACGGTAAAAAATCTCTATTATTCAGCTTTTGGTAGTTTTTTCCGTAAAGAAAAACAGTAGTGTCTCCTGACTGTTGTGACACAAAAATATATCTGTTGAAAATAGTCTTGTGTAGGCCCGACATCCCAGTGTGGTTTCGCAGTTCCACGGGTCAAATCGCTGTACTATCCAGTTTTGGGCCTTTGGTATCATAAAAAAAAGCAATTTCAGTGTGTCGCTCACTGTTCAGCCGCAAATATCTCTATTTAAAAAAGTGTGGTATACCCCAGTAAACAATAACTGTGGTTTTGCCATCCCACGGTAAAAAATCTCTATTATTCAGCTTTTGGTAGTTTTTTCCGTAAAGAAAAACAGTAGTGTCTCCTGACTGTTGTGACACAAAAATATATCTGTTGAAAATAGTCTTGTGTAGGCCCGACATCCCAGTGTGGTTTCGCAGTTCCACGGGTCAAATCGCTTTACTATCCAGTTTTGGGCCTTTGGTATCTAAAAAAAAAGCAGTTTGAGTGTGTCGCTCACTGTTCAGCCGAAAATATCTCTATTTAAAAAAGTGTGGTATACCCCAGTAAACAATAACTGTGGTTTTGCCATCCCACGGTAAAAAATCTCTATTATTCAGCTTTTGGTAGTTTTTTCCGTAAAGAAAAACAGTAGTGTCTCCTGACTGTTGTGACACAAAAATATATCTGTTGAAAATAGTCTTGTGTAGGCCCGACATCCCAGTGTGGTTTCGCAGTTCCACGGGTCAAATCGCTGTACTATCCAGTTTTGGGCCTTTGGTATCATAAAAAAAAGCAGTGTGACTTTGTCGCTCACTGTTCAGCCCCAAATATTTCTATTTTAAAAAGTGTGATATACCCCAGTAAACAATAACTGTGGTTTTGCCATCCCACTGTAAAAAATCTCTATTATTCAGCTTTTGGTAGTTTTTTCCGTAAAGAAAAACAGTAGTGTCTCCTGACTGTTGTGACACAAAATTATATCTGTTGAAAATAGTCTTGTGTAGGCCCGACATCCAAGCGTGGTTTCGCAGTTCCACGGGTCAAATCGCTGTACTATCCAGTTTTGGGCCTTTGGTATCTAAAAAAAAAGCAGTTTGAGTGTGTCGCTCACTGTTCAGCCGCAAATATCTCTATTTAAAAAAGTGTGGTATACCCCAGTAAACAATAACTGTGGTTTTGCCATCCCACGGTAAAAAATCTCTATTATTCAGCTTTTGGTAGTTTTTTCCGTAAGAAAAACAGTAGTGTCTCCTGACTGTTGTGACACAAAAATATATCTGTTGAAAATAGTCATGTGTAGGCCCGACATCCCAGTGTGGTTTCGCAGTTCCACGGGTCAAATCGCTGTACTATCCAGTTTTGGGCCTTTGGTATCATAAAAAAAAGCAATTTCAGTGTGTCGCTCACTGTTCAGCCGCAAATATCTTTATTTAAAAAAGTGTGGTATACCCCAGTAAACAATAACTGTGGTTTTGCCAGCCCACGGTAAAAAATCTCTATTATTCAGCTTTTGGTAGTTTTTTCCGTAAAGAAAAACAGTAGTGTCTCCTGACTGTTGTGACACAAAAATATATCCGTTGAAAATAGTCTTGTGTAGGCCCGACATCCCAGTGTGGTTTCGCAGTTCCACGGGTCAAATCGCTGTACTATCCAGTTTTGGGCCTTTGGTATCTATAAAAAAAAGCAGTTTGAGTGTGTCGCTCACTGTTCAGCCGCAAATATCTCTATTTAAAAAAGTGTGGTATACCCCAGTAAACAATAACTGTGGTTTTGCCATCCCACGGTAAAAAATCTCTATTATTCAGCTTTTGGTAGTTTTTTCCGTAAAGAAAACAGTAGTGTCTCCTGACTGTTGTGACACAAAAATATATCTGTTGAAAATATTCTTGTGTAGGCCCGACATCCCAGCGTGGTTTCGCAGTTCCACGGGTCAAATCGCTGTACTATCCAGTTTTGGGCCTTTGGTATCTAAAAAAAAAGCAGTTTGAGTGTGTCGCTCACTGTTCAGCCGCAAATATCTCTATTTAAAAAAGTGTGGTATACCCCAGTAAACAATAACTGTGGTTTTGCCATCCCACGGTAAAAAATCTCTATTATTCAGCTTTTGGTAGTTTTTTCCGTAAGAAAAACAGTAGTGTCTCCTGACTGTTGTGACACAAAAATATATCTGTTGAAAATAGTCTTGTGTAGGCCCGACATCCCAGTGTGGTTTCGCAGTTCCACGGGTCAAATCGCTGTACTATCCAGTTTTGGGCCTTTGGTATCTAAAAAAAAAGCAGTTTGAGTGTGTCGCTCACTGTTCAGCCGCAAATATCTCTATTTAAAAAAGTGTGGTATACCCCAGTAAACAATAACTGTGGTTTTGCCATCCCACGGTAAAAAATCTCTATTATTCAGCTTTTGGTAGTTTTTTCCGTAAAGAAAAACAGTAGTGTCTCCTGACTGTTGTGACACAAAAATATATCTGTTGAAAATAGTCTTGTGTAGGCCCGACATCCCAGTGTGGTTTTGCAGTTCCACGGGTCAAATCGCTGTACTATCCAGTTTTGGGCCTTTGGTATCTAAAAAAAAAAGCAGTTTGAGTGTGTCGCTCACTGTTCAGCCGCAAATATCTCTATTTAAAAAAGTGTGGTATACCCCAGTAAACAATAACTGTGGTTTTGCCATCCCACGGTAAAAAATCTCTATTATTCAGCTTTTGGTAGTTTTTTCCGTAAAGAAAAACAGTAGTGTCTCCTGACTGTTGTGACACAAAAATATATCTGTTGAAAATAGTCTTGTGTAGGCCCGACATCCCAGTGTGGTTTTGCAGTTCCACGGGTCAAATCGCTGTACTATCCAGTTTTGGGCCTTTGGTATCTAAAAAAAAAAGCAGTTTGAGTGTGTCGCTCACTGTTCAGCCGCAAATATCTCTATTTAAAAAAGTGTGGTATACCCCAGTAAACAATAACTGTGGTTTTGCCATCCCACGGTAAAAAATCTCTATTATTCAGCTTTTGGTAGTTTTTTCCGTAAAGAAAAACAGTAGTGTCTCCTGACTGTTGTGACACAAAAATATATCTGTTGAAAATAGTCTTGTGTAGGCCCGACATCCCAGTGTGGTTTCGCAGTTCCACGGGTCAAATCGCTGTACTATCCAGTTTTAGGCCTTTGGTATCTAAAAAAAAAGCAGTTTGAGTGTGTCGCTCACTGTTCAGCCGCAAATATCTCTATTTAAAAAAGTGTGGTATACCCCAGTAAACAATAACTGTGGTTTTGCCATCCCACGGTAAAAAATCTCTATTATTCAGCTTTTGGTAGTTTTTTCCGTAAAGAAAAACAGTAGTGTCTCCTGAGTGTTGTGACACAAAAATATATCCGTTGAAAATAGTCTTGTGTAGGCCCGACATCCCAGTGTGGTTTCGCAGTTCCACGGGTCAAATCGCTGTACTATCCAGTTTTGGGCCTTTGGTATCTATAAAAAAAAGCAGTTTGAGTGTGTCGCTCACTGTTCATCCGCAAATATCTCTATTTAAAAAAGTGTGGTATACCCCAGTAAACAATAACTGTGGTTTTGCCATCCCACGGTAAAAAATCTCTATTATTCAGCTTTTGGTAGTTTTTTCCGTAAAGAAAACAGTAGTGTCTCCTGACTGTTGTGACACAAAAATATATCTGTTGAAAATATTCTTGTGTAGGCCCGACATCCCAGCGTGGTTTCGCAGTTCCACGGGTCAAATCGCTGTACTATCCAGTTTTGGGCCTTTGGTATCTAAAAAAAAAGCAGTTTGAGTGTGTCGCACACTGTTCAGCCGCAAATATCTCTATTTAAAAAAGTGTGGTATACCCCAGTAAACAATAACTGTGGTTTTGCCATCCCACGGTAAAAAATCTCTATTATTCAGCTTTTGGTAGTTTTTTCCGTAAGAAAAACAGTAGTGTCTCCTGACTGTTGTGCAACAAAAATATATCTGTTGAAAATAGTCTTGTGTAGGCCCGACATCCCAGTGTGGTTTCGCAGTTCCACGGGTCAAATCGCTGTACTATCCAGTTTTGGGCCTTTGGTATCATAAAAAAAAGCAATTTCAGTGTGTCGCTCACTGTTCAGCCGCAAATATCTCTATTTAAAAAAGTGTGGTATACCCCAGTAAACAATAACTGTGGTTTTGCCATCCCACGGTAAAAAATCTCTATTATTCAGCTTTTGGTAGTTTTTTCCGTAAAGAAAAACAGTAGTGTCTCCTGACTGTTGTGACACAAAAATATATCTGTTGAAAATAGTCTTGTGTAGGCCCGAAATCCCAGTGTGGTTTCGCAGTTCCATGGGTCAAATCGCTGTACTATCCAGTTTTGGGCCTTTGGTATCTAAAAAAAAAGCAGTTTGAGTGTGTCGCTCACTGTTCAGCCGCAAATATCTCTATTTAAAAAAGTGTGGTATACCCCAGTAAACAATAACTGTGGTTTTGCCATCCCACGGTAAAAAATCTCTATTATTCAGCTTTTGGTAGTTTTTTCCGTAAAGAAAAACAGTAGTGTCTCCTGACTGTTGTGACACAAAAATATATCTGTTGAAAATAGTCTTGTGTAGGCCCGACATCCCAGTGTGGTTTCGCAGTTCCACGGGTCAAATCGCTGTACTATCCAGTTTTGGGCCTTTGGTATCTAAAAAAAAAGCAGTTTGAGTGTGTCGCTCACTGTTCCGCCGCAAATATCTCTATTTAAAAAAGTGTGGTATACCCCAGTAAACAATAACTGTGGTTTTGCCATCCCACGGTAAAAAATCTCTATTATTCAGCTTTTGGTAGTTTTTTCCGTAAAGAAAAACAGTTGTGTCTCCTGACTGTTGTGACACAAAAATATATCTGTTGAAAATAGTCTTGTGTAGGCCCGACATCCCAGTGTGGTTTTGCAGTTCCACGGGTCAAATCGCTGTACTATCCAGTTTTGGGCCTTTGGTATCTAAAAAAAAAAGCAGTTTGAGTGTGTCGCTCACTGTTCAGCCGCAAATATCTCTATTTAAAAAAGTGTGGTATACCCCAGTAAACAATAACTGTGGTTTTGCCATCCCACGGTAAAAAATCTCTATTATTCAGCTTTTGGTAGTTTTTTCCGTAAAGAAAAACAGTAGTTTCTCCTGACTGTTGTGACACAAAAATATATCTGTTGAAAATAGTCTTGTGTAGGCCCGACATCCCAGTGTGGTTTCGCAGTTCCACGGGTCAAATCGCTGTACTATCCAATTTTGCGCCTTTGGTATCATAAAAAAAAGCAGTTTGAGTGTGTCGCTCACTGTTCAGCCCCAAATATTTCTATTTAAAAAAGTGTGATATACCCCAGTAAACAATAACTGTGGTTTTGCCATCCCACGGTATAAAATCTCTATTATTCAGGTTTTGGTAGTTTTTTCCGTAAAGAAAAACAGTAGTGTCTCCTGACTGTTGTGACACAAATATATATCTGTTGAAAATAGTCTTGTGTAGGCCCGACATCCCAGTGTGGTTTCGCAGTTCCTCGGGTCAAATCGCTGTACTATCCAGTTTTGGGCCTTTGGTATCTAAAAAAAAAGCAGTTTGAGTGTGTCGCTCACTGTTCAGCCGCAAATATCTCTATTTAAAAAAGTGTGGTATACCCCAGTAAACAATAACTGTAGTTTTGCCATCCCACGGTAAAAAATCTCTATCATTCAGCTTTTGGTAGTTTTTTCCGTAAAGAAAAACAGTAGTGTCTCCTGACTGTTGTGACACAAAAATATATCTGTTGAAAATAGTCTTGTGTAGGCTCGACATCCCAGTGTGGTTTCGCAGTTCCACGGGTCAAATCGCTGCACTATCCAGTTTTGGGCCTTTGGTATCTAAAAAAAAGCAGTTTGAGTGTGTCGCTCACTGTTCAGCCGCAAATATCTCTATTTAAAAAAGTGTGGTATACCCCAATAAACAATAACTGTGGTTTTGCCATCCCACGGTAAAAAATCTCTATTATTCAGCTTTTGGTAGTTTTTTCCGTAAAGAAAAACAGTAGTGTCTCCTGACTGTTGTGACACAAAAATATATCTGTTGAAAATAGTATTGTGTAGGCCCGACATCCCACTGTGGTTTCGCAGTTCCACTGGTCAAATCGCTGTACTATCCAGTTTTGGGCCTTTGGTATCTAATAAAAAGCAGTTTGAGTGTGTCGCTCACTGTTCAGCCGCAAATATCTCTATTTAAAAAAGTGTGGTATACCCCAGTAAACAATAACTGTGGTTTTGCCATCCCATGGTAAAAAATCACTATTATTCAGGTTTTGGTAGTTTTTCCGTAAAGAAAAACAGTAGGGTCTCCTGACTGTTGTGACACAAAAATATATCTGTTGAAAATAGTCTTGTGTAGGCCCGACATCCCAGTGTGGTTTCGCAGTTCCACGGGTCAAATCGCTGTACTATCCAGTTTTGGGCCTTTGGTATCTAAAAAAAAAGCAGTTTGAGTGTGTCGCTCACTGTTCAGCCGCAAATATCTCTATTTAAAAAAGTGTGGTATACCCCAGTAAACAATAACTGTGGTTTTGCCATCCCAAAGTATAAAATCTCTATTATTCAGCTTTTGGTAGTTTTTTCTGTAAAGAAAAACAGTATTGTCTCTTGACTGTTGTGACCCAAAAATATATCTGTTGAAAATAGTCTTGTGCAGGCCCGACATCCCAGTGTGGTTTCGCAGTTCCACGGGTCAAATCGCTGTACTATCCAGTTTTGGGCCTTTGGTATCTAAAAAAAAAGCAGTTTGAGTGTGTCGCTCACTGTTCAGCCGCAAATATCTCTATTTAAAAAAGTGTGGTATACCCCAGTAAACAATAACTGTGGTTTTGCCATCCCACGGTAAAAAATCTCTATTATTCAGGTTTTGGTAGTTTTTTCCGTAAAGAAAAATAGTAGTGTCTCCTGACTGTTGTGACACAAAAATATATCTGTTGAAAATAGTCTTGTGTAGGCCCGACATCCCAGTGTGGTTTCGCAGTTCCACGGGTCAAATCGCTGTACTATCCAGTTTTGGGCCTTTGGTATCTAAAAAAAAAGCAGTTTGCGTGTGTCGCTCAATGTTCAGCCGCAAATATCTCTATTTAAAAATGTGGTATACCCCAGTGAACAATAACTGTGGTTTTGCCATCCCACGGTAAAAAATCTCTATTATTCAGCCTTTGGTAGTTTTTTCCGTAAAGAAAAACAGTAGTGTCTCCTGACTGTTGTGACACAAAAATATATCTGTTGAAAATAGTCTTGTGTAGGCCCGACATCCCAGTGTGGTTTCGCAGTTCCACGGGTCAAATCGCTGTACTATCCAGTTTTGGGCCTTTGGTATCTATAAAAAAAAGCAGTTTGAGTGTGTCGCTCACTGTTCAGCCGCAAATATCTCTATTTAAAAAAGTGTGGTATACCCCAGTAAACAATAACTGTGGTTTTGCCATCCCACGGTAAAAAATCTCTATTATTCAGCTTTTGGTAGTTTTTTCCGTAAAGAAAACAGTAGTGTCTCCTGACTGTTGTGACACAAAAATATATCTGTTGAAAATATTCTTGTGTAGGCCCGACATCCCAGCGTGGTTTCGCAGTTCCACGGGTCAAATCGCTGTACTATCCAGTTTTGGGCCTTTGGTATCTAAAAAAAAAGCAGTTTGAGTGTGTCGCTCACTGTTCAGCCGCAAATATCTCTATTTAAAAAAGTGTGGTATACCCCAGTAAACAATAACTGTGGTTTTGCCATCCCACGGTAAAAAATCTCTATTATTCAGCTTTTGGTAGTTTTTTCCGTAAGAAAAACAGTAGTGTCTCCTGACTGTTGTGACACAAAAATATATCTGTTGAAAATAGTCTTGTGTAGGCCCGACATCCCAGTGTGGTTTCGCAGTTCCACGGGTCAAATCGCTGTACTATCCAGTTTTGGGCCTTTGGTATCTAAAAAAAAAGCAGTTTGAGTGTGTCGCTCACTGTTCAGCCGCAAATATCTCTATTTAAAAAAGTGTGGTATACCCCAGTAAACAATAACTGTGGTTTTGCCATCCCACGGTAAAAAATCTCTATTATTCAGCTTTTGGTAGTTTTTTCCGTAAAGAAAAACAGTAGTGTCTCCTGACTGTTGTGACACAAAAATATATCTGTTGAAAATAGTCTTGTGTAGGCACGACATCCCAGTGTGGTTTCGCAGTTCCACGGGTCAAATCGCTGTACTATCCAGTTTTGGGCCTTTGGTATCTAAAAAAAAAGCAGTTTGAGTGTGTCGCTCACTGTTCCGCCGCAAATATCTCTATTTAAAAAAGTGTGGTATACCCCAGTAAACAATAACTGTGGTTTTGCCATCCCACGGTAAAAAATCTCTATTATTCAGCTTTTGGTAGTTTTTTCCGTAAAGAAAAACAGTAGTGTCTCCTGACTGTTGTGACACAAAAATATATCTGTTGAAAATAGTCTTGTGTAGGCCCGACATCCCAGTGTGGTTTTGCAGTTCCACGGGTCAAATCGCTGTACTATCCAGTTTTGGGCCTTTGGTATCTAAAAAAAAAAGCAGTTTGAGTGTGTCGCTCACTGTTCAGCCGCAAATATCTCTATTCAAAAAGTGTGGTATACCCCAGTAAACAATAACTGTGGTTTTGCCATCCCACGGTAAAAAATCTCTATTATTCAGCTTTTGGTAGTTTTTTCCGTAAAGAAAAACAGTAGTGTCTCCTGACTGTTGTGACACAAAAATATATCTGTTGAAAATAGTCTTGTGTAGGCCCGACATCCCAGTGTGGTTTCGCAGTTCCACGGGTCAAATCGCTGTACTATCCAGTTTTAGGCCTTTGGTATCTAAAAAAAAAGCAGTTTGAGTGTGTCGCTCACTGTTCAGCCGCAAATATCTCTATTTAAAAAAGTGTGGTATACCCCAGTAAACAATAACTGTGGTTTTGCCATCCCACGGTAAAAAATCTCTATTATTCAGCTTTTGGTAGTTTTTTCCGTAAAGAAAAACAGTAGTGTCTCCTGAGTGTTGTGACACAAAAATATATCCGTTGAAAATAGTCTTGTGTAGGCCCGACATCCCAGTGTGGTTTCGCAGTTCCACGGGTCAAATCGCTGTACTATCCAGTTTTGGGCCTTTGGTATCTATAAAAAAAAGCAGTTTGAGTGTGTCGCTCACTGTTCAGCCGCAAATATCTCTATTTAAAAAAGTGTGGTATACCCCAGTAAACAATAACTGTGGTTTTGCCATCCCACGGTAAAAAATCTCTATTATTCAGCTTTTGGTAGTTTTTTCCGTAAAGAAAACAGTAGTGTCTCCTGACTGTTGTGACACAAAAATATATCTGTTGAAAATATTCTTGTGTAGGCCCGACATCCCAGCGTGGTTTCGCAGTTCCACGGGTCAAATCGCTGTACTATCCAGTTTTGGGCCTTTGGTATCTAAAAAAAAAGCAGTTTGAGTGTGTCGCACACTGTTCAGCCGCAAATATCTCTATTTAAAAAAGTGTGGTATACCCCAGTAAACAATAACTGTGGTTTTGCCATCCCACGGTAAAAAATCTCTATTATTCAGCTTTTGGTAGTTTTTTCCGTAAGAAAAACAGTAGTGTCTCCTGACTGTTGTGACACAAAAATATATCTGTTGAAAATAGTCTTGTGTAGGCCCGACATCCCAGTGTGGTTTCGCAGTTCCACGGGTCAAATCGCTGTACTATCCAGTTTTGGGCCTTTGGTATCATAAAAAAAAGCAATTTCAGTGTGTCGCTCACTGTTCAGCCGCAAATATCTCTATTTAAAAAAGTGTGGTATACCCCAGTAAACAATAACTGTGGTTTTGCCATCCCACGGTAAAAAATCTCTATTATTCAGCTTTTGGTAGTTTTTTCCGTAAAGAAAAACAGTAGTGTCTCCTGACTGTTGTGACACAAAAATATATCTGTTGAAAATAGTCTTGTGTAGGCCCGACATCCCAGTGTGGTTTCGCAGTTCCACGGGTCAAATCGCTGTACTATCCAGTTTTGGGCCTTTGGTATCTAAAAAAAAAGCAGTTTGAGTGTGTCGCTCACTGTTCAGCCGCAAATATCTCTATTTAAAAAAGTGTGGTATACCCCAGTAAACAATAACTGTGGTTTTGCCATCCCACGGTAAAAAATCTCTATTATTCAGCTTTTGGTAGTTTTTTCCGTAAAGAAAAACAGTAGTGTCTCCTGACTGTTGTGACACAAAAATATATCTGTTGAAAATAGTCTTGTGTAGGCCCGACATCCCAGTGTGGTTTCGCAGTTCCACGGGTCAAATCGCTGTACTATCCAGTTTTGGGCCTTTGGTATCTAAAAAAAAAGCAGTTTGAGTGTGTCGCTCACTGTTCCGCCGCAAATATCTCTATTTAAAAAAGTGTGGTATACCCCAGTAAACAATAACTGTGGTTTTGCCATCCCACGGTAAAAAATCTCTATTATTCAGCTTTTGGTAGTTTTTTCCGTAAAGAAAAACAGTTGTGTCTCCTGACTGTTGTGACACAAAAATATATCTGTTGAAAATAGTCTTGTGTAGGCCCGACATCCCAGTGTGGTTTTGCAGTTCCACGGGTCAAATCGCTGTACTATCCAGTTTTGGGCCTTTGGTATCTAAAAAAAAAAGCAGTTTGAGTGTGTCGCTCACTGTTCAGCCGCAAATATCTCTATTTAAAAAAGTGTGGTATACCCCAGTAAACAATAACTGTGGTTTTGCCATCCCACGGTAAAAAATCTCTATTATTCAGCTTTTGGTAGTTTTTTCCGTAAAGAAAAACAGTAGTGTCTCCTGACTGTTGTGACACAAAAATATATCTGTTGAAAATAGTCTTGTGTAGGCCCGACATCCCAGTGTGGTTTCGCAGTTCCACGGGTCAAATCGCTGTACTATCCAGTTTTGCGCCTTTGGTATCATAAAAAAAAGCAATTTGAGTGTGTCGCTCACTGTTCAGCCCCAAATATTTCTATTTAAAAAAGTGTGATATACCCCAGTAAACAATAACTGTGGTTTTGCCATCCCACGGTATAAAATCTCTATTATTCAGGTTTTGGTAGTTTTTTCCGTAAAGAAAAACAGTAGTGTCTCCTGACTGTTGTGACACAAATATATATCTGTTGAAAATAGTCTTGTGTAGGCCCGACATCCCAGTGTGGTTTCGCAGTTCCTCGGGTCAAATCGCTGTACTATCCAGTTTTGGGCCTTTGGTATCTAAAAAAAAAGCAGTTTGAGTGTGTCGCTCACTGTTCAGCCGCAAATATCTCTATTTAAAAAAGTGTGGTATACCCCAGTAAACAATAACTGTAGTTTTGCCATCCCACGGTAAAAAATCTCTATCATTCAGCTTTTGGTAGTTTTTTCCGTAAAGAAAAACAGTAGTGTCTCCTGACTGTTGTGACACAAAAATATATCTGTTGAAAATAGTCTTGTGTAGGCTCGACATCCCAGTGTGGTTTCGCAGTTCCACGGGTCAAATCGCTGCACTATCCAGTTTTGGGCCTTTGGTATCTAAAAAAAAGCAGTTTGAGTGTGTCGCTCACTGTTCAGCCGCAAATATCTCTATTTAAAAAAGTGTGGTATACCCCAATAACAATAACTGTGGTTTTGCCATCCCACGGTAAAAAATCTCTATTATTCAGCTTTTGGTAGTTTTTTCCGTAAAGAAAAACAGTAGTGTCTCCTGACTGTTGTGACACAAAAATATATCTGTTGAAAATAGTATTGTGTAGGCCCGACATCCCACTGTGGTTTCGCAGTTCCACTGGTCAAATCGCTGTACTATCCAGTTTTGGGCCTTTGGTATCTAAAAAAAAGCAGTTTGAGTGTGTCGCTCACTGTTCAGCCGCAAATATCTCTATTTAAAAAAGTGTGGTATACCCCAGTAAACAATAACTGTGGTTTTGCCATCCCATGGTAAAAAATCACTATTATTCAGGTTTTGGTAGTTTTTCCGTAAAGAAAAACAGTAGGGTCTCCTGACTGTCGTGACACAAAAATATATCTGTTGAAAATAGTCTTGTGTAGGCCCGACATCCCAGTGTGGTTTCGCAGTTCCACGGGTCAAATCGCTGTACTATCCAGTTTTGGGCCTTTGGTATCTAAAAAAAAAGCAGTTTGAGTGTGTCGCTCACTGTTCAGCCGCAAATATCTCTATTTAAAAAAGTGTGGTATACCCCAGTAAACAATAACTGTGGTTTTGCCATCCCACGGTATAAAATCTCTATTATTCAGCTTTTGGTAGTTTTTTCTGTAAAGAAAAACAGTATTGTCTCTTGACTGTTGTGACCCAAAAATATATCTGTTGAAAATAGTCTTGTGTAGGCCCGACATCCCAGTGTGGTTTCGCAGTTCCACGGGTCAAATCGCTGTACTATCCAGTTTTGGGCCTTTGGTATCTAAAAAAAAAGCAGTTTGAGTGTGTCGCTCACTGTTCAGCCGCAAATATCTCTATTTAAAAAAGTGTGGTATACCCCAGTAAACAATAACTGTGGTTTTGCCATCCCACGGTAAAAAATCTCTATTATTCAGGTTTTGGTAGTTTTTTCCGTAAAGAAAAATAGTAGTGTCTCCTGACTGTTGTGACACAAAAATATATCTGTTGAAAATAGTCTTGTGTAGGCCCGACATCCCAGTGTGGTTTCGCAGTTCCACGGGTCAAATCGCTGTACTATCCAGTTTTGGGCCTTTGGTATCTAAAAAAAAAGCAGTTTGCGTGTGTCGCTCAATGTTCAGCCGCAAATATCTCTATTTAAAAATGTGGTATACCCCAGTGAACAATAACTGTGGTTTTGCCATCCCACGGTAAAAAATCTCTATTATTCAGCCTTTGGTAGTTTTTTCCGTAAAGAAAAACAGTAGTGTCTCCTGACTGTTGTGACACAAAAATATATCTGTTGAAAATAGTCTTGTGTAGGCCCGACATCCCAGTGTGGTTTCGCAGTTCCACGGGTCAAATCGCTGTACTATCCAGTTTTGGGCCTTTGGTATCTAAAAAAAAAGCAGTTTGAGTGTGTCGCTCACTGTTCAGCCGCAAATATCTCTATTTAAAAAAGTGTGGTATACCCCAGTAAACAATAACTGTGGTTTTGCCATCCCACGGTAAAAAATCTCTATCATTCAGCTTTTGGTAGTTTTTTCCGTAAAGAAAAACAGTAGTGTCTCCTGACTGTTGTGACACAAAAATATATCTGTTGAAAATAGTCTTGTGTAGGCCCGACATCCCAGTGTGGTTTCGCAGTTCCACGGGTCAAATCGCTGTACTATCCAGTTTTGGGCCTTTGGTATCTTTAAAAAAAGCAGTTTTAGTGTGTCGCTCACTGTTCAGCCGCAAATATCTCTATTTAAAAAAGTGTTGTAAACCCCAGTAAACAATAACTGTGGTTTTGCCATCCCACGGTAAAAAATCTCTATTATTCAGGTTTTGGTAGTTTTTTCCGTAAAGAAAAACAGTAGTGTCTCCTGACTGTTGTGACACAAAAATATATCTGTTGAAAATAGTCTTGTGTAGGCCCGACATCCCAGTGTGATTTCGCAGTTCCACGGGTCAAATCGCTGTACTATCCAGTTTTGGGCCTTTGGTATCTAAAAAAAAAGCAGTTTGCGTGTGTCGCTCAATGTTCCGCCGCAAATATCTCTATTTAAAAAAGTGTGGTATACCCCAGTAAACAATAACTGTGGTTTTGCCATCCCACGGTAAAAAATCTCTATTATTCAGCTTTTGGTAGTTTTTTCCGTAAAGAAAAACAGTAGTGTCTCCTGACTGTTGTGACACAAAAATAGATCTGTTGAAAATAGTCTTGTGTAGGCCCGACATCCCAGTGTGGTTTCGCAGTTCCACGGGTCAAATCGCTGTACTATCCAGTTTGGGGCCTTTGGTATCTAAAAAAAAAGCAGTTTGCGTGTGTCGCTCAATGTTCAGCCGCAAATATCTCTATTTAAAAATGTGTGGTATACCCCAGTAAACAATAACTGTGGTTTTGCCATCCCACGGTAAAAAATCTCTATTATTCAGCCTTTGGTAGTTTTTTCCGTAAAGAAAAACAGTAGTGTCTCCTGACTGTTGTGACACAAAAATATATCTGTTGAAAATAGTCTTGTGTAGGCCCGACATCCCAGTGTGGTTTCGCAGTTCCTCGGGTCAAATCGCTGCACTATCCAGTTTTGGGCCTTTTGTATCTAAAAAAAAAGCAGTTTGAGTGTGTCGCTCACTGTTCAGCCGCAAATATCTCTATTTAAAAAAGTGTGGTATACCCCAATAAACAATAACTGTGGTTTGCCATCCCACGGTATAAAATCTCTATTATTCAGGTTTTGGTAGTTTTTTCCGTAAAGAAAAACAGTAGTGTCTCCTGACTGTTGTGACACAAAAATATATCTGTTGAAAACAGTCTTGTGTAGGCCCGACATCCCAGTGTGGTTTCGCAGTTCCACGGGTCAAATCGCTGTACTATCCAGTTTTGGGCCTTTGGTATCTTAAAAAAAAGCAGTTTTAGTGTGTCGCTCACTGTTCAGCCGCAAATATCTCTATTTAAAAAAGTGTTGTAAACCCCAGTAAACAATAACTGTGGTTTTGCCATCCCACGGTAAAAAATCTCTATTATTCAGGTTTTGGTAGTTTTTTCCGTAAAGAAAAACAGTAGTGTCTCCTGACTGTTGTGACACAAAAATATATCTGTTGAAAATAGTCTTGTGTAGGCCCGACATCCCAGTGTGGTTTCGCAGTTCCTCGGGTCAAATCGCTGTACTATCCAGTTTTGGGCCTTTGGTATCTAAAAAAAAAGCAGTTTGAGTGTGTCGCTCACTGTTCAGCCGCAAATATCTCTATTTAAAAAAGTGTGGTATACCCCAGTAAACAATAACTGTGGTTTTGCCATCCCACGGTAAAAAATCGCTATTATTCAGCTTTGGTAGTTTTTTCCGTAAAGAAAAACAGTAGTGTCTCCTGACTGTTGTGACACAAAAATATATCTGTTGAAAATAGTCTTGTGTAGGCCCGACATCCCAGTGTGGTTTCGCAGTTCCTCGGGTCAAATCGCTGTACTATCCAGTTTTGGGCCTTTGGTATCTAAAAAAAAGCAGTTTGAGTGTGTCGCTCACTGTTCAGCCGCAAATATCTCTATTTAAAAAAGTGTGGTATACCCCAGTAAACAATAACTGTGGCTTTGCCATCCCACAGTAAAAAATCTCTATTATTCAGGTTTTGGTAGTTTTTTCCGTAAAGAAAAACAGTAGTGTCTCCTGACTGTTGTGACACAAAAATAGATCTGTTGAAAATAGTCTTGTGTAGGCCCGACATCCCAGTGTGGTTTCGCAGTTCCACGGGTCAAATCGCTATACTATCCAGTTTGGGGCCTTTGGTATCTAAAAAAAAAGCAGTTTGCATGTGTCGCTCAATGTTCAGCCGCAAATATCTCTATTTAAAAATGTGTGGTATACCCCAGTAAACAATAACTGTGGTTTTGCCATCCCACGGTAAAAAATCTCTATTATTCAGCCTTTGGTAGTTTTTTCCGTAAAGAAAAACAGTAGTGTCTCCTGACTGTTGTGACACAAAAATATATCTGTTGAAAATAGTCTTGTGTAGGCCCGACATGCCAGTGTGGTTTCGCAGTTCCTCGGGTCAAATCGCTGCACTATCCAGTTTTGGGCCTTTGGTATCTAAAACAAAAGCAGTTTGAGTGTGTCGCTCACTGTTCAGCCGCAAATATCTCTATTTAAAAAAGTGTGGTATACCCCAGTAAACAATAACTGTGGTTTTGCCATCCCACGGTAAAAAATCTCTATTATTCAGCTTTTGGTAGTTTTTTCCGTAAAGAAAAACAGTAGTGTCTCCTGACTGTTGTTACACAAAAATATATCTGTTGAAAATAATCTTGTGTAGGCCCGACATCCCAGTGTGGTTTCGCAGTTCCACGGGTCAAATCGCTGTACTATCCAGTTTTGGGCCTTTGGTATCTAAAAAAAAGCAGTTTGAGTGTGTCGCTCAGTGTTCAGCCGCAAATATCTCTATTTAAAAAAGTGTGGTATACCCCAATAAACAATAACTGTGGTTTGCCATCCCACGGTATAAAATCTCTATTATTCAGGTTTTGGTAGTTTTTTCCGTAAAGAAAAACAGTAGTGTCTCCTGACTGTTGTGACACAAAAATATATCTGTTGAAAATAGTCTTGTGTAGGCCCGACATCCCAGTGTGGTTTCGCAGTTCCACGGGTCAAATCGCTGTACTATCCAGTTTTGGGCCTTTGGTATCTTAAAAAAAAGCAGTTTTAGTGTGTCGCTCACTGTTCAGCCGCAAATATCTCTATTTAAAAAAGTGTTGTAAACCCCAGTAAACAATAACTGTGGTTTTGCCATCCCACGGTAAAAAATCTCTATTATTCAGGTTTTGGTAGTTTTTTCCGTAAAGAAAAACAGTAGTGTCTCCTGACTGTTGTGACACAAAAATATATCTGTTGAAAATAGTCTTGTGTAGGCCCGACATCCCAGTGTGGTTTCGCAGTTCCTCGGGTCAAATCGCTGTACTATCCAGTTTTGGGCCTTTGGTATCTAAAAAAAAAGCAGTTTGAGTGTGTCGCTCACTGTTCAGCCGCAAATATCTCTATTTAAAAAAGTGTGGTATACCCCAGTAAACAATAACTGTGGTTTTGCCATCCCACGGTAAAAAATCGCTATTATTCAGCTTTTGGTAGTTTTTTCCGTAAAGAAAAACAGTAGTGTCTCCTGACTGTTGTGACACAAAAATATATCTGTTGAAAATAGTCTTGTGTAGGCCCGACATCCCAGTGTGGTTTCGCAGTTCCTCGGGTCAAATCGCTGTACTATCCAGTTTTGGGCCTTTGGTATCTAAAAAAAAAGCAGTTTGAGTGTGTCGCTCACTGTTCAGCCGCAAATATCTCTATTTAAAAAAGTGTGGTATACCCCAGAAAACAATAACTGTGGTTTTGCCATCCCACGGTAAAAAATCGCTATTATTCAGCTTTTGGTAGTTTTTTCCGTAAAGAAAAACAGTAGTGTCTCCTGACTGTTGTGACACAAAAATATATCTGTTGAAAATAGTCTTGTGTAGGCCCGACATCCCAGTGTGGTTTCGCAGTTCCTCGGGTCAAATCGCTGTACTATCCAGTTTTGGGCCTTTGGTATCTAAAAAAAAAGCAGTTTGAGTGTGTCGCTCACTGTTCAGCCGCAAATATCTCTATTTAAAAAAGTGTGGTATACCCCAGTAAACAATAACTGTGGCTTTGCCATCCCACAGTAAAAAATCTCTATTATTCAGGTTTTGGTAGTTTTTTCCGTAAAGAAAAACAGTAGTGTCTCCTGACTGTTGTGACACAAAAATAGATCTGTTGAAAATAGTCTTGTGTAGGCCCGACATCCCAGTGTGGTTTCGCAGTTCCACGGGTCAAATCGCTGTACTATCCAGTTTGGGGCCTTTGGTATCTAAAAAAAAAGCAGTTTGCGTGTGTCGCTCAATGTTCAGCCGCAAATATCTCTATTTAAAAATGTGTGGTATACCCCAGTAAACAATAACTGTGGTTTTGCCATCCCACGGTAAAAAATCTCTATTATTCAGCCTTTGGTAGTTTTTTCCGTAAAGAAAAACAGTAGTGTCTCCTGACTGTTGTGACACAAAAATATATCTGTTGAAAATAGTCTTGTGTAGGCCCGACATCCCAGTGTGGTTTCGCAGTTCCTCGGGTCAAATCGCTGCACTATCCAGTTTTGGGCCTTTGGTATCTAAAACAAAAGCAGTTTGAGTGTGTCGCTCACTGTTCAGCCGCAAATATCTCTATTTAAAAAAGTGTGGTATACCCCAGTAAACAATAACTGTGGTTTTGCCATCCCACGGTAAAAAATCTCTATTATTCAGCTTTTGGTAGTTTTTTCCGTAAAGAAAAACAGTAGTGTCTCCTGACTGTTGTGACACAAAAATATATCTGTTGAAAATAATCTTGTGTAGGCCCGACATCCCAGTGTGGTTTCGCAGTTCCACGGGTCAAATCGCTGTACTATCCAGTTTTGGGCCTTTGGTATCTAAAAAAAAGCAGTTTGAGTGTGTCGCTCACTGTTCAGCCGCAAATATCTCTATTTAAAAAAGTGTGGTATACCCCAATAAACAATAACTGTGGTTTGCCATCCCATGGTATAAAATCTCTATTATTCAGGTTTTGGTAGTTTTTTCCGTAAAGAAAAACAGTAGTGTCTCCTGACTGTTGTGACACAAAAATATATCTGTTGAAAATAGTCTTGTGTAGGCCCGACATCCCAGTGTGGTTTCGCAGTTCCACGGGTCAAATCGCTGTACTATCCAGTTTTGGGCCTTTGGTATCTTAAAAAAAAGCAGTTTTAGTGTGTCGCTCACTGTTCAGCCGCAAATATCTCTATTTAAAAAAGTGTGGTATACCCCAGTAAACAATAACTGTGGTTTTGCCATCCCACGGTAAAAAATCTCTATTATTCAGCTTTTGGTAGTTTTTTCCGTAAAGAAAAACAGTAGTGTCTCCTGACTGTTGTGACACAAAAATATATCTGTTGAAAATAGTCTTGTGTAGGCCCGACATCCCAGTGTGGTTTCGCAGTTCCACGGGTCAAATCGCTGTACTATCCAGTTTTGGGCCTTTGGTATCTAAAAAAAAGCAGTTTGAGTGTGTCGCTCACTGTTCAGCCGCAAATATCTCTATTTAAAAAAGTGTGGTATACCCCAATAAACAATAACTGTGGTTTGCCATCCCACGGTATAAAATCTCTATTATTCAGGTTTTGGTAGTTTTTTCCGTAAAGAAAAACAGTAGTGTCTCCTGACTGTTGTGACACAAAAATATATCTGTTGAAAATAGTCTTGTGTAGGCCCGACATCCCAGTGTGGTTTCGCAGTTCCACGGGTCAAATCGCTGTACTATCCAGTTTTGGGCCTTTGGTATCTTAAAAAAAAGCAGTTTTAGTGTGTCGCTCACTGTTCAGCCGCAAATATCTCTATTTAAAAAAGTGTTGTAAACCCCAGTAAACAATAACTGTGGTTTTGCCATCCCACGGTAAAAAATCACTATTATTCAGGTTTTGGTAGTTTTTTCCGTAAAGAAAAACAGTAGTGTCTCCTGACTGTTGTGACACAAAAATATATCTGTTGAAAATAGTCTTGTGTAGGCCCGACATCCCAGTGTGGTTTCGCAGTTCCACGGGTCAAATCGCTGTACTATCCAGTTTTGGGCCTTTGGTATCTAAAAAAAAAGCAGTTTGCGTGTGTCGCTCAATGTTCCGCCGCAAATATCTCTATTTAAAAAAGTGTGGTATACCCCAGTAAACAATAACTGTGGTTTTGCCATCCCACGGTAAAAAATCTCTATTATTCAGCTTTTGGTAGTTTTTTCCGTAAAGAAAAACAGTAGTGTCTCCTGACTGTTGTGACACAAAAATATATCTGTTGAAAATAGTCTTGTGTAGGCCCGACATCCCAGTGTGGTTTCGCAGTTCCTCGGGTCAAATCGCTGTACTATCCAGTTTTGGGCCTTTGGTATCTAAAAAAAAAGCAGTTTGAGTGTGTCGCTCACTGTTCAGCCGCAAATATCTCTATTTAAAAAAGTGTGGTATACCCCAGTAAACAATAACTGTGGTTTTGCCATCCCACGGTAAAAAATCTCTATTATTCAGCTTTTGGTAGTTTTTTCCGTAAAGAAAAACAGTAGTGTCTCCTGACTGTTGTGACACAAAAATATATCTGTTGAAAATAATCTTGTGTAGGCCCGACATCCCAGTGTGGTTTCGCAGTTCCTCGGGTCAAATCGCTGTACTATCCAGTTTTGGGCCTTTGGTATCTAAAAAAAAAGCAGTTTGAGTGTGTCGCTCACTGTTCAGCCGCAAATATCTCTATTTAAAAAAGTGTGGTATACCCCAGTAAACAATAACTGTGGCTTTGCCATCCCACAGTAAAAAATCTCTATTATTCAGCTTTTGGTAGTTTTTTCCGTAAAGAAAAACAGTAGTGTCTCCTGACTGTTGTGACACAAAAATAGATCTGTTGAAAATAGTCTTGTGTAGGCCCGACATCCCAGTGTGGTTTCGCAGTTCCACGGGTCAAATCGCTGTACTATCCAGTTTGGGGCCTTTGGTATCTAAAAAAAAAGCAGTTTGCGTGTGTCGCTCAATGTTCAGCCGCAAATATCTCTATTTAAAATTGTGTGGTATACCCCAGTAAACAATAACTGTGGTTTTGCCATCCCACGGTAAAAAATCTCTATTATTCAGCCTTTGGTAGTTTTTTCCGTAAAGAAAAACAGTAGTGTCTCCCGACTGTTGTGACACAAAAATATATCTGTTGAAAATAGTCTTGTGTAGGCCCGACATCCCAGTGTGGTTTCGCAGTTCCTCGGGTCAAATCGCTGCACTATCCAGTTTTGGGCCTTTGGTATCTAAAACAAAAGCAGTTTGAGTGTGTCGCTCACTGTTCAGCCGCAAATATCTCTATTTAAAAAAGTGTGGTATACCCCAGTAAACAATAACTGTGGTTTTGCCATCCCACGGTAAAAAATCTCTATTATTCAGCTTTTGGTAGTTTTTTCCGTAAAGAAAAACAGTAGTGTCTCCTGACTGTTGTGACACAAAAATATATCTGTTGAAAATAATCTTGTGTAGGCCCGACATCCCAGTGTGGTTTCGCAGTTCCACGGGTCAAATCGCTGTACTATCCAGTTTTGGGCCTTTTGGTATCTAAAAAAAAGCAGTTTGAGTGTGTCGCTCACTGTTCAGCCGCAAATATCTCTATTTAAAAAACTGTGGTATACCCCAATAAACAATAACTGTGGTTTGCCATCCCACGGTATAAAATCTCTATTATTCAGGTTTTGGTAGTTTTTTCCGTAAAGAAAAACAGTAGTGTCTCCTGACTGTTGTGACACAAAAATATATCTGTTGAAAATAGTCTTGTGTAGGCCCGACATCCCAGTGTGGTTTCGCAGTTCCACGGGTCAAATCGCTGTACTATCCAGTTTTGGGCCTTTGGTATCTAAAAAAAAGCAGTTTGAGTGTGTCGCTCACTGTTCAGCCGAAAATATCTCTATTTAAAAAAGTGTGGTATACCGCAATAAACAATAACTGTGGTTTGCCATCCCACGGTATAAAATCTCTATTATTCAGGTTTTGGTAGTTTTTTCCGTAAAGAAAAACAGTAGTGTCTCCTGACTGTTGTGACACAAAAATATATCTGTTGAAAATAGTCTTGTGTAGGCCCGACATCCCAGTGTGGTTTCGCAGTTCCACGGGTCAAATCGCTGTACTATCCAGTTTTGGGCCTTTGGAATCTTTAAAAAAAGCAGTTTTAGTGTGTCGCTCACTGTTCAGCCGCAAATATCTCTATTTAAAAAAGTGTTGTAAACCCCAGTAAACAATAACTGTGGTTTTGCCATCCCACGGTAAAAAATCTCTATTATTCAGGTTTTGGTAGTTTTTTCCGTAAAGAAAAACAGTAGTGTCTCCTGACTGTTGTGACACAAAAATATATCTGTTGAAAATAGTCTTGTGTAGGCCCGACATCCCAGTGTGGTTTCGCAGTTCCACGGGTCAAATCGCTGTACTATCCAATTTTGGGCCTTTGGTATCTAAAAAAAAAGCAGTTTGCGTGTGTCGCTCAATGTTCCGCCGCAAATATCTCTATTTAAAAAAGTGTGGTATACCCCAGTAAACAATAAATGTGGTTTTGCCATCCCACGGTAAAAAATCTCTATTATTCAGCTTTTGGTAGTTTTTTCCGTAAAGAAAAACAGTAGTGTCTCCTGACTGTTGTGACACAAAAATATATCTGTTGAAAATAGTCTTGTGTAGGCCCGACATCCCAGTGTGGTTTCGCAGTTCCTCGGGTCAAATCGCTGTACTATCCAGTTTTGGGCCTTTGGTATCTAAAAAAAAGCAGTTTGAGTGTGTCGCTCACTGTTCAGCCGCAAATATCTCTATTTAAAAAAGTGTGGTATACCCCAATAAACAATAACTGTGGTTTGCCATCCCATGGTATAAAATCTCTATTATTCAGGTTTTGGTAGTTTTTTCCGTAAAGAAAAACAGTAGTGTCTCCTGACTGTTGTGACACAAAAATATATCTGTTGAAAATAGTCTTGTGTAGGCCCGACATCCCAGTGTGGTTTCGCAGTTCCTCGGGTCAAATCACTGTACTATCCAGTTTTGGGCCTTTGGTATCTAAAAAAAAGCAGTTTGAGTGTGTCGCTCACTGTTCAGCCGCAAATATCTCTATTTAAAAAAGTGTGGTATACCCCAGTAAACAATAACTGTGGTTTTGCCATCCCACGGTAAAAAATCTCTATTATTCAGCTTTTGGTAGTTTTTTCCGTAAAGAAAAACAGTAGTGTCTCCTGACTGTTGTGACACAAAAATATATCTGTTGAAAATAGTCTTGTGTAGGCCCGACATCCCAGTGTGGTTTCGCAGTTCCACGGGTCAAATCGCTGTACTATCCAGTTTTGGGCCTTTGGTATCTAAAAAAAAGCAGTTTGAGTGTGTCGCTCACTGTTCAGCCGCAAATATCTCTATTTAAAAAAGTGTGGTATACCCCAATAAACAATAACTGTGGTTTGCCATCCCACGGTATAAAATCTCTATTATTCAGGTTTTGGTAGTTTTTTCCGTAAAGAAAAACAGTAGTGTCTCCTGACTGTTGTGACACAAAAATATATCTGTTGAAAATAGTCTTGTGTAGGCCCGACATCCCAGTGTGGTTTCGCAGTTCCACGGGTCAAATCGCTGTACTATCCAGTTTTGGGCCTTTGGTATCTTAAAAAAAAGCAGTTTTAGTGTGTCGCTCACTGTTCAGCCGCAAATATCTCTATTTAAAAAAGTGTTGTAAACCCCAGTAAACAATAACTGTGGTTTTGCCATCCCACGGTAAAAAATCACTATTATTCAGGTTTTGGTAGTTTTTTCCGTAAAGAAAAACAGTAGTGTCTCCTGACTGTTGTGACACAAAAATATATCTGTTGAAAATAGTCTTGTGTAGGCCCGACATCCCAGTGTGGTTTCGCAGTTCCACGGGTCAAATCGCTGTACTATCCAGTTTTGGGCCTTTGGTATCTAAAAAAAAAGCAGTTTGCGTGTGTCGCTCAATGTTCCGCCGCAAATATCTCTATTTAAAAAAGTGTGGTATACCCCAGTAAACAATAACTGTGGTTTTGCCATCCCACGGTAAAAAATCTCTATTATTCAGCTTTTGGTAGTTTTTTCCGTAAAGAAAAACAGTAGTGTCTCCTGACTGTTGTGACACAAAAATATATCTGTTGAAAATAGTCTTGTGTAGGCCCGACATCCCAGTGTGGTTTCGCAGTTCCTCGGGTCAAATCGCTGTACTATCCAGTTTTGGGCCTTTGGTATCTAAAAAAAAAGCAGTTTGAGTGTGTCGCTCACTGTTCAGCCGCAAATATCTCTATTTAAAAAAGTGTGGTATACCCCAGTAAACAATAACTGTGGTTTTGCCATCCCACGGTAAAAAATCTCTATTATTCAGCTTTTGGTAGTTTTTTCCGTAAAGAAAAACAGTAGTGTCTCCTGACTGTTGTGACACAAAAATATATCTGTTGAAAATAGTCTTGTGTAGGCCCGACATCCCAGTGTGGTTTCGCAGTTCCTCGGGTCAAATCGCTGTACTATCCAGTTTTGGGCCTTTGGTATCTAAAAAAAAAGCAGTTTGAGTGTGTCGCTCACTGTTCAGCCGCAAATATCTCTATTTAAAAAAGTGTGGTATACCCCAGTAAACAATAACTGTGGCTTTGCCATCCCACAGTAAAAAATCTCTATTATTCAGATTTTGGTAGTTTTTTCCGTAAAGAAAAACAGTAGTGTCTCCTGACTGTTGTGACACAAAAATAGATCTGTTGAAAATAGTCTTGTGTAGGCCCGACATCCCAGTGTGGTTTCGCAGTTCCACGGGTCAAATCGCTGTACTATCCAGTTTTGGGCCTTTGGAATCTTTAAAAAAAGCAGTTTTAGTGTGTCGCTCACTGTTCAGCCGCAAATATCTCTATTTAAAAAAGTGTTGTAAACCCCAGTAAACAATAACTGTGGTTTTGCCATCCCACGGTAAAAAATCTCTATTATTCAGGTTTTGGTAGTTTTTTCCGTAAAGAAAAACAGTAGTGTCTCCTGACTGTTGTGACACAAAAATATATCTGTTGAAAATAGTCTTGTGTAGGCCCGACATCCCAGTGTGGTTTCGCAGTTCCACGGGTCAAATCGCTGTACTATCCAGTTTTGGGCCTTTGGTATCTTAAAAAAAAGCAGTTTTAGTGTGTCGCTCACTGTTCAGCCGCAAATATCTCTATTTAAAAAAGTGTGGTATACCCCAGTAAACAATAACTGTGGTTTTGCCATCCCACGGTAAAAAATCTCTATTATTCAGCTTTTGGTAGTTTTTTCCGTAAAGAAAAACAGTAGTGTCTCCTGACTGTTGTGACACAAAAATATATCTGTTGAAAATAGTCTTGTGTAGGCCCGACATCCCAGTGTGGTTTCGCAGTTCCACGGGTCAAATCGCTGTACTATCCAGTTTTGGGCCTTTGGTATCTAAAAAAAAGCAGTTTGAGTGTGTCGCTCACTGTTCAGCCGCAAATATCTCTATTTAAAAAAGTGTGGTATACCCCAATAAACAATAACTGTGGTTTGCCATCCCACGGTATAAAATCTCTATTATTCAGGTTTTGGTAGTTTTTTCCGTAAAGAAAAACAGTAGTGTCTCCTGACTGTTGTGACACAAAAATATATCTGTTGAAAATAGTCTTGTGTAGGCCCGACATCCCAGTGTGGTTTCGCAGTTCCTCGGGTCAAATCGCTGTACTATCCAGTTTTGGGCCTTTGGTATCTAAAAAAAAGCAGTTTGAGTGTGTCGCTCACTGTTCAGCCGCAAATATCTCTATTTAAAAAAGTGTGGTATACCCCAGTAAACAATAACTGTGGTTTTGCCATCCCACGGTAAAAAATCTCTATTATTCAGCTTTTGGTAGTTTTTTCCGTAAAGAAAAACAGTAGTGTCTCCTGACTGTTGTGACACAAAAATATATCTGTTGAAAATAGTCTTGTGTAGGCCCGACATCCCAGTGTGGTTTCGCAGTTCCACGGGTCAAATCGCTGTACTATCCAGTTTTGGGCCTTTGGTATCTAAAAAAAAGCAGTTTGAGTGTGTCGCTCACTGTTCAGCCGCAAATATCTCTATTTAAAAAAGTGTGGTATACCCCAATAAACAATAACTGTGGTTTGCCATCCCACGGTATAAAATCTCTATTATTCAGGTTTTGGTAGTTTTTTCCGTAAAGAAAAACAGTAGTGTCTCCTGACTGTTGTGACACAAAAATATATCTGTTGAAAATAGTCTTGTGTAGGCCCGACATCCCAGTGTGGTTTCGCAGTTCCACGGGTCAAATCGCTGTACTATCCAGTTTTGGGCCTTTGGTATCTTAAAAAAAAGCAGTTTTAGTGTGTCGCTCACTGTTCAGCCGCAAATATCTCTATTTAAAAAAGTGTTGTAAACCCCAGTAAACAATAACTGTGGTTTTGCCATCCCACGGTAAAAAATCACTATTATTCAGGTTTTGGTAGTTTTTTCCGTAAAGAAAAACAGTAGTGTCTCCTGACTGTTGTGACACAAAAATATATCTGTTGAAAATAGTCTTGTGTAGGCCCGACATCCCAGTGTGGTTTCGCAGTTCCACGGGTCAAATCGCTGTACTATCCAGTTTTGGGCCTTTGGTATCTAAAAAAAAAGCAGTTTGCGTGTGTCGCTCAATGTTCCGCCGCAAATATCTCTATTTAAAAAAGTGTGGTATACCCCAGTAAACAATAACTGTGGTTTTGCCATCCCACGGTAAAAAATCTCTATTATTCAGCTTTTGGTAGTTTTTTCCGTAAAGAAAAACAGTAGTGTCTCCTGACTGTTGTGACACAAAAATATATCTGTTGAAAATAGTCTTGTGTAGGCCCGACATCCCAGTGTGGTTTCGCAGTTCCTCGGGTCAAATCGCTGTACTATCCAGTTTTGGGCCTTTGGTATCTAAAAAAAAAGCAGTTTGAGTGTGTCGCTCACTGTTCAGCCGCAAATATCTCTATTTAAAAAAGTGTGGTATACCCCAGTAAACAATAACTGTGGTTTTGCCATCCCACGGTAAAAAATCTCTATTATTCAGCTTTTGGTAGTTTTTTCCGTAAAGAAAAACAGTAGTGTCTCCTGACTGTTGTGACACAAAAATATATCTGTTGAAAATAGTCTTGTGTAGGCCCGACATCCCAGTGTGGTTTCGCAGTTCCTCGGGTCAAATCGCTGTACTATCCAGTTTTGGGCCTTTGGTATCTAAAAAAAAAGCAGTTTGAGTGTGTCGCTCACTGTTCAGCCGCAAATATCTCTATTTAAAAAAGTGTGGTATACCCCAGTAAACAATAACTGTGGCTTTGCCATCCCACAGTAAAAAATCTCTATTATTCAGATTTTGGTAGTTTTTTCCGTAAAGAAAAACAGTAGTGTCTCCTGACTGTTGTGACACAAAAATAGATCTGTTGAAAATAGTCTTGTGTAGGCCCGACATCCCAGTGTGGTTTCGCAGTTCCACGGGTCAAATCGCTGTACTATCCAGTTTTGGGCCTTTGGAATCTTTAAAAAAAGCAGTTTTAGTGTGTCGCTCACTGTTCAGCCGCAAATATCTCTATTTAAAAAAGTGTTGTAAACCCCAGTAAACAATAACTGTGGTTTTGCCATCCCACGGTAAAAAATCTCTATTATTCAGGTTTTGGTAGTTTTTTCCGTAAAGAAAAACAGTAGTGTCTCCTGACTGTTGTGACACAAAAATATATCTGTTGAAAATAGTCTTGTGTAGGCCCGACATCCCAGTGTGGTTTCGCAGTTCCACGGGTCAAATCGCTGTACTATCCAGTTTTGGGCCTTTGGTATCTTAAAAAAAAGCAGTTTTAGTGTGTCGCTCACTGTTCAGCCGCAAATATCTCTATTTAAAAAAGTGTGGTATACCCCAGTAAACAATAACTGTGGTTTTGCCATCCCACGGTAAAAAATCTCTATTATTCAGCTTTTGGTAGTTTTTTCCGTAAAGAAAAACAGTAGTGTCTCCTGACTGTTGTGACACAAAAATATATCTGTTGAAAATAGTCTTGTGTAGGCCCGACATCCCAGTGTGGTTTCGCAGTTCCACGGGTCAAATCGCTGTACTATCCAGTTTTGGGCCTTTGGTATCTAAAAAAAAGCAGTTTGAGTGTGTCGCTCACTGTTCAGCCGCAAATATCTCTATTTAAAAAAGTGTGGTATACCCCAATAAACAATAACTGTGGTTTGCCATCCCACGGTATAAAATCTCTATTATTCAGGTTTTGGTAGTTTTTTCCGTAAAGAAAAACAGTAGTGTCTCCTGACTGTTGTGACACAAAAATATATCTGTTGAAAATAGTCTTGTGTAGGCCCGACATCCCAGTGTGGTTTCGCAGTTCCACGGGTCAAATCGCTGTACTATCCAGTTTTGGGCCTTTGGTATCTTAAAAAAAAGCAGTTTTAGTGTGTCGCTCACTGTTCAGCCACAAATATCTCTATTTAAAAAAGTGTTGTAAACCCCAGTAAACAATAACTGTGGTTTTGCCATCCCACGGTAAAAAATCACTATTATTCAGGTTTTGGTAGTTTTTTCCGTAAAGAAAAACAGTAGTGTCTCCTGACTGTTGTGACACAAAAATATATCTGTTGAAAATAGTCTTGTGTAGGCCCGACATCCCAGTGTGGTTTCGCAGTTCCACGGGTCAAATCGCTGTACTATCCAGTTTTGGGCCTTTGGTATCTAAAAAAAAAGCAGTTTGCGTGTGTCGCTCAATGTTCCGCCGCAAATATCTCTATTTAAAAAAGTGTGGTATACCCCAGTAAACAATAACTGTGGTTTTGCCATCCCACGGTAAAAAATCTCTATTATTCAGCTTTTGGTAGTTTTTTCCGTAAAGAAAAACAGTAGTGTCTCCTGACTGTTGTGACACAAAAATATATCTGTTGAAAATAGTATTGTGTAGGCCCGACATCCCAGTGTGGTTTCGCAGTTCCTCGGGTCAAATCGCTGTACTATCCAGTTTTGGGCCTTTGGTATCTAAAAAAAAAGCAGTTTGAGTGTGTCGCTCACTGTTCAGCCGCAAATATCTCTATTTAAAAAAGTGTGGTATACCCCAGTAAACAATAACTGTGGTTTTGCCATCCCACGGTAAAAAATCTCTATTATTCAGCTTTTGGTAGTTTTTTCCGTAAAGAAAAACAGTAGTGTCTCCTGACTGTTGTGACACAAAAATATATCTGTTGAAAATAGTCTTGTGTAGGCCCGACATCCCAGTGTGGTTTCGCAGTTCCTCGGGTCAAATCGCTGTACTATCCAGTTTTGGGCCTTTGGTATCTAAAAAAAAAGCAGTTTGAGTGTGTCGCTCACTGTTCAGCCGCAAATATCTCTATTTAAAAAAGTGTGGTATACCCCAGTAAACAATAACTGTGGCTTTGCCATCCCACAGTAAAAAATCTCTATTATTCAGATTTTGGTAGTTTTTTCCGTAAAGAAAAACAGTAGTGTCTCCTGACTGTTGTGACACAAAAATAGATCTGTTGAAAATAGTCTTGTGTAGGCCCGACATCCCAGTGTGGTTTCGCAGTTCCACGGGTCAAATCGCTGTACTATCCAGTTTTGGGCCTTTGGAATCTTTAAAAAAAGCAGTTTTAGTGTGTCGCTCACTGTTCAGCCGCAAATATCTCTATTTAAAAAAGTGTTGTAAACCCCAGTAAACAATAACTGTGGTTTTGCCATCCCACGGTAAAAAATCTCTATTATTCAGGTTTTGGTAGTTTTTTCCGTAAAGAAAAACAGTAGTGTCTCCTGACTGTTGTGACACAAAAATATATCTGTTGAAAATAGTCTTGTGTAGGCCCGACATCCCAGTGTGGTTTCGCAGTTCCACGGGTCAAATCGCTGTACTATCCAATTTTGGGCCTTTGGTATCTAAAAAAAAAGCAGTTTGCGTGTGTCGCTCAATGTTCCGCCGCAAATATCTCTATTTAAAAAAGTGTGGTATACCCCAGTAAACAATAAATGTGGTTTTGCCATCCCACGGTAAAAAATCTCTATTATTCAGCTTTTGGTAGTTTTTTCCGTAAAGAAAAACAGTAGTGTCTCCTGACTGTTGTGACACAAAAATATATCTGTTGAAAATAGTCTTGTGTAGGCCCGACATCCCAGTGTGGTTTCGCAGTTCCTCGGGTCAAATCGCTTTACTATCCAGTTTTGGGCCTTTGGTATCTAAAAAAAAAGCAGTTTGAGTGTGTCGCTCACTGTTCAGCCGCAAATATCTCTATTTAAAAAAGTGTGGTATACCCCAGTAAACAATAACTGTGGTTTTGCCATCCCACGGTAAAAAATCTCTATTATTCAGCTTTTGGTAGTTTTTTCCGTAAAGAAAAACAGTAGTGTCTCCTGACTGTTGTGACACAAAAATATATCTGTTTAAAATAGTCTTGTGTAGGCCCGACATCCCAGTGTGGTTTCGCAGTTCCTCGGGTCAAATCGCTGTACTATCCAGTTTTGGGCCTTTGGTATCTAAAAAAAAAGCAGTTTGAGTGTGTCGCTCACTGTTCAGCTGCAAATATCTCTATTTAAAAAAGTGTGGTATACCCCAGTAAACAATAACTGTGGCTTTGCCATCCCACGGTAAAAAATCTCTATTATTCAGCTTTTGGTAGTTTTTTCCGTAAAGAAAAACAGTAGTGTCTCCTGACTGTTGTGACACAAAAATATATCTGTTGAAAATAGTCTTGTGTAGGCCCGACATCCCAGTGTGGTTTCGCAGTTCCAAGGGTCAAATCGCTGTACTATCCAGTTTTGGGCCTTTGTATCTAAAAAAAAAGCAGTTTGCGTGTGTCGCTCAATGTTCAGCCGCAAATATCTCTATTTAAAAATGTGTGGTATACCCCAGTAAACAATAACTGTGGTTTTGCCATCCCACGGTAAAAAATCTCTATTATTCAGCCTTTGGTAGTTTTTTCCGTAAAGAAAAACAGTAGTGTCCCCTGACTGTTGTGACACAAAAATATATCTGTTGAAAATAGTCTTGTGTAGGCCCGACATCCCAGTGTGGTTTCGCAGTTCCTCGGGTCAAATCGCTGTACTATCCAGTTTTGGGCCTTTGGTATCTAAAACAAAAGCAGTATGAGTGTGTCGCTCACTGTTCAGCCGCAAATATCTCTATTTAAAAAAGTGTGGTATACCCCAGTAAACAATAACTGTGGTTTTGCCATCCCACGGTAAAAAATCTCTATTATTCAGCTTTTGGTAGTTTTTTCCGTAAAGAAAAACAGTAGTGTCTCCTGACTGTTGTGACACAAAAATATATCTGTTGAAAATAATCTTGTGTAGGCCCGACATCCCAGTGTGGTTTCGCAGTTCCACGGGTCAAATCGCTGTACTATCCAGTTTTATGCCTTTGGTATCTAAAAAAAATCAGTTTGAGTGTGTCGCTCACTATTCAGCCGCAAATATCTCTATTAAAAAAAGTGTGGTATACTCCAATAAACAATAACTGTGGTTTGCCATCCCACGGTATAAAATCTCTATTATTCAGGTTTTGGTAGTTTTTTCCATAAAGAAAAACAGTAGTGTCTCCTGACTGTTGTGACACAAAAATATATCTGTTGAAAATAATCTTGTGTAGGCCCGACATCCCAGTGTGGTTTCGCAGTTCCACGGGTCAAATCGCTGTACTATCCAGTTTTGGGCCTTTTGGTATCTAAAAAAAAGCAGTTTGAGTGTGTCGCTCACTGTTCAGCCGCAAATATCTCTATTTAAAAAACTGTGGTATACCCCAATAAACAATAACTGTGGTTTGCCATCCCACGGTATAAAATCTCTATTATTCAGGTTTTGGTAGTTTTTTCCGTAAAGAAAAACAGTAGTGTCTCCTGACTGTTGTGACACAAAAATATATCTGTTGAAAATAGTCTTGTGTAGGCCCGACATCCCAGTGTGGTTTCGCAGTTCCTCGGGTCAAATCGCTGTACTATCCAGTTTTGGGCCTTTGGTATCTAAAAAAAAAGCAGTTTGAGTGTGTCGCTCACTGTTCAGCCGCAAATATCTCTATTTAAAAATGTGTGGTATACCGCAATAAACAATAACTGTGGTTTTGCCATCCCACGGTAAAAAATCTCTATTATTCAGGTTTTGGTAGTTTTTTCCGTAAAGAAAAACAGTAGTGTCTCCCGACTGTTGTGACACAAAAATATATCTGTTGAAAATAGTCTTGTGTAGGCCCGACATCCCAGTGTGGTTTCGCAGTTCCACGGGTCAAATCGCTGTACTATCCAGTTTTGGGCCTTTGGTATCTTAAAAAAAAGCAGTTTTAGTGTGTCGCTCACTGTTCAGCCGCAAATATCTCTATTTAAAAAAGTGTTGTAAACCCCAGTAAACAATAACTGTGGTTTTGCCATCCCACGGTAAAAAATCTCTATTATTCAGGTTTTGGTAGTTTTTTCCGTAAAGAAAAACAGTAGTGTCTCCTGACTGTTGTGACACAAAAATATATCTGTTGAAAATAGTCTTGTGTAGGCCCGACATCCCATTGTGGTTTCGCAGTTCCACGGGTCAAATCGCTGTACTATCCAGTTTTGGGCCTTTGGTATGTAAAAAATAACAGTTTGAGTGTGTCGCTCACTGTTCAGCCGCAAATATCTCTATTTAAAAAAGTGTGGTATACCGCAATAAACAATAACTGTGGTTTTGCCATCCCACGGTAAAAAATCTCTATTATTCAGCTTTTGGTAGTTTTTTCTGTAAAGAAAAACAGTAGTGTCTCCTGACTGTTGTGACACAAAAATATATCTGTTGAAAATAGTCTTGTGTAGGCCCGACATCCCAGTGTGGTTTCGCAGTTCCTCGGGTCAAATCGCTGTACTATCCAGTTTTGGGCCTTTGGTATCTAAAAAAAAAGCAGTTTGAGTGTGTCGCTCACTGTTCAGCCGCAAATATCTCTATTTAAAAAAGTGTGGTATACCCCAGTAAACAATAACTGTGGTTTTGCCATCCCATGGTAAAAAATCTCTATTATTCAGCTTTTGGTAGTTTTTTCCGTACAGAAAAACAGTAGTGTCTCCTGACTGTTGTGACACAAAAATATATCTGTTGAAAATAATCTTGTGTAGGCCCGACATCCCAGTGTGGTTTCGCAGTTCCACGGGTCAAATCGCTGTACTATCCAGTTTAGGGCCTTTGGTATCTAAAAAAAAGCAGTTTGAGTGTGTCGCTCACTGTTCAGCCGCAAATATCTCTATTTAAAAAAGTGTGGTATACCCCAGTAAACAATAACTGTGGTTTGCCATCCCACGGTATAAAATCTCTATTATTCAGGTTTTGGTAGTTTTTTCCGTAAAGAAAAACAGTAGTGTCTCCTGACTGTTGTGACACAAAAATATATCTGTTGAAAATAGTCTTGTGTAGGCCCGACATCCCAGTGTGGTTTCGCAGTTCCTCGGGTCAAATCGCTGTACTATCCAGTTTTGGGCCTTTGGTATCTAAAACAAAAGCAGTTTGAGTGTGTCGCTCACTGTTCAGCCGCAAATATCTCTATTTAAAAAAGTGTGGTATACCCCAGTAAACAATAACTGTGGTTTTGCCATCCCATGGTAAAAAATCTCTATTATTCAGCTTTTGGTAGTTTTTTCCGTACAGAAAAACAGTAGTGTCTCCTGACTGTTGTGACACAAAAATATATCTGTTGAAAATAATCTTGTGTAGGCCCGACATCCCAGTGTGGTTTCGCAGTTCCACGGGTCAAATCGCTGTACTATCCAGTTTAGGGCCTTTGGTATCTAAAAAAAAGCAGTTTGAGTGTGTCGCTCACTGTTCAGCCGCAAATATCTCTATTTAAAAAAGTGTGGTATACCCCAGTAAACAATAACTGTGGTTTGCCATCCCACGGTATAAAATCTCTATTATTCAGGTTTTGGTAGTTTTTTCCGTAAAGAAAAACAGTAGTGTCTCCTGACTGTTGTGACACAAAAATATATCTGTTGAAAATAGTCTTGTGTAGGCCCGACATCCCAGTGTGGTTTCGCAGTTCCACGGGTCAAATCGCTGTACTATCCAGTTTTGGGCCTTTGGTATCTAAAAAAAAAGCAGTTTGCGTGTGTTGCTCAATGTTCCGCCGCAAATATCTCTATTTAAAAAAGTGTGGCATACCCCAGTAAACAATAACTGTGGTTTTGCCATCCCACGGTAAAAAATCTCTATTATTCAGCTTTTGGTAGTTTTTTCCGTAAAGAAAAACAGTAGTGTCTCCTGACTGTTGTGACACAAAAATATATCTGTTGAAAATAGTCTTGTGTAGGCCCGACATCCCAGTGTGGTTTCGCAGTTCCACGGGTCAAATCGCTGTACTATCCAGTTTTGGGCCTTTGGTATCTAAAAAAACAGCAGTTTGAGTGTGTCGCTCACTGTTCAGCCGCAAATATCTCTATTTAAAAAAGTGTGGTATACCCCAATAAACAATAACTGTGGTTTTGCCATCCCGCGGTAAAAAATCTCTATTATTCAGCTTTTGGTAGTTTTTTCCAAAAAGAAAAACAGTAGTGTCTCCTGACTGTTGTGACACAAAAATATATCCATTGAAAATAGTCTTGTGTAGGCCCGACATCCCAGTGTGGTTTTGCAGTTCCACGGGTCAAATCGCTGTACTATCCAGTTTTGGGCCTTTGGTATCTTAAAAAAAAGCAGTTTTAGTGTGTCGCTCACTGTTCAGCCGCAAATATCTCTATTTAAAAAAGTGTTGTAAACCCCAGTAAACAATAACTGTGGTTTTGCCATCCCACGGTAAAAAATCTCTATTATTCAGGTTTTGGTAGTTTTTTCCGTAAAGAAAAACAGTAGTGTCTCCTGACTGTTGTGACACAAAAATATATCTGTTGAAAATAGTCTTGTGTAGGCCCGACATCCCAGTGTGGTTTCGCAGTTCCACGGGTCAAATCGCTGTACTATCCAGTTTTGGGCCTTTGGTATGTAAAAAATAACAGTTTGAGTGTGTCGCTCACTGTTCAGCCGCAAATATCTCTATTTAAAAAAGTGTGGTATACCGCAATAAACAATAACTGTGGTTTTGCCATCCCACGGTAAAAAATCTCTATTATTCAGCTTTTGGTAGTTTTTTCTGTAAAGAAAAACAGTAGTGTCTCCTGACTGTTGTGACACAAAAATATATCTGTTGAAAATAGTCTTGAGTAGGCCCGACATCCCAGTGTGGTTTCGCAGTTCCTCGGGTCAAATCGCTGTACTATCCAGTTTTGGGCCTTTGGTATCTAAAAAAAAAGCAGTTTGAGTGTGTCGCTCACTGTTCAGCCGCAAATATCTCTATTTAAAAATGTGTGGTATACCGCAATAAACAATAACTGTGGTTTTGCCATCCCACGGTAAAAAATCTCTATTATTCAGCCTTTGGTAGTTTTTTCCGTAAAGAAAAACAGTAGTGTCTCCTGACTGTTGTGACACAAAAATATATCTGTTGAAAATAGTCTTGTGTAGGCCCGACATCCCAGTGTGGTTTCGCAGTTCCTCGGGTCAAATCGCTGTACTATCCAGTTTTGGGCCTTTGGTATCTAAAACAAAAGCAGTTTGAGTGTGTCGCTCACTGTTCAGCCGCAAATATCTCTATTTAAAAAAGTGTGGTATACCCCAGTAAACAATAACTGTGGTTTTGCCATCCCACGGTAAAAAATCTCTATTATTCAGCTTTTGGTAGTTTTTTCCGTACAGAAAAACAGTTGTGTCTCCTGACTGTTGTGACACAAAAATATATCTGTTGAAAATAATCTTGTGTAGGCCCGACATCCCAGTGTGGTTTCGCAGTTCCACGGGTCAAATCGCTGTACTATCCAGTTTAGGGCCTTTGGTATCTAAAAAAAAGCAGTTTGAGTGTGTCGCTCACTGTTCAGCCGCAAATATCTCTATTTAAAAAAGTGTGGTATACCCCAGTAAACAATAACTGTGGTTTGCCATCCCACGGTATAAAATCTCTATTATTCAGGTTTTGGTAGTTTTTTCCGTAAAGAAAAACAGTAGTGTCTCCTGACTGTTGTGACACAAAAATATAACTGTTGAAAATAGTCTTGTGTAGGCCCGACATCCCAGTGTGGTTTCGCAGTTCCACGGGTCAAATCGCTGTACTATCCAGTTTTGGGCCTTTGGTATCTAAAAAAAAAGCAGTTTGCGTGTGTTGCTCAATGTTCCGCCGCAAATATCTCTATTTAAAAAAGTGTGGCATACCCCAGTAAACAATAACTGTGGTTTTGCCATCCCACGGTAAAAAATCTCTATTATTCAGCTTTTGGTAGTTTTTTCCGTAAAGAAAAACAGTAGTGTCTCCTGACTGTTGTGACACAAAAATATATCTGTTGAAAATAGTCTTGTGTAGGCCCGACATCCCAGTGTGGTTTCGCAGTTCCACGGGTCAAATCGCTGTACTATCCAGTTTTGGGCCTTTGGTATCTAAAAAAACAGCAGTTTGAGTGTGTCGCTCACTGTTCAGCCGCAAATATCTCTATTTAAAAAAGTGTGGTATACCCCAATAAACAATAACTGTGGTTTTGCCATCCCGCGGTAAAAAATCTCTATTATTCATCTTTTGGTAGTTTTTTCCAAAAAGAAAAACAGTAGTGTCTCCTGACTGTTGTGACACAAAAATATATCCATTGAAAATAGTCTTGTGTAGGCCCGACATCCCAGTGTGGTTTCGCAGTTCCATGGGTCAAATCGCTGTACTATCCAGTTTTGGGCCTTTGGTATCTAAAAAAAAAGCAGTTTGAGTGTGTCGCTCACTGTTCAGCCACAAATATCTCTATTTAAAAAAGTGTGGTATACCCCAGTAAACAATAACTGTGGTTTTGCCATCCCACGGTAAAAAATCTCTATTATTCAGGTTTTGGTAGTTTTTTCTGTAAAGAAAAACAGTAGTGTCTCCTGACTGTTGTGACACAAAAATATATCTGTTGAAAATAGTCTTGTGTAGGCCCGACATCCCAGTGTGGTTTCGCATTTCCACGGGTCAAATCGCTGTACTATCCAGTTTTGGTCCTTTGGTATCTAAGAAAAAAGCAGTTTGAGTGTGTCGCTCACTGTTCAGCCGCAAATATCTCTATTTAAAAAAGTGTGGTACACCCCAGAAAACAATAACTGTGGTTTTGCCATCCCACGGTATAAAATCTCTATTATTCAGCTTTTGGTAGTTTTTTCCGTAAAGAAAAATAGTAGTGTCTCCTGACTGTTGTGACACAAAAATATATCTGTTGAAAATAGTCTTCTGTAGGCACGACATCCCAGTGTGGTTTCACAGTTCCACGGGTCAAATCGCTGTACTATCCAGTTTTGGGCCTTTGGTATCTAAAAAAAAGCAGTTTGAGTGTGCGGCTCACTGTTCAGCCGCAAATATCTCTATTTAAAAAATTGTGGTATACCCCAATAAACAATAACTGTGGTTTTGCCATCCCATGGTAAAAAATCTCTATTATTCAGCTTTTGGTAGTTTTTTCCAGAAAGAAAAACAGTAGTGTCTCCTGACTGTTGTGACACAAAAATATATCTGTTGAAAAAAGTCTTGTGTAGGCCCGACATCCCAGTGTGGTTTCGCAGTTCCATGGGTCAAATCGCTGTACTATCCAGTTTTGCGCCTTTGGTATCTAAAAAAAAAGCAGCTTGAGTGTGTCGCTCACTGTTCAGCCGCAAATATCTCTATTTAAAAAAGTGTGGTATACCCCAGTAAACAATAACTGTGGTTTTGCCATCCCACAATAAAAAATCTCCATTATTCAGCTTTTGGTAGTTTTTTCCGTAAAGAAAAACAGTAGTGTCTCCTGACTGTTGTGACACAAAAATATATCTGTTGAAAATAGTCTTGTGTAGGCCCGACATCCCAGTGTGGTTTCGCAGTTCCACGGGTCAAATCGCTGTACTATCCAGTTTTGGGCTTTTGGTATCTAAAAAAAAAGCAGTTTGAGTGTGTCGCTCACTGTTCAGCCGCAAATATCTCTATTTAAAAAAGTGTGGTATACCCCAGTAAACAATAACTGTGGTTTTGCCATCCCACGGTAAAAAATCACTATTATTCAGGTTTTGGTAGTTTTTTCCGTAAAGAAAAACAGTAGTGTCTCCTGACTGTTGTGACAAAAAAATATATCTGTTGAAAATAGTCTTGTGTAGGCCCGACATCCCAGTGTGGTTTCGCAGTTCCACGGGTCAAATCGCTGTACTATCCAGTTTTGGGCCTTTGGTATCTAAAAAAAAAGCAGTTTGATTGTGTCGCTCACAGTTCAGCCACAAATATCTCTATTTAAAAAAGTGTGGTATACCCCAGTAAACAATAACTGTGGTTTTGCCATCCCACGGTAAAAAATCTCTATTATTCAGCTTTTGGTAGTTTTTTCCGTAAAGAAAAACAGTAGTGTCTCCTGACTGTTGTGACACAAAAATATATCTGTTGAAAATAGTCTTGTGTAGGCCCGACATCCCAGTGTGGTTTCGCAGTTCCACGGGTCAAATCGCTGTACTATCCAGTTTTGGGCCTTTGGTATCTAAAAAAAAAGCAGTTTGAGTGTGTCGCTCACTGTTCAGCCGCAAATATCTCTATTTAAAAAAGTGTGGTAGACCCGATTAAACAATAACTGTGGTTTAGCCATCTCACGGTAAAAAATCACTATTATTCAGGTTTTGGTAGTTTTTTCCGTAAAGAAAAACAGTAGTGTCTCCTGACTGTTGTGACACAAAAATATATCTGTTGAAAATAGTCTTGTGTAGGCCCGACATCCCAGTGTGGTTTCGCAGTTCCACGGGTCAAATCGCTGTACTATCCAGTTTTGGGCCTTTGGTATCTAAAAAAAAAGCAGTTTGAGTGTGTCGCTCACTGTTCAGCCGCAATTATCTCTATTTAAAAAAGTGTGGTATACCCCAGTAAACAATAACTGTGGTTTTGCCATCCCATGGTAAAAATCTCTATTATTCAGGTTTTGGTAGTTTTTTCCGTAAAGAAAAACAGTAGTGTCTCCTGACTGTTGTGACACAAAAATATATCTGTTGAAAATAGTCTTGTGTAGGCCCGACATCCCAGTGTGGTTTCGCAGTTCCACGGGTCAAATCGCTGTACTATCCAGTTTTGGGCCTTTGTATGTAAAAAAAAAGCAGTTTGAGTGTGTCGCTCACTGTTCAGCCGCAAATATCTCTATTTATAAAAGTGTGGTATACCCCAGTAAACAATAACTGTGGTTTTGCCATCCCACGGTAAAAAATCACTATTATTCAGGTTTTGGTAGTTTTTTCCGTAAAGAAAAACAGTAGTGTCTCCTGACTGTTGTGACACAAAAATATATCTGTTGAAAATAGTCGTGTGTAGGCCCGACATCCCAGTGTGGTTTCGCAGTTCCACGGGTCAAATCGCTGTACTATCCAGTTTTGGGCCTTTGGTATCTAAAAAAAAAGCAGTTTGAGTGTGTCGCTCACTGTTCAGCCGCAAATATCTCTATTTAAAAAGTGTGGTATACCCCAGTAAACAATAACTGTGGTTTTGCCATCCCACGGTAAAAAATCTCTATTATTCAGCTTTTGGTAGTTTTTTCCGTAAAGAAAAACAGTAGTGTCTCCTGACTGTTGTGACACAAAAATATATCTGTTGAAAATAGTCTTGTGTAGGCCCGACATCCCAGTGTGGTTTCGCAGTTCCACAGGTCAAATCGCTGTACTATCCAGTTTTGGGCCTTTGGTATCTAAAAAAAAGCAGTTTGAGTGTGTTGCTCACTGTTCAGCCGCAAATATTTCTATTTATAAAAGTGTGGTATACCCCATTAAACAATAACTGTGGATTTGCCATCCCACGGTAAAAAATCTCTATTATTCAGGTTTTGGTAGTTTTTTCCGTAAAGAAAAACAGTAGTGTCTCCTGACTGTTGTGACACAAAAATATATCTGTTGAAAATAGTCTTTTGTAGGCCCCACATCCCAGTGTGGTTTTGCAGTTCCACGGGTCAAATCGCTGTACTATCCAGTTTTGGGTCTTTGGTATCTAAAAAAAAAGCAGTTTGAGTGTGTCGCTCACTTTTCAGCCGCAAATATCTCTATTTAAAAAAGTGTGGTTTACCCCAGTAAACAATAACAGTGGTTTTGCCATCCCACGGTAAAAAATCTCTATTATTCAGGTTTTGGTAGTTTTTTCCATAAAGAAAAACAGTAGTGTCTCCTGACTGTTGTGACACAAAAATATATCTGTTGAAAATAGTCTTGTGTAGGCCCGACATCCCAGTGTGGTTTCGCAGTTCCACGGGTCAAATCGCTGTACTATCCAGTTTTGGGCCTTTGGTATCTAAAAAAAAAGCAGTTTGAGTGTGTCGCTCACTGTTCAGCCGCAAATATCTCTATTTAAAAAAGTGTGGTATACCCCATTAAACAGTAACTGTGGTTTTGCCATCCCATGGTAAAAATCTCTATTATTCAGCTTTTGGTAGTTTTTTCCGTAAAGAAAAACAGTAGTGTCTCCTGACTGTTGTGACTCAAAAATATATCTGTTGAAAATAGTCTTGTGTAGGCCAGACATCCCAGTGTGGTTTCGCAGTTGCACGGGTCAAATCGCTGTACTATCCAGTTTTGGGCCTTTGGTATCTAAAAAAAAAGCAGTTTGAGTGTGTCGCTTACTGTTCAGCCGCAAATATCTCTATTTAAAAAAGTGTGCTATACCCCAGTAAACAATAACTGTGGTTTTGCCATCCCACGGTAAAAAATCACTATTATTCAGGTTTTGGTAGTTTTTTCCGTAAAGAAAAACAGTAGTGTCTCCTGACTGTTGTGACACAAAAATATATCTGTTGAAAATAGTCTTGTGTAGGCCCGACATCCCAGTGTGGTTTCGCAGTTCCACGGGTCAAATCGCTGTACTATCCAGTTTTGGGCCTTTGTATGTAAAAAAAAAGCAGTTTAAGTGTGTCGCTCACTGTTCAGCCGCAAATATCTCTATTTATAAAAGTGTGGTATACCCCAGTAAACAATAACTGTGGTTTTGCCATCCCACGGTAAAAAATCACTATTATTCAGGTTTTGGTAGTTTTTTCCGTAAAGAAAAACAGTAGTGTCTCCTGACTGTTGTGACACAAAAATATATCTGTTGAAAATAGTCTTGTGTAGGCCCGACATCCCAGTGTGGTTTCGCAGTTCCACGGGTCAAATCGCTGTACTATCCAGTTTTGGGCCTTTGGTATCTAAAAAAAAAGCAGTTTGAGTGTGTCGCTCACTTTTCAGCCGCAAATATCTCTATTTAAAAAGTGTGGTATACCCCAGTAAACAATAACTGTGGTTTTGCCATCCCACGGTAAAAAATCTCTATTATTCAGCTTTTGGTAGTTTTTTCCGTAAAGAAAAACAGTAGTGTCTCCTGACTGTTGTGACACAAAAATATATCTGTTGAAAATAGTCTTGTGTAGGCCCGACATCCCAGTGTGGTTTCGCAGTTCCACAGGTCAAATCGCTGTACTATCCAGTTTTGGGCCTTTGGTATCTAAAAAAAAAGCAGTTTGAGTGTGTTGCTCACTGTTCAGCCGCAAATATTTCTATTTATAAAAGTGTGGTATACCCCATTAAACAATAACTGTGGATTTGCCATCCCACGGTAAAAAATCTCTATTATTCAGGTTTTGGTAATTTTTTCCGTAAAGAAAAACAGTAGTGTCTCCTGACTGTTGTGACACAAAAATATATCTGTTGAAAATAGTCTTTTGTAGGCCCCACATCCCAGTGTGGTTTTGCAGTTCCACGGGTCAAATCGCTGTACTATCCAGTTTTGGGTCTTTGGTATCTAAAAAAAAAGTAGTTTGAGTGTGTCGCTCACTTTTCAGCCGCAAATATCTCTATTTAAAAAAGTGTGGTTTACCCCAGTAAACAATAACAGTGGTTTTGCCATCCCACGGTAAAAAATCTCTATTATTCAGGTTTTGGTAGTTTTTTCCGTAAAGAAAAACAGTAGTGTCTCCTGACTGTTGTGACACAAAAATATATCTGTTGAAAATAGTCTTGTGTAGGCCCGACATCCCAGTGTGGTTTCGCAGTTCCACGGGTCAAATCGCTGTACTATCCAGTTTTGGGCCTTTGGTATCTAAAAAAAAAGCAGTTTGAGTGTGTCGCTCACTGTTCAGCCGCAAATATCTCTATTTAAAAAAGTGTGGTATACCCCATTAAACAATAACTGTGGTTTTGCCATCCCATGGTAAAAATCTCTATTATTCAGCTTTTGGTAGTTTTTTCCGTAAAGAAAAACAGTAGTGTCTCCTGACTGTTGTGACTCAAAAATATATCTGTTGAAAATAGTCTTGTGTAGGCCAGACATCCCAGTGTGGTTTCGCAGTTGCACGGGTCAAATCGCTGTACTATCCAGTTTTGGGCCTTTGGTATCTAAAAAAAAAGCAGTTTGAGTGTGTCGCTTACTGTTCAGCCGCAAATATCTCTATTTAAAAAAGTGTGCTATACCCCAGTAAACAATAACTGTGGTTTTGCCATCCCACGGTAAAAAATCACTATTATTCAGGTTTTGGTAGTTTTTTCCGTAAAGAAAAACAGTAGTGTCTCCTGACTGTTGTGACAAAAAAATATATCTGTTGAAAATAGTCTTGTGTAGGCCCGACATCCCAGTGTGGTTTCGCAGTTCCACGGGTCAAATCGCTGTACTATCCAGTTTTGGGCCTTTGGTATCTAAAAAAAAAGCAGTTTGATTGTGTCGCTCACAGTTCAGCCACAAATATCTCTATTTAAAAAGTGTGGTATACCCCAGTAAACAATAACTGTGGTTTTGCCATCCCACGGTAAAAAATCTCTATTATTCAGCTTTTGGTAGTTTTTTCCGTAAAGAAAAACAGTAGTGTCTCCTGACTGTTGTGACACAAAAATATATCTGTTGAAAATAGTCTTGTGTAGGCCCGACATCCCAGTGTGGTTTCGCAGTTTCACGGGTCAAATCGCTGTACTATCCAGTTTTGGGCCTTTGGTATCTAAAAAAAAAGCAGTTTGAGTGTGTCGCTCACTGTTCAGCCGCAAATATCTCTATTTAAAAAAGTGTGGTAGACCCCATTAAACAATAACTGTGGTTTAGCCATCCCACGGTAAAAAATCACTATTATTCAGGTTTTGGTAGTTTTTTCCGTAAAGAAAAACAGTAGTGTCTCCTGACTGTTGTGACACAAAAATATATCTGTTGAAAATAGTCTTGTGTAGGCCCGACATCCCAGTGTGGTTTCGCAGTTCCACGGGTCAAATCGCTGTACTATCCAGTTTTGGGCTTTTGGTATCTAAAAAAAAAGCAGTTTGAGTGTGTCGCTCACTGTTCAGCCGCAAATATCTCTATTTAAAAAAGTGTGGTATACCCCAGTAAACAATAACTGTGGTTTTGCCATCCCACGGTAAAAATCTCTATTATTCAGCTTTTGGTAGTTTTTTCCGTAAAGAAAAACAGTAGTGTCTCCTGACTGTTGTGACTCAAAAATATATCTGTTGAAAATAGTCTTGTGTAGGCCAGACATCCCAGTGTGGTTTCGCAGTTCCACTTGTCAAATCGCTGTACTATCCAGTTTTGGGCCTTTGGTATCTAAAAAAAAAGCAGTTTGAGTGTGTCGCTTACTGTTCAGCCACAAATATCTCTATTTAAAAAAGTGTGCTATACCCCAGTAAACAATAACTGTGGTTTTGCCATCCCACGGTAAAAAATCACTATTATTCAGGTTTTGGTAGTTTTTTCCGTAAAGAAAAACAGTAGTGTCTACTGACTGTTGTGACAAAAAAATATATCTGTTGAAAATAGTCTTGTGTAGGCCCGACATCCCAGTGTGGTTTCGCAGTTCCACGGGTCAAATCGCTGTACTATCCAGTTTTGGGCCTTTGGTATCTAAAAAAAAAGCAGTTTGATTGTGTCGCTCACTGTTCAGCCGCAAATATCTCTATTTAAAAAGTGTGGTATACCCCAGTAAACAATAACTGTGGTTTTGCCATCCCACGGTAAAAAATCTCTATTATTCAGCTTTTGGTAGTTTTTTCCGTAAAGAAAAACAGTAGTGTCTCCTGACTGTTGTGACACAAAAATATATCTGTTGAAAATAGTCTTGTGTAGGCCCGACATCCCAGTGTGGTTTCGCAGTTCCACGGGTCAAATCGCTGTACTATCCAGTTTTGGGCCTTTGGTATCTAAAAAAAAAGCAGTTTGAGTGTGTCGCTCACTGTTCAGCCGCAAATATCTCTATTTAAAAAAGTGTGGTAGACCCCATTAAACAATAACTGTGGTTTAGCCATCCCACGGTAAAAAATCACTATTATTCAGGTTTTGGTAGTTTTTTCCGTAAAGAAAAACAGTAGTGTCTCCTGACTGTTGTGACACAAAAATATATCTGTTGAAAATAGTCTTGTGTAGGCCCGACATCCCAGTGTGGTTTCGCAGTTCCACGGGTCAAATCGCTGTGCTATCCAGTTTTGGGCCTTTGGTATCTAAAAAAAAGCAGTTTGAGTGTGTCGCTCACTGTTCAGCCGCAAATATCTCTATTTAAAAAAGTGTGGTATACCCCAGTAAACAATAACTGTGGTTTAGCCATCCCACGGTAAAAAATCACTATTATTCAGGTTTTGGTAGTTTTTTCCGTAAAGAAAAACAGTAGTGTCTCCTGACTGTTGTGACACAAAAATATATCTGTTGAAAATAGTCTTGTGTAGGCCCGACATCCCAGTGTGGTTTCGCAGTTCCACGGGTCAAATCGCTGTACTATCCAGTTTTGGGCCTTTGGTATCTAAAAAAAAAGCAGTTTGAGTGTGTCGCTCACTGTTCAGCCGAAATTATCTCTATTTAAAAAAGTGTGGTATACCCCAGTAAACAATAACTGTGGTTTTGCCATCCCATGGTAAAAATCTCTATTATTCAGGTTTTGGTAGTTTTTTCCGTAAAGAAAAACAGTAGTGTCTCCTGACTGTTGTGACACAAAAATATATCTGTTGAAAATAGTCTTGTGTAGGCCCGACATCCCAGTGTGGTTTCGCAGTTCCACGGGTCAAATCGCTGTACTATCCAGTTTTGGGCCTTTGTATGTAAAAAAAAAGCAGTTTGAGTGTGTCGCTCACTGTTCAGCCGCAAATATCTCTATTTAAAAAAGTGTGGTATACCCCAATAAACCATAACTGTGGTTTGCCATCCCGCGGTAAAAAATCTCTATTATTCAGCTTTTGGTAGTTTTTTCCAGAAAGAAAAACAGTAGTGTCTCCTGACTGTTGTGACACAAAAATATATCTGTTGAAAAAAGTCTTGTGTAGGCCCGACATCCCAGTGTGGTTTCGCAGTTCCATGGGTCAAATCGCTGTACTATCCAGTTTTGCGCCTTTGGTATCTAAAAAAAAAGCAGCTTGAGTGTGTCGCTCACTGTTCAGGCGCAAATATCTCTATTTAAAAAAGTGTGGTATACCCCAGTAAACAATAACTGTGGTTTTGCCATCCCACAATAAAAAATCTCTATTATTCAGCTTTTGGTAGTTTTTTCCGTAAAGAAAAACAGTAGTGTCTCCTGACTGTTGTGACACAAAAATATATCTGTTGAAAATAGTCTTGTGTAGGCCCGACATCCCAGTGTGGTTTCGCAGTTCCACGGGTCAAATCGCTGTACTATCCAGTTTTGGGCTTTTGGTATCTAAAAAAAAAGCAGTTTGAGTGTGTCGCTCACTGTTCAGCCGCAAATATCTCTATTTAAAAAAGTGTGGTATACCCCAGTAAACAATAACTGTGGTTTTGCCATCCCACGGTAAAAATCTCTATTATTCAGCTTTTGGTAGTTTTTTCCGTAAAGAAAAACAGTAGTGTCTCCTGACTGTTGTGACACAAAAATATATCTGTTGAAAATAGTCTTGTGTAGGCCCGACATCCCAGTGTGGTTTCGCAGTTCCACGGGTCAAATCGCTGTACTATCCAGTTTTGGGCCTTTGGTATCTAAAAAAAAAGCAGTTTGAGTGTGTCGCTCACTGTTCAGCCGCAAATATCTCTATTTAAAAAAGTGTGGTAGACCCCATTAAACAATAACTGTGGTTTAGCCATCCCACGGTAAAAAATCACTATTATTCAGGTTTTGGTAGTTTTTTCCGTAAAGAAAAACAGTAGTGTCTCCTGACTGTTGTGACACAAAAATATATCTGTTGAAAATAGTCTTGTGTAGGCCCGACATCCCAGTGTGGTTTCACAGTTCCACGGGTCAAATCGCTGTGCTATCCAGTTTTGGTCCTTTGGTATCTAAAAAAAAAGCAGTTTGAGTGTGTCGCTCACTGTTCAGCCGCAAATATCTCTATTTAAAAAAGTGTGGTATACCCCAGTAAACAATAACTGTGGTTTTGCCATACCACGGTAAAAAAATCTCTATTATTCAGCTTTTGGTAGTTTTTTCCGTAAAGAAAAACAGTAGTGTCTCCTGACTGTTGTGACACAAAAATATATCTGTTAAAAATAGTCTTGTGTAGGCCCGACATCCCAGTGTGGTTTCGCAGTTCCACGGGTCAAATCGCTGTACTATCCAGTTTTGGGCCTTTGGTATCTAAAAAAAAAGCAGTTTGAGTGTGTCGCTCACTGTTCAGCCGCAAATATCTCTATTTAAAAAAGTGTGGTATACCCCAGTAAACAATAACTGTGGTTTTGCCATCCCACGGTAAAAAATCTCTATTATTCAGCTTTTGGTAGTTTTTTCCGTAAAGAAAAACAGTAGTGTCTCCTGACTGTTGTGACACAAAAATATATCTGTTGAAAATAGTCTTGTGTAGGCCCGACATCCCAGTGTGGTTTCGCAGTTCCACAGGTCAAATCGCTGTACTATCCAGTTTTGGGCCTTTGGTATCTAAAAAAAAAGCAGTTTGAGTGTGTTGCTCACTGTTCAGCCGCAAATATCTCTATTTATAAAAGTGTGGTATACCCCATTAAACAATAACTGTGGATTTGCCATCCCACGGTAAAAAATCTCTATTATTCAGGTTTTGGTAGTTTTTTCCGTAAAGAAAAACAGTAGTGTCTCCTGACTGTTGTGACACAAAAATATATCTGTTGAAAATAGTCTTGTGTAGGCCCGACATCCCAGTGTGGTTTCGCAGTTCCACGGGTCAAATCGCTGTACTATCCAGTTTTGGGCCTTTGGTATCTAAAAAAAAAGCAGTTTGAGTGTGTCGCTTACTGTTCAGCCGCAAATATCTCTATTTAAAAAAGTGTGCTATACCCCAGTAAACAATAACTGTGGTTTTGCCATCCCACGGTAAAAAATCTCTATTATTCAGGTTTTGGTAGTTTTTTCCGTAAAGAAAAACAGTAGTGTCTCCTGACTGTTGTGACACAAAAATATATCTGTTGAAAATAGTCTTGTGTAGGCCCGACATCCCAGTGTGGTTTCGCAGTTCCACGGGTCAAATCGCTGTACTATCCAGTTTTGGGCCTTTGGTATCTAAAAAAAAAGCAGTTTGAGTGTGTCGCTTACTGTTCAGCCGCAAATATCTCTATTTAAAAAAGTGTGCTATACCCCAGTAAACAATAACTGTGGTTTTGCCATCCCACGGTAAAAAATCTCTATTATTCAGCTTTTGGTAGTTTTTTCCGTAAAGAAAAACAGTAGTGTCTCCTGACTGTTGTGACACAAAAATATATCTGTTGAAAATAGTCTTGTGTAGGCCCGACATCCCAGTGTGGTTTCGCAGTTTCACGGGTCAAATCGCTGTACTATCCAGTTTTGGGCCTTTGGTATCTAAAAAAAAAGCAGTTTGAGTGTGTCGCTCACTGTTCAGCCGCAAATATCTCTATTTAAAAAAGTGTGGTAGACCCCATTAAACAATAACTGTGGTTTAGCCATCCCACGGTAAAAAATCACTATTATTCAGGTTTTGGTAGTTTTTTCCGTAAAGAAAAACAGTAGTGTCTCCTGACTGTTGTGACACAAAAATATATCTGTTGAAAAAAGTCTTGTGTAGGCCCGACATCCCAGTGTGGTTTCGCAGTTCCATGGGTCAAATCGCTGTACTATCCAGTTTTGCGCCTTTGGTATCTAAAAAAAAAGCAGTTTGATTGTGTCGCTCACAGTTCAGCCACAAATATCTCTATTTAAAAAGTGTGGTATACCCCAGTAAACAATAACTGTGGTTTTGCCATCCCACGGTAAAAAATCTCTATTATTCAGCTTTTGGTAGTTTTTTCCGTAAAGAAAAACAGTAGTGTCTCCTGACTGTTGTGACACAAAAATATATCTGTTGAAAATAGTCTTGTGTAGGCCCGACATCCCAGTGTGGTTTCGCAGTTTCACGGGTCAAATCGCTGTACTATCCAGTTTTGGGCCTTTGGTATCTAAAAAAAAAGCAGTTTGAGTGTGTCGCTCACTGTTCAGCCGCAAATATCTCTATTTAAAAAAGTGTGGTAGACCCCATTAAACAATAACTGTGGTTTAGCCATCCCACGGTAAAAAATCACTATTATTCAGGTTTTGGTAGTTTTTTCCGTAAAGAAAAACAGTAGTGTCTCCTGACTGTTGTGACACAAAAATATATCTGTTGAAAATAGTCTTGTGTAGGCCCGACATCCCAGTGTGGTTTCGCAGTTCCACGGGTCAAATCGCTGTACTATCCAGTTTTGGGCTTTTGGTATCTAAAAAAAAAGCAGTTTGAGTGTGTCGCTCACTGTTCAGCCGCAAATATCTCTATTTAAAAAAGTGTGGTATACCCCAGTAAACAATAACTGTGGTTTTGCCATCCCACGGTAAAAATCTCTATTATTCAGCTTTTGGTAGTTTTTTCCGTAAAGAAAAACAGTAGTGTCTCCTGACTGTTGTGACTCAAAAATATATCTGTTGAAAATAGTCTTGTGTAGGCCAGACATCCCAGTGTGGTTTCGCAGTTCCACTTGTCAAATCGCTGTACTATCCAGTTTTGGGCCTTTGGTATCTAAAAAAAAAGCAGTTTGAGTGTGTCGCTTACTGTTCAGCCACAAATATCTCTATTTAAAAAAGTGTGCTATACCCCAGTAAACAATAACTGTGGTTTTGCCATCCCACGGTAAAAAATCACTATTATTCAGGTTTTGGTAGTTTTTTCCGTAAAGAAAAACAGTAGTGTCTACTGACTGTTGTGACAAAAAAATATATCTGTTGAAAATAGTCTTGTGTAGGCCCGACATCCCAGTGTGGTTTCGCAGTTCCACGGGTCAAATCGCTGTACTATCCAGTTTTGGGCCTTTGGTATCTAAAAAAAAAGCAGTTTGATTGTGTCGCTCACTGTTCAGCCGCAAATATCTCTATTTAAAAAGTGTGGTATACCCCAGTAAACAATAACTGTGGTTTTGCCATCCCACGGTAAAAAATCTCTATTATTCAGCTTTTGGTAGTTTTTTCCGTAAAGAAAAACAGTAGTGTCTCCTGACTGTTGTGACACAAAAATATATCTGTTGAAAATAGTCTTGTGTAGGCCCGACATCCCAGTGTGGTTTCGCAGTTCCACGGGTCAAATCGCTGTACTATCCAGTTTTGGGCCTTTGGTATCTAAAAAAAAAGCAGTTTGAGTGTGTCGCTCACTGTTCAGCCGCAAATATCTCTATTTAAAAAAGTGTGGTAGACCCCATTAAACAATAACTGTGGTTTAGCCATCCCACGGTAAAAAATCACTATTATTCAGGTTTTGGTAGTTTTTTCCGTAAAGAAAAACAGTAGTGTCTCCTGACTGTTGTGACACAAAAATATATCTGTTGAAAATAGTCTTGTGTAGGCCCGACATCCCAGTGTGGTTTCGCAGTTCCACGGGTCAAATCGCTGTGCTATCCAGTTTTGGGCCTTTGGTATCTAAAAAAAAGCAGTTTGAGTGTGTCGCTCACTGTTCAGCCGCAAATATCTCTATTTAAAAAAGTGTGGTATACCCCAGTAAACAATAACTGTGGTTTAGCCATCCCACGGTAAAAAATCACTATTATTCAGGTTTTGGTAGTTTTTTCCGTAAAGAAAAACAGTAGTGTCTCCTGACTGTTGTGACACAAAAATATATCTGTTGAAAATAGTCTTGTGTAGGCCCGACATCCCAGTGTGGTTTCGCAGTTCCACGGGTCAAATCGCTGTACTATCCAGTTTTGGGCCTTTGGTATCTAAAAAAAAAGCAGTTTGAGTGTGTCGCTCACTGTTCAGCCGAAATTATCTCTATTTAAAAAAGTGTGGTATACCCCAGTAAACAATAACTGTGGTTTTGCCATCCCATGGTAAAAATCTCTATTATTCAGGTTTTGGTAGTTTTTTCCGTAAAGAAAAACAGTAGTGTCTCCTGACTGTTGTGACACAAAAATATATCTGTTGAAAATAGTCTTGTGTAGGCCCGACATCCCAGTGTGGTTTCGCAGTTCCACGGGTCAAATCGCTGTACTATCCAGTTTTGGGCCTTTGTATGTAAAAAAAAAGCAGTTTGAGTGTGTCGCTCACTGTTCAGCCGCAAATATCTCTATTTAAAAAAGTGTGGTATACCCCAATAAACCATAACTGTGGTTTGCCATCCCGCGGTAAAAAATCTCTATTATTCAGCTTTTGGTAGTTTTTTCCAGAAAGAAAAACAGTAGTGTCTCCTGACTGTTGTGACACAAAAATATATCTGTTGAAAAAAGTCTTGTGTAGGCCCGACATCCCAGTGTGGTTTCGCAGTTCCATGGGTCAAATCGCTGTACTGTCCAGTTTTGCGCCTTTGGTATCTAAAAAAAAAGCAGCTTGAGTGTGTCGCTCACTGTTCAGCCGCAAATATCTCTATTTAAAAAAGTGTGGTATACCCCAGTAAACAATAACTGTGGTTTTGCCATCCCACAATAAAAAATCTCTATTATTCAGCTTTTGGTAGTTTTTTCCGTAAAGAAAAACAGTAGTGTCTCCTGACTGTTGTGACACAAAAATATATCTGTTGAAAATAGTCTTGTGTAGGCCCGACATCCCAGTGTGGTTTCGCAGTTCCACGGGTCAAATCGCTGTACTATCCAGTTTTGGGCTTTTGGTATCTAAAAAAAAAGCAGTTTGAGTGTGTCGCTCACTGTTCAGCCGCAAATATCTCTATTTAAAAAAGTGTGGTATACCCCAGTAAACAATAACTGTGGTTTTGCCATCCCACGGTAAAAATCTCTATTATTCAGCTTTTGGTAGTTTTTTCCGTAAAGAAAAACAGTAGTGTCTCCTGACTGTTGTGACACAAAAATATATCTGTTGAAAATAGTCTTGTGTAGGCCCGACATCCCAGTGTGGTTTCGCAGTTCCACGGGTCAAATCGCTGTACTATCCAGTTTTGGGCCTTTGGTATCTAAAAAAAAAGCAGTTTGAGTGTGTCGCTCACTGTTCAGCCGCAAATATCTCTATTTAAAAAAGTGTGGTAGACCCCATTAAACAATAACTGTGGTTTAGCCATCCCACGGTAAAAAATCACTATTATTCAGGTTTTGGTAGTTTTTTCCGTAAAGAAAAACAGTAGTGTCTCCTGACTGTTGTGACACAAAAATATATCTGTTGAAAATAGTCTTGTGTAGGCCCGACATCCCAGTGTGGTTTCACAGTTCCACGGGTCAAATCGCTGTGCTATCCAGTTTTGGTCCTTTGGTATCTAAAAAAAAAGCAGTTTGAGTGTGTCGCTCACTGTTCAGCCGCAAATATCTCTATTTAAAAAAGTGTGGTATACCCCAGTAAACAATAACTGTGGTTTTGCCATACCACGGTAAAAAATCTCTATTATTCAGCTTTTGGTAGTTTTTTCCGTAAAGAAAAACAGTAGTGTCTCCTGACTGTTGTGACACAAAAATATATCTGTTAAAAATAGTCTTGTGTAGGCCCGACATCCCAGTGTGGTTTCGCAGTTCCACGGGTCAAATCGCTGTACTATCCAGTTTTGGGCCTTTGGTATCTAAAAAAAAAGCAGTTTGAGTGTGTCGCTCACTGTTCAGCCGCAAATATCTCTATTTAAAAAAGTGTGGTATACCCCAGTAAACAATAACTGTGGTTTTGCCATCCCACGGTAAAAAATCTCTATTATTCAGCTTTTGGTAGTTTTTTCCGTAAAGAAAAACAGTAGTGTCTCCTGACTGTTGTGACACAAAAATATATCTGTTGAAAATAGTCTTGTGTAGGCCCGACATCCCAGTGTGGTTTCGCAGTTCCACAGGTCAAATCGCTGTACTATCCAGTTTTGGGCCTTTGGTATCTAAAAAAAAAGCAGTTTGAGTGTGTTGCTCACTGTTCAGCCGCAAATATCTCTATTTATAAAAGTGTGGTATACCCCATTAAACAATAACTGTGGATTTGCCATCCCACGGTAAAAAATCTCTATTATTCAGGTTTTGGTAGTTTTTTCCGTAAAGAAAAACAGTAGTGTCTCCTGACTGTTGTGACACAAAAATATATCTGTTGAAAATAGTCTTTTGTAGGCCCCACATCCCAGTGTGGTTTTGCAGTTCCACGGGTCAAATCGCTGTACTATCCAGTTTTGGGTCTTTGGTATCTAAAAAAAAAGCAGTTTGAGTGTGTCGATCACTTTTCAGCCGCAAATATCTCTATTTAAAAAAGTGTGGTTTACCCCAGTAAACAATAACAGTGGTTTTGCCATCCCACGGTAAAAAAACTCTATTATTCAGGTTTTGGTAGTTTTTTCCGTAAAGAAAAACAGTAGTGTCTCCTGACTGTTGTGACACAAAAATATATCTGTTGAAAATAGTCTTGTGTAGGCCCGACATCCCAGTGTGGTTTCGCAGTTCCACGGGTCAAATCGCTGTACTATCCAGTTTTGGGCCTTTGGTATCTAAAAAAAAAGCAGTTTGAGTGTGTCGCTTACTGTTCAGCCGCAAATATCTCTATTTAAAAAAGTGTGCTATACCCCAGTAAACAATAACTGTGGTTTTGCCATCCCACGGTAAAAAATCTCTATTATTCAGGTTTTGGTAGTTTTTTCCGTAAAGAAAAACAGTAGTGTCTCCTGACTGTTGTGACACAAAAATATATCTGTTGAAAAAAGTCTTGTGTAGGCCCGACATCCCAGTGTGGTTTCGCAGTTCCATGGGTCAAATCGCTGTACTATCCAGTTTTGCGCCTTTGGTATCTAAAAAAAAAGCAGCTTGAGTGTGTCGCTCACTGTTCAGCCGCAAATATCTCTATTTAAAAAAGTGTGGTATACCCCAGTAAACAATAACTGTGGTTTTGCCATCCCACAATAAAAAATCTCTATTATTCAGCTTTTGGTAGTTTTTTCCGTAAAGAAAAACAGTAGTGTCTCCTGACTGTTGTGACACAAAAATATATCTGTTGAAAATAGTCTTGTGTAGGCCCGACATCCCAGTGTGGTTTCGCAGTTCCACGGGTCAAATCGCTGTACTATCCAGTTTTGGGCTTTTGGTATCTAAAAAAAAAGCAGTTTGAGTGTGTCGCTCACTGTTCAGCCGCAAATATCTCTATTTAAAAAAGTGTGGTATACCCCAGTAAACAATAACTGTGGTTTTGCCATCCCACGGTAAAAATCTCTATTATTCAGCTTTTGGTAGTTTTTTCCGTAAAGAAAAACAGTAGTGTCTCCTGACTGTTGTGACTCAAAAATATATCTGTTGAAAATAGTCTTGTGTAGGCCAGACATCCCAGTGTGGTTTCGCAGTTCCACTTGTCAAATCGCTGTACTATCCAGTTTTGGGCCTTTGGTATCTAAAAAAAAAGCAGTTTGAGTGTGTCGCTTACTGTTCAGCCGCAAATATCTCTATTTAAAAAAGTGTGCTATACCCCAGTAAACAATAACTGTGGTTTTGCCATCCCACGGTAAAAAATCACTATTATTCAGGTTTTGGTAGTTTTTTCCATAAAGAAAAACAGTAGTGTCTCCTGACTGTTGTGACAAAAAAATATATCTGTTGAAAATAGTCTTGTGTAGGCCCGACATCCCAGTGTGGTTTCGCAGTTCCACGGGTCAAATCGCTGTACTATCCAGTTTTGGGCCTTTGGTATCTAAAAAAAAAGCAGTTTGATTGTGTCGCTCACTGTTCAGCCGCAAATATCTCTATTTAAAAAGTGTGGTATACCCCAGTAAACAATAACTGTGGTTTTGCCATCCCACGGTAAAAAATCTCTATTATTCAGCTTTTGGTAGTTTTTTCCGTAAAGAAAAACAGTAGTGTCTCCTGACTGTTGTGACACAAAAATATATCTGTTGAAAATAGTCTTGTGTAGGCCCGACATCCCAGTGTGGTTTCGCAGTTCCACTTGTCAAATCGCTGTACTATCCAGTTTTGGGCCTTTGGTATCTAAAAAAAAAGCAGTTTGAGTGTGTCGCTCACTGTTCAGCCGCAAATATCTCTATTTAAAAAAGTGTGGTAGACCCCATTAAACAATAACTGTGGTTTAGCCATCCCACGGTAAAAAATCACTATTATTCAGGTTTTGGTAGTTTTTTCCGTAAAGAAAAACAGTAGTGTCTCCTGACTGTTGTGACACAAAAATATATCTGTTAAAAATAGTCTTGTGTAGGCCCGACATCCCAGTGTGGTTTCGCAGTTCCACGGGTCAAATCGCTGTGCTATCCAGTTTTGGGCCTTTGGTATCTAAAAAAAAAGCAGTTTGAGTGTGTCGCTCACTGTTCAGCCGCAAATATCTCTATTTAAAAAAGTGTGGTATACCCCAGTAAACAATAACTGTGGTTTTGCCATCCCACAATAAAAAATCTCTATTATTCAGCTTTTGGTAGTTTTTTCCGTAAAGAAAAACAGTAGTGTCTCCTGACTGTTGTGACACAAAAATATATCTGTTGAAAATAGTCTTGTGTAGGCCCGACATCCCAGTGTGGTTTCGCAGTTCCACGGGTCAAATCGCTGTACTATCCAGTTTTGGGCTTTTGGTATCTAAAAAAAAAGCAGTTTGAGTGTGTCGCTCACTGTTCAGCCGCAAATATCTCTATTTAAAAAAGTGTGGTATACCCCAGTAAACAATAACTGTGGTTTTGCCATCCCACGGTAAAAATCTCTATTATTCAGCTTTTGGTAGTTTTTTCCGTAAAGAAAAACAGTAGTGTCTCCTGACTGTTGTGACTCAAAAATATATCTGTTGAAAATAGTCTTGTGTAGGCCAGACATCCCAGTGTGGTTTCGCAGTTCCACTTGTCAAATCGCTGTACTATCCAGTTTTGGGCCTTTGGTATCTAAAAAAAAAGCAGTTTGAGTGTGTTGCTTACTGTTCAGCCGCAAATATCTCTATTTAAAAAAGTGTGCTATACCCCAGTAAACAATAACTGTGGTTTTGCCATCCCACGGTAAAAAATCACTATTATTCAGGTTTTGGTAGTTTTTTCCATAAAGAAAAACAGTAGTGTCTCCTGACTGTTGTGACAAAAAAATATATCTGTTGAAAATAGTCTTGTGTAGGCCCGACATCCCAGTGTGGTTTCGCAGTTCCACGGGTCAAATCGCTGTACTATCCAGTTTTGGGCCTTTGGTATCTAAAAAAAAAGCAGTTTGATTGTGTCGCTCACTGTTCAGCCGCAAATATCTCTATTTAAAAAGTGTGGTATACCCCAGTAAACAATAACTGTGGTTTTGCCATCCCACGGTAAAAAATCTCTATTATTCAGCTTTTGGTAGTTTTTTCCGTAAAGAAAAACAGTAGTGTCTCCTGACTGTTGTGACACAAAAATATATCTGTTGAAAATAGTCTTGTGTAGGCCCGACATCCCAGTGTGGTTTCGCAGTTCCACGGGTCAAATCGCTGTACTATCCAGTTTTGGGCCTTTGGTATCTAAAAAAAAAGCAGTTTGAGTGTGTCGCTCACTGTTCAGCCGCAAATATCTCTATTTAAAAAAGTGTGGTAGACCCCATTAAACAATAACTGTGGTTTAGCCATCCCACGGTAAAAAATCACTATTATTCAGGTTTTGGTAGTTTTTTCCGTAAAGAAAAACAGTAGTGTCTCCTGACTGTTGTGACACAAAAATATATCTGTTGAAAATAGTCTTGTGTAGGCCCGACATCCCAGTGTGGTTTCGCAGTTCCACGGGTCAAATCGCTGTGCTATCCAGTTTTGGGCCTTTGGTATCTAAAAAAAAAGCAGTTTGAGTGTGTCGCTCACTGTTCAGCCGCAAATATCTCTATTTAAAAAAGTGTGGTATACCCCAGTAAACAATAACTGTGGTTTTGCCATACCACGGTAAAAAATCTCTATTATTCAGCTTTTGGTAGTTTTTTCCGTAAAGAAAAACAGTAGTGTCTCCTGACTGTTGTGACACAAAAATATATCTGTTAAAAATAGTCTTGTGTAGGCCCGACATCCCAGTGTGGTTTCGCAGTTCCACGGGTCAAATCGCTGTACTATCCAGTTTTGGGCCTTTGGTATCTAAAAAAAAAGCAGTTTGAGTGTGTCGCTCACTGTTCAGCCGCAAATATCTCTATTTAAAAAAGTGTGGTATACCCCAGTAAACAATAACTGTGGTTTTGCCATCCCACGGTAAAAATCTCTATTATTCAGCTTTTGGTAGTTTTTTCCGTAAAGAAAAACAGTAGTGTCTCCTGACTGTTGTGACTCAAAAATATATCTGTTGAAAATAGTCTTGTGTAGGCCAGACATCCCAGTGTGGTTTCGCAGTTCCACTTGTCAAATCGCTGTACTATCCAGTTTTGGGCCTTTGGTATCTAAAAAAAAAGCAGTTTGAGTGTGTCGCTTACTGTTCAGCCGCAAATATCTCTATTTAAAAAAGTGTGCTATACCCCAGTAAACAATAACTGTGGTTTTGCCATCCCACGGTAAAAAATCACTATTATTCAGGTTTTGGTAGTTTTTTCCATAAAGAAAAACAGTAGTGTCTCCTGACTGTTGTGACAAAAAAATATATCTGTTGAAAATAGTCTTGTGTAGGCCCGACATCCCAGTGTGGTTTCGCAGTTCCACGGGTCAAATCGCTGTACTATCCAGTTTTGGGCCTTTGGTATCTAAAAAAAAAGCAGTTTGATTGTGTCGCTCACTGTTCAGCCGCAAATATCTCTATTTAAAAAGTGTGGTATACCCCAGTAAACAATAACTGTGGTTTTGCCATCCCACGGTAAAAAATCTCTATTATTCAGCTTTTGGTAGTTTTTTCCGTAAAGAAAAACAGTAGTGTCTCCTGACTGTTGTGACACAAAAATATATCTGTTGAAAATAGTCTTGTGTAGGCCCGACATCCCAGTGTGGTTTCGCAGTTCCACTTGTCAAATCGCTGTACTATCCAGTTTTGGGCCTTTGGTATCTAAAAAAAAAGCAGTTTGAGTGTGTCGCTCACTGTTCAGCCGCAAATATCTCTATTTAAAAAAGTGTGGTAGACCCCATTAAACAATAACTGTGGTTTAGCCATCCCACGGTAAAAAATCACTATTATTCAGGTTTTGGTAGTTTTTTCCGTAAAGAAAAACAGTAGTGTCTCCTGACTTTTGTGACACAAAAATATATCTGTTAAAAATAGTCTTGTGTAGGCCCGACATCCCAGTGTGGTTTCGCAGTTCCACGGGTCAAATCGCTGTGCTATCCAGTTTTGGGCCTTTGGTATCTAAAAAAAAAGCAGTTTGAGTGTGTCGCTCACTGTTCAGCCGCAAATATCTCTATTTAAAAAAGTGTGGTATACCCCAGTAAACAATAACTGTGGTTTTGCCATCCCACAATAAAAAATCTCTATTATTCAGCTTTTGGTAGTTTTTTCCGTAAAGAAAAACAGTAGTGTCTCCTGACTGTTGTGACACAAAAATATATCTGTAGAAAATAGTCTTGTGTAGGCCCGACATCCCAGTGTGGTTTCGCAGTTCCACGGGTCAAATCGCTGTACTATCCAGTTTTGGGCTTTTGGTATCTAAAAAAAAAGCAGTTTGAGTGTGTCGCTCACTGTTCAGCCGCAAATATCTCTATTTAAAAAAGTGTGGTATACCCCAGTAAACAATAACTGTGGTTTTGCCATCCCACGGTAAAAATCTCTATTATTCAGCTTTTGGTAGTTTTTTCCGTAAAGAAAAACAGTAGTGTCTCCTGACTGTTGTGACTCAAAAATATATCTGTTGAAAATAGTCTTGTGTGGGCCAGACATCCCAGTGTGGTTTCGCAGTTCCACTTGTCAAATCGCTGTACTATCCAGTTTTGGGCCTTTGGTATCTAAAAAAAAAGCAGTTTGAGTGTGTTGCTTACTGTTCAGCCGCAAATATCTCTATTTAAAAAAGTGTGCTATACCCCAGTAAACAATAACTGTGGTTTTGCCATCCCACGGTAAAAAATCACTATTATTCAGGTTTTGGTAGTTTTTTCCATAAAGAAAAACAGTAGTGTCTCCTGACTGTTGTGACAAAAAAATATATCTGTTGAAAATAGTCTTGTGTAGGCCCGACATCCCAGTGTGGTTTCGCAGTTCCACGGGTCAAATCGCTGTACTATCCAGTTTTGGGCCTTTGGTATCTAAAAAAAAAGCAGTTTGATTGTGTCGCTCACTGTTCAGCCGCAAATATCTCTATTTAAAAAGTGTGGTATACCCCAGTAAACAATAACTGTGGTTTTGCCATCCCACGGTAAAAAATCTCTATTATTCAGCTTTTGGTAGTTTTTTCCGTAAAGAAAAACAGTAGTGTCTCCTGACTGTTGTGACACAAAAATATATCTGTTGAAAATAGTCTTGTGTAGGCCCGACATCCCAGTGTGGTTTCGCAGTTCCACGGGTCAAATCGCTGTACTATCCAGTTTTGGGCCTTTGGTATCTAAAAAAAAAGCAGTTTGAGTGTGTCGCTCACTGTTCAGCCGCAAATATCTCTATTTAAAAAAGTGTGGTAGACCCCATTAAACAATAACTGTGGTTTAGCCATCCCACGGTAAAAAATCACTATTATTCAGGTTTTGGTAGTTTTTTCCGTAAAGAAAAACAGTAGTGTCTCCTGACTGTTGTGACACAAAAATATATCTGTTGAAAATAGTCTTGTGTAGGCCCGACATCCCAGTGTGGTTTCGCAGTTCCACGGGTCAAATCGCTGTGCTATCCAGTTTTGGGCCTTTGGTATCTAAAAAAAAAGCAGTTTGAGTGTGTCGCTCACTGTTCAGCCGCAAATATCTCTATTTAAAAAAGTGTGGTATACCCCAGTAAACAATAACTGTGGTTTTGCCATACCACGGTAAAAAATCTCTATTATTCAGCTTTTGGTAGTTTTTTCCGTAAAGAAAAACAGTAGTGTCTCCTGACTGTTGTGACACAAAAATATATCTGTTAAAAATAGTCTTGTGTAGGCCCGACATCCCAGTGTGGTTTCGCAGTTCCACGGGTCAAATCGCTGTACTATCCAGTTTTGGGCCTTTGGTATCTAAAAAAAAAGCAGTTTGAGTGTGTCGCTCACTGTTCAGCCGCAAATATCTCTATTTAAAAAAGTGTGGTATACCCCAGTAAACAATAACTGTGGTTTTGCCATCCCACGGTAAAAAATCTCTATTATTCAGCTTTTGGTAGTTTTTTCCGTAAAGAAAAACAGTAGTGTCTCCTGACTGTTGTGACACAAAAATATATCTGTTGAAAATAGTCTTGTGTAGGCCCGACATCCCAGTGTGGTTTCGCAGTTCCACGGGTCAAATCGCTGTACTATCCAGTTTTGGGCCTTTGGTATCTAAAAAAAAAAGCAGTTTGAGTGTGTCGCTCACTGTTCAGCCGCAAATATCTCTATTTAAAAAAGTGTGGTATACCCCAGTAAACAATAACTGTGGTTTTGCCATCCCACGGTAAAAAATCTCTATTCTTCAGGTTTTGGTAGTTTTTTCCGTAAAGAAAAACAGTAGTGTCTCCTGACTGTTGTGACACAAAAATATATCTGTTGAAAATAGTCTTGTGTAGGCCCGACATCCCAGTGTGGTTTCGCAGTTCCACGGGTCAAATCGCTGTACTATCCAGTTTTGGGCCTTTGGTATCTAAAAAAAAGCAGTTTGAGTGTGTCGCTCACTGTTCAGCCGCAAATATCTCTATTTAAAAAATTGTGGTATACCCCAGTAAACAATAACTGTGGGTTTTGCCATCCCATGGTAAAAAATCTCTATTATTCAGCTTTTGGTAGTTTTTTCTTTAAAGAAAAACAGTTGTGTCTCCTGACTGTTGTGACACAAAAATATATCTGTTGAAAATAGTCTTGTGTAGGCCCGACATCCCAGTGTGGTTTCGCAGTTCCACTGGTCAAATCGCTGTACTATCCAGTTTTGGGCCTTTGGTATCTAAAAAAAAAGCAGTTTGAGTGTGTCGCTCACTGTTCAGCCGCAAATATCTCTATTTAAAAAAGTGTGGTATACCCCAGTAAACAGTAACTGTGGTTTTGCCATCCCACAGTAAAAAATCTCTATTATTCAGGTTTTGGTAGTTTTTTCCGTAAAGAAAAACAGTAGTGTCTCCTGACTGTTGTGACACAAAAATATATCTGTTGAAAATAGTCTTGTGTAGGCCCGACATCCCAGTGTGGTTTCGCAGTTCCACGGGTCAAATCGCTGTACTATCCAGTTTTGGGCCTTTGGTATCTAAAAAAAAAGCAGTTTAAGTGTGTCGCTCACTGTTCAGCCGCAAATATCTCTATTTAAAAAAGTGTGGTATACCCCAGTAAACAATAACTGTGGTTTTGCCATCCCACGGTAAAAAATCTCTATTATTCAGCTTTTGTAGTTTTTTCCGTAAAGAAAAACAGTAGTGTCTCCTGACTATTGTGACACAAAAATATATCTGTTGAAAATAGTCTTGTGTAGGCCCGACATCCCAGTGTGGTTTCGCAGTTCCACGGGTCAAATCGCTGTACTATCCAGTTTTGGGCCTTTGGTATCTAAAAAAAAGCAGTTTGAGTGTGTCGCTCACTGTTCAGCCGCAAATATCTCTATTTAGAAAAGTGTGGTATACCCCAGTAAACAATAACTGTGGTTTTCCTCTTCCACGGTTCTAATCTACTCTTTATTACCCCTTTTCCATTGATAGTGCAAGTGTAAGCTATTTTACTTCATTTACAATGGGCAAGGCGCGTGGCAAGGGATGTTGAAGTGGTCGTTCTGGTGATGGTTCGTGCAGAGGACGGGGCCGTGGCCAAGGTGAAAATGTGCCACAACCAACAGCCACATCTTCTCGCTCCCACTTCTTGACCGAATTACTAGGGAAGCACAGAACAACACCAGTATTGAGAACTGATCAGTGTGAACAGGTTATTAATTGGATAGCAGATAATACTTACAGTTACCTGGGCACCACCACCTCCGGTCTGTCTTCCACACGGTCAACTCTTAGTAGCCGTGAGTCTCGACCGCATACTCCTCCTCACCCTGATGCTCCTTCCTCCCACCATGCCGAGTGTCGTCAGACAGCAAGTGATCCCACACTTGGACACTCTGAACAGCTGTTCACTGGTCCATTTCCATATTTGGGCCCCTCGCCTAATACGCTTTAAGTGGTGGAAGAGGAGATCCCATGTTACGATGCCCAAATATTTGAACAGCCACGGCCACAGGAAGTCGACGTTGGCAATCTGTCACAAGAGGTGGACGATGACGAGACACAATTGCCAGGAAGTGATGAGGAGGATCGTGGTGCGCAAGTGGAAGAGGAGGAGGTGGTGGATGATCTAGTAACTGACCCAACGTGGAAGGAGGACATGCAGAGTGAGGCCAGCAGCACACAGGGGGAGGGAGGCAGAATACCCCAACAGGCAGGAAGAAGCAGTGTGGTGGCCGCAGACAGAAGGCAGGCAACCGTTCTACGTAACACCAACACGAGGGACGTTGCCAGTACAAGCGGTAGGTCTTCCAGAGTCTGGAATTTTTTTAAAGACTCTGCTGATAACCCCAAAAAGGCCATATGTTCCACCTGCCATGCCAGCATCAGCAGAGGTGACAAAACTACCAGCCTGACCACCACCAGCATGATCAGGCACATGGCAGCAAAGCATCCGACTTTGTGTAGCGAAACCCAGGGTCCACGACCAGTGTCAGCGGGTGTCACTACTGTTTCTTCCACTGTTGTGCATGCAATAGAACCCCCTGTTGTGTGTGCAAGGCAATCCCCTGTCCATACTGCATGTAAAGATGCCCCCTCCTCTCAGTCTTCACTTGTTATGGCAGTTTCTCAAGAAACAGCATCAACGTCCACGTCCACGTCCCACCGCAGCGTTCAATTGTCCATATCCCAGACCTTTGAACGAAAGCGGAAATTCGCAGCTAACGCCCCACAGGCCACAGTCCTAAATTCGCACATTTCACGACTGCTTATATTGGAAATGCTGCCTTTTAGGCTGATGGAGACGGAATCCTTCCGCAATCTTATGGCGGTGGCCGTGCCTCGGTACTCGGTCCCCAGCCGACACTATTTTGCCTGGTGTGCCTTCCCCGCACTACACAAGCACGTGTCTCAAGCATCTGCCGTGCCCTCAACAACACAGTTACTGGGAGAGTCCACCTGACAACGGACACGTGGACAAGTTCTTGTGGCCAGGGACGATACATCTCTCTGACGGCACACTGGGTAAACATAGTGGAAGCCGGGACCCAGTCGGACCTTGGGAAGTAACACATCTTCCCCACACCGAGGATTGCGGGCCCTATGTCAGTCAGAGTTGCCACCACAGTGTACAGCTCCTGCGCATCCTCCTCCTCCTCCTCATGTTCAGCCTCCATCTCAGATATCACCACATCAGTTACAAGCTGGAAGCATTGCAGTACTGCCTCCGCCAAGCGGCAACAGGCTGTGCTGAAACTCATAAGCTTAGGTGATAAACTTCACACTGCTTGTGAGTTGTGGACAGATGTGAAAGAGCAGGCAGATCTGTGGCTGAGACCGCTGAACCTACATCCCGGCATGGTCGTGCGTGACAATGGCCGTAACCTGGTGGCGGCTCTGAGGCGAGGTGAGATCACACATGTACCATGCCTGGCTCATGTGCTTAACCTCGTGGTTCAGCGGTTTCTTAAATCGTACCCCGAGTTGCCAGATCTGCTCGTGAAAGTACGCCGCCTGTCAGCTCATTTTCGCGAGTCGGCTACAGCTTCGCCGCACTTGCTATGTTGCAGCAGCGTTTGCAGCTTCCGGCACACCGACTGGTGTGTGTTGTCCCCACACGTTGGAACTCTACCCTCCACATGTTGCAAAGGATTTGTGAGCAGAAGAGAGCAGTTGTGGAGAACCAGCTGCAACAAGGCCGTCGATATTCAGGTCATACTCCACACATAAGACCTCAGGAGTGGACCTGGATGTCTGACATATGTACCATCCTGACAAACTTTGAGGAGGCCACCAAGATGGTGAGTGGTGATGACGCCATCATTAGTGTCAGAATCCCACTTGTCTGTCTTTTGCAACGCTCTCTGCAGAGAATTAAAGAGGAGGCATTGCAGCCAGAGTATGATGAGATGGATCAAGAAGCCGTAGCGGGCGATTACACACAGCCCAGCCTCATTTCATCCCAACGTGCATTGGGGGACAATGAGAGAGAGGAGGAGGAGGAGGAGGAAGAACAGGAGCTGCTATCATGCGTTGTAGACGGTAGTACCTGTACAAGTGTCATACCGTCGGTTCAGCGTAGGTGGCCTGAGGACAGGGGGGATGAGGAAGAGGAGGAGGAGGAGAAGGAGGAGAGCATGGTCAGTCGTCATCTTGATGAGGACACGGAAATCTTGCCCGTTACCAGTCTGGCACGCATGGCTGACTTTATGATACGCTGCCTTAACCGTGACCCTCGCGTTGTCAAAATGTTGGGTGACAGTCATTACTGGTTGGTGACTCTTGTAGACCCCCGCTACAAGGAGAACTTTCACTCTCTTATTCCTGAGGTGGAGAGGTCTACAAAAATGGGGCAATACAAGAAGGCCCTTGCTGCAGAACTCTTAAAAAAATTCCCATCTGAACACGCTAGCGGCAGAGGACACAGTTCGTTGCCCAGCCAAGACGTACAGGCGAGAGAGATGTAACTCCAATCCTGCAGAGGCAGGGGAACACTGGCAACGTTCTGGGACAGTTTTCTGACACCCGCCCAGCTTACAGGCCCTGAGGCGCCGGGTACTCTCACAAGGACTGGAAAGTTTCAAAAGATGGTGAGGGAGTACCTTGCCGATCGTACCAGCATCCTCCGTGATTCCTCTGTGCCTTTTAATTATTGGGTATCCAAGCTGGACACTTGGAATGAACTCGCTCTGTACGCCTTGGAGGTCCTTGCCTGCCCTGCCGCTAGCGTGTTATCGGAGCGTGTTTATAGTGCCGCTGGGGGAATTATAACTGATAAGCGCACTCGCCTGTCAACTGACAATGCTGACAAGCTGACCCTTATCAAAATGAACAAGGGCTGGATTGGGCCAGACTTCTCATCACCACCAAATGACAGCAGAGTAACATAAAGTCAAATCCACTGTTTTATTTTGGGAGGTGTATTCACATGCACCGCTTCACACCCACACATGGGTATACGCTTCCTCGTTTCGGCTGTTTAATCTTCTTCCCCTTATCCTCAGCCTCCACCACCACTATATCACCAGGGTGCCAGCATTGCAAGTTTCTCCGTCCTTATTTTTGGCAGCTTTTGCTTGCAAGGCATAGGCAAATACTATGGGACACCCACTCCCCAATAATGGGACTTATGTTTGTAATATGCTGTACTGCATGGCTCTTGTAAGGGGCATTGCAAGTTGCTCCGTCCTAATTTTTGGCAGCTTTTGCTTGGAAAGCATAAGCAAATACTATGGGACACCCACTCCCCAATAATGGGACTTATGTTTGTAATATGCTGTACTGCATGGCTCTTGTAAGGGGCATTGCAAGTTGCTCCGTCCTAATTTTTGGCAGTTTTTGCTGGGAAAGCATAAGCAAATACTATGGGACACCTACTCCCCAATAATGGGACTTATGTTTGTAATATGCTGTACTGCATGGCTCTTGTAAGGGGCATTGCAAGTTGCTCCGTCCTAATTTTTGGCAGGTTTGCTGGGAAAACATAAGCAAATACTATGGGATACCCACTCCCCAATAATGGGACTTATGTTTGTAATATGCTGTACTGCATGGCTCTTGTAAGGGGCTTTGCAAGTTGCTCCGTCCTAATTTTTGGCAGCTTTTGCTGGGAAAGCATAAGCAAATACTATGGGACACCCACTCCCCAATAATGGGACTTATGTTTGTAATATGCTGTACTGCATGGCTCTTGTAAGGGGCATTGCAAGTTGCTCCGTCCTAATTTTTGGCAGGTTTGCTGGGAAAACATAAGCAAATACTATGGGATACCCACTCCCCAATAATGGGACTTATGTTTGTAATATGCTGTACTGCATGGCTCTTGTAAGGGGCATTGCAAGTTGCTCCGTCCTAATTTTTGGCAGCTTTTGCTTGGAAAGCATAAGCAAATACTATGGGACACCCACTCCCCAATAATGGGACTTATGTTTGTAATATGCTGTACTGCATGGCTCTTGTAAGGGGCTTTGCAAGTTGCTCCGTCCTAATTTTTGGCAGCTTTTGCTGGGAAAGCATAAGCAAATACTATGGGACACCCACTCCCCAATAATGGGACTTATGTTTGTAATATGCTGTACTGCCTGGCTCTTGTAAGGGGCATTGCAAGTTGCTCCGTCCTAATTTTTGGCTGCTTTTGCTGGGAAAGCATAAGCAAATACTATGGGACACCCACTCCCCAATAATGGGACTTATGTTTGTAATATGCTGTACTGCATGGCTCTTGTAAGGGGCATTGCAAGTTGCTCCATCCTAATTTTTGGCAGCTTTTGCTGGGAAAGCATAAGCAAATACTATGGGACACCCACTCCCCAATAATGGGACTTATGCTTGTAATATGCTCTACTGCATGGCTCTTGTAAGGGGCATTGCAAGTTGCTCCATCCTAATTTTTGGCAGCTTTTGCTTGGAAAGCATAAGCAAATACCATGGGACACCCACTCCCCAATAATGGGACTTATGTTTGTAATATGCTTTACTGCATGTGACGCGCCCCCTGGGCCATGTGTACACGTGTGTGGGATACCCGGTGCCGGTTCTCTGAGGTCTGTAGTCTCCGTGGCGGTGACCCGATCCCGTGGCTCAGGCTGGTCAAACCAGTGGCAGTCTGTCTTAGGTTTTGAGGTTAATTGTCCGACTGCGCCACCCGTTGATTGCGGTCAGGGAGTACCACCATTGTGAGGCAGACCGCTGAGGCTGGTGTTGTGTGTGCAGCATAGAATAGGATAACTCCCCTCGCGAGGAGTATAGCCTCAGGGCAGTGAGTGTGGATGATGGGGGTGATGGTGCACGAGCGCAGCAGGAATGACTCAGAGTCTTTGCAGTGCAGTTCAGGGTCTTTACTGATGATTATAAGGTAGACCCTCCCGGGAGTACTGGCTAGCATAAGAGGCCTGGTCAGTCTGTGAGCAAGCAGGAGTTCCCCTGGCCAGGTGGAGTTGTAGGCCTCCCCGTCTGTCTGCACTCTTCCTGGCTACCTTGCTTTAAGTGGGTAGAAGTAGCCCATGTCCCTGAGTGTACCGTGAAGTGCTCACCCATATGGCTGGTGACTTGGAGCCTTCTGTTAGCCTCCCTCCACGACGGCGGTGCTAGTCCCTTGCTTGTGACTGAGCCTCCCGGCTTCTATGGCCAGAGGACCTGAAATCCCCTGCCGGCTGGTTTCTGCTGCTGGATATATAAGTTCTCACAGCTTCGGACTCCTGTGTCCGGTTCCTATTGTCTTCTGCCAGGGCGAGCTCTGCTCATCTTCCAGCCCCTGGTCTTTAGCTCCTAGCTCCGACAGAGCTCCTTGCTGTTACTTTCCCTTGCTCTCACTCTGACTCTGACTGTTCTCTGACTCACTCAAACCCGCCCCAGATCCAGTTGATAAGGGCAGAATTCTCCCCTCCCAGGACTGGGGCAGAAGGATGTTGCATGTTTAAGGGATCCTGACCAGGAAACCTCCCACTTGCTCTCCGACGTAATATCTCTATTACTGTGGTGACCAGACCTCTGGGGTGCCACACATGGCTCTTGTAAGGGGCATTGCAGTTCCTCATAATTTTTGGAAAGCCTTCCATTCACTGCTTAGGCCAACAGTGCACGGGAGACCCAGTTACTATAAATGGAAAAAAAGGTTTAGTTAATGACCTCTGACCTCCATGTCATTTCCAAGGGGCATTGGAGTGGCTCGAAATTTTTGGTAGGCATTGCACTCACTGTATGCCCTAAAACTGTGTAGCCGATCCGCTCCTTTTGTTACAGAAACATATCCTACAAGACATATCTGGTTGACTGGCCTGATATTGATGTGAATGGTCCCTGTTCCTCCTGCTCTTTCTCCTTTGCCATTACCTCATCCATCATTTATCACCTGAAGCTTTGTTTTAACGGGAGTCATAGAACTTGGATAGTAGCAGAAAAACATCCAGCAATCCTCGGAGGAGGTAGGATATGCGCCAAAACGCTGACCACCTCAGGCCTAGCCGCTACTACATACATGCGCTTGCATTACAACAAAACAAAGCAGATGCTAACTTCTATCATCCTCATCATGCTCCTCACCTTGGCACTCTCAACTCCACCGATGGAGAAGTCAGGGCCCACCGGAGGAGTCTGGTTCTCTGGTGGGCTCGTCCAATGCTGCCTAAAGCAGGCCGGGCTAAGAAAAGTGTGTGGGGGGATGTTCCAAGGAGAAATAGGGGCGGCTTGGGACCGTTTATGGACACCCGGCTGCCCCCAGGCGGCTGGGGACCGTGTGTGGACACCCGGCCGCGGGGCGGCTGGGGACCGAGTATGGACACCCGGCCGCCGGGCGGCTGGGGACTGAGTATGGATTCCAGGCCGCCAACACAGCCATGACGTGGTGGCAAGATTCCGCCTCCACATGCCTAAAAGGCCTAATTTCAAGTTCAAGCAAGCAAGCAGTATGGTATTTTAGCCTGGGGGTGGGTGGGTGGCAGGCTGCATACTTGAGCTTGTATTGCAAGGAATGGGGGAGGTACAATTGAACACTGCCCTGGGACTAGAACTTGCATGGGGATAGTTGCAAGTCTGCATCTTCTGATGCGGTAAGGATCACTTATGATGGGCACACTTTTAGACAGTGACCTGGGAGATGCTTCCAGGGGTCTTCCCCATGCTGTTCCCTTGTCTTTTCAGCGCTTTATTCATGTGTCACACAGCACATGGCCAGATAAGGTTGTAAAATGTTAAAATGACATTTCACGGTGAATGCATTTGTCATAGTTGAAAGCAATACAAAAGTGCAAAAACGCATATAAAATGCTACTTGTGAACATAGCCGAAGGTGTGGAGGAGTATTTTGGTTTTTGGTCATTTATTTTAACTTATACACAAGTCTTTACCCTGGAAAGCATGTTCCCTAACATATTTCACAGGAAAAAAGTTTCACTTTCGTTTTTGAACGTTTTATTGTGAGCCTGTAAAAGTGGCTTAATACCTCTGACCATGTTGTTGACAGCAGTGACCTGGGGGTCAGAAATGCTTCCTGGGGCGATCCCCATGCTGTCCCCATGTCATTTGAGCACTGTCACTAACGTTTTGGGAACTTGTTAGGCTTTTAAAAGACTGCCGGGGGTGCCACCGCAAAAATGCTCGAGTCTCCCATAGACTAACATTGGGCTCGTTGCTCGGGTCGAGCACCCGAGTATCACGGCAAGCTCGGCCCGAGCATTTTAGTGCTCGCTCAACACTAGTTGGGAGTAAAGACTAATTGTAATTGCAGTCCTTTTCAGGGCTAGGTTACATCAGTTCCTATCACTTTTATCAGGCAGGTCTGTGCTCTTAAATAGATAGGTTGGGAGTAAAGACTAATTGTAATTGCAGTCCTTTTGAGGGCTAGGTTACATCAGTTCCTATCACTTTTTGCCAGGCAGGTCTGTTTTAGTGCTGTGCAAGTTTTTTTCACAGCATTTGGCTAAATCTAGCAAAGCAAATCCTTTTTGGTCTCTTGCAGTGTGTGTTAGTCAGTGGAGTAGCCTATCTGTGTTGCAAGCTACACCACCTGTGTATAGAATACAATTTTTTTTACTGCACCTAGTGAAGTAAAACCTTTTGGGCATAGCATCATTCTATTAGTCCATCTATACTAACCTCCATCAGGTTGCAAATTCAAAATAATTTTTATCTGCATCTAGCTCTGAAAAAATATTTCGGCTTGTAGCAGTGTGTGGGACTTGTTCTATTAGTCCATCTATACTAACCTCCACCTGGTTGCAAATTCAATATAATTTTTTTCTACATCTAGCTCTGATAAAATATTTCGGCTTGTAGCAGGGTGTGGGACTTGTTCTATTAGTCCATTTATACTAACCTCCACCTGGTTGCAAATTCAATATAATTTTTTTCGGCATCTAGCTCAGAAAAAATATTTGGGCTTGTAGCAGTGTGTGGGACTTGTTCTATTAGTCCATCTATACTAACCTCCACCAGGTTGAAAATTCAATATAATTTTTTTCTGCATCTAGCTTTGAAAAAATATTTCGGCTTGTAGCAGTGTGTGGGACTTGTTCTATTAGTCCATCTATACTAACCTCCACCAGGTTGCAAATTAATAATAATTTTTAGCTGCATCTTGCCTGTAAACTAATTTTGGGCATATTAGCAGTGTGTGGAATTCATTCTATTAGGCCATCTATACTAAGCTCCACCAGCTTTCAAATTACTAATAACTTTTAGCTGCATCTTGCCTGGAAAATAATTTTGGGCATAGTAGCAGTGTGTGGTACTCATTGTATTAGGCCATCTATACCAAGCTCCACCAGCTTTGAAATTAATAATAATTTTTAGCTGCATCTAGCCCGGAAAATTTTTTTTCTTCCCAATAGTGGTAGCAATAGAAATATGGGGCGCGCTCCTGGCTAACAAAAATATACGCTTCATAACAAAAAACAACAGCCTAGCGCACTGAATTAATAAGATGGCATCATCGTCTCTCCCGTCTACGCCGGCTAGCATTCCTGTGCCTAAAACACAATGCATGGGACCGCGCTAGCCACAAAGCTGAGGGGTCTAAAGCTGCTGCTAACGCTTTATCACAATTCAATTGGCAGATTTTCACAGAGCTCCTCCCCAACGCCCACCCATCGAGCAACAGTTGCCCCCCCTCCCTATGGGATCTAGTGGCGAATAGTTGATGCCATTAATCAGAGCGTCAGTTGCCCCGTCGACGTGGCAAGCATACGGTAAGGCATGGGAAGAGTGGACACGACTAGTAGCAAGCAGACGGGTTGACCAATGTGAACAAGCCAGATTACAAGTCACCATAGAATTTCTCCACCAGCTAATGATGAGGGGCATATCAGGGGCATCAGCGCAGCGGTGTCTGACCGGAGTAGCATTTCACTTCCAACTACTGAATTGGGGAGATGTGACAAAGAGATTCATCATCAGACAATCCATAAAAGGGTGGAAAAGGGGTCAGCCAAGTCAGCAGTGTAGACGTCCCATCCCGTGTCACTAAAACTGATTTCTCACATCATATCCCTAACACCATTAACATGACACTCACAATTTGAAGCAACACTGCTGTCTACTGCATTTGCGATCGCCTTCTTCGGGGCGCTATGCATAAGCGAATTAGTCCCTCAATCCAAAATTAGCACCAGTGGAGGCTTATTACACCAGGACGTAGTCATAGCCAATAATGCAATACGTCTACGCATATGCCAATCGAAAATGGTTCCAGCGGGCAGGGGCACTTGAGTACTTCTACAACCCACAAACGGTACACTGAGTCGGGTAACAATAGTAAAAACATATATAACCGTCAGATCACAAAGTAATTTCTTCCTATCACACATTGATGGAACGCCATTATCAAGATATCAGTCCCAAGCTATATTTAATAAATGCATAACATCGGCAGGGAACCACCCCAAAGATTAAGGAACACACTCATTCCGCATAGGCGCGGCCACGGAAGCAGCAAGAGCAGGACTGTCAGAAACGGAAGTTCGGGGGATAGGGAGATGGCGATCCACTTGTTTGGCGAGATACATAAGATCGGACTTGTATATATATTGGGCAGAAAAAAGGGAGAAAATCCACTCAGGCAGGAGGAAATTAGAGTTTCATAACACATATTTCAACTGGAGAGGTATTAGAGGCCTGCTATGGCCACAGGTACTAATGGCGGTAATCAAGGTAGGGAGAGAGGCAAGAGGTCCGGTCATCTTAGTTATACAGGCCCAGGGAAACGACCTAGGTCATCACAAGAGCGCATAACTAATGGCAATAATGAAACTAGACACTGAGCGCTTCAGAGAATTTTTCACAAAACTATCTATAGTATGGTCAGAGATTGTGCCGATATCGGTATGGCAAGGTGCGCAAGACATCACGGCCATAGAACGGACAAGGCGGGTAATAAATATTCGGATGGCAAAATTTAGAAGAGACAGAGGCGGTGTAGTGATACAACACCGACAACTGGAAGGAGATAAAGCAGGCCTCATACGGCCCGACGGTGTTCACTTAATGGATATTGGACTAGACATATTCCTGTCAGGACTCCAGGACGGAGTGGAACAAGCATTAAGAGTGATGGATGGGGGTCAGAGTCCTGCATACGAGTACGCAGGATCCTCCGTGGCCTGGAAATAGAAAGACATGTTGGAGAGTTACACTTGTTGGCCAACTTGCCGGTGTGGAGACCCAGGGCATGCTGCAACAAGCTGAATTATTTTAGAAATAAAATGCCTTTCTAATGGAATGAGTATAAAGAGTTAATAAAGCTGTGACCTATCCTCACCCATCCAGTTGTAAGAGTTACATTATTGTATTGTCAAGAAAAGGCGGGCGGTAGGGGGGCTGAGCGTCTGGGTTTGGTTGGGGGTCCCCACAGTCTGCTTAGGCTAGATGCATTTAAAAATTCTTATTAGATACACAGGCGGTGCAGCTTGCTTCGCAGCTGGGCTACTACGTCCAAAGTATTGCCTAGGCTAGATGCAGTTAAAAATTCTACGCTGAGTAGCAGACACTGAAGCTTTGGAGCAGACCTCTGAGTAAACAGCTCTTCAGACCCAACCATCTGTGTTACCCCAAGCCATAGTGTATGTAGTTTCTTACAGTAAAAAGGGGGGGGAGCGACCCAACCCACCTGGAATTGACGATGCCAACGTCACGTAAAACACTCCAAAAAGAGCCTCCTTTTTTTCCAAAAATTGTGGCACAGACACCACTTAAGTGGCATCAATTGCCCCAGAGTTGCTTAAAACGGTTGGTGAGGTGATTTTACCAAATCCTCAAGCTTTTAGTCTCCCAGGATGACACAGGGGTAGAAAAGTCCTTCCGGATCCATGATTTGTTAATCTTTATGAACGTGAGTCTGTCTACATTCTCAGTGGACAGCCACGTGCGCTTTTCTGTCAGCACACCACCAGCAGCACTGAACACATGTTCTGAGAGAACGCTGGCTGCAGGGCATGACAAGATCTCCAAGGCGTGAGTGGTGAGCTCTGGCAATTTTTCCAGATTGGAAGCCCAAAATGAGCATGGGTCCAGTGACACAGTCATAGCGTCGATGTTCACTTGGAGATACTCCTTTACCATCCTCTCTAGGCGTTGACTATGTGTCAGACTTCTTGTCTCCTGTGGCCTTGCAAAGGATGGTCTAAAAAAGTGGTGAAACGATTCCACAAAATTGCTGTTACCAGCAGATACTGTGTTACTGTTACGGTTTGAGTGATGAAGACTCGACAGTCCCACGGTTGGCAAGTTAGAACTCTGAGGTTCACTACGTGCACCAATGGTGTTTTGTGGAAAAGCACATGTAAGATTCTGCAACAGCCTCTGCTGATACTCCTGCATGCGTGAATCCCTTTCTATGGCAGGAATTATTTCGGCAAATTTACTTTTGTACCGGGGATCTAAGAGTGTGGCAACCCAGTAGTCGGGATTACTTCGAATTCTGACAATCCGAGGGACATGTTGCAGGTAGTGCAGCAAGAAGGCTCTCATGTGTCTTGCGCATCCAGGAGGACCAAGCCCTTGTTGTGTTGGTAGCGAGGTAAGAATCATGCTTCCTTCCTCTGCCCTCTCCCCCCAACCTCGCACAACAGAAATGTGATCAAGGTCTCCCTCATCTGATGAGTCTTCCATGCCCATCGCCAGTTCATCCTCCACTTCTTCCTCGGCTCCTGCACCTTCCTCAACAGTTTGGCTGCTACCATGCGCCCTTGTTAATCCCTCTCCCCCACCCTCCCATGCCTGCCGCCTTGGTGCTGCCGACCGTCTGGACCTTGGAGATGTTATCCCTTCCGCATACGACTCCTCCTCTACATCCTCCACCTCCTCTTGTCCCACCACCTGACTCTGAATTCTGTTTAACGTGTGCTCCAGCATGTAAATCACCAGAATAGTCATGCTGATAATGGCATCGTCGTCAGCACTAAACATCTTCGTCGCCATTTCAAAGCTGTGCAGAAGGGTGTGTGGCACCCCTGAGGGTTCAGTCGCCACAGAGGTACTGCATCTCACCCAGAGGTGTGGTATCTCACCCTCAGGTAAGGAAGGAGTATGGCTCGGGACCCTAACACCTGCATCCAACACATACCTGCAGTGGGGGTAGGGCGAGATTGCTCCTAAGGGAGAGCACAGTCCCAGGTCCCTAGCTGGTGGGAGGGTCCTATGTAGTGGGTGTGGGTGGAGAAAGCAGCTTAGGGGAGCACATGACCTGGAGAGCATGAATAGGAAGCCATCTTAGAAAGAGCAAGCCAGTCAGAGGAGAAGTGACAGGAGCAGAGGCTCTGCATGAGCTCTGCTCTGGAGGCGGGCCTAGCCTGGGATGCCCAGGAGAGAAGAGAGGAGTAGGATCAGGAAGGCTCCAGGAACCGAAGGGACCCTTGGGGTATTGGCCGTGCAGAAGGCCACCCGTACGCCCGCTGCTTCCAGGAGGTAGAGGGGTCAGGCGAGATAAGGGGAACCGGTCCCTCAACTTGTGGAGAAACAGCAAGGCTCAGCTAGAAACTGGAGGCTGCAGAATTTCATGTACTGCAGGCCAAAGTCCACACCAGTCTCACTAAGAAGGTAGCCACATAGGACCCAGGGGACGGAACACACGTCGCCCGCCAAGGCCCGAGGATACCGGATTGAAGTGTCACTGGGTGTGAGGTGCAGGGAGAAGGCCAGAGAAAGAACACACAGAAGGGGTTCCTGGTAATTACTCCGGAGCTATCTGGGGGTGTACTGAGCCCCTCACTGAGTACGCACAGCTCGACGGGGGAGATTGCTCTGGTACCTGTAATCTGGACTGCAACAACTGTGAGTAAAGATCTTGGGACTGCATCACACGGACTCTGTGTTCATTATTGACTCCCTGCACTACAACCACCATCATCCACCCACACTTCCCTGAAGCTACACTCTTCTTGTGGGGAGTCATAATACCATTGATGCAAAACCACCAGCTTCAGAGAACTGTTCCGCAGCGGCGGCCCCTTTGTCCGCACTCCACAGGTGGCGTAGTCGGACATTATAAAGGCCATATATAAAAAAATACCCTTGGACTGACCGCCCTGGGTCACGGACCGGGTCGCCACCACAGTGACTACAAACCACAGCGTCTACCGGCCCGGCTCCGGGTACACCAAGGCCCAGGGGGTCCGTCAACTTCATAGGTCCCTGATCTGAGACCACTCCTGCAGCGTGATTTGCCCCACCTCTGTATCTCGTTGGCCCAGGCTATACGTCAGAACGTATTGCACCAGGGCTTGTCGGTGCTGCCACAGTCGCTGCAACATGTGCAGAGTTGAATTCCACCATGTCGGCACATCGCATTTCAGCCGGTGAAATGGCATTCCCAACGACTTCTGTAGAGATGTAAGTCGTTGAGCTGCGGGATGCGAACGGCGGAAGTGAGCACACAGCGACCGTGCCCTCTGCAGAAAGCCATCTAGTCCGAGATAGTGGGCTAAAAATTGCTGGACAACCAGGTTCAACACGTGAGCCATACAAGGCACGTGTGTGACATTGCCCCGGCAAAGGGCCGCACCCAGGTTTGCAGCATTGTCGCACATGGCCTTCCCTGGTTGCAGGTCCAGTGGAGACAACCATTCATGAACCTGGGTCTCCAGAGCTGACCACAATTTCTCAGCTGTGTGACTCACATTTCCCAGTCATTTCAAAGTAAACACCGCCTGATGCCGTTGTGCCCTGCTTCCAGCATAGTAAGGAGGTGTGCAGGATTCCTTCTGCACAGTTAGAAAGTGGGTGGCATTACCAGACAGGCTTTGGGTGCAGGTGGAGGACCGAGAGGAGGTTGAGGAGGCAGAAGCAGTGGAGGAACTTCTAGATAAAGAGGATTGACGTACAACTCGTGGGGACGGCAAGACTTGGACAGCAGCCCCTTGTCCTGCTGTCACCATAGTTACCCAGTGCTCAGTCAGCGACATGTAACGCCCCTGTCCATGCCTACTCGCCCAAGTGTCTGTGGTGAAATGCACCCTGTTACACACAGAGTTTCTCAAAGAAGCGGTGATGTTGTGTGCAACTGACTAGCCCAGGGGAATGGGGATTACCCGGTACCCGGGCCTTTAGCCTGGCCTTTGGATGCCGCGGTGGTCAGCTCCCGGGCCCGTACCCTGGGGTCGCTCCTTAAAAGGGTGGATAATTTGTTAAGTTTTTAAAAGAGTTTGTGACGCCACCCGTGGCTTCTGGTGAGGATCACCAGTGCTGCGCAGTCCACTGAGGCTGATGATAAGGCAGCTTGATGGTATCGCTCCCCACAGGTGGAGCTGGGCCTCAGGGCAGTGTAGGGAAAGGGAATGCAGGACAGGCGAGACCGAGCCGGGTCAGAGCAACAACAGGGACAGACACGATAGTCACTTCAGTACCTTTTACTGATGGTAATTCAGGCACGTCCCGGAGCACTGTAGGGTGAAGAGTGCATACTGGGAGCGTGAACTCCAAGACAAGGCCCTACCACAAGGTCAGCTAGCGCAAGACAGAGGCAAAGTTAGGCCTAGCTCCAGGCAGGTCAGAAACTTACTACGCAGAGGCAAGAAACAGGAGGCCCTACACCCGCTCATTGGGGAGGATCCTGATATGCACCCTTCACCCTACAGTGCTCCGGGATGTGCCTGAATTTCCACCAGTAAAAGGTACTGAAGTGACTACCGTGTCCGTACCCGTTCTTGCTCTGACCCAGCTGGGTCTTGCCTGTCCTGCATTCCCCCTGCATACGCTGCCCTGAGGCCTAGCTCCACCTGTGGGGAGCTATACCATCGAGCTGCCTTATCACCGGCCTCAGTGGACTACTGCAGCTCTGGTGCTTCTCACCAGATACCACCGGTGGCGTCACGAATTGTTATAAAATTAACAACTATCCACCCTTTTAAAGACTGACCCCAGGGTACGGGCCCGGGAGCCGACCACCGCGACATCCCAAAGGCCAGGCAAAGGCCCGGGTACGAAGTCATCCCCATCCCCTGGGCTAGTCACATCCTCCTCCACCTCCTCTGCTGACCTCATCGACTGGCTGACTGTGGGTTGACAGTAAGTGGGATCTCCAACCTCGTCATCATCACCCTGTGTGTTCTCACACCCGTCGTCCTCAGAGCAAACCTCTTCCTGCCCTGACCAAAAAGTCAAGTTGTCGCTCCAATCAGGTATTTGAGTCTCATCATCGTCTTCATCATTGTCTCCACCAACAGGAGTTACAGTTTGGGAACGAAGGTCTACATTATGCTCAGAACCTTCTTCATCTGGTCCTTTAATCCAACTCATAAAGATTCTGGGCCTCAGTGAAGATCATTTCCTCGTCTGGATTAACAGAAGCTCTGGAGCAGACCTCCGTTTCCCAGGCTATAGTATGAGTAAACAGCTGTGCAGACTCAACCATCTGTGTTACCCCATACTCAGACGGGCAGCTGGAGACTTGGGAGCTGTGAGGAAGCAAGTGCGATTGGAGTGACACCTCTGAGGACTGGAGTATTTGTGATGTTGAAGTTGAGGTGGAGGAGAGCCCACTTGAAGGAGCACTTGATATACGTTGATGCACCTGCTGTTTTTGTGCCTCATCTGGAATTTGTAGCGATGGGCGTGTCTGTAAGAAAGGCATCGTATCACATTGTCCACGAAAAGAAGTAGACATCTTAGTTTGACTGGAAGATGGTCTTTCTTCTGCAGATGTTACTCCCCCCACCACGGGGGGGCTCGACCCATCAGTGGACAGGCACCAGTATTGAGAGAGGGGGGCTGGCCGTCAGGGTCCACCGCAGCTCTGGCACAAACCCGGCGACACGGCGGTCGCACGGGCAGGAACGGACTGGCCGTGTCAGCTTCGCACTTTTTTGGTTTTACAAGGGCATGACATGCCTATATCTGTGTCTCCCCCTCCTTTTACTCCTCCACCTCTTTTCTTTTCGCATGACTATATGTACTTGTCACTTTTCCATGTGTTAGTTGTGTCTTCTGAGCAGTTTGTCAGGTTTTGGACACCTTTGAAGGTGTTTTCTATGTGTTTCTATGTGTTTTTGTTTGCCTGCCATTGGTTTTAACGGTGTTCGACGAACAGTTCGGCGAACATACGGGTGTGCGACGAACCGAACAGAACTCGAACACTACGCTGGAGGCTCAACACTACTAGTAAGACTTCTGGTGGTCCCAAACTTCTTCAATTTAAGGATTATGGAGGCCACTGTGCTCTTAGGAGCCTTGAGTAATGCAGAAATTCTTTTGCAACCTTGGCCAGATCTGTGCCTTGACACAATTTGGTCTCTGAGCTTCTTGGGCAGTTCCTTTGAGCTCATGATTCTTATTTGGTCTGACATACACTGTGAGCTGTGAGGTCTTGTATAGACAGGTGTGTGCCTTTTCAAATCAAGTCCTATCAGTTTAATTGAACACAGCTGGACTCCAATGAAGGAGTAGAACCATCTCAAGGAGGATCTAAAGGAAATGGACAGCATGTGACTTAAATATGAGTGTCTGAACAAAGGGTCTGAATACTTATGACCACATGATGTTTCAGTTTTTCTTTTTTAATAAATTTGCAAAAATGTAAACATTTCTAGTTTTTTTCAGTCAAGATGGGGCGCAGAGTGTACTTGAATGAGAAAAAAAAATAACTTTTTAGAATTTATCAAATGGCTGCAATGAAACAAAGAGTGAAAAATTTAAAGAGGTCTGAATACTTTCCGTACCCAATGTATATATATACAAGTACATTTTCCAAGTCTTAGAATACAACAATTTAATATAATATAAAAATTCAATGAACATTTTATTTTAAGGACTTCCATCATGGTTGACTGACCATAATAAACACTATTTTGTAAAAAACAAACAAACAAAAGAAAAGAGAGAGTAGGTCATGGGAACATCATAACGCTTGCTTATCAATATTAACAGGAGTTATCCATCCTTATTTTTTGCATAAGGGGCTAAACACTTGTCAGTCTATCATGCTTATGTTGAGTCTTTCAGCATGACCATGGAAATTATCATAACCATATCCAGCTTGACTATAATACCCGGTCATGTTAAAAGGCTAATTCAAACATACAGATTTTATCACTACCTTAAGCAATAGAAAACTAACGTATAAAAATTAATGTATACTTCCTACGTAGAGAAGATCGAATATTTTGGAATGCAAATTCCCCAGCTTTGCAAAATTTTTCCCAAAAATTCTAAATTTCTATTTTCAATTGAAAGTACTGCAAAGCCTCCAATTGCCCTGAAAAGACATTTAAGATGTGCTGAAGTTTTCTAAGATTGCATCCAAAACCTTTCAAGCTATTTAACACATTCACAACCATAGTAATGTTCACGTGATCTCAACATATAGTTCCGTGCTGAAGTTTTAGGTAAGTGTGGAAAACTTGCTGCAAAATAAGAATGCTATCAAAGATAGAAGTATTAGTCATTTATTTATAACTAGATGGTGGCCCGATTCTAACGCATCGGGTATTCTAGAATATGTATGCGGCCGACCGGGCGCAATCAGCAAAGCGGTGTTAAAATTTGGCGCCTATATCGCAGATTGGTCACGGCCGCCGGTCGCGACTAATCAGCAGAACGGGAATTAAATTTGGCGCCAATAATGCTGATTGGTCGCGGCCAGCGAACGCGACCAATCAGCAGAGCGGGGTTTAAATTTGGCGCCAATAATGCTGATTGGTTGCGGCCGGCGGTCGCTACCAATCAGCAGAGCGGTATTTAAATTTGGCGCCAATAATGGTGATTGGTCACGGCCGCGACCAATCAGCAGAGCGGTGTTTAAATTTGGCGCCAATATCGCTGATTGATCGCGGCCGGCCACCGCGACAAATCAGTAAAGTTGTGTTTAAATTTGGCACCAATAATGCTGATTAGTCACGGCCGGCAACCGCGACCCATCAGCGAAGCGGTGTTTCAATTTGGCGCCAATATCGCTGATTGGTCGCGGCCGGTGGTTGCGACTAATCAGCAAAGCGAGATTTAAATTTGGCGCCAATCCTGCTGATTGGTCGCGGCCGGCGACCACGACCAATCAGCAGAGCGGTGTTTAAATTTAGCGCCAATATTGCTGATTGGTCGCGGACGGTGGTTGCGACCAATCAGCAGAGCGGTGTTTCAATTTGGCACCAAAATCGCTGATTGGTCGCGGCCGGCGGTCGTGACTAATTAGCACAGCGGGGTTTAAATTTTGCGCCAATACTGCTGATTGGTCGCGGCCGGCGACCGCGACCAATCAGTAGAGCGGTGTTTCAATTTGGCACCAAAATCGCTGATTGGTCGCGGCCGGCCACCGCGACCAATCAACAGAGCGGGGTTTAAATTTGGCGCCAATACTGCAGATTGGTCGTGGCCGGCGACCGCCACCAATCAGCAGAGCGTTGTTTAAATTTGGCACCAAAAACGCTGATTGGTCGCGGCCGGCGGTCGCGACTAATCAACACAGCGGGGTTTAAATTTTGCACCAATACTGCTGATTGGTCGCGGCTGGCGGTCGTGACCAATGAGCAGAGCGGGGTTTTAATTTGGCAGCAATACTGCTGATTGGTCACGGCCGGCGGCCGTGACCAATCAGCGTCGTATTAATGAGGACCGGGGAGCGGCGCTGCCTGTGCGGGTACTTCCGCTGCGAGCAGCTGGCAGATGAGCGGCTGCTCGCAGCAGAAGCATCCCGACCGGCGGCCCCGCTCCTCTGTCCTCCGTTCACTCTTGCCGACGGGAGAACAGAGCGTTGTTTAAATTAGGCGCCAATCTCGCTGATTGGTCGCGGTCGGCTGGCGGCTGCATCCAATCAGCTGAGCGTTGTTTAAATTTGGCGCCAATCTCGCTGATTGGTCGCAGTCGGCTGGCAGCCGCGACCAATCAGCAGAGTGTTGTTTAAATTTGGCGCCAATCTCGGTGATTGGTCGCAGCTGGCGTCCGCGACCAATCAGCAGAGCGTTGTTTAAATTTGGCGTCAATCTCGCTGATTGGTCGCGGCAGGCATCCGTGACCAATCAGCAGAGCGGTGTTTAAATTTGGCACCAAAATCGCTGATTGGTTGCGGCCGGCGGTCGCGACTAATTAGCATAGCGGAGTTTAAATTTTGCGCCAATACTGCTGATTGGTCGCGGCTGGCGGTCGTGACCAATGAGCAGAGCGGCGTTTTAATTTGGCGGCAATACTGCTGATTGGTCACGGGTCACAGTTTGAGACAGCATCAGTGAACGTGAAATCCACCACTTGTTCCAGTGTGCGCCTGGATACCACGCTCACTGGCGCTGTCTCAATCTGTGACAGAAGTAGTCTTCATAGAGGAATTGTGGTCAAAAGACCACACCTTTGTTATGGAAACCAGGCAAAATTATTTAACTGTGCTTGAAAAAATAGGAAATGGGATGCAGAAAAATGTCAGCAGCTACTCTCAACTGATGTCAAAATGTGAAATATTTGGCTGTAACAGAAAACAGTTTGTTTGCTGGAGAGCAGCTCAATAATGAATGTCTACAGGCAGAGTAAAGACAAAATGGATTCGCACAGACAATAGATTGTGCTCAGAGGGAAAAGTAACGTATATATATGCTCTACATGCAGTGACAACACCACTTTTTTGAGCCCCGAGCCTCAACCCAGATAACCTTGATAAAGGCAAATAGCCGAAACGTTGGATGGATTGCACTGTTTTCCATTTTTTGGGTCGCTCTGAATAAAATTTTCTTTTTTGACATTATACTAGTAATCTCTTTTTGTGCCGAGGGTATCTAATATGTCTACAGGCAGAGGCGTAGCTAGGATTTAAGTTTGAGGGGGGCAAAACTTCTGAGTGGGCCCCTAACCAGGTAACCCTGATGATTTCAACTATGGTGGCGCACCCCAACAGTGGATGTAGGAGACCCTCAGCAGATGACCGCGCTGTTACTGAAAATAATCTCTAAACAAAGACCAACACTGATATTACTGCCATACAGTGACCATATAGTGGTAGATGTAAGAGGGTGACCAGGATCTGGTCATGCACCTTGTCTGTATGTGTACATATAATGTCATGTCCTGTTTGCAATATGAAAAGGTTTTATGATTAATTGCCCTACATGTTAGTAGAGGGTAGTGTAGGAAAGGGTTAAGGAGTTTGGGAGCTGCTGAGTGTGGGAGGAGCAGATTCAGTGGATCAGAGAGCAGTTTCCTGGTTGCAGTCAGTTCCTGGGAGAGAGAGAAAGATGTAAGACAAGTACAGATGGTGGTCCAGGGGGCACCTTTGGCACAAGTTGTCCAGCAGAGAAGAACCTGTACTCAGATAATCTGAATAGACATTTCCGTACGTTCGGGACCTACGGTCCATAGGATTCACAGTGAGTTGTGTCTCCACAAGCCTTCAGAGAAGGGGAAGCCGGACGGGAAACAGTCAGTACAGAAATTCTTACTACTGAAAGGGTCTCATAGACCAGGAGTGTTCACTATGAAAAGGACAACTCGGGACAAATGGACACTGAACATCTATTCGTGCGGTGTGTCGAACGGTGACCCTGGTGGAGTCGGTATGCAATGTAATGTGCTGTATGAAGATATTTACCAATGTTCTAGTAAAGTTCTTTTTTATAAAATGGAACAGAACTCCTGAAATGTGTGTGCGGCCGTTCCTGAGATCAGAAGACTGAAGACGGCAGAGATCTATGATCCAGATGTGAGTGTTCTGCACCACACACACAACATGGGAAAATGTGTACTTTTATCTTTGTCAGGGGACCAGGGTATGGGAACACATCAGCCTCTGGCCATAACTACCACCCTGAGTCCCTTACAGTAGACACCAGTCCTACAGAATATATAAGAGATTACAGGACAGTTACAGATAGTGACTTACAGCTAACGTTCTTTCTGATGAAATCGTTCACTTTTCCCGTCTTTTCCATCTGGCCCAGACTGACATGATCACTTCTCTAGCCAGGACTTGTCTGCACAGATTACAACAAAGACACTATTTACTCCTGATATTTCAGGCACATTCACATCTATTCCCAACCTGCACAAATGTCTCATCCTGCTGATACCCCAATACTGAGCCATTGCTGCCATATGTATCCCTATTACTGCACCTACTGTGTGTCCTCTAAATGGTAAAATAAATCTCTAGAACACAGTAATGGACGGTTCAGGGGCCCTAGAAAACAGTGCCCACATTTTTCCTCCTAGAAAGTAATAATGCCCTCTTAGACCAGTCACAATAACCTGAGTTCCCCTATAATGATAAGTGTCCACTTAACATTTAATAATGTCCTGAGTCTTCCCCCATGTACAGCTCCCCTCTATACAGTATGATGCTCTCTTATACACAGTATAATTCCCCATCACTGTATAGTACCCCCCACAGAGTATACTGACCCCTTAGTAGCCTCCACAACACTGTGTGATGGCCCCCACACTGTGCAAAGACACTACATTATCTCCCACACTGTATGATGGCCCTAACTGTAATCCACACACTGTATGACTACCAGATAGTCATCAATATACTATAATGCACTCCTCATAGGCCTTTATGTAGTATAATGCCTTCCTCATAGGCCTCTATAGTATAGTGCACTCCCCATAGGCCTCCATATAGTATTAACCACTCCACATAGGCAAACTCTATATAGTATAACGCACCCCTATAGGTCTCCATATAGTATAATACACCCCCATAGGAACTCTATATAGTATAATGCTCCCCCATAGGCAGGCTCTAAGTAATATAATGCACCCCCATAGACAGATTCTGTAGCATCGGCGTCTCTGCCTCCTGCTCGGCAGAGACGCCGTCCACCTTACCACAGCGGTCCTGCTCTGGCATCCTCCGGCCTCCCTACAGCTGCTGCTGGTGCACGCAGCTTCCCCGGCTCTGTGCTTAGGGCCGGAGGATTTCCCCTACAAAAGGCACCTCCCCCAATATGGAGGTGCCCGTGCAAGGTTGTTGCTTTGTGATTCTTACTTTGCTTCAGCCCCCAGGTCCTCTGCAAGTCAGCCCTGTCCACCAGTCTGATCTTCAGTCCAATCCGCCAGCCTGACTACTCCCCAGCCCAACAGTCAGTCTACAGTCCAGTCCGCCAGTCTGTCTATGGGCTCTGCCTGCCTGCTAACCTGGTAGCACCTGTCTGTTACCTGCTGTGCCTGCCAGCCCACTTACATGGAAGCACCTGCCTGTTACCTGCTGTGCCTGCCTGCCTACCTGGAAGCACCAGCCAGCTGCCTGTTGTGCCGCCAGCTTGCCTACCCGGAACACTCGCCTGACTATCTGCCTAATCAGCCTGCTTGTCTACCCGGACCACCCATCAGCCTGCCAGCCGAAGCTCATCTGCTGTACCGGTCAGTTCCTGCCTTCTGACCCGTGGGAGTCACCTGCTCTCATACAAGGTCAGTCCCAGAGTGGCACCTGATCACTCTGCTCAGTTCCTCCCTGGTTCACGGAGTCAACTGAGCCGCCGTGAGACCTCGAGTTGATACTTAGTCACGCCCCTCTGGCCCCTCCTTGCACCGCAGCACAGAGGTTCCACCACCCGGATCCGTAACAGACGCTATATAGTATAATGCTCCCCCATAGGCAGGCACTATGTAATATAATGGACGCCCACGCAGAGGGGGACTGATGGGAGAGAGAGCATCGCACTCAAGGGACCCATAGCGGCCACGTGGCAGTGCAGGGACAACAAGTCTCCCTGCTGTGTCCCACAGTTGTATTGGTGTGCTGCTCACGCCCATACTGTTGCACTATCATAGCTCTGGGTGGGCCCCTGAGAGCGAGGGGCCTGGGAACACTGTTGCCTCTGACCCCTGGTATCTACACTACTGTCTACAGGCAACAGTAAAGCATGTTTACAGCATGTTTTCCACTCCTGCCTAAAATACTTGTACAATATGACTATAGGTAAAAGGATGGTAACCAGTGGAAGCCAAGAGCCTGTTCCTCCCAACCTAACTGTCGAACCTTCTTCACTGCTGTGTTGTCACACACTCTGTCTGTAAAGTTTCTTTAGTGTCTTTATTCTGAGCTGAGACATACATTTACGACCCAACAATATCAAAGTAGCTGCTGCATTCCTTGCTTCTGCTTTTATACAGACTATGATAGTTTGTCCTTATTGGCTTTGCTTTATCATGTGATTTCATAGCTGCAATGCATTATTGGGAAGTTCTCCTGGTCACTTCTGAAGTCATGTGATCCTTCTCTGACTTATGTAAACTTCTGAAGTGTGTAAAATGGTGGTGGTAACTTTAGGTGGTTTGCGCAAAGCAAATCACAAATTGTACCAATTTGCCGGGTTTTGCAAATTACTTAAAATTCAATTTCCATTGAACCGTTACGCTCATCTTTATTCATAGTGTATGTGAAGCTTCAGTTCCTGAAACATCACGCCAACAGACCATGTAGAACTGCATATGATAATAATATGTGTATGTATGCCCACACAATCACATGTACATTCTGAAATGCCAGATATGACAAGTGGTGATGAGCAGCTAATGCTATCTATCCTAATTCTTTTTAACCAACATTAGTTTGCCTGGTTTCTGAGAAAGCTCAAACAAGCTCTACCAGAAGACCCCTTGTTAAGGGAAGTTTCATTAACATCTCAAAGAATGGCTACAAGTGACTGCTACATTTTCTCGATATCTGTGGCCTGTCAGAAAAGGGATAATTAAAGAATGGTCACAAGTAAGATTAATCAGTACCAGTTATGGAATGATAAGGACTTCAAACTGTTCAGCACTACATGACACAGGCAAATATTATGGCAAGTGCAAAGGTCGAAGAATACTGTGAAAGAAATTGATAAAAAATGGATTGACATGGGAAAGTAGAGAGACATAACAAAGGCTTAATGAGCAGAAAAAGATGGGAAACTGCTCAGTATGACTCTTGTATCTCTATATTTCCCTTAGAAATAGAAGGAAGTATAAAATGAATGCAATAAAACTTCAAAGTTTTTCAATGTAACAATGCTTGCCAAAACTATTAGATTTATGGACCTTTATTTATATTTATTTCTCTATTTGGCAATCCTTGTACCCTATATGAGCCATCTTGACAATCAATTGATTGCGTCAGGCCCAGTGTTATGGGTTCAGCTGGTGGGGTGGATTCGCTAACTTTTATGTCTGGGTTAACAGCGCGAACCAAACGTGATGGTGCAGCAGAATGAGTCTTGAGAATGACAAGTGGATCAGCCAGGGCTAGGAGAGCAGATAAGCAAGTGGAGCAGGTAGCATAGATGAAGCAAAGCCATGTGTGCAAGTACACACAGGAACAGTAATGGTTTAAAAAACAAATTATTGATGAGCGAGCACTAAAATGCTCGGGTACTCACTGCTCGAGTTGAGCAAATTAGAATGCTCGAGTGCTCAGTCCGAGTAACGAGCTCAATGTAAGTCTATGGGAAACTTGAGTAATTTTTTGGCGGCTCCTCCGGTGGTCTGCAGAGGGCCTAAAAATGGCCCAAATCGATGGGAACAGTGCTCAAATGACATGGGAAAAGCATGAAGAAGACTCCTGGAAGCATTTCTGATTCCCACATCACTGCTGTCAACAACGTTGTCAGAGGTATTACGCCACTTTTACGGACTCACAATAAAACATGCGAAAACCAAACCAAAATGTTTTTTTCCTGGGAAATATGTTAAACAACATGCTTTCCAGGGTAATGACTTTTATATAAGGCAAAATAAATAAGCAAAAAAAAAATGCTCCTCCACACTTTTGAGTTGTGTTCACACGTAGCGTTTTTGATGCGTTTTTGCACTTTTGCATTGCTTTCAACCAAGACAAATGCATTTACTGGGAAATGTCATTTTAACATTTTACAACCTTATCTGACCTTGTGGTGTGTGACACTTCATCAGACACATACATACATTGCTGAAAAGACATGGGAACAGCATGGGGAAGACCCCTGAAAGCATCTCTGACTCCCAGGTCACTGCCTAAAAGTGTGGCCATCATAAGTAATCTTTGGCGCATGCAAAGATGCCACCCGCCATGCCCCTTTCATTGCAGGCTTCCAACAATTATCATCCACGTCCTTGTCCCAGCACAGCGTTCAGTTGTCCCTACCACATTCCTTGGAATGAAAGCGCAAGTATGCAGCCAAACACCCACCCACCCACTGGCTGTAATACTATATTGCCAAAATTTTGACAGTTGTTTGCACTTGAAATGTGGCCTTTTAGGCTCATGGAGGCGGAAGCTGTCCACAACTTCATGCCGGCGGCCGGGTGTCCATACGCAGTCCCCAGTCGCCACTATTTCTCCCGTGTCGTCTCCACCTTCCACAAGCACAGGTCCCACAACATTACCCGTGTGCTCCCCAGTGCACTTACTGGGAAGGACTGCTAAACCACAAATGCGTGGTCAAGTGAATGTGGCCATGGAGGGTATGGAGCCAGTCCACAGCTTTTTTTCTGAGAGTTGTATTTCACCACAGCCATGTTCTTTAGCTTGATGAAAGGACTTTAGAAACCGCATCTACTCCAGCTGTCATTTCCCCCAGGAAGTCCTCTAAAGCTGCTTGCACTTGAAATGGGGCCTTTTAGGCTCATGGAGGTGAAAGCTGTCCACAACCTCATGGCGATGGCAGCCGGGTGTCCATACTCGGTCTCCTGCCGCCACTATTTCTCCCGATGTCATCTCCGCCTTCCACAAGCAGGGGTCCCACAACATTACCCGTGCCCTCCCCAGTGCTCTTACTGGGAAGGACCGCCTAACCACAACACGTGGTCAAGTGAATGTGGCCAAGGACGGTATGGAGCCAGTCCACAGCTTGTCGGTGAGTTGTATTTCACCACAGCCATATTTTTTAGCTCGGTGAATGGACTGACTTTTGGGAAACCGTATCTACTCCGGCTGTCATTTCTCCATCACCAGGTTACGCCCATTGTCACACACAACCATGACTGGCTATATGTTCAGCGGTTAGAGCCACGGACCAGGCTGCTGTGTTACAGCTTTCAACAACTCTGCAGCGCTCGGCGGTTTGTCACCTAAGCATTAAGCATGTTACCTTCAGCACAGCCTGTTGCCGCTTGGCCAAGGCAGTGCTGCAGTGCTTTCAGCTTGTGACTGATGTGTTCTTTTGGAGATGGAGGCCGAACTAGAAGAGGAAGTGCAGGAGCTGAACAATGTGATTACATTGAGGTTACATTGACGACTCTGGTTTTTATACTAACAAAGTTAGTGCAAGCAGTCATCAAAGCAAAAGGTGGCTACTTTGAAGAACCTAGAATATAAGACATATTTTTAGTTGTTTCACACTTTTTTGTTAAGTATATAATTCCACATGTTTTAATTCATAGTTTGAAGCCTTCAGTGTGAATGTACAATTTTCATAGTCATCAAAATACAGAAAAATCTTTAAATGAGAAGGTGTGTCCAAACTTTTGGTCTGTACTGTATATATATGCATATATATATATATATATATATATATATTGTGGAATACCTAGACTAACAGGACGTTCAATGGACCTTCTTGCACTATATGCACTGCAGTCTGCCACATACACCGCCTGCTTGCCTAATTCCGGCAAACACCACTGATTATATACAGCTGGATTAGTTCTCAGAAGGACTGTTAGTTCAGTTGGATATTATAGATATATGTTGTGGAATACCTGTACTAACTCCAAACAAGCAAATCTCTCCCTGACTCAGCAGCACCTCTCCCTACTCTGCCTGATTTTGGGGTAGACTGTGACGAGTATGGCAGCGCCTGGTCTTATATACATCTGATGATGCCAATCACTGTAATGCCAAAACCAACATGGCTATGGCAGTACAGTGAGTGGCAGGCAATCCCTGCATGTTCATTGGCTCTCTAAAGAGCGCCAAACATGCAGGGAGGGGACCTGAGCTCCCGCCCGAGCAGCCCGGAAATAATCGCAGAGCACCGAGCATCTCGAGCAGTGAGATGCTCGGGCGAATACCGAGCAGTGGCTAGCACGTTCGCTCATCACTAAAACGAGTATCTTCTAGTAGAGAATCAGTTAATCACAAGAATGCACACTGGTATTTCCCAGCAGGGAAAAAGTTAAAAGCAGAAATGTAACAAAAGTAAATTTAGTCTGGTATTTTCCAGCAGACCAAAGGTTAATGGCAGTCATGACGACTGCAGAGGCTAGGTGTGAACCGGACAGAGTATAGTTACAAGGAGTTGATTACTTGACGGTTGAGAGGATCATGAGGACAAAACCTAGAAATGAGACTGAGCTTGGAAATAATGATAGTTGAAGCATGGAAATCAGATATAACAAAGAAGACAATAAAGTGTAATGAAGTATATTAAATCTTCTTGTTGCATCCCAGTACCCGTTCTACTACTGCTAAATGAGACAGTTGTCATGTGGCAGTAGATTTGTTCCATTTTGTGCACTGAATTAGGGGATACAATATACTGCATTGTATATTGTACTTCCTGGCATTGTAAATTGTACTTTCCTGCCACCTGCTGGCCAATGTGTGTATATGACGTAATGATTTATTCTCCTCACCACAAGTGGCCATAGAGGAGGTGTTTCCCAGCTCAGGGCTCTCCCTTCGACTGAACGCTGGTACAGACCAGTTGTGGGCGGTGCCTGCTGCCTCAGGAAGAATGAGAAGAGACATTATTCTCTCAAAGAAGTGTTTTCAATGTCAGTCTACGCTGAGGGGACATTTTTCCTCACCTAATCTCACAAAAAGAGTGAAGTGTCTTCTAGTCAGGAAAGAGAATGCTGTACATGGACTCCGCTGGTCTCTGGTTATCCTGATCGCTTCTCGCCAGGACCAGATCCACATGGCTGCCACTCCACCGGCTTTGTTTTAACCTACCCGCTGCAAGAGGGAATAGTGGGATAAAAACTGTGAGTACATCCACACTTTAGTGTGTTTTCCACAGAGAGCCAATCTGTGAAGGTCCCTGTATCAATGCTTGTCTCAGGAGGAGAAAATCATAACTTCAGTATGCACAATATACTGTGAACTTTGCCTTTAATTGAGACTGTACCCCGTTACCGCCTTCAGTAAAATTGTTATGTTTACAAGTTCACCTGTGTGTCGGGCTGCTTGAGATTGCACAAACATCACAGGCACTCCAAAATTTGCACCCAGACACCACCGCTATAGGAGTGCCCCCGGGGGGTCCTATACCATCCACAAGTGCCACCTCCCACTTTTTAAATTGTTGTGGACACTAGGGAAGCGTTGAGGGGTCCAGTGACCCACTTCAGCTACCATGACATCATTATCTGCTATGAACAGGATTCATTTGTGTGCGTATATCAGAGACTCTGTCCGATTGTGAGCAATCACCTCAGCATCTACATCATTAATGAACCCAGCAACAACAGCCAAGCTGGTGCCAACAGCCCTGCTGTGCCCATCGCGTGCAACATTCCGTTCCCTGTCGCATTTTATCCTGGGACACCATGGTTGCCATGCTACAAAAGGGACACACCGTCAGGGATGTTCGTGACAAGTTGCTGGCTCTCTTTCTATTTTACCCCCTCTCTCCAGAACAGCAAGTGCAGATCCTGCTGAGTCAGCTTGAGAGTGCTTCTTCCAGGGAAGTTCGATCCTGGCCCCCAAAAGAGAAGAAAACGTCTGAGCAAATCCTGGCGAAACTGAAGGATGCCTTTGAGGTTACAGCCATCTCTGAGGTCAAGATGAGATTCTTTGCAGGACGACAACAGCCAGGTGAGACCTTACGGGACTATCCTCTATCCCTCCAAGAAGCTTTCTCCGCTGTTCTACAGGTTGACCCCCATGAAAGTGTTGGCAAAATTGACTCGCCCAGGGGGATATGGGGGAAACTCGGTACCCGGGCCATTACCTTCTGTGGGATGTCACGGCAGTCGGCTCCCGGGCACGTCCTCTGGGTCACTCTTTAAAAGGGGGTTTTAGTGTTTTTACTTTGTCTCGTGACGCCACCTGTGATTTCCGGTAATGGTTACCGGCGCTGCTGCAGACCTCCGGGGGTGATGGGATGGTAGCTGGAATGTTTCTGCTCCCCACAGTTGGAGCGGGCACCTGGGGCAGGGTTGATGGATGGGATGCAGGTGAGAGATGGTCCGGTCGGGTCAGGGGGAATGACGGACACGCACACAGGGGATTCGCTTCAGTACCTTTACTGGTGTAGCGGCAGGTACGGTCCAGGGTACTTGCTAGGAAGGGTGCACTTCAGGACTCTCCCCAGTGAACAGGTATAAGGCCCCCTGATTCATGTTTCCCTCTCTCTAAGCTTCTGGCCAGCCTGGAACTTGGCCTGGCTTCTATGTTGTGTTGCTCTCTCACCTGACCGCTTGGTAGTAGGACTTTTCTTTGGCAATCACTATCCCTGGACGCTGGGGCCTTCGTGGTTCCTAGTCCTGTATTTGATGGTAGCTTCAGGATGACCAGCGGTCTGGAAGCCTCCTGGTATGCCGGTTGTCCCTACTGGGTATAGAGAACCCTGTAGGCGTGAACCCGGTGTCCGGATTGTGTCTTGTGGTGAGCCTGTGATGCTCCTCTACCCCCTTAACTCCTCTCTCCTCTCTCTTTACCTCGGCCACACTCAGGGCCCTCAACACAGCAGCAGACGTGCTGCTTCTTCACTGGTCTAAGTTCCAGCACACTGTCTGACTGAACAAACTACTGAACTCAGCTGCCTGACTCCACCCTCCATATATATATCCCTAACAGGCTCCCTCTGGTGGTATGAGGTGGAAGGGTGGAGGTGTTTGTTTGTAATGAGGGCCTCCTGTGGAGAAGTCCATCCATGCACCATTTTGGGTCCTGTGGTACCTGTGGTAGCAGGGTGCCACAAAATCTTGATAGACCAGTTCATAGAGGGGACTCGCTCTGAACTGTGGCAGAGCCAACTCCGCATGCTCGCTGCACAACATCCCAGCTTCACCTTTACAGACTTCAAGACCCTTGCCATCAGTGTCCTTGGCAATGAATATGTACAGGGAAACTATGTCCCCTTTGCTCCTCTATCTGTGTCTATTACTGCAGCCCCTTCATCTTTCCAGATGACATCGCCAAGTACCATGCAAGCTTCACATGCTGCGCTGACTCTTGCTGTGGACTTCAAGGCATCCCTTGAGGCCCGTGTAGATGACATTGCCAGAGGACTCGAACAAGTCTCTCAGCAGAACAAAAATCTGATTATTTCACCTTCGCGCTCCAGGGAGCAAGTCCAGGGCAAAACTCTCTCTCCTGAGCCTCCACCAAGAAGTCTACCTCCAGGCAAAGCTGCTCGCCATAAGAGATCTTTCTGTCAGCACTGCCACAGATACGGACACACAGAGGCCCACTGCTATCAGTCAAACGGGCCACCCCCGAGGCTGAGGACCGCCCCTCTGGAGGAAGAAGAAAAGGTCCAAAGGGAGCATCCATGTGTGTGCCTCGCTTTATCTTGCCCTGCCCGCACATAACTGTCCTGGTAAATGGTATCCCTCTGGAAGCTCTTGTCAACGGCTCCCAGGTAACTACTTTGCAGAAGCGGGCATATCTTGAACATTGGGACTTTAGTGACTTAAATAACCCTCCAGATGTCTAGATGAACATTATAGCTAGTAATGGTCAACCCATACCTCACCAGGGTTACTGGAAGCCCACTATTTGGATTGGGGACATTATGCTCCGTAAAAAGGGTGTCATTGTAACTGATGTAGAGGATGAGGGTTTTGCTGTAATGGTTCTAGGCATGAATGTTCTTAGAAATTGTTATTCAGAAGTGTTGTCTGCCTTTCATGCTTCTCTCACTACAGCTACATTTTCTGATCAGCGGACCATTCAGCATGCCATCCGTGTGCTTGTCGCTCAGCAGAACTTTTGCAAATAGCAAGGGTGAAATTTGTTGTTTTCGCATTCCGCATTCTGCAGCCTAATTCAGAAACCATGGTTTGGTGCCATGCCCATATTGAAAATCAAGATTATCAGGCTCTCCTCGAACCAATCCTGCTAGACGGACAACCATTAGTGAAAGCTTCTTGCAGAATTGTAACTGTCTCCAACGGAAGAGTGGCAGTTCGACTGATTAACTTAAGTGACGCACCTGTTAACTTTCACAAATTTCAGTAGAGCAGTTGTCTCAAATCTCACCAAAAGACATCATCTCAAGTGAAGCAACAGCTCATCAACATTCTACCCAAGCTGCCCAAGACAGTAAGAACGTTGCTTCAGACCCCTGGTGGATTGAGCTCAATGTGGGAGATGCCACTACTCCTGTAGAGAGAATCAATTGAATTCTGAACATTGCCAAACAATATCATCAAGCATTCAGTAAGCACCCATTGGATTTCGGTAAGACTACTCTGATTCAGCATCAAATCCTCACAGGTGATCATCCTCCCATCAAGGAGCAACATCGTCCCATACCACCTGCGAAGTACCAGCCTGTCAAGAAAATGAAAGAGGCTGATGTCATACGTGAAATTCAAATCTCTTGGGCCGCACAACTGGTCCTTGTGAAAAAAAAAGATGGCTCCATCCGTTTCTGCGTGGATTACCGTAAGTTGAACAACATCACACACAAGGATACCTATCCCTTGCCATGAATTGAAGAGTCCCTGACTGCTCTCGGATCTGCCTCCTACTTCTCTACTCTTGACTTAACCTGCGGATACTGGCAAGTTCCCATGGCACCAGAAGACAGAGAGAAGTCTGCCTTTACCACACCAATAGGGCTTTTTGAATTTAACTTTATGCCTTCTGGTCTATGCAATGCCCCTGCTACGTTCCAACAGCTAATTGAGAGATGTCTTGGCCACGAAAATTTCCAGAGTGTCCTCCTTTACCTTGATGATGTCATTGTCTATTCCCGGACATATGAAGACCACATTCATCATCTGTTTGAAGTCTTCAAGGTGCTAAGCCAACATGGCCTCAAAATCAAGCCCTCCAAATGCCACTTGTAAAACCACGAGTAAACTACCTTGGACATGTGGTAAGCGCGGAAGGGGTACAACCTGACCCTGACAAAATTGCTGCAGTTAAAAACTGGAGAATGCCCACTACCATCAAAGAAGTCTGAAGTTTATTGGGATTTGCAGGCTACTATCGCCGCTTTATTCCTCAATTTGCTCAAGTGCCTGAACCACTTACTGAGTTGCTACGGTGATGTCCCAAGAAAAACTACAACCGAAGGCTTCCAGTAGACTGGACAAATCGTCAAGAACAAGCATTCCAAACACTGAAAAATCTTCTTACCCAGCCACCTATCCTGGCCTACCCTGATTACACTCCTTTTGTATACAGATGCTAGCCTCCAAGGGCTAGATGCTGTTTTGTTCCTAGTCCAGGACAATAAGGAGCGTGTGATTGCTTAAGCCAGCCACAGCCTCAGAAGAAATGAGAAGAATGACAGCAACTACAGCTCGTTCAAGCTTGAACTGCTTGCGCTTGTCTGGGCTGTTACAGAAAAATTCAAGGATTACCTGGCTGACACACTCTTTACTGTCTACACAGACAATAATCCACTAGTGCACCTGGAAACAGCCCAGTTGGGACCCATGGAACAACAGTGGGCTTCACGCCAAGCAAACTACAAATTCACAGTCAAATACCGCAGTGGCAAATCAAATGTCAATGCCGATGGGTTGTCCCGGTTGCCTGTTGGAGAAGAACCACCCCGAGATGACATCTGGGAAGAGGTAGAAATACCTCCTTTCTACTCAATGTTTGCCCATTAGAGTGTGATCACTGCCTCTGCTGAAAAGGGACAATCTCATTCTAAGCCACCTGTTGAACCTCTTCAAGAACCTTCCCTGTGGAAGAAATTAAAAGAAGAGAGCAAATTCCTGGAAGAACTCCATGACTTCCTTACTACTGGATGAGTTCCAACCCAGCTAAGACAAGCTTATCCTGATGTGGAACTCACCCGCCTCCGGAGACAGAGAAAATGCCTATTTGTCCAGAAAGGGCTCATAATGAGAAACACTTTGGACCCTGTCTCAGGTGACAGACTTCACCAAATACTCATTCCCCGGAGAGATACACGGGTCATCCTTGAAGCCTATCATGATCACTCTGGCCATTTCGGTATCCAGAAAAGTGAAGCTACCATCCGCCAAAGGTTCTACTTGGTCGGTATGAGAGGAGACATTGAAAGTTGGTGCCGAGAATGTCCCGCATGTAACATCACAAAAGATGGATGCAGAGATCAAAAAGCGTCCTTACACCCTATCAAGTCACAAAAACCAGGAGAAATTGTTGCTCTTGATCATGTAAAATTGGGCCCAACTCGCTCAGGCTATATATATGCCCTCACAATGGTGGACCATTATACAAAGCTTGCCGCTATTGCTCCTGTCAAAGATCTTACAGCCAAAGCTGCAGCTGAAGTCTTCTATACCAAGTTCATCCAACACTATGGATGTCCAGACCACATACTCACTGATCGTGGACCTGCTTTTGAATCTCAACTTTTCCACGAGCTGTGCAAGTACAGAGATTGCAAGAAACTGCGTACCACTGCTTACCATCCACAAGGAAAGAGTGAACAAAGTCATCATCGGTATGCTGCATACTGCTTCTACCACCAAGGGAACTGAGTGGCCTGAGATTTTGAAAGATCTTGTCCACATCTACAATAACACCACCCATTGCTCAACTGGTCATACTCCATTTTATCTGATGCTCTGCCTTCAGACTTGGCTCTAGGTGTACAAGTACCTGACACTATTAGTCCTTTTCCACAAACAGACTGGGTGACTGTACACCGCAGACGCATGGCGGAAGCCAAGGAAATTGTTGATTTTTGCATGGAAGAAGCACGAAGAAGACAACAAGAAGACTATAATCAACATGCCCATGCCAAACCCCTACAAATTGGGTCTGGCTCAGAAACAACCATCAGACTGGAAAATTGGATCCACTTTGGGAAGTTGAACCGTACACAATAACTGCTATACCCTTTCCATCGTCTGATGTGTACGAGATATCCAAAATTGGTTAGAAACCACAAACGGTACACAGAAACCACCTAAAACTTTGTCTCAAGGAAGAACTCCTGAGAGAGTCACCACTACCCAAGTCAACTTTGATTGGAACACAGAATCCTCCAGATTCATCAGAAAGACTTCCGAGCCTCGCTGAACTTATCTTCGCTCCACAATTTGCGTTTACTGGCTATTGTCAGTTCATTCCTACCTCAACAGAGAATACTTTTCTTACACCTGAAGAAACCGCAGAACCTGAACTAATCTCCAGCCAATGGACAGTACCTTTGAGGTGCTCTGAGCAGAGTACCAAAGGTATCCTATCTGCTAAGTACAGAGACTAGTTACTTTACCATATATCCTTCTTGAATGATATGCCCTCTTGGCATTTATATACGCAGATTTACAAGATTAATATGTGTTCTTTTTCTAGTTAATATAACAGTTCAAGGACTGTGCCTAGCTCACAAAGCCAAGAAATGTTAAACTTCATTAACCTCATTTACACACGTGGTCAAAATTGTTGGTACCCTTCGTTTAATGAAAGAAAAACCCACAATGGTCACAGAAATAACTTGAATCTGACAAAAGTAATAATGAATTAAAAATCTATGAAAATGAACAAATGAAAGTCAGACATTGCTTTTCAACCCTGCTTCTACAGAATTAAAAAAAATTAAACCAAGCGTCATTAACATATCGCATTAGATGATATCGCATCGAATGACACTTGCTATTGGGACCCGGGCCTTACATTTTTATTACTGGGCAAAGCTCTGCTTTGCATTATTTTTATCTGTGGATCCCTGCACTGGTCACAGAGGTGCTCTGGAGTGATAACATAAATTTACACAGCAGAGCATTTTGTACTACAATGGAAAATATTGTTATAGGATATTTCCTTCATTTTAAATAGACATACTATGGTAAATTACCTTCAGCGCAAAAATTAAAACTGCATAACTTTTTAGTTGCAACCCAAAAAAATCAATTAAAAAAGTTATAGTTTTGCTAAACTTTTGATATGTGTAAAAAATGGGTTATTTTATAATAACCAATGCTATATTCGACCATTGTAGTTGTGGCGCCCCTGAGGGTTCGGTCGCCACAGAGGTATTGCATCTCACCCAGAGGTGTGGTATCTCACTCTCAGGTAAGGAAGGAGTATGGCTCCTGACCCTAACACCTGCATTCACTACACCACATTTCCGAGGGACAGGGCGACAATGCTCCTAAGGGAGAGCACAACTGTCTCTGATCCCTGGCTGGAGTGGGGGGGAACCACCTAGAGAGGGGGAACCATGTAGTGGATGGGTGGAGGAAGTAGTTAAGGGGAGTGCATAGTGAGAGATATAAAAGAGAGTAGCCATCTTAGGACAGTATTCAGTTCCAGTCAGACAGACTGAGGTGAAGACGGGGCAGAGGCTCCATATGAGCTCTTCTCCACAGGCAGGCCTAGCCAGGAGGCCTGAGCCTGGAAGGAGAAGAGAGGGAGCAGGAAGGCTCCAGGAGTCAAGAAAAGACCCTAGGGACACGGGCCGTGCAGAAGGCCACCCGTACGCCCGCCGCTACCAGGAGGTAGAGGGGGTTAAGTTCAGAATAGGGAACCGGATCCCTCAACTAGCAGAGAAACATTAAAGGCTCAACTAGAAACCGGCGGGTACAGTGTCTAACGTGCTGCAACCATAATCCACACCAGTGGCCCTAAGAAGGTGCCCACATAGGACCAGGGGACAGAACATATGTCGCCCGCTAAGGCCCGAGGGTACCGGATAGAAGCGGCACTGGGTGTGAGGTACAGGAAGAGGCCAGAGGAAGGTACACAGAACGGGTCCTGATAAGTGCTCTGGAGATACCTGAGGGTGGACCGAGCCCCTCACTGAGTACGCACAGCATAACGTGGGAAGTTATGATCTGCAGTATAACTTGGAAATTGACAAACGTGAGTAAAGACCCTGAGACTGCACCATCTTGTCTTCGTGTTTCTTACCGCGCCAGCACTAACTGTACTGGGACGCACTGCACAACCACCATCATTCACACGCGCTGTCCGGAAGCTACACTCTTCCTGTGGGGAGTCATATTACACTTGCTGCACACTCCACCAGCTTCACAATAACCGCAATCCACAGGTGGCATAGTCGGACATTAACACTTATCTATATAAATTATGCCTTGGATTGACCGCCCTGGGTCACGGACCGGGTCATCGCCACAGTGACTACAACCCCCCCAGCATCCACGAGGCCCAGCTCCAGGTATCCCCACTGCCCAGGGGGCGCGTCATAGTACTATTGAATTGATTTTCAAAGGTGCCTCACTCTCATAGACTGTCATATTTCTGCTTATACATCCACGTAGGAAGAGACCAGTCAGTCTAAGGATCAGGGTGTCATGTCTCCTCCAGAACCCTCTCCTGCAAAGTCTGCTTCTTTCACAAGATGCCGCCGTATTCATACTACGGGTGGTCCTGGTAATGGAGGAAACATTAAACCAGAATCTCTGGGTGGCATAGGCTCTGTCAAGTCATTAAATTAGAATGGCTTTGACCTGCTCTATCGTCCAGACTGGCAGTATGGGTGTGTGTGCTATCTAGCTGAAGTTATTATCTCCATGCTCCAGCCAATTGTAATGCACCAAATCTAACTAAAGCTCCCAGTAAATTACTGGAAGCTATCAGATATAGTCTTGCTCTTCTCAGGTTCAATCCTGTTTGCTCAGCTCCTGCATTTGATGCGCCCAGGGCATGGGGATGACTCGGTACCCGGGCCTTTGCCTGGTTTGGGGCTGTCGTGGTGGTCGGGCCCGTACCCTGGCGTCACTCTTGAAAAATGGGATTGGAACTTGGATTGTAATAAAAAAAATAAAGTAAATAGTTTGTGTGGTACCTGGTAAGGATTACCAGCGCTGCTGCAGACCTCCGGGGGGGAGGGGTGATGGAATGGCAGCTGGGATGTTTCTACTCCACATAGGCGGAGCGGGCCCCTGGGGCAGTGTGGAGTTTGATGGTGGGTGGTGTTGCTGGGGCTTGTAGTGCGGGGAGAGAGATGGCGCAGCTGAAATAATTGACGGAGGCAGTGCAATGCAGTCATCCGAGCTTTACTCACAGTTCTTGTACAAGGTTCTCAGGTACACTGTACGGGTGTCCGCCTTTGTGTCGCACTGCGTCTACCAGACCAGGGGTTCAGCTCTTCCTCAGATATGTCAGGAGTGCTTGATGGAACCCTGCTTTCTTTATGTTCCTAACTAGACCGACTTCCAGCACTGGGTCTTCCCCCCTGTCTTCCCACACACTCAGTCCCACTCGGGTGCTCTGAAGTCCCTCTGGGCAACCTGGAGTTCCCAGACCTGCTTGACCCTCAAGTCGACTAGGATGAGACTGTGGTGACTGCACCATGGAAGTGCAGAAGCCTCCAGTTTTTCCAGCCGAGACCTGGAGTAACACGGCTGGTCTAGGGGCTGGTCCCCTTCTTGCGGCCTGATGCCTCTGACACTGGGCAGATTCGGGGCGTATGGGTGCCGTCCTGCACTCACCGTACCCCCTGGGATCCTTTCTATAGAACGGAGCCTTCCTCCTCTGCTCCCCTCCTGGGCCTCTATCACTAGGCCCCACTTGTGGAGCAGAGCTCCTAACGAGACTCTGCTCCCCAACTGACTGTCTTCACTAACTCCTCTTACTGACCTGCCACCCTAAGATGGCCTCCCTTTATATACCGCCTATGATGGTGCTCCCCTACTCTACTTCCTTCACCCACTCCCACTACTGGTTCCCCCTACTTTTGGTTCCCCCCACTCCTGCCAGGGACAGGGCTCAGCAGGAACACAGTGCATCTTGCCCTTCCAACCAGCCTGGAGCAGTGTAGTGTTGAATGCAGGTGTTGGGGTTCCGGGCAGCACTCCCTCCTTACCTGAGAGAAGGAGATACTACACCTCTGGGTGAGGTGCAGTACCTCTGTGGCGACTGAACCCTCAGGGGCACCACACATTGTGTATTTGTTTCCTATTTTGACCTCATCCTGTCACTACTGATTACTTTTTCATCTTCTGATTTTGTAACTTGTCTGACCTCCTTGTTTTGACCTGGCTACCTGACCATTCATGAAAACCTGCACTACCAGACAGTACCTAACTTCTTTGCCCCAGGGTGAATGCCAACCCCTGGATGCAAGCCCCCTGACTACCCCTGGGGTCTGCTAAGTGGAGAGATATGTGCTAAGTCTATCCAAGGTTAGGCTATGAACATTAACCCCTTTCTAGCCTTTACCGTATTAGTACGGCACAGGCTAGCACCCCCGGTTCAGCGTGGGCTCTGGCGCTGAGCCCGCACTGAACTGGGCACATGTCAGCTGATAAATACAGCATCTGACAGCGTCATTTAACTCGCACTTCTGGGAAGCGCGTTGTTAGCCCCACCCATCGTTACCCCGTCACGTGATCGCGGGTCACCGATGGTTTGGCATGACAACCTGTGGTTGTCATATCCTGATTGTTATGAGCGCCGCCCAGTGGTCAGCGCTCATAGCAAGTGAGCATTTCTGCTGCATACAGGGGATCTGCTCGTTCCCTGTATGCAGCAGAGCCAATCAGGCAAGTGCAGCTACTAGTCTCCCATGGAGACTATAGAAGCAAGCAAAAAGTAAAAAAAAATGTTTTTAAAAATATTAAAAAAATAAAAAAAACATTCAAAATAAAAAATAAAAAAAAAAACACATACACATATTTGGTAAAAAAAGAATTAATCCAATCGGTAAATGGCGTAACAAGAAAAAATTCTAAACACCAGAATTACGTTTTTTTTGTCGCTGCATCATTGCAATAAAATGCAATAACGGGCGATCAAAACACTGTATCTACCCTAAAATGGTATCAATAAAAATGTCAGCTCGGCGCGCAAAAAATAAGCCCTCACCCGGCCCTAGATCCCGAAAAATGGAGACGCTACGGGTCTCAGAAAATGGCTCCTTACACGATATGGTAAAACCAGTGATGGCGTTCTAAAGTACAAGTTGTCCCGCAAAAAAATAAGCCCTCATACGGCCAAATTGACCAAAAAATAAAAATGCTATGGCTCTGGGAACAAGGAGAGCAAAAAACGAAAACGCAAAAATGCAATGATGCAATAACGTGTTTCGAGCAGCATGAATCTACTGCTTGGTTTCCTTCAACAGGTTTCAGAATAAATCAGTGCTTCTCCCCTAAATAGGTGGAAAGTTAAATGACAAAAAGAGTCACAGTGTCTGGTTTGTTATAAGGGCACTTTTTATGTGATATCAACAGTGTTTTTCCTTGAGAGTATTCTTGCACATTATCTCAAAGTAATCAAGACTGATAGGTAAGAGCCCCAAAGCACAGCTGACATGGTATCATACTGCCCTGGTTATCCTCTATGATAGGTTGAATTATACATTTAACAAAAGTCATAGTTACAGATTTACAGTGTGAAGTGGTTTATTTTATAAATTATTACATTATGACATGAAGGTCATTTCACTTATTTGTATTTCATATTAATATTCCTATTGGATTCTCTCACTACAACATGTAGGCTTTTAAATATTTATTCATCATCTACGGCACAATCATTAGCACTCAGTTACATGACAAATGTATATAGTTTATTTCAACTGCTCTAAAATATCTTCATTTTTCACTGAGAAGTTTTCTCTAATTAAAGGAGAAAACAACATATTTATAAATATTTTAGCTTCACGTTGTATTTTATAAAACTTTTTTATACTTTGGATATGGATATTTTCAGCATTTAGTCACATGGGACAAAATAAGTTGTAGGATAACAGGAACATATTCGCTAACAAAAGGAGGTTTTTCTATCTACTTTTTCTTGTAAAAGTTTTCCATCAACCCCTTTGGGACCGGCCGATTTTTCATTTTGGCATTTTCATTTTTCCGTTCCATTATTAAAAGAGTCCTAACTTTTTTTTTTTTGCATTGATGTAGGCATATAAGAGATAATTTTTTTGTGGGACGAATTGTAGCTTTGAATGACACCATTTATTTTCCCGTATTATGTATTGAAAAACAGGAAGAAAATTCCAAGTGGCGTGAAATTGTGAACAAAACTGCAATCCCCCCTCCCCGGTTTTGTCACAATTTTCTAAGACCCATATCTTTTCTATTTTTCTGTTTATCTAGCTGTGTAAGTTGACTTGTTTTTTGTGTGACGAGCTGTATTTTTCATTGATAGAATTTTGGTCTACATACCATTTGTTGATCACTTTTATTGCATTTATTTTTCAGGACCTATGATCCTTGAAAAACTGCTAATCTAATATTTTCATTTTTTTATCACTCAATACATGTGATAAACAATTTTATATTTTGATTGACCAGACTTTTATGAACACAGCGATATCAAATATGTTAATTATTATTATTATTATTATTATAAACAAGACCCGGTGACGATGATGAGTATTGATGTCATTGCCCAGCGCCTGTGAATAGCTGTAATGACTATTCACAGTTGCCGGAGCTGGATTCGGGGAAAGTGGATTAAATCAAAGCTTCATGGGAACATTTTTACAAATAAATTGATGAACGAAGGACTGTCTCTTTTTTTTCTTTCTCTCGTTTTATTTTTTTCAGGTATCCATTTCTGGACTACATCAAATTCGGTGGATTAGGGGAGACCTGGGATTTTTTTTTTCAATAAATTGGTAAACGAGGGATAGTGTGGGAGGAGTCTTAATTCAAATAAAGTTTTTTTTTCTGAGTGTTTGTTTTTATTTTTTATTACCTGATTAGTAATAAGGGTGTCTGATAGACACCTCTCCATTACTAAGCCCTTTGACAAATCACAGCTGTCATCAACCCAACTTCCATTACCCCGATTGCCACTGCACCAGGGCAATTGGAAAGAGCCGGACAAACATCTCATGTGATGCCCCAATTAGGGGGCGGCTACGGCATGCTATTTTTAGACTGGGAAGGTCCCAATAACCAAGGACCTTCCCAGCCTGATAATATAAGCTCACAGCCATCTGCTTTACCTTGGCTGGTTATCAAAAATAGGGGGGACTCCAAGTCATTTTTTTTAACTATTTATTTATTAGGTTAAGCATGGCTAAAAACACCCTTAAAGGGTGAAACTGTATATGTAGGTGTGGTAGGACTTTACTTGTCTGAACTCTTTGCTTTGGACAACTTTCTGTTTGCTCTGCTGTCTGTACCTATGTGATATGTTTGTTTAGATGCATTATTTGGGTAAGTTTAAAGTGCATATATGCACTTACAACGCATGTGCTTTTTTTTAACTGCAAATTTTTCGCATCTAATGCAAGTCTATGGGGAAATTCCGCACAGAAGATTCAACGTCTCTACAAGAGAAATTGACATTCTGAGGCTCGGAAACATGCACCTCAGGTCAGTTTACACAGCATAAAAAGAAGCACAGTTGTGCTTGTACTGTACAATGTAACGTTTTGGACGCAGCAAAAATACGCTGCATGCTGAACGCCAGTAATACTGATCGTGGGCATGCAGCCTAAAAGGTTAATAGCTGCTGAGTAAAAACGGTTTGCATATGGACAGCACACACATAACAAGTGAGAAAAAAATTGTCCCACTTACCTGGATGAGAATGGGATAAATTTTTTTATATACTGGTGTGAGTGTACCTTTTCACTCAGCTTCAGAGAAGTCCCAATATGGTGGTGACAGGGGTTCTAGATTGCCTTGATAACCCATCAGTCCCTCGCTTAGGCGCTGATGAGCACATGAACTAGAGATAGCGCTACATAAATGTTGCTGTCAGAGATTGACCATGTAATTTACAGTACAGACCAAAAGTATGTACACATCTCATTTAAAGATTGTCGTCTGTACTGTATATAGTCAAACAGCAGCGATCGCGGCTAGCACTGATCACTGCTGTTATGGGCAGATCCCAGTTATGTATTAGGTCTGGCATCTGCCATATATGAAGGGGGCATTGCGCCTTCAGCATACTCAATACACATGCATTCTGACCATGAAATAAAGGTAAAAAAATCCTGTTACTCCAACTCTTGTATTGTTGCCATATGAGCCAATCCTGGTGATGGATGGATGATTAATTAATTGATTTGCTAATGTTTTTCATCTTTCTTGATGGTTTTCTTATTTTTAACTTTGACTTTAAAGAATAATTCTGGGCAAAACTTCAATATCCCCTCAAAATAAGTAATACTGCTTCTTCACGTGCTAATGTTTTTTATTGAGGGTAACCTCTCTAAACATCTGACATTTGACCTCTGACATCTATGAGTTTTCAGTGGTCTATACCCTTTATTGGCTAACTGAAAAGGTATCAACTACTGAAGACTCTAAAATGTTAACATTATTCTATTAACTGGCTAACACTCTACAAAGATACATTTTTCCTGCTTGTGACATTTATTGCAGGATTTTGAGAACAAATGTATCTGGTCAAGAGTAGCAAAAACAGGTTCTTCTGGGACCACTAGGCAGTATTAGACTTTACAGGATTTTCAAATAAAAATAAATGATACCTTCATCCTAAAAATGTGATGAGATCATTGATAGAAGGATTGGAGCCTGAATTCTATTCTATTTTTCTCCTCTTCTGTTCTCTTACTAAACTACATTAATTTTCTGACCTTGACTTCCTTCTCCCACAGTTGTGACCTCCTTTAAAAAAAATAGGCCCTTGAACAGCATCAAACATGACTGATTAACTAACAAAAGTTTTAAGAAGAACATCGTCCAAGCCCCACATTCTTGGCTGGACTAGATGACCGTCTAATGTGTATAGGATAGAAATGAGCAAATAAATTAAAAATGTATCAAATTTGTTCCAAATGTCCCCAAAAAATCAGATTGTAACCAATCTGAACTTTTGGGGAATTAATTTGTGCTGATAGAGCAAGAAGGCAAGTTAAAAAACTTAGAACTCTACTTTCAACTCTACTTGACTCCTCTATACCTGTCCACTGCAGCCCCTCCCCACCCGAATAGAGAAGTATAAGTACGAGGAACAGATTGGAAGACTGGATCAAGGTGGTCAAGTATGAGGAGAGCCAAGGAGTGGTGAGTTTATTATTCTTTTAACCCCTTCCCGACAGATTCGATTGACACACATGTATTTGAGGTGAATTGAGTCTCTGCCCTTGAATTGAGTAAAACTCTCTGAATCTAATTTTGGGACACTTTCCCTATCTGCTAAAATCTTATATTAAGAAAAATATGGACATGGTGTATTTTAGCATGCCTGATCCTTTATTCTCATGGCAGATAAGCCACCACCAAAGGTTTTTGGCAGGAACTTTTTTCCTCACCCCATTAAGAACACATACAGTGGGGAAAATAAGTATTTGATTCACTGCCGATTTTGCAAGTTTTCCCACCTACAAATAGTGGAGAAGTCTGTAATTTTTATCGTCGGTAAACTTCAACTGTGAGAGACAGAATCTAAAAATAAAAACCAGAAAATCACATTGTATCATTTTTACAAAATTAATTTGCATTCTATTGCATGAAATAAGTATTTGATACAATAGAAAAACAGAACTTAATATTTTGTAGACCCATTTCTTTGCAATTACAGATGTCCGATGTTTCCTGTAGTTCTTGACCAAGTTTACACACACAGCAGCAGGGATTTTGGCCCACTCCTCCATAAAGATCTTCTCCAGATCTTTCAGGTATCTGGTCTGGCGCTTGGCAACATTGAGTTTCAGATCCCTCCAAAGATTTTCTATTGGGTTCAGGTCTGGAGACTGGCTAGGCCATTTCAGAACCTTAAAATTCTTCTTACAGAGCCATTTATTATTTACCCTGGCTGTGTCCTTTGAGTCATTGTCATGCTGGAAGACCCAGCCACGACCCATCTTCAATGCTCTTACTGAGGGAAGGAGGTTGTTGGCCAAAATGTTGCAATACATGACCCCATCAATCCTCCCTTCAATATGGTGTAGTTGTCCGGTCCCCTTTGCAGAAAAGCACTCTCAAAGTGCGATGTTTCTCCCACCATGCTTCATGGTTGGGATGGTTTTCTTGGGGTTGTACTCATCCTTCTTCCAAACATGACGAGTGGAGTTGATACCAAAAAGTTCTATTCTGGTCTCATCTGACCTCATGACCTTCTCCCATGCCTCCTCTGGATCATCCAGATGGTGAATGGTGAACTTCAAATGGGCCTGAATATGTGCTAACATGAGCAGGTAGACCTTCCGTGCCCTGCAGGATTTTAATCCGTGAAGGCGTAGTGTGTTACTAGTGGTAATCTTTGACACTGAGGTCCCAGTTTTCTTCAGGTCATTGACCAGGTCCTGTAGTGTAGTTCTGGGCTGATTCCTGACCTTTCTCAAAATCATCCTTACCCCACAAGGCGAAATCTCGCAGGGAGCCCCAGACCGAGGAAAATTGACAGTCATCTTGTGTTTCTTCCATTTTCTAATAATTGTGCCTTCTCACCAAGCTGCTTGCTTGCCCTGTAGTCCATCCCAGCTTTGTGCTGGTCTACAATTTTGTCCCTGATGTCCTTAGACAGCTCTTTCATCTTGACCTTGGTGGAGAGGGTGGAGTGTGATTGAGTGTGTAGACAGGTATCTTTATACAGGTAACGAGTTCAAACAGGTGCAATTAATACAGGTAATGAGTGCAGAGTAGGAGGGCTTCTTTAAGAAAAAGCAACAGGTCTGTGACAGCCAGAATAATTTCTGGTTGGTAGATGATCAAATACATATTTCATGCAATAAAATACAATTTAATTATTTAAAAATCATACAATGTGATTTTTTTGATTTTTTTTAGATTCTGTCTCTCACAGTTGAAGTGTACCTACGAAAAAAATTACAGACATCCCGATTCTTTTTAGGTGGGAAAACTTGCACAATCGGCAGTGCATCAAATACTTATCTCCCCCACTGTATATGCTTGTCCAGCATGGGGTTGCACGTGAATGAGGAGAAAGGTAGTCAGAAGAATAGCTGTTGAAGAACAGTTAACTATGGGATTAGGAGGGTTGTATTCCTTTCTTTTCTCATCTCTCATCCTTTGGGTGAAATTGATGGGCGTAGTTTTTTTTTCAACTATACTATGTAGACATGTAAGTTAAATGCTATTATCTTTTAACCATTTATATGCTACACTAAGCATGAAATTAATTTCCCCCATATAAATATTAAACCCAACTTTCAGTTAATAAAATAAAGCACTGAGAATAGCTCTGTAGCGTCACAACATTGGGATCTGGAGATCCAGTCCAGCCAAGGACAATATCTGGAAGGAATTTGTATGTTCTCCCTGTGTTTGCTTGGGTTTCCTCCAGGCTCTCTGGTTTCCTCTGACACGCCAAAGATATCCTGGTAAGGAATTAAGATTGTGAGCCCCGATGGGGACAGTGATGATGTTTGTAAAGATGTTGCAGAATATGATAGCGATATGTGAGTAAAATAAATAAATAAATAAATAAAATAAAGAAATATTCTTGCACCTACTATAAGTGTGTAGAACTTTACTTTGATCCATTCAATTCGAGTTTTGCCATTAGTCTTTATTAGCCCATTGTAACTGACCTATAGTATTAACTCTTCTATCTTTTTACAATTTCAAAATGTTCTTATTAAAAAAAAGAGACAGAGGTAGAATTACAACTTTCTTAAATCCCAGTCATTAAAATGACTGTAAATCTAGCAAAATTTGATGCGTATACGCCCATGTTGAACTCATCTAAAATAAATTAGATATAATTAGACTATTCCTAACACCTACATTTTCTTCTCCCATCACACAGAAAACATAATTAGTGTTTTTGTTCAGGCGAAAACAATAACCTGGGGCTTCACTTGTAATGGTCATTAGCCTGACGTTTGTGCCTACACATGGGGCTTCCACCAGACTTACAGCTCAATTAATGGTTAAATTCTCTGCATTTTGGAACTGTTAAAAATTCAGTATGAGAACAAAGGAATTTGTTTTGTTTCTCATCTATTTAAATCTAAAAATGAACTCACAAAGCCCATATAATTTCATCTGCCATCTAGATAATTGACTGCCTTAGTCTGGACGCATTTTCGGGAACAACTCTAATGTGGCACAATTGTAGTATATATTGTGTAATATTGTAGATGACTGAAAGATTCCATGTACATGGGGTAACATAAATCCTATATAAGATACATATAATCGCATTTTACAGATCTGTAGGCACTCCAAGTGCCTCCAAATGTTGCACTAAATTACTACTCAGAAATGCTTCATAGGGAGGTTATCCGACTATGGGCAGGTGCAGATGGCCATAGATTCTCTCATTAGGCAAATTGCACTCTGATCAAACTGTGATCAGAGTTTGATCATAGAGTGATCCGATTCACTTGGAGGAGGAGAAGATGGAGAAAAACATTTCTCCATCTCCATCTTCATTCTGTGAAGCCAAGGACTGCACTCAGATGACTTCCGAGTGCAGTTAGATGTTTTCCATTGACTCATTGATTTGCATCTGAGTATCGGATCCAACTCAGGCATGCAGACACCTTTTTTCCTCAGACAGACTCTATCCGAGAAAAAAATTAGACATGTGCACAGCCCCTATCGAGTGCAATCGGTCAAAATGATGGATAGCACTCGTCTGATTTTTACAGTCGTGTGCAAAAGCCCATAGGGAGATTATCTGACTAATTGTAGTTCCCATCACTTTTTTGCAGTACGGCTACAGTAAAATACAGAAAAACTAGTTTCTGACGTATCCATCATTTTCCATTAACTACAATGGAAAAACAATAGAGCAGTGCATTTTTTGGGGGCAGGATAGAGTAGCATAGACTACAATTTATTTCTTTCTTATTTCCTTTCTTAAATAATTAAATTCTTTTGATCATTTAAAAAAAGAATCCTTTAAAACAATTGAATTTAAAAAATGATATATATGGATGACAATACGTTAAGTGGATATGTTAAAAAGAGGAGATGCAGACAATGAAAATATATGTTCTTTTCATTCCCAATTTATATGTTTAATGTATCAGTCAAATATTATGCAAAAATATAATGTGGACAGCCCCTAAGGGAAGCTGAACATGAAATATGATATCTGAAGATTAGGTCATCAATTTGCCATACACTTATACCGTATGCCCCGTTGCCAAATCCCAAAAAGCATGGACCCATAGCAGAAAACTGCATCCATAATATGGTAGTGTGCATTTTTCCTTTTGTTTTTTAGGCTTATTAACCTGTCTTCCATGTTTAACCTTTAAAGAAATTTTCCTTCTTGTTAATAGTTTTTGAGGTTTGCAAACAGGATAAAGAAGACTTATTTGTATTGTTGCTATTGCTGAAATTGTTCTTCTTGGTTATTGTTGTATATTTGATGATAGAAATCCTCAAACTCTATTTTTCTAAGACTGGTCTTACACCTTGGACAGCTCTCTGTCAAATGACCATCCAGGCAAAAACAATTCCTCCTTACTACCCCATAGAAATGCACTCTGAGGTGAATTAGCCACTGCCAGAAACCTATAGTGGTGGCTCCTCTTCCCTGAGAAAAGGAGAACCTTGTTTTAAAACATTAAAAAGAGCCACAAAACTGATAAGGGGCATGAGTAATTTTATGTGGTGAAAAGTTGTTTCATGTAAAATCACTCCTTCAGAAAAAAAAAAAAAAAAGTTCAATCTCCAGAAGAAAGAACTAATCTGTAATCTGTGGATTAGTTTACCTCAGGAACTAGTCATTGCAGGAATCATTGATTTTTTAAAAAAATGTATAGTTGTTTTATTAAAAGAAAATAGCTAGAAGTGAACATAGAGGTTCAAGTTTGAGATGAATTTTCCATATTTAACAGTTCCATGCAAATTTTTATAATCTACAATTTGATTCATGAGGATCGGCAATATTAAATGCCCAACAGCATTTCCACACTGCTAAAGACTCAGTGAGCATGCTAACGGTGTAAGGCAAGGTCGCTCTGCCTTCTCCAAAATGCCCTGAAGAAGTCAAATCACATTATATTGTCCAGCCAATCAGGGGGGCTAATACAGCCAGAAAAAAGATAGGGGCCAGACAAGGAACAACATTTTATGCTTGTACTGTTTAGGAATAGGAGCTCTGAGGCTGTGTGCCCACGATGCGTTTTTTAAGCGTTTCCGCAGCGGCAAAAATGCTGCAGAAACGCTTAAAAAAAGCTTGATAGAAGGCCTGCCATGTTCCCCAATGATAATCCGCATGTGCTGTGCACATGCTGAGGAAATTTCCGCTGCGGATTATCATTGCGGAAAAAAACACAGCACTACCAATTATTTTGCGGAAGCGCTGCATTTTCGCCGCCATTGACTTGCATTGAAACGAATGGATTACGCATCACTGCATATGTAGATGCTGTGGCAAGACGACTCTCTCGGCTCTCCCGGAGGCAGACTCAGGACACACGTTCTCAGGTTACCTTTCTGCTGGTTTATTATCTGGCATAAACTCATGCAGGGTTCCGCAGGAAAAATAAACAAGACCCCCCTGGGTTAAACGGAAAAACAAAACAATGTGAGGTGAGTGGGTTCTGCCCGCTCTCGGTAGCATAAACTGCATAGGTAACAAGCTCTGCAGCTTCCACAATACTGTCTGGAGACTTCCCTCTCCAGACCACACACCAGAGAAAAAAAAAAAAGGACTGAGCTTTTACACATTGCTCAGCCACACCCTGAGGGGAGGTAGGGGTAATACCGTCCCACCCTCTTTGCCATTCCCATAAAACTGCACACCCTTTAACAGAGTAAATCTACCACCATACAACACACTGGCAGAAAAATAAAGTAGGTCTTAGTTCACACAGGAGAGCATCCTGAGTGACACATACCTCCCCTCACATATAAAACCAGTGACACTGTCACATACACCCCCCCTCTGCCCAAAGCCGGGGGTTTGGGCACCTTCTGACACCAGGCAGGGAATCCTAGAGAGGGCATCTGCATTCCCATGTAACTTCCCGGGCCTATGCTCCACGTGAAAGTTAAAATCTTGAAGCTCTAGGAACCATCTAGTTACCCTGGCATTTTTACCCCTCTTCTCCCTCAACCATCTCAACGGGGCATGGTCTGATACTAATTTAAACTTCCGGCCTAGTAGGTAATATTTCAGTGTATCCACGGCCCATTTTGTGGCTAAACACTCTTTCTCTTCTATGCCATAGTTCTTCTCGCAGGAGGACAGCTTTAGGCTTAGATAGAGAATGGGATGTTCTTCCCCATTTAACTCTTGGGAGAGTAGGCTCCTAGACCAACCTCTGAAGCGTCTGTCTGGACCACAAATTCTTTCTTGAAGTCTGGCGCAACCAGGACCGGCTACTTGCACAGTGTTAGCTTCAACTGTTGGAACGCGGTCTCTGTTTCTTCCGTCCATTTCACCATGGTTGATTTGGTGCCGTTTAGAAGATCCGTTAGTGGCGCGGCAATCATAGTGAAATTCTGGATAAACCACCGGTTGTATCCCACCATTCCCAGGAAAGCTCTCACCTGCTTCTTCGAGAGAGGCTGTGGCCAGGTTTGAATTGCCTCCACTTTCTTGATTTGCGGCTTTATTTCGCCTCTCCCAACAACATAGCCCAGGTACTTGGTCTCCTCTTTTCCGATGGCACACTTTCTCGGATTTATGGTAAATCCTGCCTTCATTAGCGCCTCCCGAACGGCCTGTAGTTTAGGTAGGTGACTAGCCCAGTCTGGGCTAAAGACCACAATGTCGTCGAGGTAGGCTGCTTCATACTTCTTATGTGGGGCTAGGATCCGATCCATAGCCCTCTGGAACGTGGCTGGGGACCCCTGTAGTCCGAACGGCATCCGCGTGTATTGAAAACACCCATCAGGTGTTGAGAAAGCCGTCTTCTCCTTAGCCATCTGGGACATGGGGATCTTCCAGTAGCCCTTCGTCAGGTCAAGAGTTGTGATGTACCTCACCGGTCCAAGCCTCTCGATGAGTTTGTCGATGCGGGGCATCGGGTATGCATCACACTTGGGTACCTCATTCAGCCAGCGGTTGTCATTTCAAAACCTCCACTCTCCATTGGGTTTCGGCACGAGGACGATTGGGCTCGACCACCCACTCTTTGACTCCTCTATTACCCCGAGGTCTAACATCCTCTTCACCTCAGCTGAGATCACCTCCCGGCGTGCTTCCGGAATCCGATACGGCTTCAGATTCACTCTACATGCGGCTCTGTCAGCACGTCATGCTGTACCACTTGAGTATGCCCCGGCAACTGTGAAAACAGCTCCCGATTCCGCTGTAGTAATTCCCAACAATGTTGCTTCTGGGCCGGTGATAGAGTCTCTGCAATAGTGACCTCCTCCACCTTGCCTTCTGGTGCGGCTCCCAGGCAAGAAATTTCCACAGGTTCACGGGCCCGCCACGACTTGAGCAAATTTACATGATATATTTGATGCGGCTTTCTTCGGCCTGGCTGGTGGACTTTGGCGAGGAACTTGCTCTCGACGGTAGGGATCAACACCAAAACACGGTCCCTGGGCTGGAACTGTCTTAGTCTCGCCGACCGGTTATATACCCTCGCCTGGGCTTCCTGCGCCTGGAGGAGATGTTCCTTCACGATGGGCATCACCTTTGACATTCTCTCCTGTAACTGGGTGACATGTTCGATGATACTCCGGTGTGGCGTGACTTCAGCCTCCCAAGTTTCCTTGGCGATGTCTAGGAGACCTCTTGGATGCCCCCCATATAGGAGCTCAAATGGAGAGAAGCCAGTGGAGGCTTGAGGAACTTCTCTGACCGAGAAAAGCAGAAATGGGAGCAGGTAGTCCCAGTCTCGTCCATCCTTTTCAAAGACCTTCTTGAGCATCGCCTTTAAGGTCTTGTTAAAGCATTCCACTAGGCCGTTCATCTGTGGTAGACCGAGGTCCAAAGCTGAGCTATCTGAAGGACTCTGCAAAGCTCATTCATCACCTTGCTCATGAAGGGGGTTCCTTGGTCTGTCAGAATCTCTTTTGGCAGACCTGTCCGAGTAAAAATATGGACCAGCTCTCGGGCTATACTTTTACTAGACGAGTTCCTTAGGATAACCGCTTCAGGGTACCGGGTCGCATAGTCCATGACGACCAGGATATATTGGTGGCCCCGAGCGGATTTAACTAAGGGGCCCACGAGGTCCATTGCAATCCTCTCAAAGGGAACCTCAATCACAGGTAGTGGGACTAAGGGGCTACGGAAGTGGGAGGAGGGAGCGGTTATTTGGCAGGTGGGGCAGGACCTACAATAGTTTTGAACTTCTCGATAACAGCCTGGCCAACAAAACCTTCTCAGTATCCTCTCCTGAGTTTTCTTGACCCCTTGGTGTCCCCCCAGAACATATGTATGGGCCATATCTAGCACCCGCCATCTGTATGGCCCGGCACTAACAGCTGTTCCACTTTCTCACCGCTCCTCAGTTTGGCCACCCGATATAGCAACTCCCCCTGCACTGCAAAGTGGGGGAATCTGGTGTCGGCCCCCGGCTCTTGGGCAACCCTATTACATACAGTAACCTGCTCGAATGCCCCTTTTAAGGTCAGGTCTCGAACTTGAGCAGTCCCAAAGTTCTCTCTGGACATATCTAATGCAGGGAGGTTGGCCTCCTCGTTCACCGTCTCACACTCGTCACCGACAAGGACGCATAGTGGGAACTCCTCCATCTGAGACTTCGTCGGGGGTTCTTCTTCAAGGACTTGGCTTTTCCCGATGCTACTTAGTCCAGTTCCCTTCCCCCACAAGTCCCAGAATAAGGAAAAATCACGGCCCAATATGACGGGGTGTATCAGGTCCTTTACTACCCCGACTTCATGGGACTGGGCACCATAGTCTGTCCCCACTGTCACTGTGGCCACGGGATAGTCCTTGGCGTCACCATGGATGCACCGAACGCCCAGGGTTTTGGAAGGGATCAACTGGTGGGGAAGGGTTGCTCTGATCAAGGTCACCAGATGCCCGGAGTCCAACAGCCCAAGCACTTTTACTCCATTAATGGACACTGCACACGCCTGCGGCCCCTCGCCGGGTCGACAGTTCATGCTACAGGCTGGATAGGCATAATAGGAGACCCGTCTGCCTAGGCTGCAGTCCATGGGCTCAGGTAATATTTGACACCTGGCGGCTACATGTCCAGGGTTGTGACACCGCCAACAAACTATATCTTTACCAACCATTCTAACGGCACCTTCAGTGGGAATGGGACGTCCCCCAGTGGTGGCTCTAGACTCCTTCCGTTCTGCACCCTCCCCTTTTTGGGTAGCCCAGTAGGGAGAAGTGACTGCATCCGGTTTCCCAAGAGATCTCTCAACTACCTGGTACCTCTCTACCAGGCCGATGAAGTCATCTGCGTTCTGGGGATCACCCTGGGCAACCCAGGTCTGTACTGGCTTGGGAAGGGAATGCATGAATCTGTCAATCACCACCCGCTCAACCCTCTGGGCCGGAGTGGAGGACTCCGGTTGTAGCCACTTCTGAACAAGATGCAGGAAATCAAACAACTGCGAGCGAGGGGGTTTGTCGTTATCATACGCCCAGTGATGAACTCGTTGGGCTCTCACCACCATTTTTACTCCCAGACGTGCTAAGATCTCTGTCTTTCGTTTGGGATACTCCTTAGCATCTTGCAGCGCCAAGTCAAAATACGCCTTCTGGGGTTCACTCGATAAATATGGCGCCAGAACCTCTGCCCACTGTGCTGGTGGAAGTCTCCATCATCCCTAGGGGTCATCTCCTGCATGGCCCGCCTTACTGGCTTCCTGACGTGAGAATCATCAGTCGGCCCTGTGGGTGGGGCGGCCGCCCTGCTCTGGATGACGTCCGCCAAAAGCTGTATCTGCTGTTGCGCCTCCTGCTGGTGCTGCTGCTGCGACTTTTGCTGCAACTGGATTTGCTGAAGCAACAGTTTGGTCATCTCCTGGGGCTGCTGCTGCATGCTCTGCTGGGCCTGCTGCATACTCTGCTGGCTCTGTAGGTGTTGCTGCTGCATGCTCTGTTGGCTCTGGACCAGGTGCTTAATGAGCTCCTCCATGCTGCTGAACTTCTCTGGCTGGCAGCCTTCACCCAGGACATCCACCGGTCTTTGTGGCAGGTACACGTGTTCCTGGAATCCTGCCCACACTCTCACACCAACTGTGGCAAGACGACTCGCTCGGCTCTCTCCCGGAGGCAGACTCAGGACACACGTTCTCAGGTTACCTTTCTGCTGGTTTATTATCTGGCATAAACTCATGCAGGGTTCCACAGGAAAAATAAACAAGACCCCCCTGGGTTAAACGGAAAAACAATATAGCTCAGTCCATAGGTGAGCGGGTTCTGCCCGCTCTCGGTAGCATAAACTGCACAGGTAACAAGTAGTGTTGAGCCACCCCCGTAGTGTTCGAGTTCGTCGAACTGTTCGTCGAACACCTTCGAACACCGTTAAAACCAATGGCAGGCAAACAAAAACACATAGAAACACATAGAAAACACCTTCAAAGGTGTCCAAAAGCTGACAAACTGCTCAGAAGACATAACTAACACATGGAAAAGTGACAAATACATATAGTCATGCGAAAATAAAAGAGGTGGAGGAGTAAAAGGAGGGGGAGACACAGATATAGGCATGTCATGCCCTTCTAAAATCCAAAAAGTGAGAAGCCGACACGGCCAGTCCGCTCCTGCCCGTGCCACCTCCGTGTCGCCGGGTTTGTGCCAGAACCGCGGTGAACCCTGATGGCCAGCCCCCCTCTCCCAATACTGGTGCCTGTCCGCTGGTGGGTTGAGCGAGGCCCCTGTGGTGGAGGCAGCTCTAAGCTTTTTAATTTAAATTGTCTCTCTAATTTGAATGAATACACTTTAAATCCATTTACAAGGATCTATTGGAGGGCAAGTCTCATGCCAGCAGCCACGTAATTCCAGCTCCAGTAGCGTCCACTAAAGCTGCTGCAGTTAAAAAGCTTTTATAAGGATCGAGCTCAGCTGTCCACCACAAGGCATCCTACTGCCAGTCCCAGCCCCTATGCCTTGGGGTGCCTCCTGATGCTCTTCACTAAGTATCCCATGGTCCCGAAGCATTTCCTTTGAAAAAATTAAGTGTCTAAACTACAGGTGGTGTAGCTTCCTTAACAGCCGGGATAATCCGCTGACTAGCGGACACTGCTACTAGGCACAAAGTATTTCCTGGGCTAGATGCAGTTAAAAATTTGTAATTAGATACTCTCGTTGGATGCTGAGAAAGCATTCCATAGAGTCTCCTGGCACGCCATATATGATTCTCTTAAAAAGCTTGGGGTAGGGGTCTAGGGGACCCTTTTATAGCCAAAATCACGGCCCTGTATCACAATACGTCACCTAGGCTGAAGATAAATGGAACTGTAGCACCCTGAGGGCTCGGTTGCTACAGACGTATTGCACCTCACCCAGAGGTGTGATATCTCAGTTTCAGGTAAGGATGGAGTGTGGATCAGGACCCGACACCTGCATGCATTACACCACATTGCCGTGGGGCAGGGCGACCAATATGCCCCTGAGATGGGCACGACAGTCCCTGTCCCTGGCTGGAGTGGGGGGAGGGAACACTGAGGAAGGGGAACCCTGCAGTGCAGGAGCAGGGAGGAAGCAGTTCCTGGGTGCATTGAGAAGGGAGTATAAAAGTGGGCACCATCTTAGTTCAGTGCAGAGAAGTCTGAGCAGAAGTGGCAGGGAGCAGGGGCTCTGCATGAGCTCTGCTCCGGAGGCGGGCCTAGTAACAGAGGCCCAGGCCTGGAAGAGGGAGAAGGAAGGAAGAGGAGCGGAGAAGGCTCAAGGAACGAGGAATGAAGGGATCCCAGGGGTGCGGACGGGCGAGTCGCCACCGCACGCCCGAATCCACCTGCGTGGAGGGGTCAGGCCAAAGGGGGAGACCGGTCCCCGAACTAGTGGAGGCAGGAAACGACCCTCAGCTAGAAACCGGAGGCTCTGACATTTTATGTGGCGCAGCCCCTCGCTACACCCGCTAGGAAGGCACCACATAGGGTCAGGGAAACTGGCGCCAAGTTTACCAAGAGGAGGCCCGAGGCAGCCGGACAGAAGTGTTGGTAAGAAAGGCCAGACAAAGGACACACAAAGGGGGTCCTGTGAAGTGCTCCAAAGTTATCTGGGAGTTGTCTGAGCCCCTCACCTGGTGAGCACAGTACGACGTGGGCAGCCGTTACCTGCAGACGTGGTCTGGATAATAAGAACTGTGAGTAAAGGCCCTGAACTGCATCACTGACTCCGTGTCGTTGCTAGTGTTGAGCCACCCCCGTAGTATTCGAGTTCGGTTCGGTTCGTCGAACACCCGTGTGTTCGCCGAACAGTTCGTCGAACTGTTCGTCGAACACCTTCGAACACCGTTAAAACCAATGGCAGGCAAACAAAAACACATAGAAACACATAGAAAACACCTTCAAAGGTGTCCAAAAGCTGACAAACTGCTCAGAAGACACAACTAACACATGGAAAAGTGACAAGTCCATATAGTCATGCGAAAAGAAAAGAGGTGGAGGAGTAAAAGGAGGGGGAGACACAGATATAGGCATGTCATGCCCTTCTAAAATCCAAAAAGTGAGAAGCCGAGACGGCCAGTCCGCTCCTGCCCGTGCCACCTCCGTGTCGCCGGGTTTGTGCCAGAGCAGCGGTGAACCCTGACGGCCAGCCCCCCTCTCCCAATACTGGTGCCTGTCCGCTGGTGGGTCGAGAGAGCCCCCCTGTGGTGGAGGCAGCTCTAAGCTTTTTAATTTAAATTGTCCCTCTAATTTGAATGAATACACTTTAAATCCATTTACAAGGATCTATTGGAGGGCAAGTCTCATGCCAGCAGCCGCGTAATTCCAGCTCCAGTAGCGTCCACTAAAGCTGCTGCAGTTAAAAAGCTTTTATAAGGATCGAGCTCGGCTGTCCACCGCAAGGCATCCTAGTGCCAGTCCCAGCCCCTATGCCTTGGGGTGCCTCCTGATGCTCTTCACTAAGTATCCCGTGGTCCCGAAGCATTTCCTTTGAAAAAATTAAGTGTCCAAACTACAGGTGGTGTAGCTTGCTTAACAGCCGGGATAATCCGCTGACTAGCAGACACTGCTACTAGGCACAAAGTATTTCCTGGGCTAGATGCAGTTAAAAATTTGTAAGTAGATACTCTCGTTGGATGCTGAGAAAGCATTCCATAGAGTCTCCTGGCACGCCATATATGATTCTCTTAAAAAGCTTGGGGTAGGGGTCTAGGGGACCCTTTTATAGCCAAAATCACGGCCCTGTATCACAATACGTCACCTAGGCTGAAGATAAATGGAACTGTAGCACCGAGGGCTCGGTTGCTACAGACGTATTGCACCTCACCCAGAGGTGTGATATCTCACTCTCAGATAAGGATGGAGTGTGGATCAGGACCCGACACCTGCATGCATTACACCACATTGCCGTGGGGCAGGGCGACCAATATGCCCCTGAGATGGGCACGACAGTCCCTGTCCCTGGCTGGAGTGGGGGGAGGGAACACTGAGGAAGGGGAACCCTGCAGTGCAGGAGCAGGGAGGAAGCAGTTCCTGGGTGCATTGAGAAGGGAGTATAAAAGGTGGGCACCATCATAGTTCAGTGCAGAGAAGTCTGAGCAGAAGTGGCAGGGAGCAGGGGCTCTGCATGAGCTCTGCTCCGGAGGCGGGCCTAGTAACAGAGGCCCAGGCCTGCAAGAGGGAGAAGGAAGGAAGAGGAGCGGAGAAGGCTCCAGGAACGAGGAATGAAGGGATCCCAGGGGTGCGGACGGGCGAGTCGCCACCGCACGCCCGAATCCACCTGCGTGGAGGGGTCAGGCCAAAGGGGGAGACCAGTCCCCGAACTAGTGGAGGCAGGAAACGACCCTCAGCTAGAAACCGGAGGCTCTGACATTTTATGTGGCGCAGCCCCTTGCTCCACCCGCTAGGAAGGCACCACATAGGGTCAGGGAAACTGGCGCCAAGTTTACCAAGAGGAGGCCCGAGGCAGCCGGACAGAAGTGTTGGTAAGAAAGGCCAGACAAAGGACACACAAAGGGGGTCCTGTGAAGCGCTCCAAAGTTATCTGGGAGTTGTCTGAGCCCCTCACCTGGTGAGCACAGTACGACGTGGGCAGCCGTTACCTGCAGACGTGGTCTGGATAATAAGAACTGTGAGTAAAGGCCCTGAACTGCATCACTGACTCCGTGTCGTTACTGCTGCTGCCCTGCACCATCACCCCCATCCTCCGCATACACTGCCCTGAGGCTATACTCCTCCCGTGGGGAGTTATGCTACGCTCTGCTGCACCCACAACACCAGCCTTAGCGGTCTGCCCTGTAGCGGCGGTTCACTCTGACCGCAATCCACGGGTGGCGTAGTCGGACATTTAAACATCAAAACCACATAAATAGTTCCGCCACTGGTTTGACCGCCCTGAGCCACGGAACCGGATCGCCGCCACGAAGACTACAACCACCAGCATCCACCAAAAAGGGTCCGGCTCCGGGTGTCCCAAGGCCCAGGGGGTGCGTCAGAACATTTTCATCACCTTTCACAATCACCAATGGGACAAGGCAGGGATGTCCTCTGTCCCCTCTCTTATACATCCTAGTGACGGAGCACCTGCTCTCATCAATTCGCCATAACCCCAATATTAGGTGGATTGAGGTGGGAGGCACCGAGTACAAGTGCTCTCTATTTGCTGATGATGTCCTAGTATATATTACTCAATCACATATATCCATCCCTGCTGTTATGGCTGAAATAGATCACTTTGTTACATGGTAAAATTTTAAAATCAATGCAGCGAAGTCTGAGGCCCTCGATGTCTCCCTCCCTAAATCCATATAGGATTCCATCCAGTCCAACTTTCCCTTTGCCTGGCCTTCACAGGGTATCAAATACTTAGGAATTCCTATTCATAGAGACCTCTCCCATCTATGTTATCTTAATTTTGGGCCCTTTATTGAACAATTCCATACAGACCACGGTTGGCAAGTTAGAACTGTAAGATTCACTACGTGAACCACTGGTGTTTTGTGGAAAAGCACATGTACACCGCGTTCCAAATTATTATGCAAAAAGTGTTTAGGAGTGATAAGGGAAGAATTTGTTTGTTTGTCAGTTAAACTCATTGATGGTGATGTGTGTCAGGGCTCTTTATATCACTGTAAGCAATTGCAGACACCTGTGCTAATTAGTTTGGCAGGTGTGTCCAATAAAGGCAAGACTACTTAAGAAGGCTCTCTCACATTATTAAGCAGCCTACATTTTCTGCCAAAATGGGAAAGAAAAAGGATGTGTCGGCTGCTGAGAAGCAACAAATTGTGGAGTGTTTAGGTCAAGGCATGACTACAATCAACATTGTGCGATGATCAGGATGAAGTGTCTTGGCAATCAAGAAGTATGTAGCTGATTCACAGTACACACGTGTGCGTGCTGATAAGGGCAAATTGAGGACTCTTTCCTACAGGCAATTACGTCAGGTTGAAAGAGCAGCGGCAAAAAAGCCTTGTCATAGCAGCAGACAAGTTTTTGAAGCTGCTTGTGCCTCCAACGTCCCCCGAACAACAAGATGCAGGGTCCTTCAGAGGTTTGCAGCTGTGCATACGCCATCCTGTCGACCTCCTCTATCCACTTCACACAAGCAGAAACGGCTCCAGTGGGCCAAACATTACATGAAGACTGATTTCAAAACTGTTTTGTTCACGGATGAGTGCCGTGCAGCGCTCGATGGTCCAGATGAATGGAGTGGAGGATGGCTGGTTGATGGACACCCCACGCAAACACGGCTACAGCGCCAACAAGGAGGAGGTGGAGTAATGTTTTGAGCTGGAATCATGGGGAGAGAGATTATCGGCCCCTTTAGGATCCCTGAAGGCGCTAAAGATGAACTCCATAATGTATGTGGATTTTCTCAAACAGCACTTCCTGCCATGGTTCAAGAAGAAGAACCGTGTATTTCACAGCAAGATCATTTTTCTGCATGATAATGCACCATCTCATGCTGCACATAAAACATCTGCATCTCTGGCTGATATGGGCATAAAAGGGGACAAACTTATGGTGTGACCCCCATGCTCCCCTGACCTCTACCCCATTCAGAACCTTTGGAGCATCATTAAAAGGAGTGTCTATGATGGCGGGAGGCAGTTCACATCTAAGCAACAGCTCTGGGAGGGTATTCTGTCCTCATGCAAAACAATTGAAGCAGAAACCATCCAAAACCTGACAAATTCAATGGACGAGAGAGTTCAGAAGCTCCTTTCGAACAAGGGGTCCTATGTGAAAATGTAACATCACCTAGAATAAAGTTTTGAGTTGAAAACTGTTTGATTTCAGTTTCTAACAACCTGCTAATGCTTATAATTTCAAAAATGACCATTTTTTGGTCTTTATTAAAATGAAAAGGTTGATCGAAAAGTTTGGGGGATCTAAGAGTGTGGCAACCCAGTAGTCATGATTACTTCGAATTCTGACAATATGAGGGTCATGCTGCAGGTAGTGCAGCAAGAAGGCACTTATGTGTCTTGCGCATCTCGGAGCCCCAAAATTATTTTCCGGGCTAGATGCAGCTAAAAATTATTTTTAATTTTAAATCTGGTGAAGCTTATTATAGATGGCCTAATAGGATCAGTGCTGCACACTGCTACAAAGCCCAAATTATTTTCCAGTCAAGATACAGATAAACATGATTAGTAATTTGAAAGCTTAAAACGGTTGGTAGGGTGATTTTAACCAATCATCAAGCTTTTACTCTCCCCAGGATGACACAGGGGTAGAAAAGTAATTTCGGATCCATGATTTGTTCATCTTTATGAACGTGAGTCTGTCTACATTATCAGTGGAGAGCCGCGTGCGCTTATCTGTCAGCACACCACCAGCAGCGCTGAACACACGTTCAGACAGAACGCTGGCTGCGGGGCATGACAAGATCTCCAAGGCGTAAGTGGCTAGCTCCGGCCATTTATCCAGATTGGAAGCCCAAAAAGAGCAAGGGTCCAGTGACACAGTCGTGGCTTCAATGTTTACTTGGAGATACTCCTGTACCATCGTCTCTAGGCGTTGACTATGTGTCAGACTTCTTGTCTCCTGTGGCCTTGCAAAGGATGGGCTAAAAAAGTGGTGAAATGATTCCGCAAAATTGATGCTACCAGCAGATACTGTGGTTCTGTTACGGTTTGAGTGCTGAACACTTGACGGTCCCACGGTTGGCAAGTTGGAACTGTGAGATTCACTACGTGCACCACTGGTATTTTGTGGAAAAGCACATGTAAGATTCTGCAACAGTCTCTGCTGATACTCCTGCATGCGTGCATCCCTTTCTATGGCAGGAATAATTTCTGCAAATTTACTTTTGTACCGGGGATCTAACAGTGTGGCAACCCAGTAGTCAGGATTATTTCTAATTCTCACAATTCGAGGGTCATGTTGCAGGTAGTGCAGCAAGAAGGCACTCATGTGTGTTGCGCATCCAGGAGCACCAAATCCCTGTTGTGTTGGTGGCGAGGTAACAATCATGCTTCCTTCCTTTGTCCTCTCCCCTCAACCTCGCACAACAGAAATGTGATCAAGGTCTCCCTCATCTGATGAGTCTTCCATCAGTTCGTCCTCCACTTCTTCCTGGGCTCCTGCACCTTCCTCACTAGTTTGGCTGCTACCATGCGCCCTGGTAAAACCATCTCCCCCACCCTCACATGCCTGCCGCCTTGGTGCTGCCGACCGTCTGGACCTTGCAGATGTTAGCCCTTCTGCATACAACTCCTCCTCCTCTACTTCCTCCACCTCCTCTTGTGCCACCACCTGACTCCGAATTCTGTTTAACATGTGCTCCAGCATGTAAATCACCGGAATAGTCATGCTGATAATGGCATCGTCAGCACTAAACATCTTCGTCGCCATTTCAAAACTGTGCAGAAGGGTGCATAGGTCCCTGATCTGAGACCACTCCTCCAGCGTGATTTGCCCCACCTCTGAATCTCGTTGGCCCAGGCTATACATCAGAACGTATTGCACCAGGGCTTGTCGGTGCTGCCACAGTCGCTGCAACATGTGCAGAGTTGAATTCCACCGGGTAGGCACATCGCATTTTAGCCGGTGAAGTGGCAGGCCCAACGACTTCTGTAGAGATGTAAGTCGCTGAGCTGCGGGATGCGAACGGCGGAAGTGAGCACACAGCGACCGTGCCCACTGCAGAAGGCCATCTAGTCTGGGATAGTGGGCTAAAAATTGCTGGACAACCAGGTTCAACACGTGAGCCATACAAGGCACGTGTGTGACATTGCCCCGGCGAAGGGCCGCACCCAGGTTTGCAGCATTGTCGCACACGGCCTTCCCTGGTTTCAGGTCCAGTGGAGACAACCATTCATGAAATTGGTTCTCCAGAGCTGACCACAACTCCTCAGCTGTGTGACTCACATTTCCCAGACATTTCAATGTAAAAACCGCCTGATGACGTTGAGCCCTACTGCCAGCATAGTAAGGAGGTGTGCAGGATCCCTTCTGCGCAGTTAGAAAGCTTGTGGCATGACCAGACAGGCTTTGGGTGCAGGTGGAAGACCGAGAGGAGGTTGAGGAGGCAGAAGCAGTGGAGGAACTTTGACATAAAGAGGATTGACGCACAACTCGTGGGGACGGCAAGACTTGGACAGCAGCCCTTTGTCCTGCTGTCACCATAGTTACCCAGTGCCCAGTCAGCGACATGTAACGCCCCTGTCCATGCCTACTCGTCCAAGTGTCTGTGGTGAAATGCACCCTGTCACACACAGAGTTTCTCAAAGAAGCGGTGATGTTGTGTGCGACATGCTGGTGGAGCGCAGGCACACCTTTCTTTGAGAAGTAGTGCCGACTGGGCATCTGGTACTGGGGCACTGCGACGGACATAAGGTCTCGAAAAACCTCTGTGTCCACCAGGCGGAAAGGCAGCATTTCTGTAGCCAAGAGCTTGCAGATGGTGAAATTCAACCTCTTAGCTTTCTCATGGCTAGGAGGAAATGGTCTTTTACTTGTCCACATCTGAGGGACCGAGGGCTGGCTATTGTGCTTAGACGGGGTTGATAAGGGTGTCCCCGGCAAACTGCCGGTCTGTGAGGAAGATGCAGGCGGACATGTTAGGTTGCCTTGATCCAAAGGTGGTGCTATCGATGTCGGACAGCGCTCAACACCAGCTGGTGTTCCCACCTCCAAAGAAAATGATGACCTGCCAATCACGCTGGCTGTTGCGGGTAAAGAGGTGGCAGGTCTGCGCCCCAAAACAGGTGTGACTGCTGTCCCCCCAGTCACAGAGGATGAAGAGGCCGCGGATGCACAAGATATGGCAGACGGTGGTTGGCCCGGCCGGCTAGGCCGCATTGTAGCACACTGAGCTTCCCACTGCAACTTATGCTTCATGTCCATGTGCCGGTTCATGCATGAAGTACTCAAACTATGTATTTTTTGGCCTCTACTTAGCTTTTGTTGACAAATATTACAGATAACACGAGTTGGGTCATCTTTATCGATCTGAAAAAATGCCCAGGCTATGCAAGGCTTAGCACCCATGCGACCTGAAGAGCCACCACGACTTGTGGTGAGAGGCAGAGTTGTGTTTGAGGATGCAGTTGTTGACGTGCTTCCAGTACTATGTCTCTGTCCAGGAAGGCGCAACCTGACCTCGTCGTCACTAGCATCTTCCTCCACCTCCTCTGCTGACCTCATCTCTTGGCTGACTGTGGGTTGACAGTAAGTGGGATCTCCAACCTCATCATCATCACCCTGTGCGTTATCACACCCGTCGTCCTCAGAGCCAACCTGTTCCTGCCCTGACAAAAAACTAAAGTTGTCGCTCCAATCAGGTATTTGAGTCTTATCATCGTCTTCCTCATTGTCTCCACCAACAGGAGTTACAGTTTGGGAATGAGGGTCTACATTATGGTCAGAACCTTCTGCGTCTGGTCCTGGATCCGACTCATAAAGATTCTGGGCATCAGTGCAGATCATTTCCTCGTCTGGATTCACAGAAGAGCTGGAGTCGACCTCTGATTCCCAGGCTATAGTATGAGTAAACAGCTCTGCAGACTCAACCATCTGTTCTACCTCATACTCAGACGGGCAGCTGGAGATTTGGGAGCTGTGAGGAAGCAAGTGCGATTGGGGTGACACCTTTGAGGACTGGAGTATTTGTGATGTTGAAGTTGATGTGGAGGAGAGCCCACTTAAAGGAGCACTTGATATCCGTTGAAGCACCTGCTGTTTTTGTGCCTCATCTGGAATTTGTAGCGATTGACGTGGCCGTAAGAAAGGGATCTTATCACATTGTCCGCTAAAAGAAGTAGACATTTTAGTTTGGCTGGAAGATGGTCTTTCTTCTGCAGATGTTACTGTTGCTTTAACACCTACACACGGACACAACCTTTTTTCCCCTTCCCAACACGCCTATTCCCCTTTCCACCAGCAGCAGGCCTTTTTCCACTCATTTTGGTGGTTAACTAATTCACAACTCTGGAGTTGTTTGCACAAAAAAACAATGGATGGTAACCGAGCAGAGCTGAGTGGCCAAACTGTGGTATTAGGCCAAAACTATTGGCTGGGTTAGATGCAGAAAAAAATTATATTCAATTTGCAACCTGATGGAGGTCAGTATAGATGGACTAATACAACAAGTCCCACAGACAGCTAGAAGCCCAAATATTTTTTCAGAGGTACTGTAGATGCAGATAAAAATTATTTTTAATTTGCAACCTGATGGAGGTCAGTATAGATGGACTAATAGAGAAAGTCCGACACACTGCTAGAAGGCCAAATATTTTTTCAGAGCTAGATGCAGAAAAAAATTATATTCAGTTTGCAACCTGATGGAGGTCAGTATAGATGGACTAACAGAGAGAGTCCCACACACTGCTAGAAGGCCAAATATTTTTTCAGAGCTAGATGCATACAAAAAATTATTTTGAATTTGCAACCTGATGGAGGTCAGTATAGGTGGACTAATAGAACAAGTCCCACACACTGCTAGAAGGCCTAATATTTTTTCAGAGCTAGATGCAGAAAAAAATTATATTCAGTTTGCAACCTGATGGAGGTCTGTATAGATGGATTAATAGAACAAGACCCACAAACAGCTAGAAGCCCAATATTTTTTCAGAGGTAGATGCAGAAAAAAATATATTCAGTTTGCAACCTGATGGAGGTCAGTATAGATGGACTAATACAACAAGTCCCACACACAGCTAGAAGCCCAATATTTTTTCAGAGGTAGATGCAGAAAAAAATATAGTCAGTTTGCAACCTGATGGAGGTCAGTATAGATGGACTAATACAACAAGTCCCACACACAGCTAGAAGCCCAATATTTTTTCAGAGGTAGATGCAGTAAAAAATATATTCAGTTTGCAACCTGATGGAGGTCAGTATAGATGGACTAATACAACAAGTCCCACACACAGCTAGAAGCCCAATATTTTTTCAGAGGTAGATGCAGAAAAAAATATATTCAGTTTGCAACCTGATGGAGGTCAGTATAGATGGACTAATACAACAAGTCCCACACACAGCTAGAAGCCCAATATTTTTTCAGAGGTAGATGCAGAAAAAAATATATTCAGTTTGCAACCTGATGGAGGTCAGTATAGATGGACTAATACAACATGTCCCACACACAGCTAGAAGCCCAAATATTTTTTCAGAGGTACTGTAGATGCAGATAAAAATTATTTTTAATTTGCAACCTGATGGAGGTCAGTATAGATGGACTAATAGAGAAAGTCCGACACACTGCTAGAAGGCCAAATATTTTTTCAGAGCTAGATGCAGAAAAAAATTATATTCAGTTTGCAACCTGATGGAGGTCAGTATAGATGGACTAATACAACAAGTCCCACACACAGCTAGAATCCCAATATTTTTTCAGAGGTAGATGCAGAAAAAAATATATTCAGTTTGCAACCTGATGGAGGTCAGTATAGATGGACTAATACAACAAGTCCCACACACAGCTAGAAGCCCAAATATTTTTTCAGAGGTACTGTAGATGCAGATAAAAATTATTTTTAATTTGCAACCTGATGGAGGTCAGTATAGATGGACTAATAGAGAAAGTCCGACACACTGCTAGAAGGCCAAATATTTTTTCAGAGCTAGATGCAGAAAAAAATTATATTCAGTTTGCAACCTGATGGAGGTCAGTATAGATGGACTAACAGAGAAAGTCCCACACACTGCTAGAAGGCCAAATATTTTTTCAGAGGTTCTGTAGATGCAGATAAAAATTATTTTTAATTTGCAACCTGATGGAGGTCAGTATAGATGGACTAATAGAGAAAGTCCGACACACTGCTAGAAGGCCAAATATTTTTTCAGAGCTAGATGCAGAAAAAAATTATATTCAGTTTGCAACCTGATGGAGGTCAGTATAGATGGACTAATACAACAAGTCCCACACACAGCTAGAAGCCCAAATATTTTTTCAGAGGTACTGTAGATGCAGATAAAAATTATTTTTAATTTGCAACCTGATGGAGGTCAGTATAGATGGACTAATAGAGAAAGTCTGACACACTGCTAGAAGGCCAAATATTTTTTCAGAGGTAGATGCAGAAAAAAATTATATTCAGTTTGCAACCTGATGGAGGTCAGTGTAGATGGACTAACAGAGATAGTCCCACACACTGCTAGAAGGCCAAATATTTTTTCAGAGGTACTGTAGATGCAGATAAAAATTATTTTTAATTTGCAACCTGATGGAGGTCAGTATAGATGGACTAATAGAGAAAGTCCGACACACTGCTAGAAGGCCAAATATTTTTTCAGAGCTAGATGCAGAAAAAAATTATATTCAGTTTGCAACCTGATGGAGGTCAGTATAGATGGACTAATAGAACAAGTCCCACACACAGCTAGAATCCCAATATTTTTTCAGAGGTAGATGCAGAAAAAAATATATTCAGTTTGCAACCTGATGGAGGTCAGTATAGATGGACTAATACAACAAGTCCCACACACAGCTAGAATCCCAATATTTTTTCAGAGGTAGATGCAGAAAAAAATATATTCAGTTTGCAACCTGATGGAGGTCAGTATAGATGGACTAATACAACAAGTCCCACACACAGCTAGAAGCCCAAATATTTTTTCAGAGGTACTGTAGATGCAGATAAAAATTATTTTTAATTTGCAACCTGATGGAGGTCAGTATAGATGGACTAATAGAGAAAGTCCGACACACTGCTAGAAGGCCAAATATTTTTTCAGAGGTAGATGCAGAAAAAAATTATATTCAGTTTGCAACCTGATGGAGGTCAGTATAGATGGACTAACAGAGATAGTCCCACACACTGCTAGAAGGCCAAATATTTTTTCAGAGGTACTGTAGATGCAGATAAAAATTATTTTTAATTTGCAACCTGATGGAGGTCAGTATAGATGGACTAATAGAGAAAGTCCGACACACTGCTAGAAGGCCAAATATTTTTTCAGAGCTAGATGCAGAAAAAAATTATATTCAGTTTGCAACCTGATGGAGGTCAGTATAGATGGACTAACAGAGAAAGTCCCACACACTGCTAGAAGGCCAAATATTTTTTCAGAGCTAGATGCATACAAAAAATTATTTTGAATTTGCAACCTGATAGAGGTCAGTATAGGTGGACTAATAGAACAAGTCCCACACACTGCTAGAAGGCCAAATATTTTTTCAGAGCTAGATGCAGAAAAAAATTATATTCAGTTTGCAACCTGATGGAGGTCTGTATAGATGGATTAATAGAACAAGACCCACAAACAGCTAGAAGCCCAATATTTTTTCAGAGGTAGATGCAGAAAAAAATATATTCAGTTTGCAACCTAATGGAGGTCAGTATAGATGGACTAATACAACAAGTCCCACACACAGCTAGAAGCCCAATATTTTTTCAGAGGTAGATGCAGAAAAAAATATATTCAGTTTGCAACCTGATGGAGGTCAGTATAGATGGACTAATACAACAAGTCCCACACACAGCTAGAAGCCCAATATTTTTTCTGAGGTAGATGCAGAAAAAAATATATTCAGTTTGCAACCTGATGGAGGTCAGTATAGATGGATTAATAGAACAAGACCCACAAACAGCTAGAAACCCAATATTTTTTCAGAGGTAGATGCAGAAAAAAATATATTCAGTTTGCAACCTGATGGAGGTCAGTATAGATGGACTAATACAACAAGTCCCACACACAGCTAGAAGCCCAATATTTTTTCAGAGGTAGATGCAGAAAAAAATATATTCAGTTTGCAACCTGATGGAGGTCAGTATAGATGGACTAATACAACAAGTCCCACACACAGCTAGAAGCCCAATATTTTTTCAGAGGTAGATGCAGAAAAAAATATATTCAGTTTGCAACCTGATGGAGGTCAGTATAGATGGACTAATACAACAAGTCCCACACACAGCTAGAAGCCCAATATTTTTTCAGAGGTAGATGCAGAAAAAAATATATTCAGTTTGCAACCTGATGGAGGTCAGTATAGATGGACTAATACAACAAGTCCCACACACAGCTAGAAGCCCAATATTTTTTCAGAGGTAGATGCAGAAAAAAATATATTCAGTTTGCAACCTGATGGAGGTCAGTATAGATGGACTAATACAACATGTCCCACACACAGCTAGAAGCCCAAATATTTTTTCAGAGGTACTGTAGATGCAGATAAAAATTATTTTTAATTTGCAACCTGATGGAGGTCAGTATAGATGGACTAATAGAGAAAGTCCGACACACTGCTAGAAGGCCAAATATTTTTTCAGAGCTAGATGCAGAAAAAAATTATATTCAGTTTGCAACCTGATGGAGGTCAGTATAGATGGACTAATACAACAAGTCCCACACACAGCTAGAATCCCAATATTTTTTCAGAGGTAGATGCAGAAAAAAATATATTCAGTTTGCAACCTGATGGAGGTCAGTATAGATGGACTAATACAACAAGTCCCACACACAGCTAGAAGCCCAAATATTTTTTCAGAGGTACTGTAGATGCAGATAAAAATTATTTTTAATTTGCAACCTGATGGAGGTCAGTATAGATGGACTAATAGAGAAAGTCCGACACACTGCTAGAAGGCCAAATATTTTTTCAGAGCTAGATGCAGAAAAAAATTATATTCAGTTTGCAACCTGATGGAGGTCAGTATAGATGGACTAACAGAGAAAGTCCCACACACTGCTAGAAGGCCAAATATTTTTTCAGAGGTTCTGTAGATGCAGATAAAAATTATTTTTAATTTGCAACCTGATGGAGGTCAGTATAGATGGACTAATAGAGAAAGTCCGACACACTGCTAGAAGGCCAAATATTTTTTCAGAGCTAGATGCAGAAAAATATTATATTCAGTTTGCAACCTGATGGAGGTCAGTATAGATGGACTAATACAACAAGTCCCACACACAGCTAGAAGCCCAAATATTTTTTCAGAGGTACTGTAGATGCAGATAAAAATTATTTTTAATTTGCAACCTGATGGAGGTCAGTATAGATGGACTAATAGAGAAAGTCCGACACACTGCTAGAAGGCCAAATATTTTTTCAGAGGTAGATGCAGAAAAAAATTATATTCAGTTTGCAACCTGATGGAGGTCAGTATAGATGGACTAACAGAGATAGTCCCACACACTGCTAGAAGGCCAAATATTTTTTCAGAGGTACTGTAGATGCAGATAAAAATTATTTTTAATTTGCAACCTGATGGAGGTCAGTATAGATGGACTAATAGAGAAAGTCCGACACACTGCTAGAAGGCCAAATATTTTTTCAGAGCTAGATGCAGAAAAAAATTATATTCAGTTTGCAACCTGATGGAGGTCAGTATAGATGGACTAACAGAGAAAGTCCCACACACTGCTAGAAGGCCAAATATTTTTTCAGAGCTAGATGCAGAAAAAAATTATATTCAGTTTGCAACCTGATGGAGGTCAGTATAGATGGACTAACAGAGAAAGTCCCACACACTGCTAGAAGGCCAAATATTTTTTCAGAGCTAGATGCATACAAAAAATTATTTTGAATTTGCAACCTGATGGAGGTCAGTATAGGTGGACTAATAGAACAAGTCCCACACACTGCTAGAAGGCCAAATATTTTTTCAGAGCTAGATGCAGAAAAAAATTATATTCAGTTTGCAACCTGATGGAGGTCTGTATAGATGGATTAATAGAACAAGACCCACAAACAGCTAGAAGCCCAATATTTTTTCAGAGGTAGATGCAGAAAAAAATATATTCAGTTTGCAACCTGATGGAGGTCAGTATAGATGGACTAATAGAACAAGTCCCACACACTGCTAGAAGGCCAAATATTTTTTCAGAGCTAGATGCAGAAAAAAATTATATTCAGTTTGCAACCTGATGGAGGTCTGTATAGATGGATTAATAGAACAAGACCCACAAACAGCTAGAAGCCCAATATTTTTTCAGAGGTAGATGCAGAAAAAAATATATTCAGTTTGCAACCTGATGGAGGTCAGTATAGATGGACTAATACAACAAGTCCCACACACAGCTAGAAGCCCAATATTTTTTCAGAGGTAGATGCAGAAAAAAATATATTCAGTTTGCAACCTGATGGAGGTCAGTATAGATGGACTAATACAACAAGTCCCACACACAGCTAGAAGCCCAATATTTTTTCAGAGGTAGATGCAGAAAAAAATATATTCAGTTTGCAACCTGATGGAGGTCAGTATAGATGGACTAATACAACAAGTCCCACACACAGCTAGAAGCCCAATATTTTTTCAGAGGTAGATGCAGAAAAAAATATATTCAGTTTGCAACCTGATGGAGGTCAGTATAGATGGACTAATACAACAAGTCCCACACACAGCTAGAAGCCCAAATATTTTTTCAGAGGTACTGTAGATGCAGATAAAAATTATTTTTAATTTGCAACCTGATGGAGGTCAGTATAGATGGATTAATAGAGAAAGTCCGATACACTGCTAGAAGGCCAAATATTTTAACAGAGCTAGATGCAGAAAAAAATTATATTCAGTTTGCAACCTGATGGAGGTCAGTATAGATGGACTAACAGAGAAAGTCCCACACACTGCTAGAAGGCCAAATATTTTTTCAGAGGTACTGTAGATGCAGATAAAAATTATTTTTAATTTGCAACCTGATGGAGGTCAGTATAGATGGACTAATAGAGAAAGTCCGACACACTGCTAGAAGGCCAAATATTTTTTCAGAGGTAGATGCAGAAAAAAATATATTCAGTTTGCAACCTGATGGAGGTCAGTATAGATGGACTAATACAACAAGTCCCACACACAGCTAGAAGCCCAATATTTTTTCAGAGGTAGATGCAGAAAAAAATATATTCAGTTTGCAACCTGATGGAGGTCAGTATAGATGGACTAATACAACAAGTCCCACACACAGCTAGAAGCCCAATATTTTTTCAGAGGTAGATGCAGAAAAAAATATATTCAGTTTGCAACCTGATGGAGGTCAGTATAGATGGACTAATACAACAAGTCCCACACACAGCTAGAAGCCCAATATTTTTTCAGAGGTAGATGCAGAAAAAAATATATTCAGTTTGCAACCTGATGGAGGTCAGTATAGATGGACTAATACAACAAGTCCCACACACAGCTAGAAGCCCAATATTTTTTCAGAGGTAGATGCAGAAAAAAATATATTCAGTTTGCAACCTGATGGAGGTCAGTATAGATGGACTAATACAAAAAGTCCCACACACATCTAGAAGCCCAATATTTTTTCAGAGGTAGATGCAGAAAAAAATATATTCAGTTTGCAACCTGATGGAGGTCAGTATAGATGGACTAATACAACAAGTCCCACACACAGCTAGAAGCCCAAATATTTTTTCAGAGGTACTGTAGATGCAGATAAAAATTATTTTTAATTTGCAACCTGATGGAGGTCAGTATAGATGGACTAATAGAGAAAGTCCGACACACTGCTAGAAGGCCAAATATTTTTTCAGAGCTAGATGCAGAAAAAAATTATATTCAGTTTGCAACCTGATGGAGGTCAGTATAGATGGACTAATAGAATGATGCTATGCCCAAAAGATTTTACTTCACTAGGTGCAGTAAAAAATTGGTATTCAATACACAGGTGGTATATCTTGCAACACAGATAGGCTACTCCACTGACTAACACACTCTGCAATAGGCCAAAAAGGATTAGCTTTGCTAGATTCAGCCAAATGCTGTGAAAAAAACTTGCACAGCACTGGCACAGACCTGCCTGGCAAAAACTGATAGGAACTGATGTAACCTAGTCCTGAAAAGGACTCCAATTACAATTAGTCTTTACTCCCACAATCTATCTATTTAAGAGCACAGACCTCCCTGATAAAAGTCGTAGGACATGCTGTAACCTAGTCCTTAAAAGGACTGCAATCACAACTATTCCCTACTCCCAAGCTATCTGTATATTTGTGCGAAAATTGGCTTGAAATTAACAAGGTATAGCGCACACAGCAACAGCGGTGCCGTCTAACATGCAGCTGCAGCAGTGAGAAAATGGTGGCGATGGGGAAAATGGCTTGGTCTTATAGGGCAAGGACATGTGACATACACTGCCAATGACACATGCCCTTGCTTGTGTGAAAAAAAGCACTTCGCTCCGTGTGTGCGCTGCTGATAGGCTGACAGATTGCACCTCCCCACTGCAAATGCGGGAAAGAGAAAAAAAAATGGAGATCTTCATTGTTCCTGCAGAGATCCATCCCCTGCCCCTCCCCCCACCCCGCTGTACACTCAAACTGCGTATTAACATTAATTTTCATCATTACTGAGAAAAAATCCAGTTATGATTTTGGTGCACGAACAGTTATCGAACATAACCTCGAACAGCCGAATTTTTCTCAAATTGTTCGTGTTCGCCGAACTGCTCGAACACCGCCCAAAACAGCTCGAATTTGAGATTGGCGAACAGTTCGAGTAGAACAACGCTCATCTCTAGTAACAAGCTCTGCATCTTCCACAATACTGTCTGGAGACTTCCCTCTCCAGACCACACTCCAGAGGAAAGAAAAAAGGACTGAGCTTTTACACATTGCTCAGCCACACCCTGAGGGGAGGTAGGGGGAATGGTGTCCCGCCCTCTTTGCCATTCCCATAAAACCGCACACCCTTTAACAGAGTAAATCTACCAGCATATAACACGCTGGCAGAAAAATAACGTAGGTCTGAGTTCACACAGGAGAGCAACCTGAGTGACACATACCTCCCCTCACATATAAAACCAGTGACACTGTCACAATGCGCATTCCACGCGTTTCAATGTGCATATGGTACCTAGGTGTGGAGTACAGGAGATTCTCCTCCGGACCCGGGTACCATAGAACCTGTGAAAAAAAGAATAAAATAAAAAATAAATGTTATATTTACGTTCTGACGGCCCGCGGTGCGCTCGTTCTCCCATGCCGGCAGATCGCGGTGAACTAGAGGACCTGCACTGACGTCATAGTCATGTGACAGCAGGTCCTTCAGTGTACCGTGTTCTGCTGGCAGCCAGGACGGAGCGAAGCAAGACTCTGGGGGCCATCGAAAGGTAAGTATAGATTTATTTTTTTATTATTAACCATTCTATTAACCATTCGTTTGCATGGATTTATATAGTGTAACCAAGTTGACAAGCACTTTCCAAGTGATGCTAAAATCGCTTGGAAAGTGCTTGTCAACCGGCATGCGGAAATGCATGTGAAGAACGCTTCACATCCGCATGTCCCTGGCAGGAAAAATGAATGTACAATCTGCATGCGTTTTTTCTGCCAGGGAGATGCAGAAACACTCAGGAAAAATCCGGAGCATTTCTGCATCGTTGGCACATAGCCTGAGCACATAGCATAGGGTTAGAAAAAGTGTTTTTGATGTACAACTTCAGTGCAGATGTACCAGATTTAAAATGGGAGTGATATTTTCAGCTTGTGAATACTAATTCAAACATTCAAGTGATATATAAGGAATTGCTGCACCTACTTAACTACTCAGTGTGACTGTGAATTGATTGAGCTGTGATATACTGCTGCAACAGTACCTCAGTAGCTGCATTTTTTTTACACAGTGCAAGCAAGGAGAGTCTGTATTAAACCCCTCATTGCTAATTATTAGTGATGAGCGAGCATGCTCGCTACTACTTGGTGCTCACCCGGGCATCTCACTGCTCGAGATGCTCAGCGCTCGCCAAGTATTTCCGGGGTTGCTCGGCGGGAGCTCGGGTCCTCTGACTGCATGTCTGGCGCTCTTTATAGAGCCAATGAACACGCAGGGATTGTCTGCCACTCACTTTAATGATGCAGCCATGTTGGTTGTGGCATTACAGTGATTGGATAGCCACACTGTGTCATCAGGTCTATATCAAACCTGGTGCCGCCAAGCTCGTCATAGTCACTCCGGAATCTGACAGTGTAGGGAGAGGTATGCTGAGCTAGGGAGAGATTTGCTTGTTTCCAATTAGTGTAGGTATACCAAACTATATTAGAGACACATATCCATCTCAACAAATAGTCTTTCTGAGGACTAATCCTTCTGCAGAGATATCAGGCAGACAGTGTATATAGGCAGGGTAAATAGCAGACTGCAGTGCATATAGCACAAGAGGCGCCATTCCAGTTTTGTCTGCTGCTGCTGCTGTTAGATTTTTCTAGAAATACGCCCAGGTCTCAGGGGCCAGGAATAATTTATTTTTGGACCTTAATCCTCATTATTTGCTTAAAAAGCAATCCAGAGAACACCGTTTTTCTGCGCCATTTGCTTGTTGGCATTGCAGAATACAGCCAGATCCTTTCCATATTATAGCGCTAAAAATCCAGCTCTTTAAAACTGAGCTTTGTCCGTCATAGGGATCAAATATGATTGCGCTGAAAATACTGCCATTTCTGACCTCCATTAAAACTTTGTTTCAGTGTGTCAGTGAAGCTATTGACACCAGTTTGCTGTTCAAAATAGTTACCTACAGGCCAGGTATGTAAAACTGTGTTTTCTCCATCACACGGATCACATATATGTTTTCAGAAAATACTGCCATTTCTGGCCTCCATTAAACATTTTTTTCAGTCTGTCAGTGAAGCTATTGAAACCAGTTTACCTACAAAATAGTTACCTACAAACCAGGTATTTAAAACTGCGGTTTGTCGTCACACGGATCACATATAAGTTCGCTCCAAATTCAGCCATTTATAGTGAGCGTGGAAGATATTGTCCTATATTTAAAATGGGCAAGGCGCGTGGCAAGGGACGGGGAACGGGACGTGATGGTGATGGTGCATACTGAGGCCGAGGCCTTGGGCAAGCTGAAATTGTGCCACAACAAACATCCACATCTTGTCGCTCGACCTTCCTGTCCCAATTAATAGGGGACCGCAGAACACCACTATTGAACACAGATCAGTGTGAAAAGGTTATTGGTTGGATAGCAGATAATGCTTCCAGTCACTTAGCCTCCACCACCACCACCCTGTCTTCCACGCGGTCAAGTCTCAGTAGCCGTGAGTCTGGACCGCATATTCCTCACCCTGAACCTCCTTCCTCCACCATGCTGAGTGCCCAGATAAAACTGATCCCACACTTGGACACTCTGAAGAGCTGTTCACTTTTCCATTTATAGATTCAGGCCTCTCGCCCGGTCCACTTGAAGTGGGGCAAGAGGAGATAGCATGTAGCAATGCCCAAATATTTGAGCAGCCACGGACACATGAAGGCGACAGTGGGAAAGTGTCACAAGAGGTGGACGATGATGAGACAAAGTCAGGAGAAGGACCAGGGTGCGGAAGTGGAAGACAAGATGGTGGATAATATAGTAACTGACCAAACCTGGCAGGAGGATATGCAGAGCAAGGAGAGCAGCACGCATGGGGAGGTTGGTAGAGCACCCCAACAGGCAGGAAGAAGCAGTGTGGTGGCCGCAGACAGTAGGCAGGCAACCGTTCCCCGTAACACCAACACAAAGGAAGTTGCCAGTATAACTGTTAGGTCTTCCCGAGTCTGGTCATTTTTTAAAGACTCGCCGATAACCCCAAAATGGCCATTTCCACCACCTGCCAGGCCAGCATCAGCTGGGGTGGCAAAACTACCAGCCTGACCACCACCAGCATGATCAGACACACGGCAGCAAAGCACCCGACTTTGTGAAACGAAACTCAGGGTCCAGGAACAGTGTCTGCAGGTGGCACCACTGTTTCTTCCGCTGTTGTGCATGCAAGCCAATCCCCTGTCCATGGTGCATGCAAACATGCCTCCTGCCCTGCACCTGTCGTTGCACACTCTCAAGTAGCAGCATCAAGAAGCACGTCCACGTCCTTGTCCCAGCGTAGTGTTAAGTTGTCTATACCCCAGTCCTTGGAACGCTAGCGCAAATACGCAGCCAACGCCCCACAGGCCACACTACTAAATTCCCACATTTCGCGACTGCTTCGTGACTGCTTGTGCTAGAAATGTTGCCTTTTAGGCTCGTGGAGTCGGAAGCATTCCGCAACCTGATGGCGGCAACCGTTCCTCGGTACTCGGTCGCCAGTCGCCACTATTACTCTCGGTGTACCATCCCTGCATTACACAAGCATGTGTCCCAAAACATTAGCCGTGCCCACAACAACGCAGTTAGCGGAAAAGTCCACCTAACCACGGACACGTGGACAAGTGCTTGTGGGCAGGGACGGTACATCTCGCTGATGGTACATTAGGTTACCATAGTGGAAGCCGGTACCCAGTCGGACCTTGGGAAGGAACACATCCTCCCCACACCGAGGATTGTGAGCCCTATGTCAGTCAGAGTTGCCCCCAAGGATTGCAGGCCATAGGTCTATCAAGGTTGCCCCCATAGTCTACAGCTCCTGCATCTCATCCTCTTCAGCCTCCTCCTCCTCTTCACCCTCCATCTCCGAAATGAGCACATCAGTCACAACTTGGAAGCACTGCAGCACTGCCTCAGCAACAGGCTGTGCTAAAGCTAATATGCTTAGGTGACAAACCGCACAATGCTGAAGAGCTGTGGACGGCTCTGAAAGAGCAGACAGATCTGTGGCTCACACCGCTGAACCTACAGCCAGCCATGGTGGTGTGTGACAATGGCCGGAAGCTGGTGGCAGCTCTGAGGCGAGGCGAGATCACACACGTACCAAGCCTGGCCCATGTGCTTAACCTCATGGTTCAGCGGTTTCTGAAATCCTACCCGGAGCTGCCGGATCTGCTTGTTAAAGGGGGCCGCCTGTGTGCCCATTTTAGTAAGTCACCAGCAGCTTCCGCCGCCTTTGCCGTGTTTCAGCAGCGTTTGCAACTTCTGGCTCACAGACTGGTGTGTGATGTCCCCTTGCATTGGAACTCTACACTACAGATGTTGGGAAGGATTTGTGAGCAGAAGAAGGCAGTTCTTGAGTACCAGCATCAAAAAGGCCGTCGGTATTCAGTTCGGACTCCAGACATAAGACCTCAGGAGTGGATATGGATGTCAGACATATGTACCATCCTCCAAAACTTTGAGGACTCCACCAAGATGGTAAGCGGCAATGATGTCATAATACGCCAAGGATCACCTATGATGAGCACACTTTTAGGCAGTGACCTGGGAGTCAGAGATGCTTCCAGGGTTCTTCCCCATGTCCTCTCAGCACTGTATGGATGTGTCTGATGATGTGTCACTCACCACATGGCCAGATAAGGTTGTAAGATGTTAAAATGATATTTCCCAGTGAATGCATTAGTCTTGGTTGAAAGCAATGCAAAAGTGCAAAAACGCATCACAAATGGTATGAGTGAACAATGCCCAAGATAAAACATTGGGGTATACTTCTCAATGATCCCATATTGGGGAGGCTTCTACCCAACAATCCTCTGATAACCTTCCGAAGGGCCCCGACATTAAAAAATATGTTGGCCCCAAGTCGGCTAAAGAAAAAAGAGGATTTTAATCCCTCTGTAGAAAAGCCTAGAAAAGGCTCCTATAGATGTGGCATCCCGAGATGCATATGTTGCTCCAGCATCATTCATAATGCAAAAACTTTTCCATCAGACAGTAAAAATCCTGATGAGTTCCAAATCAAATATCATTTGACTTGCCAATCCAGTTTCATCATCTATGTCATTATATGCGAATGTAAGAAATTATATATGGGAAGGACAACGCAACAGCTACATAAAAGAATAAACTCACACAGGTATAATATAAAAGAAGGATTTTTACAACATGGCCTTTCTAGGCATTATGCGATATATCACAATAAAAGGATCTCCTTTAGGGTGATCCCCTTTGACCATGTCGCCCATGAGACCTCCAACCGAATCTAGACTTTTAACAGGAAAGAGATCTTCTGGATTCATAAGCTGAACACTATAAATCCACATGGACTGAACGAAACAGCTGATATGTTTAATTAATTGAGATATATCTATGGATTCTGCTTTGTTCCTCTGTACAACCCACCTCCTTTTCCTCTGTATTTTGTAATGATGAATGTTACTGATAAACATCCACTCATCTAGGAAGGGGTTTCATCCCTTCATTGTGGTTTGTCTTTGCTTCCTTTTTTCTAACCCCCGTTTTTTTCCATTAGTTTTAACCCATCCATTGCTAGGTGATTTTTATAAGGATCACTTAACTGCAATTTCTCATAATATTGAACATTCCTTCTTTTAAACTAGTCTAAGAGCTTTGGAGCTTCTTTTATCCATTATTATTATTTTTTACTTAATTTTTTTGATCTCATTGATTCTTGTGAAACTATCACCAAATAAAGAGATCAAATCAAATTCACCCATGGCTCAATAATTTAAAACAGCAGCAGTAGCAGCAGGGTGCTGACAAAGAACGAACGGGTCAACATCATAGGTTCAAGCACTCCCCTAGCTTATTTATTCATTTAACTACTTTTTTAATATATTTTTTAATATATTTTTTAAAAAAAAATCTGCATTTATATTTTTAAATGTTTAAGTGAAATACCCCATTATGCTTTATGATTGTTTTGTGTGTGCTTCACTGTGTATACATGCATTTAGTCTGATTCCCCACCCACTGGGTGTGGTGATTTTTTTTGAAGGGAGGCGTCTCCATGTGCATTCTTTTGCTATAAATAACAGACCCTGTAAGGCGTAGAAATAAAGTCTATTTCATCATTACATCAACTTGGATTCCTCTGGTACATTATTCTGACAGGCGAGCAGCGCAGTCTGATGCACCATTCTCTTCACCCAACAAAGGATCATTGCTTCGGGGTTTGCAGCAGCTGCCAAAGCTAAGTACAGTGGCTGTGTCTTACACAACACTAATAGGTGAGTGAATTTGAATTATCTTTCACAAATATTCCTTTTATCTCGGATAAGACCCTATGTGCGCTCTATATTCCTTCTAGTTACCAAGTCTAGCCATTAGTCATATGTCGGAGAGGATATTGAGTGCAGCTGGTAGATTTGTCCCATCAAATGGGATCATGTTATCTGCTCTAACATGTTGCCACTGCACAACCATGCCAGCCACACATCAACTGACTGTCCACTGTGTTGGTTGGACTTTACTGTATCTTCTGGAGTTTCCATTGCTGGCCCTAAACTGCCACACATCTTTTTGCCAACCCAGTCTTAACTCTATACCATGCTGCTCCTGCTGCAGCAACTGTGAACCAATGAACATGCAGGGATTGCCAGCCAGTCACTGTAATGCCGCAGCCATGTTGGTTGTGGGCATTACATTGATTGGCTGTCTGCACAGCGTCAGCGTCACCTCGAGTATTTAAAACCGGGCGCCGCCATCTTGGACACAGGCGGCTGGGATCAGACAGTGTAGGGACAGCGCTGCTGATTTAGGAAGAGATATATACTGCGAAATAGTTAGTGTAGGGTCTGTAAAGGCTGCCAGATCAAACAAACAGTCCTTCTCAGGACTAATATCCATCCCAGATATCAGGCAGGCAGGCTGTATAGGAGACGCAGTGGTTATACCAGCAAACACTGCATTACAGTCCTGTGTGCTACTGTTGCTGAAATTGCTGGACTTAGCTCCAGGTCTCGAGGGCCAGGAAAAGTCCTTTTTTTTTCATCTAAATCCTCTTTTTTCTTTTCCTCCTTCACACTGTACAAATACCCATCTTATTAACCTTTTGGTGTCGTCCCCCCCCCCCCCCCAAAAAAAAAAAAAAAGTGTGTCTGTGACAGTTCAGACACAAATATATTTTTTTAAAAGAGTCTGGTGTAGGTCAGAGAAATATAAGTGTGGTTTTCCAGTTCCACGGTTCAAACATCTGTATTATCCACTTTTGGGCCATTTTTACCTAAAAAAAAACAGTTTGAGTGTGTCGCTCACTGTTAAGAGGCAAATATATCTATTTAAAAAAGTCTAGTATACACCAGTAAATTATAACTGTGGTTTTGCCGTTCCACGGTAAAAAATCTCTATTATCCTGCTTTCGGCATTTTTTGCCGTTAAAAAAAGACTGTAATAGTGTCTCCCTGATTGTTCAGACACAAATATATTTGTTGAAAATAGTCTGGAGTAGGCCAGAAAAATAGAAGTGTAGTTTTGCAGTTCCACGGTTCAAACCTCTGTATTATCCACTTTTGGGCCATTTTTACCTAAAAAAAAAAAGTTTGAGTGTGTCGTTCACTGTTCAGCCACAAATATATCTATTTAAAATTGTCTGGTATACACCAGTAAATTATAACTGTGGCTTTGCCGTTCCACAGTATAAAATCTCTATTATCCAGCTTTTGGTATTTTTTCCGTAAAGAAAAACAGTAATCGTGTCTCCTGATTGTCCAGACACCAATATACTGCATCTGTTTAACCCCTTACTTACCGGGGACGTATTAGTACGCATATTTGCGTACCGCCGGTTCAGTGAGGGCTCCGGCGCTGAGCCCTCACTGAACCGAGCACATGTCAGCTGATTCTTAGAGCTGACATGTGCCCGCAACAGCCGCGGGTGGAATCGCGATCCACCCGCGGCTGTTAACCAGTTAAATGCTGCTGTCAATCTCCGACAGCAGCATTTAACGCGCGCTTCCGGGTAGCGCGTCATAAGCCCCGCCCACCGGCGACCCCGTCACGTGATCGCGGGTCGCTGATGGGCGTGCATGACAACCCAGGGTCTGCAGCAGACGCCTGTGGTTGTCATGATCTTGTCGCTATGAGCGCCACCTAGTGGTCGGCGCTCATAGCACAGGACCATTTCTGCTGCATGCAGGGGACCTGCTCGTCCCCTGTATGTAGCAGAGGCGATCGGACAGTTGCTGCTTCTAGTCTCCTATGGAGACTATAGAAGCATGCAAAAAGTAAAAAAAAAAAGTTTTTAAAAATATAAAAAAAAATAAAAAAATATAAAAGTTTAAATCACCCCCCTTTCGCCCCATTCAAAATAAAATATATAAAAAAAAAACCCACATACACATATTTGGTATCGTCGCGTTCAGAATCGCCCGATCTATCAATATAAAAAAAGAATTATTCCGATCGGTAAACGGCGTAACGAGAAAAAAATTCTAAACGCCAGAATTACGTTTTTTGGTCGCTGCAAAATTGCAATAAAATGCAATAACGGGCGAACAAAACATCGGATCTACCCCCAAATGATATCAATAAAAACGTCAGCCCGGCACGCAAAAAATAAGCCCTCAACCATCCCCAGATCCCGAAAAATGGAGACGCTACGGGTCTTAGAAAATGGCGCTATTTTTTTATTTTTTTTTTTACCAAATTTTGGAATTTTTTTTCACCACTTAGATATAAAAGAACCTATACATGTTTGGTGTCTATGAACTCGTAATGACCTGTAGAATAAGAAGAGCAGGTCAGTTTTAGCATTCAGTGAACATAGTAAAAAAAATAAAAACAACTGTGGTATTGCACTTTTTTTGCAATTTTACCGCACTTGGAATTTTTTTCCCGTTTTCCCGTACAGGATATGATAAAACTAGTAATGGCGTTGAAAAGTACAACTCGTCCCGCAAAAAATAAGCCCTCACATGGCCATATTGACCAAAAAATAAAAACGCTATGGCTCTGGGAACAAGGGGAGCAAAAACGAAAATGCAAAAACGAAAAATGCTCCGGGGCTTAAGGGGTTAAAAGAGTCTGGTATGCACCAGTAAATTATAACTGTGGTTTTGCCATTCCATGGTGAAAATTTCTATTATCCTGCTTTTGGCATTTTTTGCCGTAAAGAAAAACCGCAATAGTGTCTCCTGATTGTTCAGACACAAATATATCTGTTGAAAATAGTCTGGTGTAGGCCCGAGAAATAGAACTGTGGTTTTGCAGTTCCACAGGTCAAATCTCTGTATTATCCAGCTTTTGGTATTTTTTCCATAAAGAAAAACAGTAATAGTGTCTCTAGATTGTTCAGACACCAATATAACTGTTTAAAAGAGTCTGGTATACCCCAGTAAATTATAACTGTGGTTTTGCATTCCACGGTAAAAAATCTCTATTATTCAGCTTTTGGTATTTTTTCCGTAAAGAAAAACAGTAATAGTTTCTCCCTGATTGTTCAGATTGTTTAAAAGAGTCGGGTGTAGGCCAGAGAAATCGAATTGTGGTCTTCCTCTTCCTTGGTTCTAATCTACTTTTTATTACCCTTTTTCCATTGATAGTGCGAGTGTAAGCTATTTTACTTCCTTTACAATGGGCAAGGTGCGTGGCAAGGGACGTGGAACTGGACGTTCTGGTGACGGGGCCGTGGCCAAGGTGAAAATGTGCCACAACCAACAGCCACGTCTTCTCGCTCCCACTTCTTGACCGAATTACTAGGGAAGCACAGAACAACACCAGTATTGCGAACTGATCAGTGTGAACAGGTTATCAATTGGATAGCAGACAATACTTCCAGTTACCTGGGCACCACCACCTCCGGTCTGTCTTCCACACGGTCAAATCTTAGTAGCCGTGAGTCTCGACCTCATACTCCTCCTCACCCTGATGCTCCTTCCTCCTGACTCGCCCCCTGGGCCTGTGTTGTGCGTGCACGTGTGTGCGGGGAATACCCGGAGCCGGATCTCTGGGGGTTGTAGTCGCCGTGGCGATGACCCGGTGCGTGCCCAGGGTGGTCAAATCAGTGGCAGGGTTATTGGTATGATGATGGTCCGACTACGCCACCCGTGGATTGCGGTCAGTGGAGACCGCCTCTGCAAGGCAGACCGCTGAGGCCGGTGTTGTGTGTGCAGCTAAGAATGGGATAACTCCCCACGGGAGAAGTATAGCCTCAGGGCCTCAGTAGAAGTAGCCCACGTCCCTGAGTGTACCGTGTGGTGCTCACCCATATGGCCGGTGACTTGGGGCCTTCTGTTAGCCTCCGCTCCACGATGGCGGTGCTGGTCCCTTGCTTGTGACCGTGCTTCCGGGCTTCTATGGTCAGGGGACCTGGAATCCCCTGCCGGTTGGATTCTGCTGCAGGACCTGGATGTCCCCACAGCCTCGGACTCCGTGTCCGGTCTTAGTGTCTTCAGCCAGGGCAAGCTATCTGGCTTCCAGCCCCTGGCACTCGCTCCTGCTCCTGCAGAGCTCTTAGTTCTTGCTTTCCCTCTCCAGGCTCTGACTGACCTAATCCCGCCCCAGACCCAGTTTATAAGGGCAGATTCCTCCCCTCCCAGGTCTGTGCGGGAGGTGTTGCATGCTTAGGGGTCCTGACCAGAGAAACCTCCCACTTGCTCTCAGACATAATATTTCTATTACTGTGGTAACCAGACCCCTGGGGTGCCACATTCCCCCCTAGTAAAATTTAGTACTCCGGGACTAAACATAGTTTTAAAGAAACATAAATTCAGGGTATAACAATAACAAGACAACATGAAAAAGTACATTTTGTGGTCACGGCGTTTCCGTAACCGGGTGTCCATATCACCCAAGGTGAAGTTTTTGAGAAGAGGTAGGGGACCTGTCCAAAGAAAACCCCTTGCGTTGGCCTTGGGCGTGGCTTCAAGGCGAGCTAACTACCTTGGGCCACAAGGAGGCCACGCCAGACAGGTTTTCTCTTTCGTGGCCGTCTTCGCAAGAGGCACAATGTGCAACTATCTACAAGAATTTTTCCGGTTATCCAGCGTCCATAACCTGTTAGTCCAAAGAACCCTGCAGGGGTAACTGAGAAACATAATTAATAACAGGCAACAACAAAAACCATAAGCATTTTCAAGAAACAGGTAAATTTACATTGCTTTACTTTATATTCTCCAGCGAGCGGGCATCTGACCTCTAGTAACTCTAGTGGACCTACGGAGCTCACTAACTGGTCCTGCACTACAGGGTGTAGGAGGTGTTATAGGTAATCTGGGCAGCTGTCTGCGTACTCTTTGGCTTACTAGGGGCACGGCAGGCTCACTAGTAGCAGAGGGTTGATCCTCCTGCGCTGCTGGTGTGGACTCTTCTGCCTCCTGGGCCGGCTGCTCTTCCAGCTCTACCTGGTCTTCTGTAGGCACTTGAGGGGCTGGCTGGAGAAAGGTGAGGATGGGCACCACGATAGCGTTGTTTACTTGTGTCCAGGACCGGGGAAAGTCTCCGAGTACGGTGCTGATCATTTCCTCCTTTTCCTCTACGGGTTGAGGGTTTTCCTGATCTTCATCCGTGCTTTGCAACTTCTCGGGGCACTTTTTCAGGTGGTCTCTGGAGACAGTGGCTGTGGTCTCTCCTCCATCCCTGCTGATGACGTACACCTTTGGATTATTGTGGCTTGAGGGCAGTACGGTGTACGGGTCCTTTTCCCACTGGTCGTCCAACTTATGGAGCCGCCTTTTTCTTTTCAAGACCTGCTCTCCAGGTACCAGGGGAACAGGGGGAGCATGTTGATTATAAGTCCTCTCCTGCCTTTCTCTTGATTGACAGAGACTTCGCTCGACGCTCTCCTGTACTTTCCAGTACTGCTGCTGCCATTCTGTATCCCAGTCTGCCTCTGGCGAGGTGTCCTCGGGTGTCAGGACTCCCATATCCAGGTCAACAGGCAGCTTACCAGGTCTTGCTCGCATTAGGTAAGCCGGGGTAAAGTTGGTGGAACCTACCGGGATGTGGTTATACAGGTCCACCAGATCAGGCAGTTTCTCAGGCCACAGGCTGCGTTCTTCCAGGGGCAATGATTTTAGCAGATCTATCACCACCTGGTACATCTTCTCGCAGAGTCCATTGGTTTGGGGGTGATAGGGCGTTGTTCTTATCTTCCGGCAGCCATACAGGTTGCAGAACTCCTAGAAGACCTCCGCTTCGAAGGCTGGTCCTTGGTCTGTCAACACCTGTTCCGGATACCCGTGTGTGGGCGGCAGAAATGCTGCTGGAAGGCCCTAGCTGCTGTTTGAGCTGTTAAGTCTTTGACGGGGACCACCACTAGGAACTGGGAGTAGTGATCCATGATGGTTAGGGCGTAGACATACCCGTTTCTGCTTGGAGCCAGTTTAACATGGTCCAGGGCGACCAGTTCCAGTGGCTGCCTGGTGATGATGGGCTGCAGGGGAGTCCTCTGGCTGGCACGGTCCCTTCTTCTTAGATTGCATGGGCCACAGTCTCTACACCATCTCTCAATGGCTCCTCTCATGCCTATCCAGTAGAACCGTTCATGCAGCAGGAACTCCAGCTTCTTCCATCCGAAGTGCCCTGCCCCATTGTGGTAGGCCTCCAGCACCATAGCTGCGTCCCGTCTCGGTACCACAACCTGCCAGATCAGTTCATGTGTCTGGGAATTGACCATTCTGTGGCACAACTTCTCCTTGTAGAGAAACAGTCTGCTTTTTTCCGTCCACAGTTGCTTGGTCTCTTCCGGAGCGTCTGGGTCCAGGCGGGCGTCAGCCTGGGTCAGCATCTCCTTCACCAGACAGACTGCGGGGTCACTGTCTTGCATCTCCGCCCAGTTGTAGTGAGGTAAGGGGTTGAACGTAGCGGATCGCTGGCCCCTCACACGGTGGGAATACTGGGTAATCCCTTGATGGTGGAACGCAGGGAGTTCGACCTCTTCCAGTTCTTCTGGATCTTCCCCTCCGTCCGGTTGGTTTGGCATCCTGGACAGGGCGTCCGCGTTGATATTGGAGCGTCCTGCCCGGTATTTGATCGTGAACTCATAATTGGACAGGCAGGCCATCCATCTCTGCTCCAGGGCACCCAGTCTTGCAGTGTCCAGGTGTGTCAACGGGTTGTTGTCCGTGTACACGGTGAACCTGGAAGAGGCAAGGTAATGCTTAAAACGTTCGGTTACTGCCCACACCACTGCCAGGAACTCTAGCTTGAATGAGCTGTAATTCTCAGGGTTTCTTTCCGTGGGTCGCAGTTTTCGGCTGGCGTAAGCAATTACCCGTTCTCTCCCTTGCTGGATCTGGGACAGTACGGCTCCTAACCCGATGTTGCTTGCGTCCGTGTGGAGGATAAAGGGCTGGCTGTAATCAGGGTATGCCAGGATTTCCTCCCCCGTGAGGGCCATCTTCAGCTAGCGGAATGACTCCTCTTCCAGCTCTTCCCATCTGAAGGGTGACTTCTGGTTTTTGGCCTTCCTGGACTGGCCTATCAGGAGGTCCTGCATAGGAGCTGCCTTCTTGGTAAAACCGGGAAAGAATCTTCGGTAGTAGCCTACCAACCCGAGGAACTGCCGCACTTCCTTTATGCTGGATGGTCTGGGCCAGTCCTTAATCACGGTGATCTTGTCAGGGTCGGGAGCCACTCTGTCAGCACTCACCACGTGTCCCAGGTACTGTACCTTTGGCTTCAGTAGATGACACTTTGGGCCATAGTTTCCCAGGGCTTCAAACACTTCTACCAGGTGTTCCAGATGGTCCTCATAGGTCTTGGAATAGACGATAACATCGTCCAGGTATAATAGGACCATCTCGAAGTTTCGTTGTCCCAGACAGCATTCCATCAACCGTTGGAAGGTTCCTGGTGCATTGCAGACCCCGAACGGCATACAGTTAAATTCGCTGAGTCCCATCGGGGTGGTGAATGCGGTCTTCTCCTGGTCCGCCTCTGCTACAGGAACCTGCCAGTACCCGCTAGTGAGATCCAAAGTAGAGAAGAAGTTAGCAGATTTTAATGCAGCTAAGGACTCTTCTATCCTTGGAAACGTGTATGCATCTTTGTGTGTGATACGGTTGACCTTCCTGTAGTCTACACACATTCTCATGGTGTTGTCTTTCTTTTTCACTAAGACTAGTGGAGCTGCCCAGGGGCTACAGCTGTCCCGGATTACCCCAGCCTCCTTCATGTCTTTTAGCATCCCCTTGGCGTGCTGATAGTGTGCAGGGGGTACGGGTCGGTATCTCTCCTTTATGGGAGGATGGTCTCCCATGGGGATGTGATGTTCTACCCCCTTTACTCGCCCGAAGTCCAGCGGGTGTTTGCTAAACACTCTCTCGTACTCCTGAACCACCCGATAGACTCCCTGTTTTTGGTGTGAGGGAGTGGAGTCAGTACCCAAATGCAGTTGCTGACACCTGTCCCCCATTAGTTTCTTAGAGCCCTTACCTTCCTCTGGTTGAGATGGAGGCAAGGGTTCCATGGCCTTTACAGAGTTCTGGTTGATGGTGAACAATTTGGCTAGCGTGGCATACCGGGGCAGGTGTACTTCTCTCTCCCCGATGTTTATGATGCGAACGGGCACCCTCCCATGGTGTACATCGACCACCCCCCGTGCTGTCAAAATGGTGGGCCTGTCTGAGTAGACGGGTTCTACCATCGCTTGGAAGTCTCTACCCCTTAGACCAATAGCAGCCCGGCACCAAATCATCATCTCACTTTTCAGGGGCATGGCAATAGGGAACGGGTCACACATTCTCACGCTACCAATCTCACCACCAGATAGCTCCACCTGTTGCCGTGTCATCAGTGCCCGGATCTGTTTTTGGAGGACACGCTGCTGGCTGGAACTGGCGTTCTTGGCAACCTGTTGCAAAATAAGAATCACCTCTGCAAGACAGTTTTCGATTACGTTAGTACCTAGGGTTATTTTTGGGTGACTCTCGCGACGGTCAATGTCCACAATGATCAGTCCTTGTGCCGGCAGTTCAACTTTACCGACCTTGATGATCACCTCTTTAAATCCTATCTGTTGCACGGGCTGACCATTGCTGGCGATAATGCTCAGGTCGTCATCTGGGTAGCGGGTTATGTCCGAGTCATTCCAGTACCGCTTGAAGAGCACGTACGGGATGGTAGTCACCTGTGACCCAGTGTCTAGTAGGGCACTCATAGGAATGCCATCCAGTACCACAGGCAAGACCGGACGTCCCCCTACGTATTTATCATGCCAGTTCGATGGGCCTGATGATCTTATGCCTGGGGGTTGGCCCTCTACCCCAGGTTGTGCCCGTTTAAATGACAGTACCTTGCCATATGTCCGGGTTGATTGCAGCGGCGGCAGATGGGCTGTCCGTTCTCGTTGTATCGGTCGCTGGGTCTTCCTCATGCCGGTGGGGGTCCTCCTCAGTCGGCGCCACGGGACGTCCTCCGGTCCAGATGCCAGCTGGATCTTTCCTGGAGAAGAGACCTGTAAAGACTGCACAGTTCTGGTTAGCACGGCAACGCTCTTAGTCAGCTCTTGGACCTGGTGGTGCAGGTCTGTAGCCGGGTTATTGTTCAAAGCCTGCGCATCAGCTCCCACAGGCCTTGCAGACAAGGGCGCCGCGTCCTGGTGATAAGTGATAGCAGGCCGCCTGTGGGTCACAGCGCCACCTTGTGCCGGTTCTCGGAGCACCCGGATGGCTCTGTTCTTGAACTGTGCAAAGTCCAGGTCAGGGTCCTGTAAGGACATTGCCCGCAACTGGGTTCGGTGGGCATTGCACAGTAGACCCTCAATAAATTGTTCGGTCAACAGCTTGTCTTCATTCCCCACACTGTCAGGGTCTGCCTGCTTAATGGCTCCCAGGGCCTCTTGTAGGTTTAGAGCATAGTCTCTTATACTTTCGTGTGCCTGTTGTTTGCACCCGTAAAATCTGAGTTTTATTTCGGCTGAGGCTCGGGTATCAAATGTGTCTTTCAGCCGGGCTAGTATTTCTCTGACAGTCTTCTTCTTCCTAGGTGGCCAGGACTTTACCTCCCTTTGGGCTGCCCCAATTAACTGGGCCACCAGGATGCTTACTTTTTGCTCTTCCATGAGGGGGTATACCTGGAAGAGGCTATCCAGTCTTACCCTAAATGACTTTAGGGTATGTGACTCCCCTGAGTACTGGGGTAGCCAGGTTGCCCCAGGATATAGGGCATGGTGAATGGCATGACCGCAGTAGCGGTTGCGCTGGCGGCAGCTGTGGCGGTGGAGCTGCCCTCTGTATCCGACATCCTCCTTCCCCCCTAGTGGACCGTGGCCTACCTTGCGATGATCCTCTTCCGTAGGCCGCGGCTCCGGTCGATCGTCGGGGTTGAGGACCTTGCGTCGCGCTCCTGTGACATCAGGGTCGCTCTCTCTCCCTTCCAGGACCTTGCGCAGCGTCAGTGCGTGGGGCGGAGCTTCGGATCTCGCGCTCTTTCGGCGTCCACGCCCCTCTTCTTCCCGCGTGGCGTCCTGAAGATGGCGTCCGATGGCGGGAACCAACTGAAGATGGCAGGAAACGGCTTCGGATGGGGGGGAAGACGGCTGCAGACGGCGGGAAACGGCTGCGGATGGTGGGAAGCTTCTCTCAGGTAAGTGCAAAAGTCTTTTTCAGGCACGCAATTCCCGTTGGTGGCGGGTTGGTTTGAATCCTGCCGACTACGCCAAAGTTGACTCTCCCCCTGGGCCTGTGTTGTGCGTGCACGTGTGTGCGGGGAATACCCGGAGCCGGATCGCTCTGGGTTGTAGTCTCCCTGGCGATGACCCGGTGCGTGCCCAGGGTGGTCAAATCAGTGGCGGGGTTATTGGTATGATGATGGTCCGACTACGCCACCCGTGGATTGCGGTCAGTGGGGACCGCCGCTGCAAGGCAGACCACTGAGGCCGGTGTTGTGTGTGCAGCTAAGAATGGGATGACTCCCCACGGGAGAAGTATAGCCTCAGGGCAGCTGGTGTGGATGATGGGAGTGATGGTGCACGAACGCAGCAGGAACAACTCAGAGTCTGTGCAGTGCAGTTCAGGGTCTTTACTGGTGTTATAAAGCAGACCCTCCCGGGAGTACTGGTTAGCAGTAGAGGCCTGGTCAGTCTGTGAGCAAGCAGGATCTCCCCTGGCCAGGTGGAGTTGTAGGCCTCCCCGTCTATCTGCACTCTTCCTGGCTACCTTGCTGTATGCGGGTAGAAGTAGCCCACGTCCCTGAGTATACCGTGTGGTGCTCACCCGTATGGCCGGTGACTTGGGGCCTTCTGTTAACCTCCGCTCCACGATGGCGGTGCTGGTCCCTTGCTTGTGACCGTGCCTCTGGGCTTTTATGGCCAGGGGACCTGGAATCCCCTGCCGGTTGGATTCTGCTGCTGGACCTGGATGTCCCCACAGCCTCGGACTCCGTGTCCGGTCTTAGTGTCTTCAGCCAGGGCGAGCTATCTGGCTTCCAGCCCCTGGCACTCGCTCCTGCTCCTACAGAGCTCCTAGTTCTTGCTTTCCCTCTCCAGGCTCTGACTGACCTAATCCCGCCCCAGAACCAGTTTATAAGGGCAGATTCCTCCCCTCCCAGGTCTGGGCGGGCGGTGTTGCATGCTTAGGGCTCCTGACCAGAGAAACCTCCCACTTGCTCTCAGACATAATATTTCTATTACTGTGGTAACCAGACCCCTGGGGTGCCACACTCCCACCATGCCGAGTGTCGTCAGACAGCAACTGATCCCACACTTGGACACTCTGAAGAGCAGTTCACTGGTCCATTTCCAGATTTGTGCCCCTTGCTTGCTTCTCTTGAAGTGGTGGAAGAGGAGTTCCCATATAGTGATGCCCAAATATTTGAACAGCCACAGCCACAGGAAGTCGACGCTGGCAATTTGTCACAAGAGGTGGACGATGACGAGAAACTATTGGCAGGAAGTGAGGAGGAGGATTGTGGTGCGCAAGTGGAAGAGGAGGAGGTGCTGGATGATCTAGTAACTGACCCAACGTGGCAGGAGGACATGCAGAGCGAGGCCAACAGCACACAGGGTGAGGGAGGCAGAGTACCCCAACAGGCAGGAAGAAGCAGTGTGGTGGCCACACACAGAAGGCAGGCAACAGTTCCCCGTAACACCAACACGAGGGATGTTGTCAGTACAACCTGTAGGTCTTCCAGATTCTGGAATTTGTTTAAAGACTCTGCTGATAACCCCAAAAAGGCCATTTGTACCACCTGCCATGCCAGCATCAGCACGGGTGACAAAACTACCAGCCTGACCACCACCAGCATGATCAGGCACATGGCAGCAAAGCACCCGACTTTGTGGGGCGAACCCCAGGTTCCACGACCAGTGTCAGTGGGTGTCACCACTGCTTCTTCCGCTGTTGTGCGTGCAATAATACCCCCTGTTGTGTGTGCAAGGCAATCCCCTGTCCATACTGCATGCAAATATGCCCTCTCCTCTCAGTCTTCACTTGTTATGACAGTTTCTCAAGAAACAGCATCAACATCCACATCCACGTCCCACCGCAGCGTTCAATTGTCCATATCCCAGACCTTTGAAAGAAAGCGGAAATTCTCAGCCAACGCCCCACAGGCCACAGTCCTAAATTCGCACATTTCACGACTGCTTGCATTGGAAATGCTGCCTTTTAGGATGGTGGAGATAGAATCCTTCCGCAACCTTATGACGGTGGCCGTCCCCCCGTACTCAGTCCCCAGCCGACATTATTTTGCCCGGTGTGCCATCCCTGCACTACACAAGCGAGTGTCCCAAAACATCTGCCGTGCCCTCAACAACGCAGTTACTGGGATAGTCCACCTGACAACGGACACGTGGACAAGTGCTTGTGGCCAGGGACGGTACATCTCCCTGACGGTACACTGGGTAAGCATAGTAGAAGCCGGGACCCAGTCGGTCCTTGGGAAGGAACACATCCTCCCCACACCGAGGATTGTGGGCCCTATGTCAGTCAGAGTTGCCCCCACAGTGTACGGCTCCTGAGCATCATCCTACTCCCGCTCCTCATATTCAGCGTCCATCTCAGATATCACCACATCAGTTACAAGCTGGAAGCACTGCAGTACTGCCTCCGCCAAGCAGCAACAGGCTGTGCTTTAACTCATAAGCTTAGGTGAGAAACCTCATTCTGCTTGAGAGTTGTGGACAGCTGTGAAAGTGCAGGCAGATCTGTTGCTGAGACCGCTGAACCTACATCCAGGCATGGTCGTGTGTGACAATGGCCGTAACCTGGTGGTGGCTCTGAGGCGACGCGAGATCACAAACGTGCCATGCCTGGCTCATGTGCTTAACCTCGTGGTTCAGTGGTTTCTTAAATCATACCCCGAGTTGCCAGATCTACTCGTCAAAGTACGCCGCCTGTCAGCTCATTTTCGCAAGTCGTGTACAGCTTCCACCGCCCTTGCTGTGTTTCAGCAGCGTTTGCAGCTTCCGGCACACCGACTGGTGTGTGATGTCCTCACATGTTGGAACTCTACCCTCCACATGTTGCAAAGGATTTGTGAGCAGAAGAGAGCAGTTATGGAGTACCAGCTGCAACAAGGCCGTCGATATTCAGGTCAGACACCACACATAAGACCTCAGGAGTGGACCTGGATGTCAGACATATGTACCATCTTGACAAACTTTGAGGAGTCCACCAAGATGGTGAGTGGCATTCCACTTGTCTGTCTTTTGTAACGCTCTCTGCAGAGAATTAAAGAGGAGGCATTGCAGCCAGAGTATGATGAGATGGATCAAGAAGCCGTAGCGGGCGATTACACACAGCCCAGCCTCATCTCATCCCAACGTGCATTGGGGGACAATGAGGGAGAGGAGGAGGAGGAAAAACAGGAGCTGGTATCATGCGCAGTAGACGGTAGTACCTGTACAACTGTCATACCGTCGGTTCAGCGTGGGTGGCCTGAGGACAGGGGGGAGGAGGAGGAGGAGGAGAAGAGCATGGTTAGTCGTCATCTTGGTGAGGACACGGAAGTCTTGCCCGTTACCAGTCTGGCACGCATGGCTGACTTTATGTTACCCTGCCTTAACTGTGACCCCACGCGTTGTAAAAATGTTTGTTGACAGTCATTACTGGTTGGTGACACTTTTAGACCCCTGCTACAAGGAGAACTTTCACTCTCTTATTCCTGAGGTGGAGAGGTCTACAAAAATGGTGCAGTACCAGAAGGCCCTTGCTGCAGAACTGTTAAAAAAATTCCCACCTGAACACGCTAGCGGCAGAGGTCACAGTTCGTTGCCCAACTAAGGCATACAGACGAGAAAGACGCAACTCCAATCTAGCAGAGGCAGGAGAACACTGTCAACATTCTGGGACAGTTTTCTGAGACTCGCCCAGCTTACAGACCCTGAGGCGCGGGGTACTCTCACAAAGAGTGGAAAGTTTCAAAAGATGGTGAGGGAGTACCTTTCCGACCGTACCTGCATCCTCCGTGATTCCTCTGTGGCTTTTAATTATTGGGTATCCAAGCTGGACACTTGGAATGAACTCGCTCTGTACGCCTTGGAGGTCCTGGCCTGCCCTTCCGCTAGCGTGTTATCGGAGCGTGTTTTTAGTGCCGCTTGGGGAATTATAACTGATAAGCGCACTCGCCTGTCAATTGACAATGCTGACCAGCTGACCCTTATCAAAATGAACAAGGGCTGGATTGGGCCAGACTTCTCATCACCACCAAATGACAGCAGAGTAATATAAATTCAAATCCACTGTGTTATTTCGGGAAGTGTATTCCCATGCACCGCTTCACACCCACACATGGGTTTACGCTTCCTCATTTCGGCTGTATTTTGCTCTTCTCCTTATCCTCAGCCTCCACCACCAATATACCACCAGGGTGACCATGGTCCGTGTTGCCAGCATTGCAAGTTCCTCCGTCCTAATTTTTGGCAGCTTTTGCTTGGAAGGCATAGGCAAAGACTATGGGAGATCCACTCCCCAATAATGGTGTGGCGCCCAGCTGCGCTTGGTACCACAGTTCCTAGAAGTGTGCATTAATGGAATCCTCTACAAGAGGCCCCCATAAACATTCACACATCTCCACCTTCCACCTCAGACAAGCAGAGTGAACCCGTTAGGGATATAAATAGGAAAGGTGGAGCTAGGCAGTTTAGTCTAGTCTAACAGTTGGGTCCAGTACAGTCTGAGAAGAGTTACCTCAGAGGACAGAGCCTGTTCCATCTCCTGCAGTTGCTAGCCTGCAGTGGAGCTCAGCCAGACTAAGACTCTAGGAGCTCAAGTAAATGAGCCCAAGGTGTGCCGACGCCTGTAAGAGCAGTGAAGAGCAGCAAGCTGCCGTTAGCATGAGTAGCCTAGTGAGGGCCCGAGCATGGCCGAAGGCGAGTGGAAAGTGAGTAGCAGTGGGGGCAGAGGAGCTTACCCAGCTCACCCCGAAACATATACCGGACACCGGGTCCAAGCTTACCGGGATCTCTACGACCCAGTAAGGCATAACCGGAATCCCTGGAGAACTAAAGGTCCCAGGTTCACCAGAGAGCTGATACATAAAAGAGCCAAGAGACACATAGGCCCCGTAAGCTGGGAGCGTGCACTCAAGAGAAGGCCCTACCACAACGTCAGCCGAGCCGGTGCAGGACAGAGATAAAGTTAGGCCTAGCTTCAGGCAGCTCAGAACCTTACTACGCAGAGGCAAGAAACAGGAGGCCCTACACCCGCTCATTGGGGAGGATCCTGATATGCACCCTTCACCCTACAGTGCTCCGGGATGTGCCTGAACTACCATCAGTAAAAGGTACTGAAGTGACTACCGTGTCCATCCCCGTTCTTGCTCTGACCCGGCTGGGTCTCGCCTGTCCTGCATCCCCCCTCTCCGTACGCTGCCCTGAGGCCTAGCTCCACCTGTGGGGAGCTATACCATCGAGCTGCCTTATCACCAGCCTCAGAGGACTGCCACAGCGCTGGTGATTCTCACCAGAAACCACAGGTGGCGTCACAAACTTTCATAGAGTTAACAAATAATCCCCTTTTAAAAGCTGACCCCTGGGTATGGGCCTGGGAGCCGACCACCGCGACATCCTCAAGGCCATGCAAAGGCCCGGGTACTGAGTTTTCCCCATTCCCCTAGGTGAGTCAATGGGAATAATGTTTTTAATATGCTGTACTGCATGGGTCTTGTTTGCCAGCATTGCAAGTTCCTCCGTCCTAATTTTTGGCATCTTTTGCTTGGAAGGCATAGGCAAAGACTATGGGAGACCCACTCCCCAATAATGGGAATAATGTTTTTAATATGCTATACTGCATGGCTCTTGTTTGCCAGCATTGCAAGTTGCGCCATCCTAATTTTTGGCATCTTTTGCTTGGAAGGCATAGGCAAAGACTATGGGAGACCCTCTCTCCAATAACGGGAATAATGTTTTTAATATGCTGGACTGCATGGCTCTTGTAAGGGGCATTAAAACCATCTTGTTAAGCTACTGTGACCTCCACGTCTCTTCCAAGGGGCATTAAAACGGTCTTGTTAAGCTACAGTGACCTCCATGTCTCTTGCAAGGGGCATTAAAACCGTCTTGTTAAACCACTCTGAACTCCCCGTCTCTTTCAAGGGGCATTAAAACGGTCTTGTTAAACCACTCTGAACTACACAGCTCTTCCAAGGGGCATTGAAATGTTGTTTTTAATTACCTCTAACATCCACGACTCTTCCATTCACTGCTTAGGCCAACAGTGTACAGGAGACCCAGTTGCTATAAATGTAAAAAATGGTTTAGTTAAGGCCCTCTGACCTCCATGTGACTTCCACTGGGCATTGCAGTGCCTCGAAATTTTTGGTAGGCATTGCACTCGCTGTATGCCCTATAACTGTGTAGCCGAACCGCTCCTTTTGGTACAGAAACATATCCTACAAGACATGTGGTTGACTGGCTTGATATTGATGTGAATGGTCCCTGTTCCTCCTGCTCTTTCTCCTTTGCCACCACCTCATCCATCATTCATCACCTGAAGCTTTGTTTTAACGGGAGTCATAGAACTGGGATAGTAGCAGGAAAACATCCAGCAATCCTCGGAGGAGGTAGGATATGCGCCAAAATGCTGACCACCTCAGGCCTAGCCGCTACTACATACATGCGCTTGCATTCCAAAGAACAGAAAGCTAAGGAGATGGATGGCCTCATGATCATGAATAATTTACTCGTTGTGTAGGAGGCCGACCACTGCTGCTGTCTACCTTCTGAACTTTGTGTTGAAGCCTGATTGACCCAGGACCCGCAATTCTCTATGTCTGGAGGACGTGTTGCATCCCAGTGTCCAACTGTGTCCCGGCTTCCACAATATTAACCCAGTGTGAAGGCGTCAGTGAGATGAACCATCCCTGGCCACATTCACTTGTCCACGTGTTTGTGATTAGGCTGTCCTTCCCACTAAATGCGCTTGTGTATAAGGCGCACCGGGACAAATAGGGGCGGCTGTGGACCGTTTAAGGACACCCGGCCGCCCCCTGGCAGCTGGGGACCAAGCGGGGACACTCATCCACCGGGCGGCAGGGGACTGAGTATGGATACCTGGCCGCCGACGCAGCCAAGACGTGGTGGCCAGATTCCACCTCCACATGCCGAAAAGGCACAATTTCAAGTGCAAGCAAGCAAGCAGTATGGTATTGCAGCCTGGGGGTGGGTGGGTGGCAGGCTGCATACTTGCGCTTGCATTGCAAGGAATGGGGGAGGTACAATTGAACACTGCCCTGGGACAAGGACTTGCACGGGGATAGTTGCAAGTCTGCAACGACAGGTGCAGGGTGGGAGGCATCTTCGCATGTGCCATGAAAAGGGGGTTGGCGTGCACACACTACAGCAGAATAGGCTTTCCTTCCCACTAAATGCACTGGGGAGGACACAGGTAATGTTTTGCTGTGCACGCTTGTGTATAAGGCGCACCGGCACAAATAGGGGCGGCTGGGGACTGAGTATGGATACCAGGCCGCCGACGCAGCCATGACATGGTGGCCGGCATCTGCCTAAAAGGCCTCATTTCAAGTGCAAGCAAGCTAGCAGTATGGTATTTCAGCCTGGGGGTGGGTGGGTGGCTGGCTGCACACTTATGCTTGCATTCCAAGAAAACAAAGCAGATGCTAACTTTCATCATCATCATGCTCCTCACCTTGGCACTCTCAACTCCCCTTATGGAGAAGCCAGGGCCCACCGGAGGAGTCTGGTTATCTGGTGGGCTCGTCCAATGCTGCCCTAAAGCAGGCCAGGCTAAGAAAAGTGTGGGGAGGTTACCGGGACAAATAGTGGCGACTGGGGACTGAGTATGGAGACTTTGCTGCCGAAGCAGCCATGAGGTAGCGGCCAGCTTCGGCCTCCTCCAAACTAAAAGTCCCCATTTCGAGTGCAAGCTAGCAGTATGGAATTGCAGCCTGGGGGTGGGTGGGTGGCAGGCTGCATACTTGCGCTTGCATTGCAAGGAATGGGGGAGGTACAATTGAACACTGCCCTGGGAGAAGGACTCTCACAGGGATAGTTGCAAGTCTGCATCTTCTGATGCGGAAAGGATCACTTCTGATGGGCACATATTTAGGCAGTGACCTGGGTATCAGAGATGCTTCCAGCTGTCTTCCCCATGCTGTTCCCATGTCTTTTCAGCACTGTATGCATGTGTCACACAGCACATGGCCAGATACGGTTGTAAAATGTTAAAATGACATTTCCCGGAGAATGCATTTGTCACGGTTGAAAGCAATACAAAAGTGCAAAAAATAAGCCCTCACTTGGTCCCAGATCCCGAAAAATGGAGACTCTTTGGGTCTCGGAAAATGGCGGCTTTTTTTTTTTTTTTTTAAGCAAATTTTGGACATTTTTTCACCACTTAACTAAAAAAGAACCTATACATGTTTGGTGTCTACGAACTCATAATGACCTGGAGAATAATAATGGCAGGTCAGTTTTAGCATTCAGTGAACGTGGCAAAAAAAGGACCCAAAAAACCTCTGTGGAATTGCATTTTTTTTTGCAATATCACCGCACTTGGAATTTTTTTCCCATTTTCCAGCACAAGATATGGTAAAACCAGTAATGGCGTTTAAAAGTACAACTCGTCCCGCAAAAAATAAGCACTCACATGGCCATATTGAACGAAACTTAAAAAAGTTCTGGCTCTGGGAAGAAGGGGAGCAAAAAATAAAAACACAAAAGCAGAAAGACCCATGGTCATTAAGGGGTTAACATATTTCACAGGAAAACAGTTTCAGTTTCGCTTTTGAACGTTTCTTTGTGAGTCTGTAAAAGTGGCTTAATACCTCTGACCACGTTGTTGACAGCAGTGACCTGGGGGTCAGAAATGCTTCCTGGGGTGATCCCCATGCTGTCCCCATGTCTTTTGAGCACTGTCACTATCGTTTTGGGTACTTTCTAGGCTTTCAACAGACTGCCGGGGGTGCCGCCGCAAAAATGCTCGGGTCTCCCATAGACTAACATTGGGCTCGTTGCTCGGGTCTAGCACTCGAGTATCACGGCGAGCTTGGCCCGAGCTTCGAACACCCGAGCATTTTAGTGCTCACTCAACACTACATATCATCCATTTGCACTTAGCCAGATTCAGGGTATTTGGAAATTATAGAACCTGTATTTGCATTATAGAGTTAAAAAAGGTCCTGGCTCAATAGACTTTAAGTGGAATTTGGAATGTTCAACACATATTTTCCAGACAAGTAGAAACTTTTAGCAATGTGATTATTCAAAAAAAAATTCAGCAAAGCCAGAAAATTTGAATTTCAAAAGATCTGCTCATCTGTAAAAATAACACAAATAGTTATACAAATGTGTAAAATTCTTGTTCTGAATGTTGATCCAGTTGATTTACGTTCTTACATTTTAATTGAGCTTCTACTGCTCCCTTTTATCCTCTCCCATCACTCGTCTGAACTACATGGATATGTGTGTTTTTTATCAATACTATGTAACCATGTAAAAGTTAGCAAGGCCAATCGTTCTTTCCCCCCCCATGTCATTTTTATAGAGGTGAATCGGGATGTCCCTAAGGGCTAGACATAGTCAGGTGATCCTATCCAAAATTGCTAAATGCAGCCAATTTTATTTTACTTTTATAGGAGCCTTAAAGGGAATCTGTCACCAGGTTTTTGGTACCTCATCTGCGAGAAACATAATGTAGTGAAAAATACCCTGATTTCAGTGATGTATCACTTACTGGGTTCAGCAGTTGTGATACAATAAGAGCTCTTAGATGTAGCAAAGCTCAGAATGCTAACCCCGCTCACACCACTGATGTCAGCTTTCAGTGTGCATGGTTTATTGACAGTAAGCAGCTAATCAGTGGTGGAGGTGTGGTCAGACCATGACTTATGTGAGCATCAGTCCAGGCAGTGTTTATCTCCTGCTGATAAACAACAGTACAAGGACTAATAAGTGACACATTGCTGAAATTACTATCTCAGCCCCAGCTTCATACTGCCCTCAGATTACATATCAAAAAACTTTCTGACGGATTCCCTTTAAGTCTTTTCTTTAACCTTCCAGTAAACTCCATTTTCACCTTTACCCCTATACCCCAATGATACTACCAGTTTCACTTTTGGCTAAGATTCTCAGAGATTTGGCTTTGCTTGCAACTTTTAACAGTATTTCCCCTACTTAGATTATCTCTTCCTCTGTTGTGTCATAGGCAACAGTTTCCTTTGTGAAATATTACAATATGTCGTGCATGTACCACCCAGGCAGCTTGTATATTTGTCACAGCATGGAAAAGCTAATATGACATTCTGAGGCCCAATTATTTAATGAATTCAGTCATGATATTTGATGTATTACAAACCACATTCCTCTAGGGCTGCTCGGTGTAGGCAGTGCTCCTTGGTTATCAATGCTCCCAATCTTGATTCGCAACAACAAGCCCCACAAGCTGGAGTACTGCTGTGGGCTACACATCCTGATGGGCAGCCTGGCAAGGTCCTAGGGTTGTAGTTGCAACTTAATAACACTATGGCCTACTTTCTTCAAATATATTTTTCTTTGTACATTGATTTGATTACTAATGGAGAAAGAGACGGCTTGAGGGCTTGCTTGGTCTATATATAATCTAGATGAATAATGTATTCATGAGGAATGACATCATGGAGTAAATGGTACCTTCTGAAGCTCTATAAGAGGCTTCAAGAACAAAAATAAGGTGAGGAAAAAATGAAAAATATCCCCCCCTCCTCCCTTTATAAGATGCAATGACGAAGCCCCAGGGTTTCAGCTCTTAGCTGGCTTTGCTTAAGTTTCCTTAATGAGGTTTGCCTTCTATTACTGTCAGTGAACATTTTTCATTGCCGAAGTTGCTTTTTGTACGAAGCTTTAAAAATGATCTTCCATGCCATACCTGACAATTCAGCTACTACCGTATGAAAAAAAAAAGGGAACGCAAAACACCGGGATGCCAAGGAGCTACGAGTTCATATACATACTGTACACTTCAACAGGTAATAGACTGTTGTATCCTACAATTAGCCTTCCAAATAGAACAATTTACATTGGCAGGCTTCTGTTTCTACAGGCGGTATGAAAACTCATTACCTAAGCACCGAACATTGCAAGTAGGTAGCAGGTAGAAAGAAGTATCTGTGATTTGCACAAGGGCTGATGGAAACTGCTAATGGTATCTGCCCACGGCTGAGTGCGTGAATCTGTAATTACTCACAAAAGAATTATTGTCTGAAAGGTGCCAAAGAGCATGATTCACTGTATTGACGGAGATTGCATCTTTTCTCTGCTAGGTGCCGATATCCCCGGGGCACATATTTTTTAGGTCTTATTTTAAAATGTTAATTGTATCATACGTGCCCCAGAAGGTAATATGTCTGTGTTTCAGAGATGGTAAAAAAAAATGTAGTTATTTCCAGTTTTTGTGATAGATTTTCACTTCATCTCCTTCATTTTGCCATCAGCAAAGTTGGAAATGTTTAAAATTGCTCCGCGAGTCTTTTCGAACATGATGCAAAATTTGTTTACCTTAAAGGGAATTACATCTATGTGGTTTAATGCGGGAAAAAAATGTCGGTTTTTATCATTTATTTGCAGTCTTGATTTAGTTGCCGTTTACTTTATTTGCATAGTTTATACATTTGGCTTATGAAATAAAGGTCTTCAAATTTTCATGCAGAAGCAAATCCATCTGATAGCATAATTCCATCAATATCCAGAGTCAGTCATTTAAAATAGATGTTATACTGTATAAGCATAAATGTAAATAGGCTTTTTCTTAATACTTATTTTTTACCTTTATTGGGTGAGACATGGCCAGTATAGAGAAAGAGGAGAATGGAATCAGTCATTTAAAGAACTTGTCCATTTCCTTTCATAAATGGGGTTTGAGTATTCGAGTGGACATCCCCATCTATGATTTTATCATTTCCCCCAAATAGTTATTATGGGAAAGTGAATGAGATTCCTAAAGTCTCATGCACTTGTTGCTTATTTTTTCCTTGCAGATTTAAATCTGCAGCATTCCAATTCTTAAGTGTTTTTGCGACATATTTCACCCATGTTGATAAATGGGAAAAAAACATATGAAAATTCATGCAAAAATTAGTAAAAAATGTATAAAAAAAAAACTCATCAAAAATGCATGTATTTGATGCTGCATTTTTGTGCATATACCATAAGGGTGTTTTGGAAAATAGACATTGTAGTTTTTGATGCAATTTTTAAGGTAAAAGTCAAAAGTGGATCCTGGAATTGTAATTCCTTTCCTTATATTTTCCATTAATATTAAATTCAATTCTGGTTTAAGCTTTAAAAAAAAGCCTTAAAAATTGCAAGAAAAAGTGCAGCTTTTTTAAAAAAAATAATTAGCTGCGTGTCAAACCAACCTATTAGCTATAGTCTAAAATAGCGAAACTTTTCGCTAAAGATAGTCATCTAAATTTTACTGGAACCATTGATTCATAGATTCATAGAATCACTGTTCCTTCTAAGTTTTGTGCTCTGGAAATGAACGAGTTAAAAATAATACAATCTGCCAACAATTATTGGCTATCACCAAGCTTGTTGAGCTAATTTCAAGACCACATAGTTTAGATGGAAGAGTTAGGGACATGTCTTGTCACCAGTGATTCGTACTTTGGTCTTAATAAAAAGCCCTTTGGTTTAAAAGGTACCACACTTTTTAAGAAGTGCATTAAAGGGATCCTGTCACCGGTGTTTTGCCTTATAAACCCTGCCAATCACCTTAATAATCATGTAAATGGGGTTCCTACAATCCCTTCATACCCTCAGTTCCATGCTGCATTTAAATTGTGCGGTCTAGTCCGATTGGCGAATCCAGATTGTGATTAGTGTTGACCCGGTTCCTTCAAATGCCACCTCTTCTGTTTGCATGGAAGTGAATGTTGTCTCCTACGTCATCCACACAGTGCTCAAAGTCTCCTGCCTGTGTAGTGGAATCACAGACCTGCGCAGGCGCGACTCACTCTGCTCTACTGAACAGCCAGGGAGCTAGTGACGTACAAGTAAAGCCAGAGCCTGAGCATTACATGACTTTGCGCTGCCTATCTGTGGCTCCAGGCACGAGACTTCGAGCACCATGTGGATGATGTAGGAGACGTCTTATACTTCCTTGGTGGTATTTGAAGGACTGGGCGTGCGCTGAGCTCGATCTGGATTTACTCAACGGACCAGATCAAACAATTTACATGCAGTGTGGGACATAAATAAAGCAATTTTTGGAGGTATGCAGGGGCACCTCTGAGGATATAAAGGGGTTTTAAGAAACCCATTCACGTGATTTTAAGGTCGATGGGCATGGTTTATAAGGTAAAATAACTGGTGACGGGTCTCCTTTAATAAGTGAAAAAGTATGACACATGGCTATTTATAAATTTCTCCAATTGCCTTAATTCTTTGACAGTTATTTGTCAAACTGTGGCTGACCATTTTATGTTTGCTATGGGGAAAACTAAGTATTATATTTTGAGTTATTTTACTTTTTGTCCCCAAAAACAATAGAAAGTTTTGGCTGAAATAGGTTGACCTCTCAACTGGCTGAAGAGCTCTTGCTTTTTACGAGAAAGCTGCCACCACATTCCTCTTGCTGAGGCTTATTTCACTGAGATCAAAAGGATCAGCAGTACAAAATTGGACATGTCAGGTCCTAGTCTTCCCTACATCATCCCTTGGGGGAGCTTTGGAAGGCCGCCATAAACATTAGACTGTCGTATGAGCCTGCCAGTATTGGCAGGTTTGGCCGATGTTAGACCTAATATGTAATGGGGCCTTAATAGTTTTCACAGTGGCTTACAGATACTATAGTGAAATTTGGATCCACCCTATCACAATCATTTCTTCTAAGTTCAATATATGTTAATAGATACGGGTAACCTTCATGATACAAAGCTTTAACTATCTAATTTGTACAACCTGAAAGATTACTGGTTTAGGATAATTGGATTTAGCTCCACTCCTATTGAAAACTATATTTTGCAAAATCACAATCATTTGAAATAACAAATGTAACACTAATGCCCTGACAAAGCCTTTAATTTTCTCTAATATCTATAATGAAAGAAATCTCTTAATAAGGCTAGGCTCTTTCCCCTTTAGGCCAAATAACTTTTGTGAACAGTAGAAAGTTGAGTCCAGATTGATGTTTTCCATCAATTTTACAGAAATGCTGTTAAACATTAAATCAGATTATTTTCCTATTCCTTTTTATCTTGTGTAAAGTCAAAAGAAAATTATTGCATTAGTCCATTTCCCACTATTACCCTAAAACACAGGGATAGCATGAGTTCTTATACAAGGTCTATGTTTAGCAAGGAAATGATAATTGACACTCTGTGGGAATTCATCAATCACATACATCCGAAGACAACTGACAGGTCAATTTTAGTTGACTTCCTAGTTTGATAAGAGTATTTCCCTCGATATTGTTAACATTGAGTTACTGTAACACTCACCAGAGGCAGATGAGCATGTGTTCAGTGAATGGGGGAAGGCAATATCCATTTTTTTATATCATTATGAAAAGGGGTTGTCAAGTATATTTGAAATGTTTATCAAAAGCTTTGAATGATGTATAACACTAAACTGTTAATTACGTACATCACCAGTTAGATCGACCCTTTCAAGGGTCCCCCACTGGTCTCTGTATCCTGGTTTCCAGTGATGGCTCTTGGACACTGCAGTCAATCATTGGCTAAGGAGGATCATTAAGATCACTTCTATGGCCAATTATTGGCTGCAGTACTCACATGTCCATGTTGAACCATAGCTACTGGAGACCAGAATAAAGTGACCGATGAAGAACCTGGAAAATGGTGAAGCAGAGGTGGTACGGGATCGGAAAGGAAAGTAATTGTTTATTTTATATCTTTATAAGTCTTCAATATAATTTTTTTTTTATTAGGTAAAAACAATAATTTTGTGATCTAAAATAGTTTAAGAATTGACAAAAAATTGACTGAGAGTAATGTACCTTGGTGATATAATTGAACCAGACTTTTAGATACAAGCAATTAAATAAATAAATAAAAGTTGATGTTTCTCAAGTGTCTGTCAGTGCTTCACAAGGATAATCTATAATAGATAACCATTGGGAACTTCAGAGCTGTCTAATATGATCAAACAGATATGATCAAAAGATCATAATCATGAAGAACATCCTTGGGATGAAATGACCATTGTTTTATTTAACGTAGCTGTGCAGTGTAATGGTAAAGTAGAGTTGGGGACTAAGGATGAGCAGATCTTTTAAAATTCGAATTTGCCAACGTCACTGAATTTTTACCCAAAATTCGGTATGAGGCAAATACATTTATGTGAATCTCAATACTGGAAAGCTTGTAATTGCTTGGAAAATACACAAGAGGAAGAAGAGAGACAGAGAGAGAGAGGACCCCGCTGACCATAAGAATTTACACTGTACAGGAGAGAGAGAAGGAGTGAGAGAGAGGAACAGGCCGACCATTAGAGATTACACTCTACAAGAAAGAGAGAGAAGACCTTGCTGACCATAAAAGCTTACAGTCTACAGGAGAGGACCATACTGACCATAAGAACTTACACTCTACAGAAGAGAGAGCAGACCATGCTAACCATAAGAGCTTACATTTTACAAGAAAGAGAGACTTACCCAGTGACTCTGGAGATGAAAAATGACTTTGACATACAAACTGTGCTCCTCTGGGAACTACTGATCTGTGATGGCCCAGGTACTGACCACCGCTGTATGATAATTCACTAGATGTTATAGTTGCAGGGCATTATGGAAAAGCCCATAAAGCAATGCAAAATAACATTAGCCTGCTCTCTGATGCTTCATCATCATAGCAAATGCTGCAAGGCAAGTTTGTTTTATTTCTTTTCAGAACCATAAATCAAATCTCAAAATGTTCGAATTCTTGTCAAATTATGAATTTCACGAAATTTGACTCAAACTCAATCCACTGTGGAGCCAAAAGAACCTTATAATTCAGTTACGTAGTTCAGAGAAGGGACCTTTGAAAAGTTTAGGTCACTTTGGCAATGCCTAGTGAAAGCCATAATGGAGAAATGCAGAGGAGAGCAGGATGGTGGGTCATTATAATCACCATGTGACTGGGTTTAATTGCAGCATGTTACTCATATAGTTAAGGTGGCTTGAAAATTCCTTGCCACAATGCATTGTGGACATTTTGAAGCCAATCATCCAATATTCCATTTTGGTTGATCCAATATTAAAGAGTTTAAGACTTGGTCAGTGGTCACCTATTTGTTCCTGTTATCTTTTGCTTTGTCAGAGGTGAACTATTTCTCCTAAGGAATTTAGGACATTGAAGTGTTTACCAGTCTAATGGCCCCGTCACACTAAGCGATGCAGCAACGATCCCGACAACGATACGACCTGTCAGGGATCGTTGCTGCATCGCTAATACATCGCTGGTGAGCTGTCAAACAGGCAGGCTCACCAGCGATGAGGGGAGCAGCGACATCGTGGAAAGAATCGTTCCACGATGTCCTGCTCCCGTTACCAGCCTGCTGCTTAAGAAGGAGCAGGCTGGTAACTATGGTAAATATCGGGTTACTAAGTGCGCGTGTGCCCCTAGTAACCCGCTGTTTACCATGGATACAACTCTGCTACGGTGCGCTGGAGCCTCCGCGCACCGTAGCAGAGTGGTATCTATGGTAAACAGCGGGTTACTAAGTGCGCGCGTGCCCCTAGTAACCCGATATTTACCATGGTTACCAGCCAGATCGTTGGTCCCGCTGGTCACACACAGCGATGTGTGCTGGCCAGCGGGAGGCCAACGACCAAAAAATGGTCCAGGACACTTTGCAACGATCAGCGACCTCACAGCAGGGGCCTGATCGTTGCAAAGTGTCACACATAGCGACATCGCTGGTGAGTTCGCTGGTGAGTCACCAAAACCGTGACACAGCAGCGATCACGCTAGCGATATCGCTTAGTGTGACGGGGCCTTTATTTTTGCAACCCATGGCCCTGATGCTAAGTAATCATTTGTGTTTTTAGTTAACTAGTAACTTTAACTAATATGTACTGTACAAAAAGAATTAGCATAAATTATAATAATCCATAGTACATTTTTGTACACGATACCTTTTTATACAGGACACAAATCTAATAAGCATTACAGCCTTTGATATATAAGCATTGGCCGTACGGAAGTAATAAGTATGCTAATGGACCTCTCCAAAATTGGTGGAAAATAGGTTTACTGATGCACGACACTGCTCATTAACCTTTGTGTTGCTAATGAGCTCTTGTAAAAATGCATTGGAAGCAAAAAGTTGCATGTTCAATGCAATCATTTTCCTCTGCTGATATTATGCTGACAGACTAAATTAAGGTTGCAAACCGAAACTAGAGCAATAATGGGTTAAAAAGAAAGTGTGGCGCTGAAAGCTGCATCCTCTCTTTTACAATGGTGTAAGAAATAAAATTATTACTTAAGCTTATAATTGTATATTTGTAACACAAAATAATTCTATATTTATATATATGTACACTGCTCAAAAAAATAAAGGGGACACTCAAATAACACATCCTAGATCTGAATGAATGTAATATTCTCATTGAAGACTTTGTTCTGTACAAAGTTGAATGTGCTGACAACAAAATCACACAAAAATCATGAATGGAAATCAAATTTATTAACCAACTGAGGCCTGGATTTGGAGTCACCCCCAAAATTAAAGTAGAAAAACAAACTACAGGCTGACCCAACTTTGATGTAATGTCCTTAAAACAAGTCAAAATGAGGCTCAGTATTGTGTGTGGCCTCCGTGTGCCTGTATGACCTCCCTACAATGCCTGGGCATGCTCCTGATGAGGTTGCGGATGGTCTCCTGTGGGATCTCCTCCCAGACCTGGACTAAAGCAATGTTGACGTGACGTTGTTGGATGGAGCGAGACATGATGTCCCAGATGTGCTCAAGGTCTGGGGAACGGACGGGCCAGTCCATGGCTTCAATGCCTTCATCTTGCAGGAACTGCTGACACACTCCAGCCACATGAGATCTGGCATTGTCCTGCATTAGGAGGTACCCAGGGCCAACCGCACCAGCATATGGTCTCAAAAAGGGTCTGAGGATCTCATCTCGGTACCTAATGGCAGTCAGGCTACCTCTGGCGAGCACATGGAGAGCTGTGCGGCCCTCCAAAGAAATGCCACTCCACACCATTATTGACCCACTGCCAAACCGGTCATGCTGAAGGATGTTGCAGGCAGCAGATTTCTCTCCACGGCGTCTCCAGACTAGTGTTGAGCCACCCCCGTAGTGTTCGAGTTCGGTTCGGTTCGTCGAACACCCGTGTGTTCGCCGAACTGTTCGTCGAACACCTTCGAACACCGTTAAAACCAATGGCAGGCAAACAAACACATAGAAACACATAGAAAACACCTTCAAAGGCGTCCAAAAGCTGACAAACTGCTCAGAAGACACAACTAACACATGGAAAAGTGACAAGTACATATAGTCATGCGAAAAGAAAAGAGGTGGAGGAGTAAAAGGAGGGGGAGACACAGATATAGGCATGTCATGCCCTTCTAAAATCCAAAAAGTGAGAAGCCGAGACGGCCAGTCCGCTCCTGCCCGTGCCACCTCCGTGTCGCCGGGTTTGTGCCAGAGCCGCGGTGAACCCTGACGGCCAGCCCCCCTCTCCCAATACTGGTGCCTGTCCGCTGGTGGGTCGAGAGAGCCCCCCTGTGGTGGAGGCAGCTCTAAGCTTTTTAATTTAAATTGTCCCTCTAATTTGAATGAATACACTTTAAATCCATTTACAAGGATCTATTGGAGGGCAAGTCTCATGCCAGCAGTCGCGTAATTCCTGCTCCAGTAGCGTCCACTAAAGCTGCTGCAGTTAAAAAGCTTTTATAAGGATCGAGCTCGGCTGTCCACCGCAAGGCATCCTAGTGCCAGTCCCAGCCCCTATGCCTTGGGGTGCCTCCTGATGCTCTTCACTAAGTATCCCGTGGTCCCGAAGCATTTCCTTTGAAAAAATTAAGTGTCCAAACTACAGGTGGTGTAGCTTGCTTAACAGCCGGGATAATCCGCTGACTAGCAGACACTGCTACTAGGCACAAAGTATTTCCTGGGCTAGATGCAGTTAAAAATTTGTAAGTAGATACTCTCGTTGGATGCTGAGAAAGCATTCCATAGAGTCTCCTGGCACGCCATATATGATTCTCTTAAAAAGCTTGGGGTAGGGGTCTAGGGGACCCTTTTATAGCCAAAATCACGGCCCTGTATCACAATACGTCACCTAGGCTGAAGATAAATGGAACTGTAGCACCGAGGGCTCGGTTGCTACAGACGTATTGCACCTCACCCAGAGGTGTGATATCTCACTCTCAGATAAGGATGGAGTGTGGATCAGGACCCGACACCTGCATGCATTACACCACATTGCAGGGGCGACCAATATGCCCCTGAGATGGGCACGACAGTCCCTGTCCCTGGCTGGAGTGGGGGGAGGGAACACTGAGGAAGGGGAACCCTGCAGTGCAGGAGCAGGGAGGAAGCAGTTCCTGGGTGCATTGAGAAGGGAGTATAAAAGGTGGGCACCATCTTAGTTCAGTGCAGAGAAGTCTGGGAAAGAAAAAGGATGTGTCGGCTGCTGAGAAGCAACAAATTGTGGAGTGTTTAGGTCAAGGCATGACTACAATAAACATTGTGCGATGATCAGGATGAAGTGTCTTGGCAATCAAGAAGTATGTAGCTGATTCACAGTACACACGTGTGCGTGCTGATAAGGGCAAATTGAGGACTCTTTCCTACAGGCAATTACGTCAGGTTGAAAGAGCAGCGGCAAAAAAGCCTTGTCATAGCAGCAGACAAGTTTTTGAAGCTGCTTGTGCCTCCAACATCCCCCGAACAACAAGATGCAGGGTCCTTCAGAGGTTTGCAGCTGTGCATACGCCATCCTGTCGACCTCCTCTATCCACTTCACACAAGCAGAAACGGCTCCAGTGGGCCAAACATTACATGAAGACTGATTTCAAAACTGTTTTGTTCACGGATGAGTGCCGTGCAGCGCTCGATGGTCCAGATGAATGGAGTGGAGGATGGCTGGTTGATGGACACCCCACGCAAACACGGCTACAGCGCCAACAAGGAGGAGGTGGAGTAATGTTTTGGGCTGGAATCATGGGGAGAGAGATTGTCGGCCCCTTTAGGATCCCTGAAGGCGCTAAAGATGAACTCCATAATGTATGTGGATTTTCTCAAACAGCACTTCCTGCCATGGTTCAAGAAGAAGAACCGTGTATTTCACAGCAAGATCATTTTTCTGCATGATAATGCACCATCTCATGCTGCACATAAAACATCTGCATCTCTGGCTGATATGGGCATAAAAGGGGACAAACTTATGGTGTGACCCCCATGCTCCCCTGACCTCTACCCCATTCAGAACCTTTGGAGCATCATTAAAAGGAGTGTCTATGATGGCGGGAGGCAGTTCACATCTAAGCAACAGCTCTGGGAGGGTATTCTGTCCTCATGCAAAACAATTGAAGCAGAAACCATCCAAAACCTGACAAATTCAATGGACGAGAGAGTTCAGAAGCTCCTTTCGAACAAGGGGTCCTATGTGAAAATGTAACATCACCTAGAATAAAGTTTTGAGTTGAAAACTGTTTGATTTCAGTTTCTAACAACCTGCTAATGCTTATAATTTCAAAAATGACCATTTTTTTGGTCTTTATTAAAATGAAAAGGTTGATCGAAAAGTTTGGGGGATCTAAGAGTGTGGCAACCCAGTAGTCATGATTACTTCGAATTCTGACAATATGAGGGTCATGCTGCAGGTAGTGCAGCAAGAAGGCACTTATGTGTCTTGCGCATCTCGGAGCCCCAAAATTATTTTCCGGGCTAGATGCAGCTAAAAATTATTTTTAATTTTAAATCTGGTGAAGCTTATTATAGATGGCCTAATAGGATCAGTGCTGCACACTGCTACAAAGCCCAAATTATTTTCCAGTCAAGATACAGATAAACATGATTAGTAATTTGAAAGCTTAAAACGGTTGGTAGGGTGATTTTAACCAATCATCAAGCTTTTACTCTCCCCAGGATGACACAGGGGTAGAAAAGTCGTTTCGGATCCATGATTTGTTCATCTTTATGAACGTGAGTCTGTCTACATTATCAGTGGAGAGCCGCGTGCGCTTATCTGTCAGCACACCACCAGCAGCGCTGAACACACGTTCAGACAGAACGCTGGCTGCGGGGCATGACAAGATCTCCAAGGCGTAAGTGGCTAGCTCCGGCCATTTATCCAGATTGGAAGCCCAAAAAGAGCAAGGGTCCAGTGACACAGTCGTGGCTTCAATGTTTACTTGGAGATACTCCTGTACCATCGTCTCTAGGCGTTGACTATGTGTCAGACTTCTTGTCTCCTGTGGCCTTGCAAAGGATGGGCTAAAAAAGTGGTGAAATGATTCCGCAAAATTGATGTTACCAGCAGATACTGTGGTTCTGTTACGGTTTGAGTGCTGAACACTTGACGGTCCCACGGTTGGCAAGTTGGAACTGTGAGATTCACTACGTGCACCACTGGTATTTTGTGGAAAAGCACATGTAAGATTCTGCAACAGTCTCTGCTGATACTCCTGCATGCGTGCATCCCTTTCTATGGCAGGAATAATTTCTGCAAATTTACTTTTGTACCGGGGATCTAACAGTGTGGCAACCCAGTAGTCAGGATTATTTCTAATTCTCACAATTCGAGGGTCATGTTGCAGGTAGTGCAGCAAGAAGGCACTCATGTGTGTTGCGCATCCAGGAGCACCAAGTCCCTGTTGTGTTGGTGGCGAGGTAACAATCATGCTTCCTTCCTCTGTACTCTCCCCCCAACCTCGAACAACAGAAATGTGATCAAGGTCTCCCTCATCTGATGAGTCTTCCATCAGTTCATCCTCCACTTCTTCCTGGGCTCCTGCACCTTCCTCACTAGTTTGGCTGCTACCATGCGCCCTGGTTAAACCATCTCCCCCACCCTCACATGCCTGCCGCCTTGGTGCTGCCGACCGTCTGGACCTTGCAGATGTTAGCCCTTCCGCATACAACTCCTCCTCCTCTACTTCCTCCACCTCCTCTTGTGCCACCACCTGACTCCGAATTCTGTTTAACATGTGCTCCAGCATGTAAATCACCGGAATAGTCATGCTGATAATGGCATCATCAGCACTAAACATCTTCGTCGCCATTTCAAAACTGTGCAGAAGGGTTCATAGGTCCCTGATCTGAGACCACTCCTCCAGCGTAATTTGCCCCACCTCTGAATCTCGTTGGCCCAGGCTATACGTCAGAACGTATTGCACCAGGGCTTGTCGGTGCTGCCACAGTCGCTGCAACATGTGCAGAGTTGAATTCCACCGGGTAGGCACATCGCATTTTAGCCGGTGAAGTGGCAGGCCCAACGACTTCTGTAGAGATGTAAGTCGCTGAGCTGCGGGATGCGAACGGCGGAAGTGAGCACACAGCGACCGTGCCCTCTGCAGAAGGCCATCTAGTCTGGGATAGTGGGCTAAAAATTGCTGGACAACCAGGTTCAACACGTGAGCCATACAAGGCACGTGTGTGACATTGCCCCGGCGAAGGGCCGCACCCAGGTTTGCAGCATTGTCGCACACGGCCTTCCCTGGTTTCAGGTCCAGTGGAGACAACCATTCATGAAATTGGTTCTCCAGAGCTGACCACAACTCCTCAGCTGTGTGACTCACATTTCCCAGACATTTCAATGTAAAAACCGCCTGATGACGTTGAGCCCTACTGCCAGCATAGTAAGGAGGTGTGCAGGATCCCTTCTGCGCAGTTAGAAAGCTTGTGGCATGACCAGACAGGCTTTGGGTGCAGGTGGAAGACCGAGAGGAGGTTGAGGAGGCAGAAGCAGTGGAGGAAAAATGACATAAAGAGGATTGACGCACAACTCGTGGGGACGGCAAGACTTGGACAGCAGCCCCTTGTCCTGCTGTCACCATAGTTACCCAGTGCCCAGTCAGCGACATGTAACGCCCCTGTCCATGCCTACTCGTCCAAGTGTCTGTGGTGAAATGCACCCTGTCACACACAGAGTTTCTCAAAGAAGCGGTGATGTTGTGTGCGACATGCTGGTGGAGCGCAGGCACACCTTTCTTTGAGAAGTAGTGCCGACTGGGCATCTGGTACTGGGGCACTGCGACGGACATAAGGTCTCGAAAATCCTCTGTGTCCACCAGGCGGAAAGGCAGCATTTCTGTAGCCAAGAGCTTGCAGATGGTGAAATTCAACCTCTTAGCTTTCTCATGGCTAGGAGGAAATGGTCTTTTACTTGTCCACATCTGAGGGACCGAGGGCTGGCTATTGTGCTTAGACGGGGTTGATAAGGGTGTCCCCGGCAAACTGCCGGACTGTGAGGAAGATGCAGGCGGACATGTTAGGTTGCCTTGATCCAAATGTGGTGCTATCGATGTCGGACAGCGCTCAAGACCAGCTGGTGTTACCACCTTCAAAGAAAATGATGACCTGCCAATCACGCTGGCTGTTGCGGGTAAAGAGGTGGCAGGTCTGCGCCCCAAAACAGGTGTGACTGCTGTCCCCCCAGTCACAGAGGATGAAGAGGCCGCGGATGCACAAGATATGGCAGACGGTGGTTGGCCCGGCCGGCTAGACCGCATTGTAGCACACTAAGCTTCCCACTGCAACTTATGCTTCATGTCCATGTGCCGGTTCATGCATGAAGTACTCAAACTATGTATTTTTTGGCCTCTACTTAGCTTTTGCTGACAAATGTTACAGATAACACGAGTTGGGTCATCTTTATCGATCTGAAAAAATGCCCAGGCTATGCAAGGCTTAGCACCCATGCGACCTGAAGAGCCACCACGACTTGTGGTGAGAGGCAGAGTTGTGTTTGAGGATGCAGTTGTTGACGTGCTTCCAGTACTACGTCTCTGTCCAGGAAGGCGCAACCTGACCTCGTCGTCACTAGCATCTTCCTCCACCTCCTCTGCTGACCTCATCTCTTGGCTGACTGTGGGTTGACAGTAAGTGGGATCTCCGACCTCATCATCATCACCCTGTGCGTTATCACACCCGTCGTCCTCAGAGCCAACCTGTTCCTGCCCTGACAAAAAACTAAAGTTGTCGCTCCAATCAGGTATTTGAGTCTTATCATCGTCTTCCTCATTGTCTCCACCAACAGGAGTTACAGTTTGGGAATGAGGGTCTACATTATGGTCAGAACCTTCTGCGTCTGGTCCTGGATCCGACTCATAAAGATTCTGGGCATCAGTGCAGATCATTTCCTCGTCTGGATTCACAGAAGCGCTGGAGTCGACCTCTGATTCCCAGGCTATAGTATGAGTAAACAGCTCTGCAGACTCAACCATCTGTTCTACCTCATACTCAGACGGGCAGCTGGAGATTTGGGAGCTGTGAGGAAGCAAGTGCGATTTGGGTGACACCTTTGAGGACTGGAGTATTTGTGATGTTGAAGTTGATGTGGAGGAGAGCCCACTTAAAGGAGCACTTGATATCCGTTGAAGCACCTGCTGTTTTTGTGCCTCATCTGGAATTTGTAGCGATTGGCGTGGCCGTAAGAAAGGGATCTTATCACATTGTCCGCTAAAAGAAGTAGACATTTTAGTTTGGCTGGAAGATGGTCTTTCCTCTGCACCTACCCCACGGACACAACCTTTTTTCCCCTTCCCAACACGCCTATTCCCCTTTCCACCAGCAGCAGGCCTTTTTCCACTCATTTTGGTGGTTAACTAATTCACAACTCTGGAGTTGTTTGCACAAAAAAACAATGGATGGTAACCGAGCAGAGCTGAGTGGCCAAACTGTGGTATTAGGCCAAAACTATTGGCTGGGTTAGATGCAGAAAAAAATTATTTTTAATTTGCAACCTGATGGAGGTCAGTATAGATGGACTAATAGACCAAGTCCCACACACTGCTAGAAGCCCAAATATTTTTTCAGAGCTAGATGCAGAAAAAAATTATTTTTAATTTGCAACCTGATGGAGGTCAGTATAGATGGACTAATAGACCAAGTCCCACACACTGCTAGAAGCCCAAATATTTTTTCAGAGCTAGATGCAGAAAAAAATTATTTTTAATTTGCAACCTGATGGAGGTCAGTATAGATGGACTAATAGACCAAGTCCCACACACCGCTAGAAGCCCAAATATTTTTTCAGAGCTAGATGCAGAAAAAAATTATATTCAATTTGCAACCTGCTGGACGTCAGTATAGAAGGACTAATAGAACAAGTCCCACACACTGCTAGAAGCCCAAATATTTTTTCAGAGCTAAATGAAGAAAAAAATTATTTTTAATTTGCAACCTGATGGAGGTCAGTATAGATGGACTAATAGACCAAGTCCCACACACTGCTAGAAGCCCAAATATTTTTTCAGAGCTAGATGCAGAAAAAAAATATTTTTAATTTGCAACCTGATGGAGGTCAGTATAGATGGACTAATAGACCAAGTCCCACACACGGCTAGAAGCCCAAATATTTTTTCAGAGCTAGATGCAGAAAAAAATTATTTTTAATTTGCAACCTGATGGAGGTCAGTATAGATGGACTAATAGACCAAGTCCCACACACTGCTAGAAGCCCAAATATTTTTTCAGAGCTAGATGCAGAAAAAAATTATTTTTAATTTGCAACCTGATGGAGGTCAGTATAGATGGACTAATAGAACAAGTCCCACACGCTGCTAGAAGCCCAAATATTTTTTCAGAGATAAATGAAGAAAAAAATTATTTTTAATTTGCAACCTGATGGAGGTCAGTATAGATGGACTAATAGACCAAGTCCCACACACTGCTAGAAGCCCAAATATTTTTTCAGAGCTAGATGCAGAAAAAAATTATTTTTAATTTGCAACCTGATGGAGGTCAGTATAGATGGACTAATAGACCAAGTCCCACACACCGCTAGAAGCCCAAATATTTTTTCAGAGCTAGATGCAGAAAAATTTTTTATTCAGTTTGCAACCTGATGGAGGTCAGTATAGATGGACTAATAGAATGATGCTATGCCCAAAAGATTTTACTTCACTAGGTGCAGTAAAAAAATTGGTATTCTATACACAGGTGGTATATCTTGCAACACAGATAGGCTACTCCACTGACTAACACACTCTGCAATAGGCCAAAAAGGATTAGCTTTGCTAGATTCAGCCAAATTCTGTGAAAAAAACTTGCACAGCACTGGCACAGACCTGCCTGGCAAAAACTGATAGGAACTGATGTAACCTAGTCCTGAAAAGGACTCCAATTACAATTAGTCTTTACTCCCACAATCTATCTATTTAAGAGCACAGACCTGCCTGATAAAAGTCGTAGGAAATGCTGTAACCTAGTCCTTAAAAGGACTGCAATCACAACTATTCCCTACTCCCAAGCTATCTGTATATTTGTGCGAAAATTGGCTTGAAATTAACAAGGTATAGCGCACACAGCAACAGCGGTGCCGTCTAACACGCAGCTGCAGCAGTGAGAAAATGGTGGCGACGGGGAAAATGGCTTGGTCTTATAGGGCAAGGACATGTGACATACACTGCCAATCACACATGCCCTTGCTTGTGTGAAAAAAAGCACTTCGCTCCGTGTGTGCGCTGCTGATAGGCTGACAGATTGCACCTCCCCACTACAAATGCGGGAAAGAGAAAAAAAAATGGAGATCTTCATTGTTCCTGCAGAGATCCATCCCCTGCCCCTCCCCCCGCCCCGCTGTACACTCAAACTGCGTATTAACATTAATTTTCATCATTACTGAGAAAAAATCCAGTTATGATTTTGGTGCACGAACAGTTATCGAACATAACCTCGAACAGCCGAATTTTTCTCAAATTGTTCGTGTTCGCCGACCGGCTCGAACACCGCCCAAAACAGCTCGAATTTGAGATTGGCGAACAGTTCGAGTAGAACAACGCTCATCTCTACTCCAGACTCTGTCACGTCTGTCACATGTGCACAGTGTGAACCTGCTTTCATCTGTGAAGAGCACAAGACGCCAGTGGCGACTTTGTCAATCCTTGTGTTCTGTGGCAAATGCCAAGCGTCCTGCATGGTGTTGGGCTGTGAGCACAACCTCCATCTGTGGATGTCAGGCCCTCATACCACCCTCATGGAGTCGGTTTCTAACCGTTTGTGCAGACACATGCACATTTATGGCCTGCTGGAGGTCATTTTGCAGATCTCTGGCAGTGCTCCTCCTGTTCCTCCATGCACAAAGGCGGAGGTAGCGGTCCCGCTGCTGGGTTGATGCCCTCCTACAGCCCCCTCCACGTCTCCTGATATACTGGCCTGTCTCCTGATAGCGCCTCCAGCCTCTGAACCCTACGCTGACAGGCACAGCTAGCACGGGAATATGTAATGCAGCGGCTTGCTGCATTACTAAAATGTCCAGGGGGTGTGTTCTTGCTGACCACGTACCTCCCCTTCAGGTGACTGATCACATGACTGTGACATCATCACAGGTCCTATGCGCACAGAAGGATATATAAATCTTGGTGGTTTTGAAAAAGGGTGGAAGGCAAGAGGCCTGATCTCTGTGTCTGGGACACCATTGGCCCTGGAAGGCACATGGCCTGGAGACCACGTCTGGGGAACCTTAAACCACAGCTGTGGCAGAACAGAGCTGATAGAAGCCGCTAGACCCAGCAAAGGTAAAAACGTTGCTTGATATGGACATTGATATTGTTACCTTGCTGAAGGCTGTATCTGGAGCCAAGTGGGCATATCTGCCACTGAGAAGGCTCTAGGATATTTCATGTGTAACATGCCTGCGAGCCACTGAGATGGACTATGTTATAAGGAGTTTATGATGTTTAACAAACTGCTGGACTGTAGATTACCGGAAAGCGTTGCATGTGTGTTATAATTGACCCGGTGAATTGAGTGCCTCTCAACATTATCGATAGCGCTACCCCACAATATATATATATATATATATATATATATATATATATATATATATATATATATATATATATATATATATATATATATATATATATATATATATATATATATATATATATATATATATATATATATATATATACATATATACATAAGGGGGCCTTCATTTTAAATGATCGTGGCAAAAACGCCAATTAAAGAATGCATGGCTAGTAATTACCACAAGCCTACTCAGCATTAAATATAATAATAGGAGAAACAGAGTACATATGGGCATAAAAACAGTATAGCTTTATTAGATATCAAATATAAAAAGGGCCACGACAGGTGGCGACATGAAGTAGTAATAGATTACAAAATGCAGCACATAGTCATATGAATACAGGATATATATACTTTGAGAAAAATTTCCTCAGGAAAAAAGAGGAAAAGGGGGCAAGCACAAAAGGATATAAGACACACCATGCAAATGCACCGCTCCATACAAGTGTACGGGTAAATATGCAGTGTCAATGTAAGTATCAGATGTCGCTTACCAAACGCAATAATAGATAAAAGTCAGAGACAGGCCAAGGACCAGGAGAGACAGAGATACCAGGTGGCCCTAATTGGAGCCTCCATGTGCCAGGCCATATGCCCATATGTACTCTGTTTCTCCTATTATTATATATATATATATATATATATATATATATATATATATATATATATATATATATATATATATATATATATATATATATACATACATACATACATATATACAGTCATATGAAAAAGTTTGGGCACCCCTATTAATCTTAAGCTTAATGTTTTATAAAAATTGGTGTTTTTGCAACTGCTGTTTCAGTTTGATATATGTAATAACTGTTGGCACAGTAATGTTTCTGCCTTGAAATGAGGTTTATTGTACTAACAGAAAATGTGCAATCTGCATTCAAACAAAATTTGACAGGTGCATAAGTATGGGCACCCTTATCATTTTCTTGTTTTAAATACTCCTACCTACTTTTTACTGACTTACTAAAGCACTTTTTTTGGTTTTGTAATCTCATTGAGCTTTGAACTTCATAGCCAGGTGTATGCAATCATGAGAAAAGCTACTTAAAGTGGCCACTTGCAAGTTGTTCTCCTGTTTGAATCGCCTCTGAAGAGTGGCATCATGGACTCCTCAAAACAACTGTCAAATGATCTGAAAACAAAGATTATTCAACATAGTTGTTCAGGGGAAGGATACAAAAAGCTGTCTCAGAGATTTAACCTGTCAGTTTCCACTGTGAGGAACATAGTAAGGAAATGGAAGAACACAGGGACAGTTCTTGTTAAGGCCAGAAGTGGCAGGCCAAGAAAAACATCAGAAAGGCAGAGTAGAAGAATGGTGAGATCAGTCAAGGACAATCCTCAGACCACCTCCAGAGAGCTGCAGCATCAACTTGCTGCAGATGGTGTCACTGTGCATCGGTCAACTATACAACGCACTTTGCACAAGGAGAAGCTGTATGGGAGAGTGATGCGAAAGAAGCCGTTTCTGCAAGCACGCCACAAACAGAGTCGGCTGAGATATGCAAAAGCACATTTGGAGAAGCCAATTTCTTTTTGGAAGAAGGTCCTGTGGACTGATGAAACCAAGATTAAGTTGTTTGGTCATACAAAAAGGCGTTATGCATGGTGGGAAAAAAACACAGCATTCCAAGAAAAATACTTGCTACCCACAGTAAAATTTGGTGGAGGTTCCATCATGCTTTGGGGCTGTGTGGCCAATGCCAGCACTGGGAATCTTGTTAAAGTTGAGGGACGCATGGATTCCACTCAGTATCAGCAGATTCTTGACAATGTTCAAGAATCAGTGATAAAGTTGAAGTTGCGCAGGGGATGGATCTTTCAGCAAGACAATGATCCACAACTCCGCTCCAAATTAACTCAGGCATTCATGCAGAGGAACAATTACAATGTTCTGGAATGGCCATCCCAGTCCCCAGACCTGAATATCATTGAACATCTGTGGGATCATTTGAAGAGGGCTGTCCATGCTCAGCGACCATCAAACTTAACTGAACTGGAATTGTTTTGTAAAGAGGAATGGTCAAAAATACCTTCATCCAGGATCCAGGAACTCATTAAAAGCTACAGGAAGCGACTAGAGGCTGTTATTTTTGCAAAAGGAGTATCTACTAAATATTAATGTCACTTTTCTGGTGAGGTGCCCATACTTATGCACCTGTGAAATTTTGTTTGAATGCAGATTGCACATTTTCTGTTAGTACAATAAACCTCATTTCAAGGCAGAAACATTACTGTGTCCAACAGTTATTGCATATATCAAACTGAAATAGCAGTTGCAAAAACACCAATTTTTATAAAACATTAAGCTTAAGATTAATAGGGGTGCCCAAACTTTTTCATATGACTGTATATATATATAGCTACATGAAAAAGTTTGGACACCCCTATTAATCTTAAGCTTAATGTTTTTTAAAAATTGGTGTTTTTGCAACAGCTATTTCAGTTTGATATATGTAATAACTGTTGGACGCAGTAATATTTCTGCCTTGAAATGAGGTTTATTGTACTAACAGAAAATGTGCAATCTGCATTCAAACAAAATTTCACAGGTGCATAAGTATGGGCACCTCACCAGAAAAGTGACATTAATATTTAGTAGATACTCCTTTTGCAAAAATAACAGCCTCTAGTCGCTTCCTGTAGCTTTTAATGAGTTCCTGGATCCTGGATGAAGGTATTTTTGACCATTCCTCTTTACAAAACAATTCCAGTTCAGTTAAGTTTGATGGTCTCTGAGCATGGACAGCCCTCTTCAAATGATCCCACAGATGTTCAATGATATTCAGGTCTGGGGACTGGGATGGCCATTCCAGAACATTGTAATTGTTCCTCTGCATGAATGCCTGAGTTGATTTGGAGCGGAGTTGTGGATCATTGTCTTGCTGAAAGATCAATCCCCTGCGCAACTTCAACTTTATCACTGATTCTTGAACATTGTCAAGAATCTGCTGATACTGAGTGGAATCCATGCGTCCCTCAACTTTAACAAGATTCCCGGTGCCGGCATTGGCCACACAGCCCCAAAGCATGATGGAACCTCCACCAAATTTTACTGTGGGTAGCAAGTGTTTTTCTTGGAATGCTGTGTTTTTTTGCCACCATGCATAACGCCTTTTTGTATGACCAAACAACTCAATCTTGGTTTCATCAGTCCACAGGACCTTCTTCCAAAAAGAAATTGGCTTCTCCAAATGTGCTTTTGCATACCTCAGCCGACTCTGTTGTGTCGTGCTTGCAGAAACGGCTTCTTTCGCATCACTCTCCCATACAGCTTGTAACGGGTCTGGGAGGCGGAACCTCTGAGCTACTATACAAGGGGGAGGTCCTTGTAAGGGAGCGGGTGGCGACCAGGGTAGACGGGCAGGCAGTCACAGCAGGTGACTGGGACAGTCTCTGAATGAACGGACAGGAGGTCACGGCAAGTGACCGGGGCAGTCTCTGGATGAACGGGCAGGAGGTCACGGCAAGTGACCGGGGCAGTCTCTGGATGAACGGGCAGGAGGTCACGGCAAGTGACCGGGGCAGTCTCTGGATGAACGGGCAGGAGGTCACGGCAAGTGACCGGGGCAGTCTCTGGGTAAAGGATAGGTACGACCTGTGGCGGCAGATGATAGACGTGAGCTCCCAGGTGAGCAGGCGAGAGTCTCTGGATAATCGGGTGGTCACAGCATGTGACGGCGGAGCCTCCAGGAAGACCAACAGACAGGTAGCAGATGAGCGCTCCCAGGTGAGCGGGCAGGAGTCTCTGGAGAGGCGGGTGGTCACAGCACGTGACGGCAGAGCCTCCTGGTAAGCTAGCAGACAGGCAGCAGATGAGCGCTCCCAGGTGAGCGGGCAAGCTGGTCCTTAGACAGACTGACAGAAGTTGGAAGGCAGACCGTCGGACCTCAGGCTAGCAGGCAGGTAGCAGGATATCAGGCAGGAATTAGACAGCAGACTGGCAGGAATCTGGCAGGTATCTGGCAGGTAACTGGCAACGGGACCTGAGGGCTGAAGCAGAGTAGTGAACAGTGCTACAACATTGCTCGGGCACCTCCATTTTGGAGGAGGTGCCTTTTATATGGGAGGTCCTCCGGCAATTGGCCGGGGACTCCTTAGGACGGCGCGCGCGGTCCCTTTAAGAGAGGGGGAGCGCGCGCCCCCTAAGCACACTGCCGGGGAAGGAGCGCGTGCCGGAAGCAGCGGGGAGAGAAGCGCTGGAGGACGCCGCGCCAGGAGCGGGGAGGTGAGAGGGACGGCGTCTCTGCCTAGAACGGGGCAGAGACGCCGATGCTACACAGCTTCTCCTTGTGCAAAGTGCGTTGTATAGTTGACCAATGCACAGTAACACCATCTGCAGCAAGTTAATGCTGCAGCTCTCTGGAGGTGGTCTGAGGATTGTCCTTGACTGATCTCACCATTCTTCTTCTCTGCCTTTCTGATGTTTTTCTTGGCCTGCCACTTCTGGCCTTAACAAGAACTGTCCCTGTGTTCTTCCATTTCCTTACTATGTTCCTCACAGTGGAAACTGACAGGTTAAATCTCTGAGACAGCTTTTTGTATCCTTCCCCTGAACAACTATGTCAAATAATCTTTGTTTTCAGATCATTTGACAGTTGTTTTGAGGAGCCCATGATGCCACTCTTCAGAGGAGATTCAAACAGGAGAACAACTTGCAAGTGGCCACTTTAAGTAGCTTTTCTCATGATTGCATACACCTGGCTATGAAGTTCAAAGCTCAATGAGGTTATAAAACCAAAAAAAGTGCTTTAGTAAGTCAGTAAAAAGTAGGTAGGAGTATTTAAAACATGAAAATGATAAGGGTGCCCATACTTATGCACCTGTCAAATTTTGTTTGAATGCAGATTGCACATTTTCTGCTAGTACAATAAACCTCATTTCAAGGCAGAAACATTTCTGTGTCCAACAGTTATTAAATATATCAAACTGAAATAGCTGTTGCAAAAACACCAATTTTTGTAAAACATTAAGCTTAAGATTAATAGGGGTGCCCAAACTTTTTCATATAACTGTATATATACATGTGGTCAAAATTGTTGGTACCCCTCATTTAATGAAAGAAAAAAACACAATGGTCACAGAAATAACTTGAATCTGACAAAAGTAATAATAAATTAAAAATCTTTGAAAATGAACAAATGAAACTCAGACATTACTTTTTAACCCCGCTTCCACAGAATTAAAAAAAAAATTAACTCACGAAATAGGTCTGGACAGAAATGATGGTACTCTTAACGTAATATTTTGTTAAACAACCTTTTGAGGCAAGCACAGCAATCAAACGATTCCTGTAACTGTCAATGGGACTTCTGCACTTCTCAACAGGTATTTTGGCCCACTCCTCATGAGCAAACTGCTCCAGTTGTCTCATGTTAGAAGGTTGCCTTTTCCAGACGGCATGTTTCAGCTCTTTCCAAAGATGCTCAGTAGGATTTAGGTCAGGGCACATAGAAGGCCATTTCAGAATAGTCCAATATTTTCCTCTTAGCCATTCTTGGGTGTTTTAGCTGTTTGTTTTGGGTCATTATCCTGTTGCAAGACCCATGACCTGCAACTGAGAACAAGCTTTCTGTCACTGGGCAGCACATTTCTCTCTAGAATCCCTTGGTAGTCTTGAGATTTCATTGAACCCTGCACAGACACCCTGTGCCAGATGCAGCAAAGCAGCCCCAGAACATAACAGAAACTCCTCCATGTTTCATAGTAGGGACAGTGTTCTTTTCTTGATATGCTTCATTTTTCCATCTGTGAACATAGAGCTGATGTGCCTTGCCTAAAACTTCCATTTTTGTCTCATCTGTCCATAGGACATTCTCCCAGAAGCTTTGTGACTTGTCAACATTAGTGTTGAGCCACCCCCGTAGTGTTCGGGTTCGGTTCGGTTCGTCGAACACCGGGATGTTCGAGAAACTGTTCGTCGAACTGTTCGTCGAACACCTTAGAACACCGTCGAACACCGTTAAAACCAATGGCAGGCAAACAAAAACACATAGAAACACATAGAAAACACCTGCAAAGGTGTCCAAAAGCTGACAAACTGCTCAGAAGACACTCTCTTTAAAAAAGCCGGCCGGCAAATTCAGCAGCGGCATACACCGGTACCCGACAATTTAGACAAGAAGGAATAGAGCATCACACATAGATTAGATAGATAGAAACATGTCAGTCACACATATAAGAAGCACAGTGACAGTGTTGGTTACTGCACTTGTCATTTAGTGTAAAGGATTTATTAAAAAAAATATTAGTGTTTTCATGCACCGTCTCTTTAAAAAAGCCGGCCGGCAATTCAGCATCTGTACCCGACAATTTAGAACAGAAAGAATAGAGCTTCACACATAGATTAGATAGATAGAAACATGTCAGTCACATATATAATAAGTACAGTGACAGTGTTGCTTACTGTACTTGTCATTTAGTGTAAAGGATTTATTTAACAAAATAATAGTGTTTTCATGCACTGTCTCTTTAAAAAAGCCGGCCGGCAATTCAGCATCTGTACCCGACAATTTAGAACAGAAAGATAGAGCATCACACATAGATTAGATAGATAGAAACATGTCAGTCACATTTATAATAAGTACAGTGACAGTGTTGGTTACTGTACTTGTCATTTAGTGTTAAAATAAAGGATTTATTAAAATAAAAATTGGCGTGGGGTTCCCCCATAATTTTAGGCTCTAGCGGAGGTTAAGCAGACGGCTGGGGAAGATGTTTGAAGCCTCGGAAGGGGGTAATACCCACGGAGCTTCCCAGGCTACTAATATCAGCCCCCAGCTGAATACATAGCCTTTACTAGCTATTAAAATGGGGGACCCCCCCAAAAAAATGACGTGGGGTCCCCCCTAATTTAATAGCTAGCAAAGGCTAGGCAGACAGCTGGGGGCTGATATTAATAGCCCAGGAAGGGAGCCATGAATATTGGCCCCCTCCCAGGCTAGAAACACCAGCCGTCAGCCGCCCCAGAAATGGCGCATTCATAGGATGCGCCAATTCTGGCACTTAGCCTCGCTCTTCCACGCTGCCCTGGTGCGGTGGCAGGGGGTAATAGGGTTGGGGTTGATGTCAGCTTATAATGCCAGCTGACATCAAGCCCAGGTTAGTAATGGAGAGGCGTCTATAAGACACCCCCATTACTAACCCCATAGTCAAAGTTAAAAAAAACACAAACACCCAGAATAAAGTCCTTTAATTGAAATAAAGACACAATCCTTTATTGTTCTAAATTAAACCATACTTACCGTCACGCCCATTCCAGCTGAAGCCAACGATCTCCTGCAATAAAAGAAAAATAATAAAGCAACCTCATCCTTACCTTTCCATGGTTCCCACGACAGCTTCAGCTCTGCTACATCGAGATGACAGGCTGGACCGCAGCAGAACGCTGCCATCCAACCTGTCATCCCGCAGACACTGAGAAGCGCAGACTTGCTTGCGCTGCTCAGCGTCTCTCTGTGACGACATCCAGATGAGCCGAGTTCATGTCCAATGAACTCGGCTCACCTCTTGCACGTCACTGACAGCGTGGGAAAATTCTCACGCTGAAGCGCTGAGTGCAGGAGAATTTTCCCACGCTGTCAGTGACGTGCAGGAGGTGAGCTGAGTTCATTGGACATGAGCTCACCTCATGCACATCACTGACAGCGTGGGAGAATTCTCCTGCACTCAGTACTTCAGCGTGAGAATTTTCCCACGCTGTCAGTGACGTGCATGAGGTGAGCCGAGTTCATTGGACATGACCTCGGCTCATCTGGATGCCGTCACAGCGAGACAGTGAGGAGCGCAAGCATGCCTGCGCTTCTCAGTGTCTGCGGGATGACAGGCTGGATGGCAGCGTTCTGCTGCAGTCCAGCCTGTCATCTCGATGTAGCAGAGCTGAAGCTGTCGTGGGAACCATGGAAAGGTAAGGATGAGGTTGGTTTATTATTTTTCTTTTATTGCAGGAGATCGTTGGCTTCAGCTGGAATGGGTGTGATGGTAAGTATGGTTTAATTTAGAACAATAAAGAATTGTGTCTTTATTTCAATTAAAGGATTTTATTCTGGGTGTTGTGTTTTTTTTAAATACTTTACTAGAAATTCATGGCGGTCATGTCTAATACTGGCGTGACCCCATGAATTTTGGGCTTGGGGCCAGCTGATAATACCAAGCTGGCCCTAACCCCTTTATTAGCCAGTGAGCCACCGCACCAGGGCCCTGGATGAGTTGGGTACAGCGCCAGAAGATGGCGCTTCTATGAACGCGCCATTTTCCGGGGTGGCTGCGGACTGCAATTTGCAGCGGGGGGGGCCCAGAAATCTTGGGCCTCCCTGCGCTGCGGATTCCAGCCCCCAGCTGCCTAGTTGTACCTGGCTGGACACAAAAATAGGGCGAAGCCCCACGTATTTTTTTTTTAATTATTTCATGAAATTCATGAAATAATTAAGAAAAAAAGGCCTTCCCTATATTGTTGTGTCCAACCAGGTACAAATAGGCAGCTGGTGGTTGGGGGCAGCCCGTTCCTGCCTGCTGTACCTGACTGGACACAAATATAGTGCGAAGCCCCACTTCAATTTTTTTAAATTATTTCAGGAAATTCATGAAATAATTAAAAAAAAATTGACGTGGGGCTTCGCACTATATTTGTGTCCAGTCAGGTGCAGCAGGCAGGAACGGGCTGCCCCCAACCACCAGCTGCCTATTTGTACCTGGCCGGACACAACAATATAGGGAAGCCCTTTTTTTCTTAATTATTTCATGAAATAATTTAAAGAAAATTGACGTGGGGCTTCGCCCTGTATTTGTGTCCAGCCAGGTACAACTAGGCAGCTGGGGGCTGGAATCCGCAGCGCAGGGAGGCCCAAGCTTTCTGGGCCACCCCCGCTGCAAATTGCAGTCCGCAGCCACCCCGGAAAATGGCGCGTTCATAGAAGCGCCATCTTCTGGCGCTGTACCCAACTCATCCAGGGCCCTGATGCGGTGGCTCACTGGGTAATAAAGGGGTTAGGGCCAGCTTGGCATTATCAGCTGGCCCTAAGCCCGAAATTCATGGGGTCACGCCAATATTAGACATGACCACCATGAATTTCTACTAAAGTATTTAAAAAAAACACAACACCCAGAAAAAAGTCCTTTAATTGAAATAAACACACAATTCTTTATTGTTCTAAATTAAACTATACTTACCATCACGCCCATTCCAGCTGAAGCCAACGATCTCCTGAAATAAAAGAAAAATAATAAAGCAACATCATCCTTACCTTTCCATGGTTCCCATGACAGCTTCAGCTCTGCTACATCGAGATGACAGGCTGGACCGCAGCAGAACGCCGCCACCCAGCCTGTCATCCCGCAGACACTGAGAAGCGCAGGCTTGCTTGCGCTCCACAGCGTCTCTCTGTGAGGGCATCCAGATGAGCCGAGTTAATGTCCAATGAACTCGGCTCACCTCATGCACGTCACTGACAGCGTGGGAAAATTCTCCTGCACTCAGCGTTTCAGCGTGGGAGAATTCTCACACTGAAGCGCTGAGTGCAGGAGAATTCTCCCACGCTGTCAGTGACGTGCAGGAGGTGAGCTGAGTTCATTGGACATGAGCTCACCTTATGCACGTCACTGACAGCGTGGGAGAATTCTCCTGCACTCAGCGCTTCAGCGTGAGAATTTTCCCACGCTGTCAGTGACGTGCATGAGGTGAGCCGAGTTCATTGGACATGAACTCGGCTCATCTGGATGTCGTCACAGAGAGACGCTGAGAAGCGCAAGCAAGCCTGCTCTTCAGTGTCTGCGGGATGAGAGGCTGGATGGCAGCGTTCTGCTGCGGTCCAGCCTGTCATCTCGATGTAGCAGAGCTGAAGCTGTCGTGGGAACCATGGAAAGGTAAGGATGAGGTTGCTTTATTATTTTTCTTTTATTGCAGGAGATCGTTGGCTTCAGCTGGAATGGGCGTGACGGTAAGTATGGTTTAATTTAGAACAATAAAGGATTGTGTCTTTATTTCAATTAAAGGACTTTATTCTGGGTGTTTGTGTTTTTTTTAACTTTGACTATGGGGTTAGTAATGGGGGTGTCTTATAGACGCCTCTCCATTACTAACCTGGGCTTGATGTCAGCTGGCATTATAAGCTGACATCAACCCCAACCCTATTACCCCCTGCCACCGCACCAGGGCAGCGTGGAAGAGCGAGGCTAAGTGCCAGAATTGGCGCATCCTATGAATGCGCCATTTCTGGGGCGGCTGACGGCTGATGTTTCTAGCCTGGGAGGGGGCCAATATTCATGGCTCCCTTCCTGGGCTATTAATATCAGCCCCCAGCTGTCTGCCTAGCCTTTGCTAGCTATTAAATTAGGGGGGACCCCACGTCATTTTTTTTGGGGGGGGGTCCCCCATTTTAATAGCTAGTAAAGGCTATGTATTCAGCTGGGGGCTGATATTAGTAGCCTGGGAAGCTCCGTGGGTATTACCCCCTTCCCAGGCTTCAAACATCTGCCCCAGCTGTCTGCTTAACCTCCGCTAGAGCCTAAAATTAAGGGGAATCCCACGCCAATTTTTTTAATAATAAATCCTTTATTTTAATACTAAATGACAAGTACAGTAACCAACACTGTCACTGTACTTCATATATATGTGACTGACATGTTTCTATCTATCTAATCTATGTGTGAAGCTCTATTCTGTCTGTTCTAAATTGTCGAGTACCGGTGTATGCCGCTGCTGAATTGCCGGCCGGCTTTTTTAAAGAGACAGTGCATGAAAACACTATTATTTTTTTTGATAAATCCTTTACGCTAAATGACAAGTACAGTAAGCAGCACTTTCACTGTACTTCGTATATATGTGGCTGACATGTTTATATCTATCTAATCTATGTGTGAAGCTCTATTCTTTCGGTTCTAAATTGTCGGGTACCGGTGTATGCCGCTGCTGAATTGCCGGCTTTTCATGTTTCACTGTTGGCACTGTTCCCATCGATTTGGGCAATCACTGTAATGCCACAACCACCATGGCTGTGGCATTACAGTGAGTGGCAGACAATCCCTGCATGATTGGTGCTCTAAATAGCGCCAGACATGCAGGACACGCTTTTGGTGCACGAACAGTTATCGAACATAACCTCGAACAGCCGAATTTTTTGCAAATCGTTCGGGTTCGTCGAACAACTCGAACACCGCCCAAAACAGCTCGAATTTGAGATTGGCGAACAGTTCTAATCGAACACCGCTCATCTCTAGTCAACATGTAGTTTGGCAAATTCTAGTTTGGCTTTTTAATGATTTTTTTCAACAATGGTGTTCTCCTTGTTCGTCTCCCATGAAGTCCACTTTGGATCAAACAACGACGGATGGTGCGATCTGACACTGATGTTCCTTGAGCTTGAAGTTCACCTTTAATCTCTTTAGAAGTTATCCTGGGCTCTTATGTTACCATTCTTTTTATCCATCTCATTGATTTGTCAGCACTTTTCCACCTGCGGCCACGTCCAGGGAGGTTGGCTACAGTCCCATGGATCTTAACCCCTTTACAACGCAATGTGGTTTGCACGTTAATGACCAGGCCAATTTTTAAAATTCTGACCACTGTCAATTTATGAGGTAATTACTCTGGAACGCTTCAACGGATCCCCAGATTCTGAGAATGTTTTTTCATGACATATTGTACTTCATGATTGTGGTAAAATTTCTTCGATATCACTTGCGTTTATTTGTGAAAAAAATGGAAATTTGGCAAAAATTTTGAAAATTTTACAATTTTCAAAATTTTAATTTTTATGCCCTTAAATCAGAGAGATATGTCACACAAAATAGTTAATAAATAACATTTCCCACATGTCTAATTTACATCAGCACAGTTTTGGAACAAAATGTTTTTTTTATTAGGGAGCTATAAGGTTTAAAAGTTGACCAGCCAATTCTCATTTTTCCAACAAAATTTACAAAACCATTTTTTTAGGGACCACATCACATTTGAAGTCACATTGTGGGGTCTTTATGACAGAAAATACCCAAAAGTGACACCATTCTAAAAACTGAACCCCTCAAGGTGCTTAAAACCACATTCAAGAACTTTATTAACCCTTCAGGTGCTTCACAGGAATTTTTGGAATGTGGAAGAAAAAAAATTAACATTTAACTTTTTTCACAAAAATGTTACTTTAGACCAATTTTTTTATTTTCGCAGGAAAAAATGGACCCCAAAATTTGTTGTACAATTTCCCCTGAGCACGCAGACAACAACACTGTTTGGGCGCACCGCAGGGTTCGGAAGGGAAGGAGCGCCATTTGACTTATTGAGTGTAAAATTTGCTTGAATAATTAGGGGATGCCGTGTTGCTTTTGGGGAGCCCCTGATGTGCCTAAACAGTGGAAACACCCCACAAGTGACACCATTTTGGAAACTAGACCCCTCAGGGAACTTATCTAGTTGTGTGGTGAGCACTTTGAATTCCCATGTGCTTCACAGAAGTTTATAACATTGAGCCGTAAAAATAAATTTTTCACATTTTTCCCACAGAAATGTTTTTCAGCCCCCAAGTTTGCATTTTCAAAAGGGTAACAGGAGAAATTGCACCATGCAGTTTGTTGTGCAATTTCTCCTGAGTAAGCAGATACCCCATATTTGGTGGAAAACCACTGCTTGGGCATACGGCAGGGTTTGGAAGGGAAGGAGCACCATTTGACTTTTTGAATGTAAAATTTGCTTGAATAAGTAGCGGATATGCCCCTGATGTGACTAAACAGTGGAAACCGCCCAAAAGTGACACCCTTTTGGAAACTAGACCCCTCAGGAAACTTATCTAGATTTGTGGTGAGGACCCTGAACCCCCAAGTCCTTTACAGAAGTTTATAACATGGAGCCGTGAAAATAAAAAAATCAAACTTTTTCCACAAAAATGATGTTTTAGCCCGAATTTTTTTATTTTCACAAGGATAGGAAGAGAAAATGGACCCCAAAAACTTTTGTGCAATTTCTCCTGAGTACGCCAATTTTCCATGTGTGGGGAAAATACAGTGTTTGGGCGCACGGCAGAGTTCAGAAGGGAAGGAGCACTGTGTGACCTTTTGAACTCAAAATTGGCTGGAATCGAGAGCGGACGCCATGTCACGTTTGGAGAGCCCCTGATGTGTCTAAATAGTGTAAACCCCCCACAAGTGACCCCATTTTGGAAACTACACCCCTCAGGGATTTTATCAAGGCATATAGTGAGCATTTTGAACCCAGAGGTACGACACAGAATTTGATAATATTAAGTCATCATATTGAATAAGTTGTCATTAGTCTTGAGCGCAAGTGCTCACTACTTGAGTTTGCATCGAGTACTCAGGTATGCACCATGTATCGCGGGTGCTCGAATTACTTGCTTGAGTCCCCGCCCGCATGTTTCACGGTTATTAGACACCGAAAAAAAAACATGCGGGGATCGTTCGTGCATGGCAGGCAATATCCACGAGATTTTTTTGGCCGCGAAGCATATGGGGCAGAGACTCGAGCATGTCACTCGAGCACCCGATGCAAACTCAAATAGCGAGCACTTGTGCTCAACATTAGTCGCCAAATTGTCATCTTTTTTTTTTTACTTTTGAAAAAATTCCAAACCTGAGCCTAACCCAACCCTAACCCCAACCCCAACCCTAACTCCAACCCAAATTCTAACCCTAGCCCAACCCTAAGACTAGCCCAACCCTAACCCTAGGCCAACCCTAACCCTAGGCCAACCCTAACCCCAACTCCAACCCTAACCCTAACCCTAGCCTAACCGTAGCCCAACTCTAACCCCAACCCTAGCCCAACCCTAACCCTAACCCCAAACCTAGCCCAACCCTAACCCCAAACCTAGCCCAACCCTAACCCCAACCCTAGACCAACCCTAACCCCAACCATAACCCTAGCCCACCCCAACCCTAACCCCAACCCTAACCCTAACCCTAGCACAACCCTAACCCGAGAGTTTATTTTTTACGCCATTCCTCATGCGGTATAAGTTATTAGACGACTTTATTCTTCGGGTTGGTGTGATTACAGTGATACCAGAATCGGTTGTTTATGATTGACAGCTGTCACACACTAAAAGACACATTTTTTGGTAAAATCTAGTTTTTGCATCGCCATATTTTGAGAGCTATAATTTTTCCAGATTTTGGCCGACAGAGTCATGTGACGGCTTGTTTTTTGCAGGATGAGTTGACGTTTTTATTGGTGCCATTTGCAGACACGAGACATTTTTTGATCCTTTTCCGATTTTTGAGAGGCAGAATAAACAGAAGCCAACAATTCATGAATTGTTTTTTTCTTTAATTTTTTATGCTGTTCCGCGTGTGGTAAAATTGATAAGGTAGCTTTATTCTTTGGGTCAGTACGTTTACAGCGGTAACACATTTATATAGTTTTTCTATGTTTTGGCGTTTTACACAATAAAAGCTATTTTATAGAAAAAATTATTTTTTTGCATCGCTTTATTCTGAGAGCTATAACTTTTTATTTTTCAGCTGATGGAGCTGTATGGTGGGTTGTTTTTTTGCGAGACTAGATCACGTTTTCAGCGGTACCATTTTTATTTATACTCGTCATTTTGATCGCGTGTTATTCCATTTTTGGTCGATTATTTTTTATATTTTTACAATTTTTTTTTTCACTTTCTGACAGTTTTTTTTACTATTATTCTTTGTCCCTTTTTTATGTTGATTGTCTGTATAGCACAGGGATGGAGCACCATCCCTGTGCTATGCAGGCTGTCAGCGCTGCAGATGCAGAAAATACTTTGGTCATGCACTGAGCATGGCCAAAATATTTTCCTGCTGTCTGGTGACCCGGATGTTGTCATGAAAACATCGGGTCATCATGGCAACATCCGGAAAGCTGTAGCAGACAGCGCTGGAGGCCGGCAGGAGAGGTGAGTATCGCGATCACCTCCCCTTGCCCCCCAATGCTGCAATCGATTTCGATAGCAGCATTGCAGGGGTTAATGTGCTGGGAGCGGTGCGGGACCACTCCCTGCACATAGCACTGCGTGTCAGCTGTGACAATCAGCTGACACCCGGCGTCGATCGCGCCAGCACAGCCTGTGTGCGGGCATGATCACAAAGACGTACTAATACATATCAAGCTCTTAAAGCCCAGGGCGCAGATACGTATTAGTATGTCTTGGGCTTTAAAGGGGTTAAATTTCTGAATAATATGTGCAACTGTATCACAGGAACATCAAGCTGCTTCAAGATGGTCTTATAACCTTTACCTTTAACATGTCCCTTTTGTCAAATATACGAGTTGGGGGTCACTTGGGTAATAGTGATCACAAAATAATACGTTTTCATGTAACCTTTAATAAGATGTGTAGTAAAGGGGTTACAAGGACACTAAACTTCAGGAAGGAAAATTTCCAACGGTTAAGAGATGATCTTAGTGCAATAAACTGGGACGATATCCTGAGACATAAAACTACACAAAGCAAATGGGAGACATTTATTAACATCCTGAATAGGACCTGTGTACAATATAATACCCTATGGGAATAAACATGCTAGAAATAGGAAGAAACCACTATGGCTAAATAGAGCTGTAAGGGGCGCAATAAGTGACAAAAAGAATGCATTTAGAGAGCTAAAGCAAGTAGGTAGTGATGAGGCATTAAATATAGAAAATTAAATAAATTATGTAAAAACCAAATCAAGGCAGCAAAGATTGAGGCAGAGAGAATCGTTGCCAGAGAAAGTAAAAATAACCCCAAAATATTCTTACATAAATAGTAAAAAACTAAAAAATGATAGTGTTGGCCCCCTTAAAAATAGTCTGGGTGAAATGGTGGATGAGGATGAGGAAAAAGACAATATGCTAAATTATTTTTTTTCAACCGTATTTACACAATAAAATCGCATGACAGAAAACATGATTAGTGATAACAAAAATTCTCCAGTAAATGTCACTTGCTTAACCCAGAAGGAAGTACGGCAGCGTCTAAAAATCACTAAAGTTGACAAATCCCCGTGCTCGGATGGGATACACCCGCGAGTACTGCAGGAATTAAGTAACGTCATAGATAGACCTTTATTTTTAATCTTTAAAGATTCCATAAAAACAGGGTCTGTACCACAGGACTGGCGTATAGCAAATGTGGTGCCAATATTCAAAAAGCTGACAAAAACTGAACTTGGAAATTATAGGCCGGTAAGCTTAACCTCTACTGTGGGTAAAATCCTGGAGGGTTTCCTAAGAGATGCTATACTAGAGTATCTGAAGAAGAATAACCTCATGACCCAATATCAACATGGATTTACGAGGGACCGTTCCTGTCAAACTAATCTGATCAATTTTTATGAGGAGGCAAGTTCTGGACTGGACCAAGGAAATGCAGTGGATGTTGTATATATGGACTTTTCAAAAGCTTTTGATACGGTTCCACACAAAAAGTTGATACATAAAATGAGAACAATGGGGATAGGGGAAAATATATGTATGTGGGTTAAGAATTGGCTCAGTGATAGGAAACAAAGGGTGGTTATTAATGGAAAACACTCAGACTGGGTCTCAGTTAACAGTGGGGTACCACAGGGGTCAGTATTGGGCCCCCTTCTTTTTAACATATTTATTAATGACCTTGTAGGGGGCATACAGAGTAACATTTCAATATTTGCAGATGACACTAAACTCTGCAGGGTAATCAATACAGAGGAGGACAATTTTATATTACAGGAGGATCTATGTAAACTAGAAGCTTGGGCTGATAAATGGCAAATGAGTTTTAATGGGGATAAATGTAAGGTAATGCACTTGGGCAGAGGAAATAAAATGTATAATTATATGCTTAATTGTAAAACACTGGGCAAAACTATAACTGAAAAAGACCTGGGTGTATTGGTGGGCGACAAGCTCACGTTTAGTGGCCAGTGTCGGGCTGCTGCTGCAAAGGCAAATAAAATAATGGGATGCATTAAAAGAGGCATAGATTCTCATGAGGAGAACATAATTTTACCTCTATACAAGTCATTAGTGCGACCACACTTAGAATACTGTGTACAGTTCTGGTCTCCGGTGTATAAGAAAGACATAGCTGAACTAGAGCGGGTGCACAGAAGAGCGACCAAGGTTATTAGAGGACTGAGGGGTCTGCAATACCAAGACAGGTTATTACACTTGGAGTAATTTACTGTTTAAAAAAGAAGGCTTAGGGGTGATCTTATTACTATGTACAAGTACATGAGGGGACAGTACAAAGACCTTTCTACTGATCTTTTTACTCTGAGGCCTGAGACGGGGACAAGGGGTCATCTTCTATGTCTGGAGGAAAGAAGGTTTAAACATAATCACAGATGGGGATTCTTTACTGTAAGAGCAGTGAGACTATGGAACTCTCTGCCGCATGATGTTGTATTGAGTGATTCACTGTTAAAATTTAAGAAGGGCATGGATGCCTTTCTTGAAAAGTATAATATTACAGGTTATAAATACTAGATTCCTTGATAGGGTGTTGATCCAGTGATCTAGTCTGATTGTCGTATGGAGTCGGGAAGGAATTTTTTTTCCCAATGTGGAGCTTAGTGTTTGCCACATGGGTTTTTTTCTGCCTTCCTCTGGATCAACAAGTTAGGCTATGGGTTGAACTAGATGGACTTAGTCTTCCTTCAACCTTAAAAACTATGCTACTATGTTACATTAATTTCAGGGGTACCATCATTTCTGTCCAGGCCTATTTCATGAGTTCAATTTTTTTTTTATTTCTATGGAAGCAGGGTTGAAAAGCAATGTCTGACTTTCATTTGTTTATTTTCATAGATTTTTAATTTATTATTACTTTTATCAGATTCAAGTTATTTCTTTGACCATTGTGGGTTTTTCTTTCATTAAATGAGGGGTATTGTCAATTTTGACCACGTGTGTGATATATAGATATATATATATATTTATACAGCACAGACCAAAAGTTTGGACTTACCTCATTTAAAGATTTTTCTGTATTTTCACGACTATGAAAATTGTACATTCACACTAAAGGCATCAAAACTATGAATTAACACATGTGGTTTTATATACTTAACAAAAAAGTGTGAAACAACTGAAAATATGTCTTATATTCTAGGTTCTTCAAAGTATCCACCTTGTGCTTTGATGACTGCTTTGCACACTCTTGGCATTCTCTTGATGAGCTTCAAGAGGTAGTCACCAGAAATGGTTTTCACTTCACATGTTTGCCCTGTCAGGTTTAATAAGTGGGATTTCTTGCCTTATAAATGGGGTTGGGACCATCAGTTGTGTTGTGCAGAAGTCTGGTGGACAGTCCTACTGAATAGACTGTTAGAATTTGTATTATGGCAAGAAAAAAGCGGCTAAGTAAAGAAAAACAAGTGGCCATCATTACTTTAAGAAATGAAGGTCAGTCATTGCGAACAATTGGGCAAACTTTGAAAGTGTCCCCAAGTGCAGTTGCAAAAACCATCAAGCGCTACAAAGAAACTGGTCACATGAGGACCACCCCAGGAAAGGAAGACCAAGAGTCACCTCTGCTTCTAAGGATAAGTTTATCCGAGTCACCAGCCTCAGAAATCACAGGTTAACAGCAGCTCAGATTAGAGACCAGGTCCATGCCACACAGAGTTCTAGCAGCAGACACATCTTTACAAAAACTGTTCAGAGAAGACTTTGTGCAGCAGGCCTTCATGGTAAAACAGCTGCTAGGAAACCACTGCTAAGGACAGGCAACAAGCAGAAGAGACTTGTTTGGGCTAAAGAACACAAGGAATGGACATTAGACCAGTGGAAATCTGTGCTTTGGTCTTATGAGTCCAAATTTGAGATCTTTGGTTCCAACCACCGTGTCTTTGTGCGACGCAGAAAAGGTGAAAGGATAACTCTACATGCCTGGTTCCCTCCGTGAAGCATGGAGGAAGAGGTGTGGTGGTGTGGGGGTGCTTTGCTGGTGACACTGCTGGGGATTTATTCAAAATTGAAGGCATACTGAACCAGCATGGCTACCACAGCATCTTGCAGCGGCATGCTATTCCATCCGGTTTGCATTTAGTTGGACCATCATTTATTTTTCAACAGGACAATGACCCCAAACACACCTCCAGGCTGTGTAATGGCTATTTGAACAAGAAGGAGAGAGATGGGGTGCTACGCCAGACGACCTGGCCTCCACAGTCACCAGACCTGAAACCAATCGAGATGGTTTGGGGTGAGCTGGACCGCAGAGTGAAGGCAAAAGGGCCAACAAGTGCTAAGCATCTCTGGGAACTCCTTCAAGATTGTTGGAAGACCATTTCCGGTGACTACCTCTTGAAGCTCATCAAGAGAATACCAATATTGAAGAACCTAGAATATAAGGCATATTTTCAGTTGTTTCACACTTTTTTGTTAAGTATATAATTCCACATGTGTTAATTCATAGTTTTGATGCCTTCAGTGTGAATGTACAATTTTCAAAGTCATGAAATTACTGAAAAATCTTTAAATGAGAAGGTGTGTCCAAACTTTTGATTTGTACTGTATATACATAAATATATATATACATAAATATATTTATATATGTCCAGGTCCCAAAGTGTTAAAAGAGAATCTCTACATGCAAAAAGACATAGATCAGATTCCTGACTCACGGAGACCAGCGCATACTGTACACCATGCATAAGCATTGATGTGAGAAGTTGTCATATATCAAGATGTACTTCACTGTTTATACAAGTGTTCGTGCCACTCATGTGTTACAATGTTATAAAAGGATCCTGCATTGTTCCATAAACTCATTCACCGAGGATTCATGTCTCCTAATTCTGTCAGTATGCCTGAGGATCAAACTCTAGTTCCTCTCTGATATTTAATGAAACGGCTTGTCAGAACACTATGTAAGGTGCTTCAGATACTAAATGAGAGGGTCCTATAGTGTCAACGTCTCACGTACTCATTACATCCATTAGAGAAGGAGATCAGAAGCAAACCTTGATATGGTGAATGACCCTTAATCATTATTCTCAGTCTGTTCTCATCAACAATAGGAAATGATAACTAATGTTCACGTAATTACTATGTTGAGATGATACATACATTTTGTACATCGATGAAGGGCATATTATAAAATCACACGGAATGAAGAACACCGATAACATTTTTCTTAAAGAATTGTTCCAATCTTAGACATTTAGAGAATATTCACAGGATATGCCGTAAATGTCTGATAGATGCGGAACTAACATATGGAACCCACAACTATGTCCAGAATGTAGGCTCCTGATTAGTGATGAGCGAGCACTAAAATGCTCGGGTACTCGTTGCTCGGGTCGAGTAAATTGGAATACTCGGGTGCTCGACCCGAGCAACGAGCCCAATGTAAGTCTATGGGAAACTCGAGCATTTTTCAGGCGGCTCCCCCCGGCGGTCTGCAGAGGGCCTAAAAAATGCCCAAATCGATGGGAACAGTGCTCAAATGACATGGGAACAGCATGGGGAAGACCCCTGGAAGCATTTCTGACTCCCAGGTCACTGCTGTTAACAACGTTGTCAGAGTATTACGCCACTTTTATGGACTCACAATAAAACATACAAAAACGAAACCAAAATGGATTTTCCTGGGAAATATGTTAAGTAACATCCTTTCCAGGGTAATGACTTGTACAGAAGGCAAAATAAATAACCAAAACCAAAAATACCCCTCCACACCTTGGGCTATTTTCACATGTTGAGTTTTTGATGAGTTTTTGCACTTTTGCATTGCTTTCAGCCAAGACAAATGCATTCACCAGGAAATGTTATGAAACATTTTGCAACCTTATCTGGCCATGTGGTGTGTGACACATAATCAGACACATGCATACAGTGCTGAAAAGACATGGGAACAGCATGGGGTAGACCTCTGGAAGCATCTCTGACTCCCAGGTCACTGCCTAAAAGTGTGCCCATCATAAGTGATCCTTGGCGCATGCGAAGATACCTCCCGCCATGCACCTGTCGTTGCAGACTTGCAACAATCACCGTCCACGTCCTTGTCCCACTGCAGCGTTCAGTTGTCCCTACCTCATTCCTTGGAATGCAAGCACAAGTATGCAGGCAGGCAGCCACCCATACACCCACAGGCTGCAATACTGTACTGCCAAATTTTTGACAGCTGCTTGCACTTGAAATGTGGCCTAATAAGCTCGTGGAGGCAGAAGCTTTTCACAACCTCATGTCGGCGGCAAACGGGTGTCCATACTCGGTCCCCAGCTGCCACTATATTACCCGGTATCGCCTCCGCCTTCCACAAGCACGGGTCCCACAGCATTACTCATTACCTCCCCAGTACACTAACTGGGAAGGACCGCCTAACAACAAACACGTGGACAGGTGAATGTGGCAAGGGACGGTACGGAGCCAGTCCACAACTTTTTTTTTCTGACAGTTGTATTTAGCTCGGTTAAAGGACTGGCATAGAGGGAAACCCTATCTACCCTGCATGTCATTTCTCACAGGAAGTACTGTAATGCAACTTGTTGCAGAAGCAATGGCAGCCCGTCCAACATCAACTCGCCCTTGTCGGTGGTGCTTTGACACACACACAAATCTTTCTTTGCACATTTACTTTCTTGAATACAGAGTTGGACAATGGCCTGATCTGTAATGCAGTTTGAGAAATAACATGCATAAGCATGGCCAATCTACATTAAAAAAGCAGCCATAGAGTGTTCGGGAACCTTTCCACACACTTTTCTTAGCCAGGACTACTTCTCGGCAGGGTTGGACGGTCCCACCAGAGAATCCTCTGATGTGCCTTGGCTTCTACCTAAGGAAAGTTCATGATAGCGTGAACTTTGCAGGTGCTATGCGGCTCTTGAGCGGGTGAGAAAGGTTAGCCCTCAGAATCAAATCCTCTGGTAGGCACAATGTTTTTCAATCTGAAACAGCTTCTCAGTGCGAGTTGTATTTCACCACAGCCATATTCTTTAGCTCGGTGAATGGACTGGCATAGAGGGAAACCGCATCTACCCCGGGTATCATTTCTCCGTCACCAGGTTCCGCCCATTGTCACACACGACCATGCCTGGCTGTATGTTCAGCGGTGAGAGCCACAGATCAGGTTGTGTTAAAGCTTTGAACAACACTGCAGTGCTGTGTGTTTTGTCAATTAAGCATTAAGCATGTTATCTTCAGCACAGACTGTTGCCACTTGGCCAAGGCAGTGCTGCAGTGCAGTCAGCTTGTGACTGATGTGGTCATTTCGGAGATGGAGGAGGAGGTGCATGAGCTGAACAATGTGATTACATTGTTTTTAAATTGGTGAAGCTGTTTTTTATACTAAAGAGAGATCCTATTGTTTTGCTTTTTTTAAGTTTTTTTTAAGACAAATGCATTCACCGGGAAATGTCATTTTAACATTTTACAACCTTAGCTGGCAATGTGGTGTGTGTCACATCATCAGACACTTCCTGCTTTCTTTATCATGGAGGGACTCTGAAAGTCATAAAGCCTATTTTTATAGGGACATCAGACGGCCCTTGCTATTCTTAAAAGGCCAGCAGTCGGCCCTCGCTATTGTTAGAGAGCCATCAGCCGGCTATGCTTTGTTGTTGCCATTATTAACAAGTGGGTCTACTATACTGTTATTGCGTATCCAGTGACTGCAAGGGCTGCCCAAATTTAGGACGCAACTCAATACCCCTTTGAAGAGACATAGAGGAGGGTCTCAGTGAAAAAATTGTTCCCATTATAAAGGAGCGGGTCTCCTATAAGTGGTAATGCTCATGCTGTGACTGCAAGGGCTGCCAAAATTTGGGAAAAACCCCACTAAGAATTTAAAGACACATAGAGCTGGGCCAGAGTAACAAGGTACAACATGTTCCCATTAGAAAAGAGAGAGTCTGCTGTATAGTTATAGGGTATGCAGTGAGTCCAACGGCTGACAATTTTAGGAAAAAACACACTAAGAATTTAAAGACACATGGAGCAGGGCCACAGTAACAAGATACGACATGTTCCCATTAGAAAGAAGAGAGTCTGCTAAACAGTTATTGGGTATGCAGTGAGTCCAACGGCTGACCAATTTTATTAAAAACACCACTAAAAATTTAAAGACACATGGAGCAGGGCCACTGTAACAAGTACGACATGTTCCCATTAGAAAGGAGTCTGCTATACAGTTATAGGGTATGCAGTGAGTCCAACGGCTGACAATTTTAGGAAAAACCCCACTAAGAATTTAAAGACACATGGAGCAGGGCCACAGTAAAAAGTACGACATGTTCCCATTAGAAAGGAGAGAGTCTGCTATACAGTTATAGGGTATGCAGTGAGTCCAACGGCTGACAATTTTAGGAAAACCCCCACTAAGAATTTAAAGACACACAGAGCAAGGCCACAGTATCAAGGTACGACATGTTCCCATTAGAAAGGAGAGAGTCTCCCATTGTGTTGGCCTATGCAGTGAATGCAAAGGCTGCCAAAAATTTGGAGGCACTACAATTCCCCTTGGAAGAGACATGGAGGAGGGCCTCATAAAAAAATGTTCCCATTAGAAACGATTAGGCCTGATATACTTGTAATGCCCATGCACTAAGTGTATGGGCTGACAAACATTTACCCCTGGGGGGTATACATGAACATACTGTATCAAAAAATTTTTTTACGGGCATCATAATCACCCTTTAAAAAATTAGGTGGGTGTTGCATCACGGACCATGGTCACCCTGGTGAAATGGTGGTGGAGGATGAGGAGAAGGAGGAGGACAAGAGAAAATAGCCTAAATCAGGAAGCGTTTACCCATGTGTGGGTGTGAAAAGGTGCATGGGAATACACCTCTCAAAAAAAGACACTGCTATCATTCGATGGTGTTGAGAAGTCTGTCCCAATCCAGCCCTTGTTCATTTTTATAAGAGTCAGCCTGTCAGCATTTTCATTTATAATTCCACCAGTGGCACTAAAAACTCGCTCTGATAAAATTCTGGTGTCAGGGCAGGCCAGGACCTCCAAGGCATAGAGAGCCAGTTCATTCCACGTATCCAGCTTGGATACCCAATAATTATAAGGAACAGAGGAATCAAGGAGGACGTTGGTACGGTCGGCAAAGTACTCCTTCAGCATCTTCCCAAACTTTGCACTCCTTGTGAGAGTACACTGCGCCTCAGGGCCTGTTCGATGGGAGGGTCTGAGAAAACTCTCCCAGAACTTTGACAGTGTTCCCCTGCCTCTGCTCGATTGAAGTTGTGTCTCTCTAGCCTGTACTCCTTGGTTGTCCAACAAAGTGTACCCTCTGCCGCCAGCATTTTCAGATGGGAATTTTTTTAATAGTTCCGCAAGAAGGGCCTTCTGGTACAGCCCATTTTTGTAGACCTGTCCACCTCAGGAATAAGAGATATAAAGTTCTCCTTGTAGCGTGGGTCTAGAAGTGTCACCAACCAGAAATGGCTGTCACCCAAAACTTTGAAAACATGAGGGTCATGGGAAAGGCAGCATAACAAAAATTCAGCAATGCATGCCAAACTACTAACAGGCAAGACTTCCGTGTCCTCACCAAGAGGATGACTGACCATGCTCTCCTCCTCCTCTCTGTCCTCTGGCCATCCACGATGAACAGATGGTATGACAGCTGTGCAGTTAGTACCGTCTATAGTACATGAAACTAGATTCTGTCCTTCCTCTTCCTCCTCCTTTTCCTCATTGTCACCCAATCCACGTTGGGATGAGATGAGGCTTGGCTGTTTGTAATCACCCTGTATGGTTCCTTGCTCCATCTCATCGTGCTTTGCCTGCAATGCATCCTCTTTGATTGTGAGCAGAGAGCATTTCAGAAGACAGAGATGCGGGATGGTGACGCTAATTATGGTGTCATCGCCGCTCACCATCTTGGTGGATTCCTCAAAGTTATGGATGATGGTACATATGTCTGACATCCATGTCCACTCCAGAGGTCTTATGTCTGGAGTCTGAACTGAATACCGACGGCCTTGTTGATGCTGGTACTCAACAACTGCCCTCTTCTGCTCACAAATCCTTACCAACATCTGCAGTGTAGAGTTCCATTGCGTGGCGACATCACATACCAGTCTGTGAGCCGGAAGCTGCAAACGCTGCTGAAACACTGCAAGGGCGGCGGAAGCTGTAGCTGACTTTCTAACATGCAGATCTGGCAGCTCTGGGTAGGATTTGAGAAACCGCTGAACCACGAGGTTAAGCACATAGGCCAGGTATGGTACGTGTGTGAGCTCGCCTCACCTCAGAGCCACCACCTGGTTCCGGCCATTGTCACACATGACCATGCCTGGCTGTAGGTTCAGCGGTGTGAGCCACTGATCTGCCTGCTCTTTCAGAGCTTTCCATAACTCTTCAGCATTGTGCGGTTTTTCACCTAATCATATTAGCTTCAACACAGCCTGTTGCCGCTTGGCCTATGCAGTGTTGCAGTGCTTCCAGCTGGTGACTGATGTGGTCATTTTGGAGATGGAGCCTGAATAGGAGGAGGAGGCTGAGGAGGATGAGGTGCAGGAGCTGTAGACCATGGGGGCAAACCTGATTGACCTAGGGACAGAAATCCTTGGCGTCGAGAGGACTTGTTCCGTCCTAAGGTCCGACTGGGTCCCGGCTTCCACTATGTTAACCCAGTGTGCCATCAGCGAGATGTACTGTCCCTGCCCACAAACACTTGTCCATGTGTCTGTGGTTAGGTGGACTTTACCGGTAACTGAGCAGTTGACAACACGGCTAATGTTTTGGGACACGTGCTTGTGTAATGCGAGGACGGCACACTGGGAGAAATAGTGGCAGCTGGGGACCGAGTACCAAGTGATGGCCGCCACCATCAGGATGCGGAATGGTTAAGTCTCCACGAGCCTAAAAGGTAACATTTCGAGCGCAAGCAGTCGTGAAATGTGAGAATTTAGTAGTGTGGCCTGTGGGGCGTTGGCTGCGTATTTGCGCTTGCATTCCAAGGACTGGGGTATAGACAGCTGAACGCTGCGCTGGGACAAGGACATGGACGTGCTTCCTGATGCTGCCACTTGAGAGTGTGCAACGACAGGTGCTGGGCAGGAGGCATCTTCGCATGCACCATGGACAGTGGATTGGCTTGCATCCACAACAGCGGAAGAGCAAAGGTGCCACCCGCAGACACTGTTCCTGGACCCTGGGGTTCGGCCCACAAAGTCGAGTGCTTTGCAATGTGCCTTATCATGCTGGTGGTGGTCAGGCTGGTCGATTTGCCACCCCTGCTGATGATGGCCTGGCAGGTAGTGCAAAAGGCCTTTTTGGGGTTATCGGCAGAGTCTTTAAAAAACAACCAGACTCGGGAAGACCTAACAGTTGTACTGGCAACTTCCTTCGTGTTGGTGTTACGGGGAACAGTTGCCTGCCTTCTGTCTGCGGCCACCACACTGCTTCTTCCTGCCTGTTGGGGTGCTCTGCCTTCCTCCCCCTGTGTGCTGCTGTCCTCGCTCTGCATGTCCTCCTGCCAGGTAGGGTCAGTTACTATATCGTCCACCACCTCGTCTTCCAGTGCCGCACCCTGGTCCTCCTCCTGACTTTCTGTCAATTGTGTCTCATCATCGTCCACCTCTTGTGACACTTTCCCACCGTCGCCTTCGTGTGAACGTGGCTGCTCAAATATTTGGGCATCGCTACACGCGATCTCCTCTTGTCCCGCTTCAAGTCGACCGGGCGAATCTATAAATGGAAAAGTGAACAGCTCTTCCAAGTGTCCAAGTGTGGGATCAGTTGACTCTGGGTACTCGGCATGGTTTGAGGAAGGAGGATCAGGGTGAGGAATATGTGGTGGTGGTGGCTAAATGACTGGAAGCATTATCCGCTATCCAACCAACAACCTTTTGACACTGCTCTGGGTTCAATAGTGGTGTGCTGCTGTCCCCTTGAAATTGGGACAGGAAGGTCAGGCGAGAAGATGTGGGTGTTTGTTGTGGCACAATTTCAGCTTGCCCACGGCCTTGTCATCGGCCTCTGCATGCACCATTACCATCACGTCCAGTTCCCCGTCCGTTGTCACGTGCCTTGCCCATTTTAAATGGAGGACAGTTTCTTCCACGCTCACTACAAATGATTGAGCTTAGAGCAAACTTATATGTGAGCCGTTTGACGGAGAAAACAGTTTTAAATACCTGGCCTGTAGGTAACTATTTTGAACAACAAACCAGTGTCAAAAACTTTGCTGACACACTGAAAGAAATTTTTAATGGAGGACAAAAATGGCAGTATTTTCTGACAACGTATATGTGCGCCGTGTGACAGAGAAAAAAGTTTTTACTACCTGGCCTGTAGGTAAGTAATTTGAACAGCAAACTGCTGTGAATTGCTTCACTGACACACTGAAAACATTTTTTAATGGCGGCCAGAAATGGCAGTATTTTCTGAAAATTAATATGCGATCCGTGTGACGCAGAAAACACAGTTTTAAATACCTGGCCTGTAGGTAACTATTTTGAACAGCAATCTGGTGTCCATTGCTTCACTGACACACTGAAATTTTTTTTAATGGAGGCCAGAAATGGCAGTATTTTCTGAAAACATATATGTAATCCGTGTGACGGACAAAACACAGTTTTAAACAGCTGGATTTTTTAGCGCTGTAATATGGAAAGGATCTGGCTGTATTCTGCAGTGCCAACAAGCAAATGGCGCTGAAAAAACGTGTTCTCTGGATTGCTTTTTAAGCAAATTATGAGGATTAAGATGCAAAAAAAAGTATTCCAGGCCCCTGAGACCTGTGCCTTTTTCTAGAAATATAACAGCAGCAGAACGCAGAACTGGAATGGAGCCTCTTATCCTATGTGCACTGCAGTCTGTTATATACCCTGCCTGTCTGCTTATATACTCTGCCTGCCTGATATCTCTGCAGATGGATTAGTTAGTCCTCAAAAGGACTGTTTGTTAAGGATATGTGTTATGGATATGTGTAATGTACGGTATTTCTCCCTACACTACCTAATACACGATTAAATCTCTCCCTGACACAGCAGCAGCTCTCCCTACTAGAGATGAGCGGTGTTCGACTCGAACTGTTCGCCAATCTCAAATTCATGTTGTTTTGGGCGGTGTTCGAGCCGTTCGGCGAACACGAACTATTTGAAAAAAATCCGGCTGTTCGAGGTTATGTTCGGTAACTGTTCGTGGATTTTTTCACAGTAATGCTGATAATCAATGTTAATACGCAGTTAATACGCAGTTTGAGTGTACAGCGGGGTGGGGGGAGGGGCAGGGGATGGATCTCTGCATAAATAATGAAGATCTTCATTTTTTTTTCTCTTTCAAGCATTTACAGTGGGGAGGTGCAATCTGTCACCCTATCAGCAGCGCACACATGGAGCAAACTGCTTTTTTTCACAAAAGCAAGGGCATGTGTCATTGGTTGTGTATGTCATATGTCCTTGCCCTATAAGACCCAGCCATTTTCGCCATCGCCACCATTTTCTCACTGCTGCAGCTGCGTGTTAGACGGCACCACTGTTGCTGTGTGCGCTATACTTTCAGTGTTAATTTCAAGCCAATTTTCTCAGAAATATACAGATAGCTTGGGAGTAGGGAATAGTTGTGATTGCAGTCCTTTTGAGGACTAGGTTACAGCATTTCCTACGACTTTTAGCAGGCAGGTCTATGCTCTTAAATAGACAGCTTGGGAGTAGGGACTAGTTGTAATTGCAGTCCTTTTGAGGACTAGGTTACAGCATTTCCTACGATTTTTTGCAAGGCAGGTCTGTTCCAGTGCGGTGCAAGTCTTTTTCACAGCATTTGGCTAAATCTAGCTAAGCCAATCCTTTTTGGCCTCTTGCAGTGTGTGTTAGTCAGTGGAGTAGCGTATCTGTGTTGCAAGCTACACCACCGGTGTATAGAATACAATTTTTTTTACTTCACCCAGCCAAGTAAAACCTTTTGGGCATAGCATCATTCTATTAGGCCATCTATACTAAGCTCCACCAGCTTGCAAATTACTAATAATATTTAGCTGCATCTAGCTCGGAAAACAATTTTGGGCTTGTAGCTGTGTGTGGGACATATTCTATTAGTCCATCTATACTAAGCTCCACCAGCTTACAAATTACAAATAATTTTTAGCTGCATTTTGTCTGGAAAATAATTTTGGGCATAGTAGCAGTGTGTGGTACTCATTCTATTACAAATAATTTTCAGCTGCATCTAGCTCGGAAAATAATTTGGGGCTTGTAGCAGTGTGTGGGACTTATTCTATTAGTCCATCTATACTAAGCTCCACCAGCTTGCAAATTACAAATAATTTTATCTGCATCTAGCTTGGAAAATAATTTTGGGCTTCTAGCAGTGTGTGGGACTTATTCTATTAGTCCATCTATACTAAGCTCCACCAGCTTGCAAATTACAAATAATTTTTAGCTGCATCTAGCTCGGAAAATAATTTTGGGCATAGTAGCAGTGTGTGGTACTCATTCTATTAGGCTATCTATACTAAGCTCCACCAACTTGCAAATTACTAATAATTTTTAGCTGCATCTTGTCTGGAAAATAATTTTGGGCATAGTAGCAGTGTGTGGTACTCATTCTATTAGGCCATCAATACTAAGCTCCACCAGCTTGCAAATTACAAATAATTTTATCTGCATCTAGCTCGGAAAATAATTTTGGGCTTGTAGCAGTGTGTGGGACTCATTCTATTAGTCCATCTATACTAAGCTCCAACAGCTAGCAAACTACAAATAATTTTTAGCTGCATCCAGCTCGGAAAATAATTTTGGGCTTGTAGCAGTGTGTGGGACACATTCTTTTAGTCCATCTATACTAAGCTCCACCAGCTTGCAAATTACAAATAATTTTTAGCTGCATCTTGTCTGGAAAATAATTTTGGGCATAGTAGCAGTGTGTGGTACTCATTCTATTAGGCCATCTATACTAAGCTCCACCAGCTTGCAAATTACAAATAATTTTAGCTGCATCTAGCTTGGAAAATAATTTTGGGCTTGTAGAAGTGTGTGAGACTTATTCTATTAGTCCATCTATACTAAGATCTACTAGCTTGCAAATTACAAATAATTTTTAGCTGCATCTAGCTCGGAAAATAATATTGGACATAGTAGCAGTGTGTGGTACTCATTCTATTAGGCCATCTATACTAAGCTCCACCAGCTTGCAAATTACAAATAATTTTTAGCTGCATCTTATCTGGAAAATAATTTTTGGCATAGTAGCAGTGTGTGGTACGCATTCTATTAGGCCATCTATACTAAGCTTCACCAGCTTGCAAATTACCAATAATTTATAGCTGCATCTTGTCTGGAAAATAATTTTGGGCATAGAAGCAGTGTGTGGTACTCATTCTATTAGGCCATCTATACTAAGCTCCACCAGCTTGCAAATTACTATTAATATTTAGCTGCATCTTGTCAGGAAAATAATTTTGGGCATAGTAGCAGTGTGTGGTACACATTCTATTAGGCCATCCATACTAAGCTCAACCAGCTTGCAAATTACAAATAATTTTATCTGCCTCTAGCTTGGAAAATAATTTTGGGCTTGTAGCAGTGTGTGAGACTCATTCTATTAGTCCATCTATACTAAGCTCCACCAGCTTACAAATTACAAATAATTTTTATCTGCATCAAGCTCGGAAAATAATTTTGGGCTTGTAGCAGTGTGTGGGACTCATTCTATTAGTCCATCTGTACTAAGCTCCACCAGCTTGCAAATTACTAATAATTTTTATCCACATCTAGCTTGGAAAATAATTTTGGGCTTGTAGCAGGGTGTGGGACTCATTCCATTAGTACATCTATACTAATCTCCACCAGCTTGCAAATTACAAATAATTTTTATCTGCATCTAACTCGGAAAATAATTTTGGGCTTGTCGCAGTGTGTTGGACTCATTCTATTAGTCCATCTATACTAAGCTCCACCACCTGTGTATATAATAAAATTGTTTTACTGCATCTAACCCAGCCAATCCTTTTGGGCTAATACCCCAGTTTGGCCACTCACCTCAGCTCGGTTCCCATCCATCGTTTTTTGTGCAAACAACTCCAGAGTTGTCAATTAGTTAACCACCAAAATGAGTAGAAAAAGGCCTGCTGCTGGTGGAAAGGGGAATAGGCGTGTTGGGAAGGGAAAAAAAGGTTGTGTCCGTGGGGTAGGTGTTAAAGCAACAGTAACATCTGCAGAAGAAAGACCATCTTCCAGCCAAACTAAGATGTCTACTTCTTTTAGCGGACAATGTGATACGATCCCTTTCTTACGGACACGCCAATCACTACAAATTCCAGATAAGGCACAAAAACAGCAGGCGCTTCAACGGATATCAAGTGCTCCTTTAAGTGGGCTCTCCTCCTCCTCAACTTCAACATCACAAATACTCCAGTCCTCAGAGGTGTCACCCCAATCGCACTTGCTTCCTCACAGCTCCCAAGTCTCCAGCTGCCCATCTGAGTTTGGGGAAGAACAGATGGTTGAGTCTGCAGAGCTGTTTACTCATACTATAGCCTGGGAATCAGAGGTCGGCTCCAGAGCTTCTGTGAATCCAGACGAGGAAATGATCTGCACTGATGCCCAGAATCTTTATGAGTCGGATCCAGGACCAGACGCAGAAGGTTCGGACCATAATGTAGACCCTCGTTCCCAAACTGTAACTACTGTTGGTGGAGACAATGAGGAAGACGATGATGAGACTCAAATACCTGATTGGAGCGACAACCTCTAAATCCTCTGTGACTGGGGAGACAGCAGTGACACCTGTTTTGGGATGCAGACCTGCCACCTCTTTACCCGCAACAGCCAGTGTGATTGGCAGGTCATCATTTTATTTGGAGGTGGAAACACCAGCTGGTGTTGAGCGCTCTCCGACATCGACAGCACCACCTTTGGATCAAGGCAACCTAACATGTCCGCCTGCAACTTCCTCACAGACCGGCAGTTTGCCGGGGACACCCTTCTCAACTCCGTCTAAGCACAACAGCCAGCCCTCGGTCCCTCAGGTGTGGACAAGTAAAAGACCATTTCCTCCTAGCCATGAGAAAGCTAAGAGGTTGAATTTCACCATCTGCAAGCTCTTGGCTACACAAATGCTGCCTTTTCACCTGGTGGACACAGAGTACTTTCGAGACCTTATGTCCGTTGCAGTGCCCCAGTACCAAATGCAGAAAGGTGTGCCTGTGCTCCACCAGCATGTCGCACACAACATCACCACTTCTTTGAGAAACTCTGTGTGTGACAGGGTGCATTTCACCATAGACACTTGGACGAGTAGGCATGGACAGGCGCGTTACATGTCGCTGACAGGGCACTGGGTAACTATGGTGACAGCAGGACAAGGGGCTACTGTCCAAGTCTTGCCGTCCCCACGAGTTGTGCGTCAATCCTCTTTATCTCGAAGTTCCTCCACTGCTTCTGCCTCCTCAACCTCCTCTCGGTCCTCCACCTGCACCCAAAGTCTGTCTTTTCATGCCACACGCTTTCTAACTGCGCAGAAGGGATCCTGCACACCTCCTTACTATGCTGGCAGTGGGGCTCAACGTCATCAGGCGGTTTTTACTTTGAAATGTCTGGGAAATGTGAGTCACACAGCTGAGGAGTTGTGGTCAGCTCTGGGGACCCAGTTTCATGAATGGTTGTCTCCACTGGACCTGAAACCAGGGAAGGCCGTGTGCGACAATGCTGCAAACTTGGGTGCGGCCCTTCGCCGGGGCAATGTCACACACGTGCCTTGTATGGCTCACGTGTTGAACCTGGTTGTCCAGCAATTTTTAGCCCACTATCCCGGACTAGATGGCCTTCTGCAGAGGGCACGGTCGCTGTGTGCTCACTTCCGCCGTTCGCATCCCGCAGCTCAATGACTTACATCTCTACAGAAGGTTTTGGGCCTGCCAGTTCACCGGCTGAAATGCGATGTGCCGACATGGTGGAATTCAACTCTGCACATGTTGCAGCGACTGTGGCAGCACCGACAAGCCCTGGTGCAATACGTTGTGACGTAAAGCCTGGGTCAACGAGATCCAGAGGTGGGGCAAATCACGCTGGAGGAGTGGTCTCAGATCAGGGACCTATGAAGTTGACGCGCCCCCTGGGCCGTGGGGTACCCGGAGCCGGGCCGGTGGACGGTTGGGGTTGTAGTCACTTTGGCGGTGACCCGGTCCATGACCCAGGGCGGTCAATCCAAGGGTAATCTGTATATATGGGTTTTTGTAATGTCCGACTAGGCCACCTGTGGAGTGCGGCCAAAGGGGCCGCCGCTGCGGAACAGTCCTCTGAAGCTGGTGGTTTTGCAGCAATGGTATTATTACTCCCCACAGGAAGAGTGTAGCTTCAGGGCAGTGTGGGTGGATGATGGTGGTTGTAGTGCAGGGAGTGAGTAATGAACACAGAGTCCGTGTGATGCAGTCCCAAGTGTTATGATCTGCTACAGGAACTAAGGAAAGACAGGAGAACTGTCCCTACAATAGAACTAAACTAGATCCCTACGATGTAACGGGGAACCTGATCCTGCGATCAGACCCGCTAAAGTCCTCGGCTAGTCTGAACGAAGACCTAAAGATGTGAGGGAGGGATCCCTACAAGAACTATGGACTGGGATAAGTTGGACACCTCCTAGCAGAAATAGTATCAGTCAAAGACAAACACACAACCAAAAGCATAGAGGTCAGAAGACCTAGCAAAACTAACAGGGAACGGCAACAGAGCACCAAGCTAGCTCAAGAGTAGTAAATACAATGAAGTCCAGCAAGACCAGGAGGGCGGAGCCGGATTAAATAGGCAAAAATGGTCATGTGACCAGCAAACTAAAAAAAACCTAACAGGAGAGTTCTAACAGTACCCCCTCTTCTAAGAGGATCCTCCGGATCCCCTAGGCCCAGGCTTACCAGGAAACCTCCTGTGAAACGCTCTGACAAGTCTGGAAGCAGAAACATCCGCCCTCACCCATGAGTTATCCTCAGGTCCGAAACCCTTTCAAGCGACGAGATACTGCAAACTCCCTCTATACCGTCTAGAATTTAGGATGCGGGAAATTTCATATTCCCCGTCCTCCACCACCGGAGGAACAGTGGCAGAGGCGTCACAATCAGACACATCAGCTTTTTTCAACAGAGAAACATGAAACACCGGGTTAATCTTCCAGGACGTAGGAACCTCCAACCTAACAGCAGATTGGTTAACTATCTGAATCACCTTAAAGGGCCCTACGAACTTGGGACCCAATTTTTTAGAAGGAATCCTCAATCGCAGATTCTTAGAGGACAACCAAACCATGTCACCAACAGCAAACAAAACCTCTTGCCGTTTCCTATCAAAGTACCTCTTAGATTTTTTGTTAGCCTCCTGAAGATTACCACGCACATCCGTCCAAACTCTCTCCAAATCACCGGAAAAACTCTCCTCCTCAGGCACAGCCGAAACCAATTTGGAGAATGACCCAAAAGACGGATGTCTCCCAGAACAACAAAAAAAAGGCGAACACCCAGCAGAAGAGGATGTATGGTTGTTAAGAGCAAATTCAGCAAGTGGCAGAAACTCAGACCACCCCTCTTGATTGTCTGCCACAAAACAACGCAAGAACTGCTCAACATCCTGGTTCTTCCTTTCTGTCTGGCCATTAGACTCAGGATGATATCCAGATGAAAACGACAAATGAACTCCCAACCTGTTACAAAAGGCACGCCAAAAACGAGCCACGAACTGAGGTCCCCTATCAGAAACAATGTCAGTAGGAACACCATGTAGTCTGACAATTTCCTTGACAAAGGCCTTAGCGAGTGTCTTAGCGCAAGGCAGTTTGATGAAGGGAACCAAGTGACACATCTTGCTAAAACGGTCCACGACCACCCAGATGACCGTGAAACCTTCAGAGGGGGGAAGGTCAGTAATAAAGTCCATAGCCAGATGTGTCCAAGGTGCACTAGGAACCTCCAGAGGGCAAAGCAACCACGCAGCAGGAGCATGCGAAGACTTGGATCTAGCACACACAGTACATTGGCGCACCCACTTAATGACTTCCTTCTGCCATCCAGGCCACCAAAAACTGCGACCCACAAGTCTCTTGGTTTCAGAAATTCCTGGATGACCTGCCAACCGAGACTCATGACTAGAGATGAGCGGTGTTCGACTAGAACTGTTCGCCAATCTCAAATTCGAGCTGTTTTGGGCGGTGTTCGAGTTGTTCGACGAACCCGAACGATTTGCAAAAAATTCGGCTGTTCGAGGTTATGTTCGATAACTGTTCGTGCACCAAAAGCGTGTCCTGCATGTCTGGTGCTATTTAGAGCACCAATCATGCAGGGATTGTCTGCCACTCACTGTAATGCCACAGCCATGGTGGTTGTGGCATTACAGTGATTGCCCAAATCGATGGGAACTGTGATCACAGTGAAACACGAAAAGCCGGCAATTCAGCAGTGGCATACACCGGTACCCGACAATTTAGAACCGAAAGAATAGAGCTTCACACATAGATTAGATAGATATAAACATGTCAGCCACATATATACGAAGTACAGTGAAAGTGCTGCTTACTGTACTTGTCATTTAGCATAAAGGATTTATCAAAAAAAATAATAGTGTTTTCATGCACCGTCTCTTTAAAAAAGCCGGCCGGCAATTCAGCATCTGTACCCAACAATTTAGAATAGAAGGAATAGAGAATCACACATAGATTAGATAGATAGAAACATGTCAGTCACATATATATGAAGTACAGTGATAGTGTTGGTTACTGTACTTGTCATTTAGTATTAAAATAAAGGATTTATTATTAAAAAAATTGGCGTGGGGTTCCCCTTAATTTTAGGCTCTAGCGGAGGTTAAGCAGACAGCTGGGGCAGATGTTTGAAGCCTGGGAAGGGGGTAATACCCAAGGAGCTTCCCAGGCTACTAATATCAGCCCCCAGCTGAATACATAGCCTTTACTAGCTATTAAAATGGGGGACCCCCCCAAAAAAATGACGTGGGGTCCCCCCTAATCTAATAGCTAGCAAAGGCTAGGCAGACAGCTGGGGGCTGATATTAATAGCCCAGGAAGGGAGCCATGAATATTGGCCCCCTCCCAGGCTAGAAACACCAGCCGTCAGCCGCCCCAGAAATGGCGCATTCATAGGATGCGCCAATTCTGGCACTTAGCCTCGCTCTTCCACGCTGCCCTGGTGCGGTGGCAGGGGGTAATAGGGCTGGGGTTGATGTCAGCTTATAATGCCAGCTGACATCAAGCCCAGGTTAGTAATGGAGAGGCGTCTATAAGACACCCCCATTACTAACCCCATAGTCAAAGTTAAAAAAAACACAAACACCCAGAATAAAGTCCTTTAATTGAAATAAAGACACAATTCTTTATTGTTCTAAATTAAACCATACTTACCATCACGCCCATTCCAGCTGAAGCCAACGATCTCCTGCAATAAAAGAAAAATAATAAAGCAACCTCATCCTTACCTTTCCATGGTTCCCACGACAGCTTCAGCTCTGCTACATCGAGATGACAGGCTGGACCGCAGCAGAACGCCACCATCCAGCCTGTCATCCCGCAGACACTGAGAAGAGCAGGCTTGCTTCCGCTCCACATTGTCTCTCTGTGACGGCATAAAGATGAGCCGAGGTCATGTCCAATGAACTCGGCTCACCTCATGCACGTCACTTACAGCGTGGGAGAATTCTCACGCTGAAGCGCTGAGTGCAGGAGAATTTTCGCACGCTGTCAGTGAGGTGCATAAGGTGAGCTGAGTTCATTGGACATGAGCTCACCTCATGCACGTCACTGACAGCGTGGGATAATTCTCACGCTGAAGCGCTGAGTGCAGGAGAATTTTCCCACGCTGTCAGTGAGGTGCATGAGGTAAGCTGAGTTCATTGGACATGAGCTCACCTCATGCACGTCACTGACAGCGTGGGAGAATTCTCCTGCACTCAGCACTTCAGCGTGAGAATTTTCCCACGCTGTCAGTGACGTGCATGAGGTGAGCCGAGTTCATTGGACATGAACTCGGCTCATCTGGATGCCGTCACAGCGAGACAGTGAGGAGCGCAAGCAAGCCTGCGCTTCTCAGTGTCTGCGGGATGACAGGCTGGATGGCAGCGTTCTGCTGCGGTCCAGCCTGTCATCTCGATGTAGCAGAGCTGAAGCTGTCGTGGGAACCATGGAAAGGTAAGGATGATGTTGCTTTATTATTTTTCTTTTATTGCAGGAGATCGTTGGCTTCAGCTGGAATGGGCGTGATGGTAAGTATGGTTTAATTTAGAACAATAAAGGATTGTGTCTTTATTTCAATTAAAGGACTTTATTCTGGGTGTTTGTGTTTTCTTTTAACTTTGACTATGGGGTTAGTAATGGGGGTGTCTTATAGACGCCTCTCCATTACTAACCTGGGCTTGATGTCAGCTGGCATTATAAGCTGACATCAACCCCAGCCCTATTACCCCCTGCCACCGCTACAGGGCAGCGTGGAAGAGCGAGGCTAAGTGCCAGAATTGGCGCATCCTATGAATGCGCCATTTCTGGGGCGGCTGACGGCTGGTGTTTCTAGCCTGGGAGGGGGCCAATATTCATGGCTCCCTTCCTGGGCTATTAATATCAGCCCCCAGCTGTCTGCCTAGCCTTTGCTAGCTATTAAATTAGGGGGGACCCCACATCATTTTTTTGGGGGGGTCCCCATTTTAATAGCTAGTAAAGGCTATGTATTCAGCTGGGGGCTGATATTAGTAGCCTGGGAAGCTCCGTGGGTATTACCCCCTTCCCAGGCTTCAAACATCTGCCCCAGCCGTCTGCTTAACCTCCGCTAGAGCCTAAAATTAAGGGGAACCTCGCGCCAATTTTTTTTAATAATAAATCCTTTATTTTAATACTAAATGACAAGTACAGTAACCAACACTATCACTGTACTTCATATATATGTGACTGACATGTTTCTATCTATCTAATCTATGTGTGAAGCTCTATTCTGTCTGTTATAAATTGTCGGGTACAGATGCTGAATTGCCGGCCGGCTTTTTTAAAGAGACGGTGCATGAAAACACTATTATTTTTTTTAATAAATCCTTTACACTAAATGACAAGTACAGTAAGCAACATTGTCACTGTACTTCATATATATGTGACTGACATGTTTCTATCTATCTAATCTATGTGTGAAGCTCTATTCTGTCTGTTATAAATTGTCGGGTACCGATGCTGAATTGCCGGCCGGCTTTTTTAAAGAGACAGTGCATGAAAACACTATTATATTTTTTAATAAATCCTTTACACTAAATGACAAGTACAGTAAGCAACACTGTCACTGTACTTCATATATATGTGACTGACATGTTTCTATCTATCTAATCTATGTGTGAGGCTCTATTCCTTCTTGTCTAAATTGTCGGGTACCGGTGTATGCCGCTGCTGAATTGCCGGCCGGCTTTTTTAAAGAAAGCGTCTTCTGAGCAGTTTGTCAGCTTTTGGACACCTTTGAAGGTGTTTTCTATGTGTTTCTATTTGTTTTTGTTTGCCTGCCTTTGGTTTTAACGGTGTTCGACGGTGTTCTAAGGTGTTCGACGAACAGTTCGACGAACAGTTCCTCGAACATCCCGGTGTTCGACGAACCGAACCGAACCCGAACACTACGGGGGTGGCTCAACACTACTCATGACACTCAACAAACAAATCTCTCCTAAAGGTCCTAGGCACAAACAACCTCCCATGGGGAGTGTTAGATGGGGCATTCTCCTGAGCTTTAAGAATCTCATCCTCCAAAACGGAGTCCAAAGCAGCAATCACAACACCTTCTTGTAAAATGCTCTCCTCTTCCTCCTCAACACTGACCATGGGAGAAAAGGTGCGAGACAAAGCGTCCGCTTTAACATTCTTGGTACCCGGGATGTAAGTAACGGAAAAATTAAACCGCGAGAAAAAAAAGTGCCCACCTAGCCTGACGGGCATTCAAGCGCTTGGCAGCATCAAGATAGATCCGATTTTTATGATCAGTGAAAACCTGAATGGGAAATTCAGCACCTTCCAAGAGGTGACACCAGTGTTCAAATGCGAGTTTAATCGCCAGCAATTCCCGATTACCAATATCGTAATTAAGTTCAGTCTCAGAAAAATTTTTTTGAAAAAAAGGCACAGGGATGTACTCCATCCTTGTTTTCCTGAGACAACACCGCACCGACCCCCACCGAAGAAGCATCAACCTCAAACAAAAACGGCTTAGTCACATCAGACTGCATAAGGATGGGAGCAGAGGTGAACCTCTCCTTTAGAAACACAAAAGCTTCAATGGCCTCAGAAGTCCACTGAACCGCATTAGCACCTTTCCTGGTGAGATCGGTCAGCGGTTTGACAATAATAGAAAATTTTTTTATGAATTTTCTGTAATAATTGGCGAAACCCAAAAACCTCTGTATCGATTTCAAACCAATAGGCCTAGGCCATTCCTGCACAGCTTGAACTTTAACCGGGTCCATCTCAAAACCTTCACTGGAGATAATGTAGCCCAAAAAACTTATTCTCTGTACAGCGAACTCACATTTCTCCAGCTTAGCAAAAAGCGAATTGTCCATTAATAACTGTAATACCTCACGTACGCTCTGCCAATGAGGCTCCAGATCAGGCGAATAAATCAGAATGTCATCCAAATACACAACCACATTTTTGCCGATTAAAGGTCTAAGGATGTCATTAATAAGATTCTGAAAAAATGCTGGAGCATTGGTAAGACCAAAAGGCATAACCAGATTCTCAAAATGACCCACAGGAGTGTTAAAAGCAGTCTTCCATTCATCAGCCTCCTTCATGCGCAACAAATTGTATGCCCCCCGGAGATCAATTTTAGAGAACCACTTGGCCCCCACTAACTGGTTAAATAAATCAGGAATCAATGGCAGTGGGTAAGGATTGCGTACAGTAATTTTATTAATCTCACGAAAGTCCAGACAAGGACGTAAACCGCCATCTTTTTTTTTTACAAAAAAAAATCCAACAGCCACAGGAGACTTGTGAGGCCTAATGTGACCGGCAGCCAAGCTTGTCTGTATGTATTCCTCCAAAGCTTTTCTCTCAGGAATAGTAAGATTAAATAAACGACTTTTAGGAAGAGTCGCTCCAGGGACAAATTCAATGGTACAGTCATAGTCTCTATGAGGAGGCAAAATTTGTGACTCCTCCTCAGAAAAAACTCTCCAAAAATCCTGAATAGGTACAGGCAATTCCCCTTTATCCACAGCAGCAATACGTCCGTTACAACACTTGTCATAACACTTAGGGCTCCAGGACTTAATTTCATTGGTAGACCAATCCAGTACAGGATTGTGCAATTTTAACCAGGGTAACCCCAATATTACTGGAGAAGGCAAATTATCCAATACCACCAAATCCAAATTTTCTTGGTGAATACCATTAATAGTGAGGGGAAATTCACAGACCTTATGAGTAACACTCTTCAAGGGAGAGCCATCAACAGAAACCACAGCAATAGGGGATGACAAAGTTTTAGGTTCTAATCTAAGTTTTTCCAAGAATCCCCCATCAATCACATTCAGAGTAGAACCACAATCCACAAATACCCGAAATTCAATTAATTCATCATGAGCAGCAGTAGTGGCAGATAGGAATACTCCCTTAGAATTTAAACAGGCAATACGGGCATAACTGACCATTTTTTTTTCTTTCTTCATATGAAGCACACAGTTTTTAATAAAATGACCAGAATTTCCGCAATAGAAGCACAAGCCTTCAGAAAGTCTGCGATCTTTTTCCTGAGAGCGGGGTGCCATCGCCCCAATCTCCATCGGCTCTCCATTGTCAGCACAGACCCTTTCAAGACTCGGAGCTGACATAGCAGAGGATTTGCTCTCATTAACCCTTGCACGCAGTCTCCTGTCCACCCGTATAGCTAATTGCATTGCCTCCTGCAAGTTTCCAGGTGTGGGATAAGCAATCAGTAAATCCTTAACCCTTTCACCTAGCCCTGCAAGAAACAAGCTTTTCAAAGCTGAATCGTTCCACCCCACTGGGCAGACCACCGACGGAAGTGAGAACAATATTTTTCCACATTACCTGATCCCTGCCTCAAAAGTCTCAATTCAGACTCAGCAGATGAGACACGATCAGGATCATCATACAACAAACCCAAAGCAGAAAAAAAACTATCCACTGATCTAAAGCACGGATCACTAGGTTGGAGAGAGAAGGCCCATCCCAGAGGATCTTTGCACAAAAGTGACATTATGAACCCTATGCGCTGTGATTCATCACCAGAGGATCCGGGTCTCAAATGAAAATACAATAAACAAGCATTTTTAAAAGAAAAAAAATCTTGTTGTTCGCCAAAAAATAAATCAGGCAGACGTACCTTAGGTTCCACAAAATGTGCTCAAGAACAGCTACTCACATGTTGGAGCTTGGCCACCTCCAGAGAGAGTCCCTGCAAGCGTTGAGCCAAATCTTGAACCGAGACCATGATGGAAAACTGGAGGTCTTTCCTTAGAGAAAATATTTTTCTTTTTTTTTCTTTTTTTTTTCTTTTAGGGCTGGACTTACTGTTCTGATCTGCTACAGGAACTAAGGAAAGACAGGAGAACTGTCCCTACAATAGAACTAAACTAGATCCCTACGATGTAACGGGGAACCTGATCCTGCAATCAGACCCGCTAAAGTCCTCGGCTAGTCTGAACGAAGACCTATAGATGTGAGGGAGGGATCCCTACAAGAACTAGGGACTGGGATAAGTTGGACACCTCCTAGCAGAAATAGTAGCAGTCAAAAACAAACACACAACAAAAAGCATAGAGGTCAGAAGACCTAGCAAAACTAACAGAGAACGGCAACAGAGCACCAAGCTAGCTCAAGAGTAGTAAATACAATGAAGTCCAGCAAGACCAGGAGGGCGGAGCCGGATTAAATAGGCAAAAATGGTTATGTGACCAGCAAACTAAAAAAAACCTAACAGGAGAGTTCTAACACCAAGATCTTTACTCATAGTTGTTGCAGTCCAGATTACAGGTACCAGAGCAATCTCCCCCGTCGTGCTGTGCATACTCAGTGAGGGGCTCAGTCCACCCCCAGATAGCTCCGGAGTACTTAGCAGGACGCCCTTCTGTGTGTCCTTTCTCTGGCCTTCTCCCTGCACCTCACACCCAGTGACACTTCTCTCAGGTATCCTCGCGCCTTGGCGGGCGACGTGTGTTCTGTCCCCTGGGTCCTTTGTGGCTACCTTCTTAGTGAGACTGGTGTGGACTTTGGCCTGCAGTACATGAAATGCTGCAGCCTACGGTTTCTAGTTGAGCCTTGCTGTTTCTCCGCTAGTTGAGGGACCGGTTCCCCTTATCTGGCCTGACCCCTCTACCTCCTGGTAGCAGCGGGCGTACGGGTGGCCTTCCGCACGGCCCGTACCCCTTGGTTCCCTTCAGTTCCTGGAGCCTTCCTCCTCCCACTCCTCTCTTCTCTCTTTAAGTACTGGGCCTCCTAGGCTGGGCCCGTCTCTGGAGAAGAGCTCATGCAGAGCCTCTGCTCCTGTCACTTCTCCTCCTCTGACTGGCTTGCTCTTTCTAAGATGGCTTCCTATGCTCCCCTAAGCTGCTTTCTCCACCCACACCCACTACATAGGACCCTCCCGCCAGCTAGGGACCTGGGACTGTGCTCTCCCTTAGCAGCAATCTCGCCCTACCCCCACTGCGGGTATGTGTTGGATGCAGGTGTTAGGGTCCCGAGCCATACTCCTTCCTTACCTGAGGGTGAGATGCCACACCTCTGGGTGAGATGCAGTACCTCTCTGGTGACTGAACCCTCAGGGGCGCAACACACCCTTCTGCACAGTTTTGAAATGGCGACGAAGATGTTTAGTGCTGACGATGCCATTATCAGCATGACTATTCCTGTGATATACATGCTGGACCAAAAGTTAAACAGAATTCAGAGTCAGGTGGTGGGAGAAGAGGAGGTGGAGGAAGTAGAGGAGCAGTGGTATGCGGAAGGGATAACATCTCCAAGGTCCAGACGGTCAGCAGCACCAAGGCGGCAGGCATGGGACGGTGGAGGAGAGGGATTAACCAGGGCGCATGGTAGCAGCCAAACTGTTGAGGAAGGTGCAGGAGCAGAGGAAGAAGTGGAGGACAAACTGGCGATGGGCATGTAAGACTCATCAGATGAGGGAGACCTTGATCACATTTCTGTTGTGTGAGGTTGGGGGGAGAGGGCAGAGGAAGGAAGCATGATTCTTACCTCGCTACCAACACAACAAGGAATTGGTCCTCCTGGATGCGCAAGACACATGAGTGCCTTCTTGCTGCACTACCTGCAACATGACCCTCGAATTGTCAGAATTCGAAGTAATCCCGACTACTGGGTTGCCAGTGCCACACTCATAGATCCCAGGTACTAAAGTAAATTTGCCAAAATAATTCCTGCCATAGAAAGGGATTCACTCATGCTGGAGTATCAGCAGAGGCTGTTGCAGAATCTTACATGTGCTTTTCCACAAAACACCAGTGGTGCATGTAGTGAATCTATCAGTTCTAACTTGCAAACCGTGGGACTGTCGAGTCTTCATCACTCAAACCGTAACAGTAACACAGTATCTGCTGGTAACAGCAATTTTGTGGAATCTTTTCACCACTTTTTTATCCCATCCTTAGCAAGGCCACAGGAGACAAGAAATCTGACACATAGCCAACGCCTAGAGAGGATGGTACAGGAGTATCTCCAAGTGAACATCGAAGCCATGACTGTGTCACGGGACCCGTGCTCATTTTGGTTTCCAATCTGGAAAAATGTCCGGAGCTCGCCACTCGCGCCTTGGAGATCTTGTCATGCCCTGCAGCCAGCTTTCTCTCTGAAAGTGTGTTCAGCGCTGCTGGTGGTGTGCTGACTAGTGTTGAGCCACCCCGGTAGTGTTTGAGTTCGGTTCGGTTCGTCGAACACCCGTGTGTTCGCCGAACTGTTCGTCGAACTGTTCGTCGAACACCTTCGAACACCGTTAAAACCAATGGCAGGCAAACAAAAACACATAGAAACACATAGAAAACACCTTCAAAGGTGTCCAAAAGCTGACAAACTGCTCAGAAGACACAACTAACACATGGAAAAGTGACAAGTACATATAGTCATGCGAAAAGAAAAGAGGTGGAGGAGTAAAAGGAGGGGGAGACACAGATATAGGCATGTCATGCCCTTCTAAAATCCAAAAAGTGAGAAGCCGAGACGGCCAGTCCGCTCCTGCCCGTGCCACCTCCGTGTCGCCGGGTTTGTGCCAGAGCCGCGGTGAACCCTGACGGCCAGCCCCCCTCTCCCAATACTGGTGCCTGTCCGCTGGTGGGTCGAGAGAGCCCCCCTGTGGTGGAGGCAGCTCTAAGCTTTTTAATTTAAATTGTCCCTCTAATTTGAATGAATACACTTTAAATCCATTTACAAGGATCTATTGGAGGGCAAGTCTCATGCCAGCAGCCGCGTAATTCCAGCTCCAGTAGCGTCCACTAAAGCTGCTGCAGTTAAAAAGCTTTTATAAGGATCGAGCTCGGCTGTCCACCGCAAGGCATCCTAGTGCCAGTCCCAGCCCCTATGCCTTGGGGTGCCTCCTGATGCTCTTCACTAAGTATCCCGTGGTCCCGAAGCATTTCCTTTGAAAAAATTAAGTGTCCAAACTACAGGTGGTGTAGCTTGCTTAACAGCCGGGATAATCCGCTGACTAGCAGACACTGCTACTAGGCACAAAGTATTTCCTGGGCTAGATGCAGTTAAAAATTTGTAAGTAGATACTCTCGTTGGATGCTGAGAAAGCATTCCATAGAGTCTCCTGGCACGCCATATATGATTCTCTTAAAAAGCTTGGGGTAGGGGTCTAGGGGACCCTTTTATAGCCAAAATCACGGCCCTGTATCACAATACGTCACCTAGGCTGAAGATAAATGGAACTGTAGCACCGAGGGCTCGGTTGCTACAGACGTATTGCACCTCACCCAGAGGTGTGATATCTCACTCTCAGATAAGGATGGAATGTGGATCAGGACCCGACACCTGCATGCATTACACCACATTGCCGTGGGGCAGGGCGACCAATATGCCCCTGAGATGGGCACGACAGTCCCTGTCCCTGGCTGGAGTGGGGGGAGGGAACACTGAGGAAGGGGAACCCTGCAGTGCAGGAGCAGGGAGGAAGCAGTTCCTGGGTGCATTGAGAAGGGAGTATAAAAGGTGGGCACCATCTTAGTTCAGTGCAGAGAAGTCTGAGCAGAAGTGGCAGGGAGCAGGGGCTCTGCATGAGCTCTGCTCCGGAGGCGGGCCTAGTAACAGAGGCCCAGGCCTGCAAGAGGGAGAAGGAAGGAAGAGGAGCGGAGAAGGCTCCAGGAACGAGGAATGAAGGGATCCCAGGGGTGCGGACGGGCGAGTCGCCACCGCACGCCCGAATCCACCTGCGTGGAGGGGTCAGGCCAAAGGGGGAGACCGGTCCCCGAACTAGTGGAGGCAGGAAACGACCCTCAGCTAGAAACCGGAGGCTCTGACATTTTATGTGGCGCAGCCCCTTGCTCCACCCGCTAGGAAGGCACCACATAGGGTCAGGGAAACTGGCGCCAAGTTTACCAAGAGGAGGACCGAGGCAGCCGGACAGAAGTGTTGGTAAGAAAGGCCAGACAAAGGACACACAAAGGGGGTCCTGTGAAGCGCTCCAAAGTTATCTGGGAGTTGTCTGAGCCCCTCACCTGGTGAGCACAGTACGACGTGGGCAGCCGTTACCTGCAGACGTGGTCTGGATAATAAGAACTGTGAGTAAAGGCCCTGAACTGCATCACTGACTCCGTGTCGTTACTGCTGCTGCCCTGCACCATCACCCCCATCCTCCGCATACACTGCCCTGAGGCTATACTCCTCCCGTGGGGAGTTATGCTACGCTCTGCTGCACCCACAACACCAGCCTTAGCGGTCTGCCCTGTAGCGGCGGTTCACTCTGACCGCAATCCACGGGTGGCGTAGTCGGACATTTAAACATCAAAACCACATAAATAGTTCCGCCACTGGTTTGACCGCCCTGAGCCACGGAACCGGATCGCCGCCACGAAGACTACAACCACCAGCATCCACCAAAAAGGGTCCGGCTCCGGGTGTCCCAAGGCCCAGGGGGTGCGTCAGAACATTTTCATCACCTTTCACAATCACCAATGGGACAAGGCAGGGATGTCCTCTGTCCCCTCTCTTATACATCCTAGTGACGGAGCACCTGCTCTCATCAATTCGCCATAACCCCAATATTAGGTGGATTGAGGTGGGAGGCACCGAGTACAAGTGCTCTCTATTTGCTGATGATGTACTAGTATATATCACTCAATCACATATATCCATCCATGCTGTTATGGCTGAAATAGATCACTTTGTTACATGGTCAAATTTTAAAATCAATGCAGCGAAGTCTGAAGCCCTCGATGTCTCCCTCCCCAAATCCATATAGGATTCCATCCAGTCCAACTTTCCCTTTGCCTGGCCCTCACAGGGTATCAAATACTTAGGAATTCCTATTCATAGAGACCTCTCCCATCTATGTTATCTTAATTTTGGGCCCTTTATTGAACAATTCCATACAGACCACGGTTGGCAAGTTAGAACTGTAAGATTCACTACGTGAACCACTGGTGTTTTGTGGAAAAGCACATGTACACCGCGTTCCAAATTATTATGCAAAAAGTGTTTAGGAGTGATAAGGGAAGAATTTGTTTGTTTGTCAGTTAAACTCATTGATGGTGATGTGTGTCAGGGCTCTTTATATCACTGTAAGCAATTGCAGACACCTGTGCTAATTAGTTTGGCAGGTGTGTCCAATGAAAGGCAAGACTACTTAAGAAGGCTCTCTCACATTATTAAGCAGCCTACATTTTCTGCCAAAATGGGAAAGAAAAAGGATGTGTCGGCTGCTGAGAAGCAACAAATTGTGGAGTGTTTAGGTCAAGGAATGACTACAATCAACATTGTGCGATGATCAGGATGAAGTGTCTTGGCAATCAAGAAGTATGTAGCTGATTCACAGTACACACGTGTGCGTGCTGATAAGGGCAAATTGAGGACTCTTTCCTACAGGCAATTACGTCAGGTTGAAACAGCAGCGGCAAAAAAGCCTTGTCATAGCAGCAGACAAGTTTTTGAAGCTGCTTGTGCCTCCAACGTCCCCCGAACAACAAGATGCAGGGTCCTTCAGAGGTTTGCAGCTGTGCATATGCCATCCTGTCGACCTCCTCTATCCACTTCACACAAGCAGAAACGGCTCCAGTGGGCCAAACATTACATGAAGACTGATTTCAAAACTGTTTTGTTCACGGATGAGTGCCGTGCAGTGCTCGATGGTCCAGATGAATGGAGTGGAGGATGGCTGGTTGATGGACACCCCACGCAAACACGGCTGCAGCGCCAACAAGGAGGAGGTGGAGTAATGTTTTGGGCTGGAATCATGGGGAGAGAGATTGTCGGCCCCTTTAGGATCCCTGAAGGCGATAAAGATGAACTCCATAATGTATGTGGATTTTCTCAAACAGCACTTCCTGCCATGGTTCAAGAAGAAGAACCGTGTATTTCACAGCAAGATCATTTTTCTGCATGATAATGCACCATCTCATGCTGCACATAAAACATCTGCATCTCTGGCTGATATGGGCATAAAAGGGGACAAACTTATGGTGTGACCCCCATGCTCCCCTGACCTCTACCCCATTCAGAACCTTTGGAGCATCATTAAAAGGAGTGTCTATGATGGCGGGAGGCAGTTCACATCTAAGCAACAGCTCTGGGAGGGTATTCTGTCCTCATGCAAAACAATTGAAGCAGAAACCATCCAAAACCTGACAAATTCAATGGACGAGAGAGTTCAGAAGCTCCTTTCGAACAAGGGGTCCTATGTGAAAATGTAACATCACCTAGAATAAAGTTTTGAGTTGAAAACTGTTTGATTTCAGTTTCTAACAACCTGCTAATGCTTATAATTTCAAAAATGACCATTTTTTTGGTCTTTATTAAAATGAAAAGGTTGATCGAAAAGTTTGGGGGATCTAAGAGTGTGGCAACCCAGTAGTCATGATTACTTCGAATTCTGACAATATGAGGGTCATGCTGCAGGTAGTGCAGCAAGAAGGCACTTATGTGTCTTGCGCATCTCGGAGCCCCAAAATTATTTTCCGGGCTAGATGCAGCTAAAAATTATTTTTAATTTTAAATCTGGTGAAGCTTATTATAGATGGCCTAATAGGATCAGTGCTGCACACTGCTACAAAGCCCAAATTATTTTCCAGTCAAGATACAGATAAACATGATTAGTAATTTGAAAGCTTAAAACGGTTGGTAGGGTGATTTTAACCAATCATCAAGCTTTTACTCTCCCCAGGATGACACAGGGGTAGAAAAGTCGTTTCGGATCCATGATTTGTTCATCTTTATGAACGTGAGTCTGTCTACATTATCAGTGGAGAGCCGCGTGCGCTTATCTGTCAGCACACCACCAGCAGCGCTGAACACACGTTCAGACAGAACGCTGGCTGCGGGGCATGACAAGATCTCCAAGGCGTAAGTAGCTAGCTCCGGCCATTTATCCAGATTGGAAGCCCAAAAAGAGCAAGGGTCCAGTGACACAGTCGTGGCTTCAATGTTTACTTGGAGATACTCCTGTACCATCGTCTCTAGGCGTTGACTATGTGTCAGACTTCTTGTCTCCTGTGGCCTTGCAAAGGATGGGCTAAAAAAGTGGTGAAATGATTCCGCAAAATTGATGTTACCAGCAGATACTGTGGTTCTGTTACGGTTTGAGTGCTGAACACTTGACGGTCCCACGGTTGGCAAGTTGGAACTGTGAGATTCACTACGTGCACCACTGGTATTTTGTGGAAAAGCACATGTACGATTCTGCAACAGTCTCTGCTGATACTCCTGCATGCGTGCATCCCTTTCTATGGCAGGAATAATTTCTGCAAATTTACTTTTGTACCGGGGATCTAACAGTGTGGCAACCCAGTAGTCAGGATTATTTCTAATTCTCACAATTCGAGGGTCATGTTGCAGGTAGTGCAGCAAGAAGGCACTCATGTGTGTTGCGCATCCAGGAGCACCAAGTCCCTGTTGTGTTGGTGGCGAGGTAACAATCATGCTTCCTTCCTCTGTCCTCTCCCCCCAACCTCGCACAACAGAAATGTGATCAAGGTCTCTCTCATCTGATGAGTCTTCCATCAGTTCGTCCTCCACTTCTTCCTGGGCTCCTGCACCTTCCTCACTAGTTTGGCTGCTACCATGCGCCCTGGTAAAACCATCTCCCCCACCCTCACATGCCTGCCGCCTTGGTGCTGCCGACCGTCTGGACCTTGCAGATGTTAGCCCTTCCGCATACAACTCCTCCTCCTCTACTTCCTCCACCTCCTCTTGTGCCACCACCTGAATCCGAATTCTGTTTAACATGTGCTCCAGCATGTAAATCACCGGAATAGTCATGCTGATAATGGCATCGTCAGCACTAAACATCTTCGTCGCCATTTCAAAACTGTGCAGAAGGGTGCATAGGTTCCTGATCTGAGACCACTCCTCCAGCGTGATTTGCCCCACCTCTGAATCTCGTTGGCCCAGGCTATACGTCAGAACGTATTGCACCAGGGCTTGTCGGTGCTGCCACAGTCGCTGCAACATGTGCAGAGTTGAATTCCACCGGGTAGGCACATCGCATTTTAGCCGGTGAAGTGGCAGGCCCAACGACTTCTGTAGAGATGTAAGTCGCTGAGCTGCGGGATGCGAACGGCGGAAGTGAGCACACAGCGACCGTGCCCTCTGCAGAAGGCCATCTAGTCTGGGATAGTGGGCTAAAAATTGCTGGACAACCAGGTTCAACACGTGAGCCATACAAGGCACGTGTGTGACATTGCCCCGGCGAAGGGCCGCACCCAGGTTTGCAGCATTGTCGCACACGGCCTTCCCTGGTTTCAGGTCCAGTGGAGACAACCATTCATGAAATTGGTTCTCCAGAGCTGACCACAACTCCTCAGCTGTGTGACTCACATTTCCCAGACATTTCAATGTAAAAACCGCCTGATGACGTTGAGCCCTACTGCCAGCATAGTAAGGAGGTGTGCAGGATCCCTTCTGCGCAGTTAGAAAGCTTGTGGCATGACCAGACAGGCTTTGGGTGCAGGTGGAAGACCGAGAGGAGGTTGAGGAGGCAGAAGCAGTGGAGGAACTTTGACATAAAGAGGATTGACGCACAACTCGTGGGGACGGCAAGACTTGGACAGCAGCCCCTTGTCCTGCTGTCACCATAGTTACCCAGTGCCCAGTCAGCGACATGTAACGCCCCTGTCCATGCCTACTCGTCCAAGTGTCTGTGGTGAAATGCACCCTGTCACACACAGAGTTTCTCAAAGAAGCGGTGATGTTGTGTGCGACATGCTGGTGGAGCGCAGGCACACCTTTCTTTGAGAAGTAGTGCCGACTGGGCATCTGGTACTGGGGCACTGCGACGGACATACGGTCTCGAAAATCCTCTGTGTCCACCAGGCGGAAAGGCAGCATTTCTGTAGCCAAGAGCTTGCAGATGGTGAAATTCAACCTCTTAGCTTTCTCATGGCTAGGAGGAAATGGTCTTTTACTTGTCCATATCTGAGGGACCGAGGGCTGGCTATTGTGCTTAGACGGGGTTGATAAGGGTGTCCCCGGCAAACTGCCGGTCTGTGAGGAAGATGCAGGCGGACATGTTAGGTTGCCTTGATCCAAAGGTGGTGCTATCGATGTCGGACAGCGCTCAACACCAGCTGGTGTTACCACCTCCAAAGAAAATGATGACCTGCCAATCACGCTGGCTGTTGCGGGTAAAGAGGTGGCAGGTCTGCGCCCCAAAACAGGTGTGACTGCTGTCCCCCCAGTCAGAGGATGAAGAGGCCGCGGATGCACAAGATATGGCAGACGGTGATTGGCCCGGCCGGCTAGGCCGCATTGTAGCACACTGAGCTTCCCACTGCAACTTATGCTTCATGTCCATGTGCCGGTTCATGCATGAAGTACTCAAACTATGTATTTTTTGGCCTCTACTTAGCTTTTGCTGACAAATGTTACAGATAACACGAGTTGGGTCATCTTTATCGATCTGAAAAAATGCCCAGGCTATGCAAGGCTTAGCACCCATGTGACCTGAAGAGCCACCACGACTTGTGGTGAGAGGCAGAGTTGTATTTGAGGATGCAGTTGTTGACGTGCTTCCAGTACTACGTCTCTGTCCAGGAAGGCGCAACCTGACCTCGTCGTCACTAGCATCTTCCTCCACCTCCTCTGCTGACCTCATCTCTTGGCTGACTGTGGGTTGACAGTAAGTGGGATCTCCGACCTCATCATCATCACCCTGTGCGTTATCACACCCGTCGTCCTCAGAGCCAACCTGTTCCTGCCCTGACAAAAAACTAAAGTTGTCGCTCCAATCAGGTATTTGAGTCTTATCATCGTCTTCCTCATTGTCTCCACCAACAGGAGTTACAGTTTAGGAATGAGGGTCTACATTATGGTCAGAACCTTCTGCGTCTGGTCCTGGATCCGACTCATAAAGATTCTGGGCATCAGTGCAGATCATTTCCTCGTCTGGATTCACAGAAGCGCTGGAGTCGACCTCTGATTCCCAGGCTATAGTATGAGTAAACAGCTCTGCAGACTCAACCATCTGTTCTACCTCATACTCAGACGGGCAGCTGGAGATTTGGGAGCTGTGAGGAAGCAAGTGCGATTTGGGTGACACCTTTGAGGACTGGAGTATTTGTGATGTTGAAGTTGATGTGGAGGAGAGCCCACTTAAAGGAGCACTTGATATCCGTTGAAGCACCTGCTGTTTTTGTGCCTCATCTGGAATTTGTAGCGATTGGCGTGGCCGTAAGAAAGGGATCTTATCACATTGTCCGCTAAAAGAAGTAGACATTTTAGTTTGGCTGGAAGATGGTCTTTCTTCTGCACCTACTCCACGGACACAACCTTTTTTCCCCTTCCCAACATGCCTATTCCCCTTTCCACCAGCAGCAGGCCTTTTTCCACTCATTTTGGTGGTTAACTAATTCACAACTCTGGAGTTGTTTGCACAAAAAAACAATGGATGGTAACCGAGCAGAGCTGAGTGGCCAAACTGTGGTATTAGGCCAAAACTATTGGCTGGGCTAGATGCAGAAAAAAATTATTTTTAATTTGCAACCTGATGGAGGTCAGTATAGATGGACTAATAGACCAAGTCCCACACACTGCTAGAAGCCCAAATATTTTTTCAGAGCTAGATGCAGAAAAAAATTATTTTTAATTTGCAACCTGATGGAGGTCAGTATAGATGGACTAATAGACCAAGTCCCACACACTGCTAGAAGCCCAAATATTTTTTCAGAGCTAGATGCAGAAAAAAATTATTTTTAATTTGCAACCTGATGGAGGTCAGTATAGATGGACTAATAGACCAAGTCCCACACACCGCTAGAAGCCCAAATATTTTTTCAGAGATAAATGAAGAAAAAAATTATTTTTAATTTGCAACCTGATGGAGGTCAGTATAGATGGACTAATAGAACAAGTCCCACACGCTGCTAGAAGCCCAAATATTTTTTCAGAGATAAATGAAGAAAAAAATTATTTTTAATTTGCAACCTGATGGAGGTCAGTATAGATGGACTAATAGAACAAGTCCCACACGCTGCTAGAAGCCCAAATATTTTTTCAGAGATAAATGAAGAAAAAAATTATTTTTAATTTGCAACCTGATGGAGGTCAGTAGAGATGGACTAATAGACCAAGTCCCACACACTGCTAGAAGCCCAAATATTTTTTCAGAGCTAGATGCAGAAAAAAATTATTTTTAATTTGCAACCTGATGGAGGTCAGTATAGATGGACTAATAGAACAAGTCCCACACGCTGCTAGAAGCCCAAATATTTTTTCAGAGATAAATGAAGAAAAAAATTATTTTTAATTTGCAACCTGATGGAGGTCAGTATAGATGGACTAATAGAACAAGTCCCACACGCTGCTAGAAGCCCAAATATTTTTTCAGAGATAAATGAAGAAAAAAATTATTTTTAATTTGCAACCTGATGGAGGTCTGTATAGATGGACTAACAGACCAAGTCCCACACACCGCTAGAAGCCCAAATATTTTTTCAGAGCTAGATGCAGAAAAAAATTATATTCAGTTTGCAACCTGATGGAGGTCAGTATAGATGGACTAATAGAATGATGCTATGCCCAAAAGATTTTACTTCACTAGGTGCAGTAAAAAAATTGGTATTCTATACACAGGTGGTATATCTTGCAACACAGATAGGCTACTCCACTGACTAACACACTCTGCAATAGGCCAAAAACGATTAACTTTGCTAGATTCAACCAAATGCTGTGAAAAAAACTTGCACAGCACTGGCACAGACCTGCCTGGCAAAAACTGATAGGAAGTGATGTAACCTAGTCCTGAAAAGGACTCCAATTACAATTAGTCTTTACTCCCACAATCTATCTATTTAAGAGCACAGACCTGCCTGATAAAAGTCGTAGGAAATGCTGTAACCTAGTCCTTAGAAGGACTGCAATCACAACTATTCCCTACTCCCAAGCTATCTGTATATTTGTGCGAAAATTGGCTTGAAATTAACAAGGTATAGCGCACACAGCAACAGCGGTGCCGTCTAACACGCAGCTGCAGCAGTGAGAAAATGGTGGCGACGGGGAAAATGGCTTGGTCTTATAGGGCAAGGACATGTGACATACACTGCCAATCACACATGCCCTTGCTTGTGTGAAAAAAAGCACTTCGCTCCGTGTGTGCGCTGCTGATAGGCTGACAGATTGCACCTCCCCACTGCAAATGCGGGAAAGAGAAAAAAAAATGGAGATCTTCATTGTTCCTGCAGAGATCCATCCCCTGCCCCGCTGTACACTCAAACTGCGTATTAACATTAATTTTCATCATTACTGAGAAAAAATCCAGTTATGATTTTGGTGCACGAACAGTTACCGAACATAACCTCGAACAGCCGAATTTTTCTCAAATTGTTCGTGTTCGCCGACCGGCTCGAACACCGCCCAAAACAGCTCGAATTTGAGATTGGCGAACAGTTCGAGTAGAACAACGCTCATCTCTAGTGCTGACAGATAAGCGCACGCGGCTGTCCACTGAGAATGTAGACAGACTCACGTTCATAAAGATGAACAAATCATGGATCTGCAAGGACTTTTCTACCCCTGTGTCATCCTGGAGAGACTAAAAGCTTGAAGATTTGGTAAAATCACCTCACCAACCGTTTTAAGAAACTCTGGGTCAATTGATGCCACTTAAGTGGTGTCTGTGCCACAATTTTTGGAAAAAATGGAGACTCTTTTTGGAGTCCCCTTGCTGTGTTTTACGTGACGTTGGCATCGTCAATTCCAGGTGGGTTGGGTCGCCCTGGGTCGCCCCCCCCCCTTTTAACTGTAAGAAACTACATACACAATGGCTTGGGGTAACACAGATGGTTGAGTCTGAAGAGTTGTTTACTCAGAGGTCTGCTCCAAAGCTTCAGTGTCTGCTAGTCAGCGTAGAATTTTTAAATGCATCTAGCCTAGGCAGACTGTGGGGACCCCCAACCAAACACAGATGCTCAGCCCCCCTACCGCCCCCCTTTCCTTGACAATACAATAATATAACTCTTACAACTGGATTGGTGAGGATCGGTCACAGCTTTATTAACTCTTTTTATTCATTCCATTAGAAAGGCATTTTATTTCTAAAATAATTCAGCTGGTTGCAGCATGCCCTGGGTCTCCACACCGGCAAGTTGGCCAACAAGTGTAACTCTCCAACATGTCCTTTCTATTTCCCGGCCACGGAGGATCCTGCGTACTCGTATGCAGGACTCTGACCCCCATCCATCACTCTTAATGCTTGTTCCACTCCGTCCTGGAGTCATGACAGGAATATGTGCAGTCCAATATCCATTAAGTGAACACCGTCGGGACGTATGAGGACTGCTTTATCTCCTTCCAGTTGTCGGTGTTGTATCACTACACCGCCTCTGTCTCTTCTAAATTTTGCCATCCGAATATTTATTACCCGCCTTGTTTGTTCGATGGCCGTGATGTCTCGCGCACCTTGCCATACCGCTCTCGGCACAATCTCTGACCATACTATAGTTAGTTTTGTGAAAAATTCTCTGAAGCGCTCAGTGTCTAGTTTCATTATTGCCATTAGTTATGCGCTCTTGTGATGACCTAGGTCGTTTCCCCCGGCCTGTATAACTAAGATGATGGGACCTCTTGCCTCTCTCCCTACCTTGATTACCTCCATTAGTACCTGTGGCCATAGCAGGCCTCTAATACCTCTCCAGTTGAAATATGTGTTATGAAACTCTAATTTCCTCCCGCCTGGGTGGACTTTCGCCCTTTTTTCTGCTCAATATATATATGAGTGGCCTATCACCCACACTGTTGGCTTAGCATCACCTGTAAAAGAAACAAACCACGTTAGGATAACAAGTCCGGTCTTATGTATCTCGCCAAACACGTGGATCGGCATCTCCCTATCCTCTGAACTTCCGTTTCTGACAGTCCTGCTCTTGCTGCTTCCGTGGCCGCGCCTATGCGGAATGAGTGTGTCCCATAATCTTTGGGGTGGTTCCCTGCTGATGTTATGCATTTATTAAATATAGCTTGGAACTGGTATCTTGATAATGGCATTCCATCAATGTGTGATAGGAAGAAATTACTTTGTGATCTGATGGTTATATATTTTTTTACTATTGTTACCCAACTCAGTGTACCGTTTGTGGGTTGTAGAAGTACCCAAGTGCCCCTGCCCACTGGAATCGTTTTCGTTTGTCGTATGCGTAGACGTATTGCATTATTGGCTATGACTACGTCCTGGTGTAATAAGCCACCACTGGTGGTAATTTTGGATTGAGGGACTAATTCGCTTATGCATAGCGCCCCGAAGAAGGCAATCGCAAATGCAGTAGACAGAAGTGTTGTTCCAAATTGTGAGTGTCATGTTAATGGTATTAGGGATATGATGTGAGAAATCAGTTTTAGTGACACGGGACGGGACGTCTACACTACTGACTTGGCTGACCCCTTTTCCACCCTATTATGGATTGTCTGATGATGAATCTCTTTGTCACATCTCCCCAATTCAATAGTTGGAAGTGAAATGCTACTCCGGTCAGACACCGCTGCGCTGACGCCCCTGATATGCCCCTCATCATTAGCTGGTGGAGAAATTCTATGGTGACTTGTAATCTGGCTTGTTCACATTGGTCAACCCGTCTGCCTGCTGCTAGTCGTGTCCACTCTACGCATGCTTTGCCGTATGCTTGCCACGTTGACGGGGCAACTGACGCTCTGATTAATGGCATCAACTATTCGTCACTAGATCCCATAGTGAGGGTGGGCAACTGTTGCCCGATGGGTGGGCGTTGGGGAGGAGCTCTGTGAAAATCTGCCAATTGAATTGTGATAAAGCGTTAGCAGCTGTTTTAGACCCCTCAGCATCGTGTCTAGCGCGGACCCATACATTGTGTTTTAGGCACAGGAATGCTAGCCGGCGTAGTAGGCCTAGCACTGGGAGAGACGATGATGCCATCTTATTAATGCAGTGCGCTAGGCTGGTGTTTTTTGTTATGAAGCATATATTTTTGTTAGCCAGGCGCGCGCCCCATATTTCTATTGCTTCCACTATTGGGAAGAAAAATTATTTTCCGGGCTAGATGCAGCTAAAAATTATTATTAATTTCAAAGCTGGTGGAGCTTGGTATATATGGCCTAATACAATGAGTACCACACACTGGTACTATGCCCAAAATTATTTTCCAGGCAAGATGCAGCTAAAAATTATTAGTAATTTGAAAGCTGGTGGAGCTTAGTATAGATGGCCTAATAGAATGAGAACCACACACTGCTAATATGCTCAAAATTATTTTACAGGCAAGATGCAACTAAAAATTATTATTAATTTCAAAGCTGGTTGAGCTTGGTATAGATGGCCTAATACAATGAGTACCACACACTGCTGCAAAGTCCAAAATTATTTTCCAGACAAGATGCGGCTAAAAATTATTTGTAATTTGCAAGCTGGTGGAGCTTAGTATAGATGGACTAACAATAAGTCCCACACACTGCTAATATGCCCAAAATTATTTTCCGAGCTAGATGCAGCTGAAAATTATTAGTAATTTGCAAGCTGGTGGAGTTTAGTATAGATGGACTAAGAATAAGTCCCACACACTGCTACAAGCCCAAAATTATTTTCCGAGCTAGGTGCAGATAAAAATTATTTGTAATTTGCAAGCTGGTGGAGCTTAGTATAGATGGACTAAGAATAAGTCCCACACACTGCTACAAGCCCAAAATTATTTTCCGAGCTAGATGCAGCTAAAAATAATTTGTAATTTGCAAGCTGGTGGAGCTTAGTATACATGGACTAAGAATAAGTCCCACACGCTGCTACAAGCCCAAAATTGTTTTCCGAGCTAGATGCAGATAAAAATTATTTGTAATTTGCAAGCTGGTGGAGCTTAGTATAGATGGCCTAAAAGAATGAGTACCACACACTGCTAATATGCCCAAAATTATTTTCCAGACAAGATGCAGCTAAAAATTATTATTAATTTCAAAGCTGGTGGAGCTTGGTATAGATGGCCTCATACAATGAGTACCACACACTGCTACTATGCCAAAAATTATTTTCCAGGCAAGATGCAGCTAAAAGTTATTAGTAATTTGCAAGCTGGTGGAGCTTAGTATAGATCGACTAAGAATAAGTCCCACACACTGCTACAAGCCCAAAATTATTTTCCGAGCTAGATGCAGCTAAAAATTATTTGTAATTTGCAAGCTGGTGGAGCTTTGTATGGATGGACTAAGAATAAGTCCCACACACTGCTACAAGCCCAAAATTATTTTCCGAGCTAGATGCAGATAAAAATTATTTGTAATTTGCAAGCTGGTGGAGCATAGTATAGATGGACTAGAATAAGTCGCACACACTGCTACAAGACCAAATGTATTTTCCGAGCTAGATGCAGATAAAAATTATTAGTAATTTGCAGGCTGGTGGAGCTTAGTAAAGATGGCCTAATAGAATGATGCTATGCCCAAAAGGTTTTACTTGGATAGGTACAGTAAAAAAATTGTATTCTATACACAGGTGGTGTAGCTTGCAACACAGATACGCTACTCCACTGACTAACACACACTGCAAGAGGCCAAAAAGGATTGGCTTAGCTAGATTTAGCCAAATGCTGTGAAAAAGACTTGCAACGCACTGGAACAGACCTGCCTGGCAAAAAGTCCTAGGAAATGCTGTAACCTAGTCCTCAAAAGGACTGCAGTTACAATTAGTCCCTACTCCCAACCTATCTATTTAAGAGCACAGATCTGCCTGCTAAAAGTCGAAGGAAATGCTGTAACCTAGTCCTCAAAACGACTGCAATCACACCTATTCCCTACTCCCAAGCTTTCTGTATATTTCTGAGAAAATTGGCTTGAAATTAACACTGAAAGAATAGCTCACACAGCAACAGCGGTGCCGTCTAACACGCAGCTGCAGCAGTGAGAAAATGGTGGCGACGGGGAAAATGGCTGGGTCTTATAGGGCAAGGACATGTGACATACACAGCCAATGACCCATGCCCTTGCTTGTGTGAAAAAAAGCACTTCGCTCCGTGTGTGCGCTGCTGATAGGCTGACAGACTGCACCTCCCCACTGTAAATGCAGGAAAGAGAAAAAAAATGGAGATCTTCATTATTCCTGCCGAGATCCATCCCCTGCCCCTCCCACCGCCCCGCTGTACACTCAAACTGCGTATTAACATTGATTATCAGCATTACTGAGAAAAAATCCAGTTATGATTTTGGTGCACGAACAGTTTTCGAACATAACCTCGAACAGCCGGATTTTTTTCAAATCGTTTGTGTTCGCCGAACGGCTCGAACACCGCTCAAAACAGCTTGAGTTTGAGATTGGCGAACAGTTCAAGTCGAACACCGCTCATCTCTGGTAGAGACAAGTCAATCACTTAGAGAGGCGCAGGGATGAGCTGCCGGGGGCAATGCCTCACTAGTATCATGTTCGGTTATGGTCTGCTGCCGGATCTTTAAAGCAAATTTTCTCTGAATCGCCAGATATTTTCAGAAAATAATATTTCTGGCTTCAATAGTCCAAACTAATGTTCAGATATACACTTTCACTAGTAATCAGGAAACCAGGAAAACTGGGAAAATGTGCGCTCCTGAGTTCAACCCTTTAATGTTGAGATTGACTTTTGAAGTAGAAGCAGGGTTTTCAATAGATACATAAAATGCATTACTATTTACTATGCATGAATAATTGAAGTTTCCTACACTTGTTCCAGAGATGTTTCGTTAGACATTAGATGTAAATAATCAAAAGGTATTTTATATTAATCCCGTAACTCCACATGACATACATATTCATCATAAACACATATAATTTATCTCTTCATGATGAATATGTATATGATGCTGGGTGCCGGGACTGGAGAGACGCATGACCGTAAGTTTGTGATTTGCAATCATGCGGTCACATGCCGAATAAATGTGCATGCCCTCACTCGGTGCAAGTCTAGTCGGAATGTGACTCTGACTCCAGAGAATCCTCATAGCGTTCACTGCTCACAATGTGAGGATTCACAAGTCTGCAGTCTCATAGAGTGTCTGCAGACTTGTAGCCTAAGGCCAGATAATCCCTTTCAGGGGTAAATGAAATTGATGAAAAATGAGTATACAATTGTTGTGAAAGGTAGCACCAAACTGTAGGGGAAATTTCATAGTCTTACTGGGTTTTGATTTTTTTTACTGTCTTTTCTATTGTATTGCACATAAAGCAAAAAGTAACATATCAAATATGAAAAATGGGATAATAAAAACAATAGATTGATAATTCTGAGAGCAGCATGATGTAGGGACCGAGACTCAGATTCCCGCTATGTGTAACTTACTGGGCTGCTTGTTGCAGCTTTGATAAAATCATTGTTTTCTCTGCTGTAGATCTACCAATCCTCTGACTGCTGAGCTCTGTATAACCCCGCCCACGACACTGATTGACAGCTTCTGTGTACACTGTGCATAGGCAGAAATCTGACAATGTTAAAGTTGGGAAAACCAAAGCTCATAAATATTGGACTTATATTGAGCAGGTTTATAATTCTTCATTTGATAATCTCCTGTCAATAAAACAGTGATTTTATCAAAACTACAGCAAGCAACCCAGAAAGTGACACATTGCTGGAATTAGGGGCTCTCCATTATCTGATCTCAAATCTGGTGATAAATCCCCTTTTCACCACGACTGAATGTAAAATGTTATGTATCTAATGCATTCATATCACTGTCAGAAATATGATTTACCAGCATGTTGTAGAAACTTCAAAACCTCTTTAATGCTATAAATTGCAACCAGAGCCCAAAGCTCAATATTTACTAGAGGTTCAGAAACAGATAAAAACCCCTTAGTTTGCATTATTCTAGGCGCCTATTTACGCTCTTAAACTCCTTGATACATGATCACAAAGTGCAACATGCTGATTTTGACATATCTTCATCCCCCCCTCCCCCTCCCGAGCCCCAAATGCTACATTTAATCTCAATATTGTTATTTTAATTAGCATTTATATAAATGATGCTTATCTGGCCGTAAATACCTAAGGGGGGAAACAAGCGTGCAATCATACTTAAAATTCATTGGTTACTTGATTTGTGCTTTCCCAAAGAATATGCCTGCATGTAGTGAACAACCTGAATATATTGAAATTTAATGATGTTTTCCGCATTTTTACGGAGATACCTATAATAACAAATAGGAATATTTTAAATAAGTTCCTGAGGGAAAAAAGTAATGTGACTGAATGACCCTGACACATTTCTTGCGTCGTGTACTTGACTAAATATGTGCATCTACAGTATGTTTATGCATGGACGTCCCCATGGAGAGATTTCTACGCTCGTCTTACCTATTCACTTTGAAAGCAATAGGGCATTTTGCTGGGGGCATAACTGACTAGGAGTATTCCAGTGCTGGGTACTATATTTTATTCTGTAAGAAAGTCAATGGCTTAGAAGATATAGACAAGAATGCATCTGAAAAGTTCTGTACGTGTCTAGGTAGAATGCATGGCTTTGACTGACTGTAAACTCCAGCTTATTGCAAGATGTATGGGCTTGGGAGTCTCCAGATGCCTTTATTATGCAAAACACTGTAGCAAAAGGGATTATCTCATATTGAGGTACCATGTTCGCCTTGTTCTGTTTTGCATTTGGATTTGTTGGAATAAATTGCTTCTTGACCACAAGCTGGTTATTCAAAATAAACTGGATAAGAAACATGGAGTTTCGGCGAACATAGATTTTCATTGTATATGAGAGTTTGGCATGGAAGAAAAAAACATCCAACACAATTTATAAAGCATTAAACTTATTACTAAACACAATAGTAGCATATTCACCCAATAATAATGCAGACACATTTGCTGAGGTTTTGTTTTTGCATTTCTTCTTCTTCGTCTTCTTCTTCTTCTTCTTCTTCATCTTCTTCTTCTTCTTCTTCTTCACCACCACTACTACTACTACTACTACTACTACTACTACTACTGTTACTACATTACTACTACTACTACTAGTAGTAATAATAATAATAACAAATATTGTCAAAATAATGCAATAAAATGTTATTTTTTTTGGTGCATATGCTATCCGTTATTTTTGCAGATAGATCACGTATTTGTTACGATGAATGTGTTAAACACTTGCCCTGAGTATCCCTTGCTCTACATCCTTCACCTCGGTCCAGTGCCTTCTGTTGTACTCCACATCGGGTTTTCTAGGTTGTCCAGTGTGGCTCAGTGATGTCATCTCACTAAACCTATTTAAGACCCTTTAGGACACAATGTAGAGAAACGTAAACCAGCTCACCTAGACTCTAGGCATGTTGAAGCACGGATCTCATGTGCAGTCTTTGAGAAAGGACATAGTCTTCTTTCGAAACACGTTGCCTCTGACAATCATGTTTTGGAATTTTTTTTATTTTATGTCTGAATAAAGTTTGCCATTTTTTATGAAGCTCGATTTTTTTTCTTCATCCTTTAGGACACAAACCTGTGCCTTAGTAATGTGGCTCTATTGTTACATGTTTTATTTGCTCAATTACCTGTACCTGTTGTGTTTTCACCATGCATCCATCCCTGCTGGGTTCCACTCCATCTGTTTGACTGCTCCTGAGATTCCAGATAGTCCAAGTCCTTGATTCCACATGTCCTCTGGAAGCTGCACCAATGCCCGGAGTCCATGTGTCATCCAATCATCCCCACCTCCACCCTCCGGACCAGAGTTTTAGTGGATCCACCATACTAGGTGAACCTTATGGAACGTATCCGAAAAAAACTAAAAAATGGAAACGCGTCTTGTTTTCATCAATGTTGCGGATCAAACTCATCAAAGCAACTTGATATTCCTATGAAAAGAAAATGTATAGGACACAGATTGCATCCATGTGCTATCTTTATTTAATTATTGAATGGGAAAGAAAAGCTAAGAATTGTTTCTCATGCAAGAAAAATTGATGCAACAAGGATTGTAAAAACCTATTCCTTGACCAAAAATGGGTCTAGAACGTTAAAAAAACTTAGACCATTTATCACATATGAGAAAAAAACTGATTTGATTATGAAAGAAAGCACTCCATGCATTTCTTACGGTAATGGATCACAATTGAAATATGCACCAAATTCATTAAGAGGGAAATGTCTCTTAATGAATTTGGTTCCCACTCCCATGCATCCTTCATCAAGACTGGTGTGTTAAAATCAGAATTGGACCTCAAGACTTTATTAAAGAAGGCACAACTTTTAGTTTTATGTAATAAACAAGGAGCTCCATCTGCCTATGAATAAATTTGATGATGTATCTGAAAACAAGAGAACAAATTTTTTCACCTTCAAAAATTAGTAAAGAGAGTCCCTAATACATTTAGTGTTAAAATTGATCAATAAACCTAAACCCAACACTGCCCAATGGCTGTAGCAAAGTCAAAACTGTGAAAGTCTTTTATCGCTATGCAATGCAGTAGGGTTATTTTTTAATACAGGTCAAGTATGGAAAAGAGATATGGAGCATGGAAAAAAATATTTTAAATAGTTGTTAGTTCAATATTTTGGGTTAAAAACTTTTCTAAAAAAAAACCTCTTAGAAATTTGAATACATTAAAAAGGTTACCTGAGAAAACTAGCACAACTTTTGTTCATTGATTTTGTATTGCAGGTCAACAATTTATTCTTAAATAATTTTTGAATATATTTTACATGAAAAAAAGAAATGTCAGTAATACCACAAAGAAAGAATGCAAAATGATATCATATTATGGGATTAAAACTATGCAAAACAAAAAAAAGGTTTTCGTGGACATCATCAAAAGGTTCCATAAGAACTATAAAGATGAAAGAGAATGGTGAATAATGTATTGTAATGAATTATGAAAGATAACATTTGTAATGACTGTTATAAAGAACATCCTTTTTACATCTGCAAGCAGTTTAAATTGAAAAATTAATGATGTTTTCTACAGTATAACTATTTTAGGGTAAGCACAGTAAACAGTCGAAAGAAGTCAGGTTTTTAAGAAATGGAATATGTGATTTCAGGATGCATGCATATGTTCCAGTCTAGAACTCTGTGATAGTGGTAAAATTATTTTTAGATAGATCATATATGTATGACTGCAAGTAGATTTTTGAAAGCCCATACTGAGTCTACAGGTACACAGAGTTTGTTAGTGGCTGTCAAAAAAACAGCCATATTCTTCATAGAGAAGGTAGGGAAAGTTTATTATCGTCTCAGCATTCCTGATTGCTGTATACATTGTGCTCTATAAGCGCGGTGAACACAGTTCAGGAAGTAGCCATGCTGCTTCCTCTTCAATCCCAGTAGTAACATGATCATCGAATGCTGGGGTGCTGCAGAAACATCATAGTAAGAAGGTTGCATTTTCCCCTGTAACTTGGACAAATAGACCGGCCCCAGTTACAGTTGAAATCAGGAATAAAAATGTATTGTAATATTTAAATACCCCCAAAGGCCTTTTAACATTTAATAAAGACAAAAGGAAAAACATTAAAAAAAGAAAAAAAATGCAACCATTAACTAAAAATGCAAATTTTAGCCCTACTCGCACGGACGATATAAAAATTACTATAATGGAAAATGGCACAGTTTAAAATGTATTTAATGGCACAAATATTTTTTACTAACTGAACATAAAAAAAACACAGCTTTTAAATCCCCAATACTAATTTTTAAATAAAAATAAAGAAAAAAATGTTTTACTCGATTATAAATGTGAAAAATTCACCTCTTATTAAGCTGGTTAATTATTGAGAATTTGAATGTTTCAAATGTATTACCACGCTATGATGGCAGGGAAAACAAAAAGACTAAGAGAGCCAAAGCTGAAGAAGGTTTTATGGGTTTATGAGTACAAAGATTTTTTTTCTGAAATGAATGAGCAGTAGGAAAAGACCATTACATGTGGATTTAGAGACCTTTGTACCCAGAATTCAGATACTAATGCCTTGATTTAGATGACATCTGTCAGCTGAATTTCACTCTCTTTTCCCCAATTACTGAGAAATCAATATTCAAATTGATATGCAAATGAGGCTGAAGGACTTTGATAGATCTGAAGCCTTTTTCACTCCAGCTCTATGCTGACCCAGCGCTGACTCTTCCTACTTTTCTTATGCCTGAAATCACACAGCATAAATACTATTTCTGAAGCAGGAAGAGGTGGCTCTACAGTATGGGGGAAATAGAGCTGGAGTGACAGAGGCTTCAGATCTACAATAGTTCTTCAGCCTCATTTGCATATCAATTGAAATGATGATTTCTCAGTAACAAAGGAATGGACTGTCCATATAAATAGTTTTGGGGGTGAGATTCTGCTAACAGATTCTCTTCAAGAAATTCTAAATAGGGTCAAATTCCATAGTGAAAAGAAATGTGGTAATTTACTAATAAAAAAGGCTCTTTGGTTATCTTATTTGACCCAGTTATTGCTCTATGCTAATCATTCAGCATGCATTGAGTATGAAGGTCTCACACCTATTTTTTATCTGCAAAATCAGATGCAGTCCATGAGCAAAAGTTGTGCAGCTTAGGGAAAAATAGTAAACTTGTTTTTACAATCTTAGAAACCCCTTTCATATTAAATACTGAAAACATTTTAATTTAAATAGTCATCAACAAATACGGCATAAAACAACAGCACAATCTCCTCACTCAGTCCATTCCCCTTGATGAACTTCTCTGGTCTGTGCTGTGTGTTTGGTTCAGCATGTTTAGCATGTCTTGGTTCAGCATGTTCAATGCCACAAATGAATTGCACTGAGACACACTCTGCACAGGCCGAAGCTAATAATCTTGAAAATGGGCTAAGTGAGTATTTTTTTATTTAGCCAGTACAATATTCTGGTTGAAGGAGAGGGCACTATAATATGGAGGTGTAAAATTGTATGGGAATATTGTGTGGCACCATATTGTGTGCGGGCACTTTGAGGGACATCATAATGTATAGAGAAAACTGTGAGGGCATCATAATTTGTGTGTTGCACACTGTGGAAGGAATGTACTATCAGGACATCATATTATATGTGGGAACTGTAGAGTAATACAATGTGGAAGTCATTATATTGTGAGGGGTGTATATTTGGGGGCATCATACTTTGTATGTGGGCTTATTTGTGTCATCATACTATATACAATTGAAGGGCTTCGTGGAACCATCATATTGGACAATAAAATTCCCTTGTTTATATCTTTAAAGTTGGAAGATATGTTTGTTTGAATCTCTCTGACTTTCTTTTACTCCCCTCCACTCTACTGTTTAAATTAGGCAGCTGAAATCTGTTCCCTCAGTGAGCTGGCAATCCTTTTGTTGTGTCCTAGTGGATTTTAGCAATGCCCATCACATATTGTGATGCAATCACAGTGCTCCTCACACATTTTCATGCCTTTCACTGTGCCTGACTTGGACACACAGGCTGATGGCGCCCTCTTCCACCAGAATGCACATACAGTTGAAATTGAGACAAGCTAACATGCCACTGACCTTCCCAAATCATGGAAAGTCACTCTGGATCATGCATAGTTGGGCGATGTGCAAACAAACCATGCTGCTGCTTTTTAATAAGCTTATCTTACCTCAGATATGGATTCACAGCTACACTGATCAGTACTGCTCTACAGTGACGTGCAAGCTGCTCCTGCTTCTAAACATGTGTTTGCTGCAAAAAGACTGAAGATAAAGAATCTTCATGTCTGTGTATACTGTACATATGGGAGATAGCAAAGTAGCTAGTCTCTACTCACTTTCACAGAAAGAACTGGTAACTGGAGATAGAGCCTGCAGAGACGAAAACTGGTGAAAAATTCAGGATACAAGTTATATCATGGGTAGAAATATTATTATATCTAGCCTATACACGCTTGAGACACTTAGCAGCTCATTTTGAAAAGTCAGTTAAAACATTATTGCACTAAATCAAAATGACTTTTCTATATTTTTATGGTTGCCAATTAGATTTTTAGCATTGTAAAAATATTGAAATATTCATTTCTAAAAATTAATGTTTAAAAAATGTACTAACTGCATTGAAGACATAAACCATTATACTAAAAATGGGGATGTCTTTCTTTGCTGTATACTGCACTTTGTTTTCACCTATCACTCTTGTTCTTCTGTTCTGTTTATGTGTGTGGCCACTTGGGATCATCATTGACCTTTTCTCACTTCTTACCATGCATCACTTCTCTGTAACCTTAAAAGATCTTTTAAAATATCAGGAGGACAACATAGGTAACTGCTCTTTTTCTCTGCATCCTTAGATCATGAAACAATGAGAAGTACAAATAATACAGATAATAAAAAGGCTAAATTAACCAGAAAGTCACTTCCAACTTCTAACTCTACATATCTATAGATACCAGAAAGTTGCAGTAAGTGCAAATGTTAGAGATGATTGAATCTTTTGAAATTTGGATTTTCCAGGTTTGGTGAACTTTTCCCAAAATTTTGATTGGCAGTGTCATGATTAGCTGTGAACTGCAATTCTGCAAAGCTTCCAATAAGGCCACGTTTACGCGTTCAGTATTTGGTCAGTATTTTAAATCAGTATTTGTAAGCAAAAATCAAGAGTGGGTGAGAAATGAAGGATCAGGACACATCTGAGCTTTTAATTCCTTTATGCTGATATTCTGCTACATCCATGGTCCCACATTAGAAAATCTAATTTTTTTCTGCTACTATCGTACTACAGAAACTACGCTACATTTGAGCTTTTAATTCTTTTGTGCTGATATTGTGCTCCATCCAGGGGTCCACATTAGAAAATCAAAATTTTTTCTGCTACTACCGTGCCACATAAACCAGGCTACATCTGAGCTTTTAATTCTTTTGTGCTGATATTCTGCCCCATACAGGGGTCCACATTAGAAAAGCTCAATTTGTGTCTGGTACTAACGTTCTACATAAACCAGGTTAAATTTGAGCTTTTAATTCTTTTGTGCTGATATTCTGCTCCAACCAGGGGTCCACATTAGAATTTCTTAATTTTTGTTGCTAATAGTAAAGAGGGGAAGGGTACATCCAACATGAGTGGGAAAAAGCGAAATCGTGGTGGAAGGGGCAATTGGCTTGGTGTTTAAGGTGTACATGGGGTAGGATAAAATATTAATGAAATTTCTACTGAACAAACACCGCCACATCCTATCCAAATACAACTGGCAACTTCTGTTACTGGACATGCTACTCCATTCCCTTTCTTTGGTAGCCACACAGTGGTACGCCTTGTAGATGAGGGCCAGAAAGAGTATGTGCTCCAGTGGATGGCAAGTGCTGCAATAAGTGGCCTCTCCTCTTCCTCCACCTTAACATCATACATTGTACAGTCCTCAGAGGTGGCACCCCAATTACCCTAATTCCCCCCACGTCACAACTCTCCAACAGCTCAACTGACTGTAGGGAATCACAGATGGGTGAGTCTGCAGAGCTGTGCACACATTCTATGCAATGGGCATCAGAGGTCTGCTTCAAAGATTCACAGACTCAAGAGGAAGAAAGCATCTGCACCGATACCCAAATTTTTTTTATGTTGGATCCGGGGGTGGGCGATGTACAGTACAGACCAAAAGTTTGGACACACCTTCTCATTTAAAGATTTTTCTGTATTTTCATGACTATGAAAATTGTACATTCACAATGAAGGCATCAAAACTATGAATTAACACATGTGGATTTATATACTTAACAAAAAAGTGTGAAACAACTGAAAATATGTCTTATATTTTAGGTTTTTCAAAGTAGCCACCTTTTGCTTTGATGACTGCTTTGCACACTCTTGGCTTTCTCTTGATGCGCTTCAAGAGGTAGTCACCGGAAATGGTCTTCCAACAATCTTGAAGGAGTTCCCAGAGATGATTAGCACTTGTTGGCCCTTTCGCCTTCACGCTGCGGTCCAGCTCCCCCCAAACCATCTCGATTGGGTTCAGGTCTGGTGACTGTGGAGGCCAGGTCATCCGGAGTAGCACCCCATCACTCTCCCTCTTGGTCAAATAGCCCTTACACAGAGCGGAGGTGTGTTTGGGGTCATTGTCCTGATGAAAAATAAATGATGGTCCAACTAAACGCAACCGGATGAAATAGCATGCAGCTGCAAGATGCTGTGGTAGCCAGGCTGGTTCAGTATGCGTTCAAATTTGAATAAATCCCCAACAGTGTCACCCGCAAAGCACCCCCACACCATCACACCTTTTCCTCCATGCTTCACGGTGGGAACCAGGCATGTTGAGTCCATCCATTCACCTTTTCTGCGTCGCACAAAGACACAGTGGTTGGAACCAAAGATGTCAAATTTGCACTCATAAGACCAAAGCACAGATTTCCACTGGTCTAAAGTCCATTCCTTGTGTTCTTTAGCCAAAGCAAGTCTCTTCTGCTTGTTGCCTGTCCTTAGCAGTGGTTTCCTAGCAGCTATTTTACCATGAAGGCCTGCTGCACAAAGTCTCCTCTTAACAGTTGTTGTAGAGATGTGTCTGCTGCTAGAACTCTGTCTGGCATTGACCTGGTCTCTAATCTGAGCTGCTGTTAACCTGCGATTTCTGAGGCTGGTGACTCGGATAAACTTATCCTCAGAAGCAGAGGTGACTCTTGGTCTTCCTTTCCTGGGGCAGTCCTCTTGTGAGCCAGTTTCTTTGTAGCGCTTGATGGTTTTTGCAACTGCACTTGGGGACACTTTCAAAGTTTGCCCAATTTTTCGGACTGACTGACCTTTATTTCTTAAAGTAATGATGGCCACTCATTTTTCTTTACTTAGCTGCTTTTTTCTTGCCATAATACAAATTCTAACAGTCTATTCAGTAGGACTATCAGCTGTGTATCCACCAGACGTTTGCACAACAGAACTGATGGTCCCAACCCCATTTATAAGGCAAGAAATCCCACTTATTAAACCTGACAGGGCACACCTGTGAAGTGAAAACCATTTCCGGTGACTACCTCTTGAAGCTCATCAAGAGAATGCCAAGAGTGTTCAAAGCAGTCATCAAAGCAAAAGGTGGCTACTTTGAAGACCCTAGAATATAAGACATATTTTCAGTTGTTTCACACTTTTTTGTTAAGTATATAATTCCACATGTGTTAATTCATAGTTTTGATGCCTTCAGTGTGAATGTACAATTTTCATAGTCATGAAAATACCAAAAAATCTTTAAATGAGAAGATGTGTCCAAACTTTTGGTCTGTACTGTAGGTTCGAGCAGAATCTTCACCCTCACCAAACGTTAACCTCTAGGGGATGAGGTGATTCTAATGATACTCAGATACCTGAGGTGTGCACGGACTGAATTGTTCTGTCAGGGCAGGAGTAGGAGAACAGAGAGGATGACAATGAGGTTGTAGATCCTACTTGGTGTGAACCCAGTGGCATGCCTCAAGTGAGGCTCATGGTACCAGACAAACTGTTAGTGAAGGTGCAGGAGCCAAGAAACAAATGGAGGACGATGAGTAGGAAGAGGTGATTGGAGTGCAAACATCAGGAGATGAAGAGGATAATGATCCCCTCTCTGTTGTCCGTCATTGGAGGGAGGGGATGGAGGAAGCAAGCTTCAGTGTTGCCCCACCACCAACACACCATTGGCTTTGACCAATGGAAGAGCCAGACACATGTGCGCCTTCTTGCTGCACTATCTGCAACATGATCCCCATATTGTTATGATTCGTAATAGTGCTCACTACTGGGTTGCCTCTCTGTTAGATCCAAGTTACAAGAGTAAATTTTGCCAGATGCTTTATCCCCTGGAAATGGAATCGCGCATGCTGGAGTATCGAAACACGCTTGTAGACAACCTTAAGAGTGGTTTTCCCTAAGACATCAGTGAGGCACACAGTGTGCATTGCAGTTGTAGACTCCCAACCCCTGTAATATCAATTTCTCAAAGCAAAAACATTAGCAGCAGCAGCTTAAGTGGTAGAAGCAATTTTTTTAGACCAGCCTATGCACCAGCAGAACAAGTCTGACATATAGTGAACGACTGGAGAGGATGGTGCAGGATTATATAGAACTCAATATTAATGTCATCAGGGAGGGTTTGGACCCCTTTGCATTATGGTCTTCAATAATGGAAGAGTGGCCTGAGCTGGCCAGTCACTCCTTGGATGTTTTGTCATGTCCGTCAGCCAGCGTTCTCTCAGCACTGCTGGTGATGTCCTGACTAGTGTTGAGCCACCCCCGTAGTGTTCGAGTTCGGTTCGGTTCGTCGAACACCCGTATGTTCGCCGAACTGTTCGACGAACAAATTGGAACACCGTTAAAACCAATGGCAGGCAAACAAAAACACATAGAAACACATAGAAAACACCTTCAAAGGTGTCCAAAAGCTGACAAACTGCTCAGAAGACATAACTAACACATGGAAAAGTGACAAGTACATATAGTCATGCGAAAAGAAAAGAGGTGGAGGAGTAAAAGGAGGGGGAGACACAGATATAGGCATGTCATGCCCTTCTAAAACCAAAAAAGTGCGAAGCCGTCACGGCCAGTCCGTTCCTGCCCATGCCACCTCCGTGTCGCCGGGTTTGTGCCAGAGCCGCAGTGGACCCTGACGGCCAGCCCCCCTCTCCCAATACTGGTGCCTGTCCGCAGGTGGGTCGAGCCCCCCCACGGTGGGGGGAGAGTAACATCTGCAGAAGAAAGACCATCTTCCAGCCAAACTAAGATGTCGACTTCTTTTCGTGGACAATGTGATACGATCCCTTTCTTACGGACACGCCCATCACTACAAATTCCTGATGAGGCACAAGAACAGCAGGTGCTTCAATGGATATCAAGTGCTCCTTCAAGTGGGCTCTCCTCCACCTCAACTTCAACATCACAAATACTCCAGTCCTCAGAGGTGTCACCCCAATCGCACTTGCTTCCTCACAGCTCCCAAGTCTCCAGCTGCCCGTCTGAGTATGGGGTAACACAGATGTTTGAGTCTGCACAGCTGTTTACTCATACTGTAGCCTGGGAAACGGAGGTCTGCTCCAGAGCTTCTGTTAATCCAGACGAGGAAATGATCTGCACTGATGCCCAGAATCTTTATAAGTCGGATCCAGGACCAGATGAAGAAGGTTCATAGCATAATGTAGACCCTCGTTCCCAAACTGTAACTCCTGTTGGTGGAGACAATGATGAAGACGATGATGAGACTCAAATACCTAATTGGAGCGACAACTTGACTTTTCGGTCAGGGCAGGAAGAGGTTGGCTCTGAGGACGTCGGGTGTGAGAACACACAGGGTGATGATGACGAGGTTGGAGATCCCACTTACTGTCAACCCACAGTCAGCTAGTCAATGAGGTCAGCAGAGGAGCTGGAGGAGGATGTGACTAGCCCAGGGGATGGGGATCACTCGGTACCCGGAACTTTGCCTGGCCTTGGGGAAGTCGCGTGGTCGGCACCCTGGCCCGTCACCTGGGGTCACTCTTTAAAAGGGTGGATAATTGTTAATTTTATAAGAGTTTGTGATGCCACCTGTGGTATCTGGTGAGAAGCACCAGTGCTGCAGCACTCCACTGAGGCCCGTGATAAGGCAGCTCGATGGTATAGCTCCCCACAGGTGGAGCTAGGTCTCAGGGCAGCGTATGTAGGGGGAATGCAGGACAGGCAAGACCCAGCTGGGTCAGAGCAAGAACGGGAACGGACACGGTAGTCACTTCAGTACCTTTTACTGGTGGAAATTCAGGCACGTCCCGGAGCACTGTAGGGTGAAGGGTGCATATCAGGATCCTCCCCAATGAGCGGGTGTAGGGCCTCCTGTTTCTTGCCTCTGCGTAGTAAGTTTCTGACCTGCCTGGAGCTAGGCCTAACTTTGTCTCTGTCCTGCGCTGGCTGACCTTGTGGTAGGGCCTTCTCTTGGAGTTCACGCTCCCAGTATGCGGGGCCTAAGCGTCTCCTGGCTCTGTTATGTATCAGCACCTTAGCGATCCTGGGACAAGGAGTTCTCCAGGGATTCCGGTTATGCCTTACTGGGTCATAGAGATCCCGGTAAGCTCGGATCCGGTGTCCGGTAAATTCTTCGGGGTGAGCTGGTTAAGCTCCTCTGCCCCTTATGTACTAACTCACCTCTCGCCTTCGGCCTACTCGGGCCCTCACTAGGCTATACACACTAACGACAGCTTGCCGCGCTTCACTGATCTTATAGCGCCGGCACACCTTAAGCTCTAACTGGGCTCCCTGAATCTAGCTAGCAGGAGCCTCGTGCTCCACTGCTGAATTATTAACTGAGTTCTCTAGACTAGACTGAGCTCCACTGCAGACTGACCTCTCTTAGGCTTCTCTACTGCAGGAACTCTTCAGAGGAACTGAACTGCCTAGCTCCACCTTCCCTATTTATATCCCTAACGGGCTCACTCTGGTGGTCTGAGGTGGAAAGTGGAGATGTGTGAATGTTTATGGGGGCCTCTTGTGGAGGGTTCCATCAATGCACTCTTCTAGGATCTGTGATACCAAGCGCAGCGGGGCGTCACAAATGCTATTGACGATGAGGTTTGGTTGCACCTTCCTGGACAGAGACGGAGTACTGGAAGCACGTCAACAACTGCATCCTCAACCACAACTCTGCCTCTGACCACAAGTCATAGTGGCTCTTCAGGTCGAATGGGCTCTAAGCCTTGCATAGCCTGGGCATTTTTTCAGATCGATAAGGATGACCCAACTCGTGTTATCTGTAATATTTGTCACCAAAAGCTAAGTAGAGGCCAAAAAATCCATAGTTTGAGTACTTCATGCATGAACCGTCACATGGATATGAAGCATAAGTTGCAGTGGGAAGCTCACTGTGCTACAATGCGGCCTAGCAGGCTGGGCCAACCACTGTCTGCCCCATCTTGTGCATCCGCAGCCTCTTCATCCTCTGTGACTGGGGGGACAGCAGTCACACATGTTTTTGGACGCAGACCTGCCACCTCTTTACCCGCAACAGCCAGTGTGATTGGCAGGTCGTCAGTTCATTGGGAAGTGGAAACACCTGCTGGTGTTGAGCGCTCTTCGACATCGAGAGTAGTGTTGAGCCACCCCCGTAGTGTTCGAGTTCGGTTCGGTTTGTCGAACACCCGTGTGTTCGCCGAACTGTTCGTCGAACTGTTCGTCGAACACCTTCGAACACCGTTAAAACCAATGGCAGGCAAACAAAAACACATAGAAACACATAGAAAACACCTTCAAAGGTGTCCAAAAGCTGACAAACTGCTCAGAAGACATAACTAACACATGGAAAAGTGACAAGTACATATAGTCATGCGAAAATAAAAGAGGTGGAGGAGTAAAAGGAGGGGGAGACACAGATATAGGCATGTCATGCCCTTCTAAAATCCAAAAAGTGAGAAGCCGACACGGCCAGTCCGCTCCTGCCCGTGCCACCTCCGTGTCGCCGGGTTTGTGCCAGAGCCGCGGTGAACCCTGACGGCCAGCCCCCCTCTCCCAATACTGGTGCTTGTCCGCTAGTGGGTCGAGCGAGCCCCCCTGTGGTGGAGGCAGCTCTAAGCTTTTTAATTTAAATTGTCTCTCTAATTTGAATGAATACACTTTAAATCCATTTACAAGGATCTATTGGAGGGCAAGTCTCATGCCAGCAGCCGCGGTAATTCCAGCTCCAGTAGCGTCCACTAAAGCTGCTGCAGTTAAAAAGCTTTTATAAGGATCGAGCTCGGCTGTCCACCGCAAGGCATCCTACTGCCAGTCCCAGCCCCTATGCCTTGGGGTGCCTCCTGATGCTCTTCACTAAGTATCCCATGGTCCCGAAGCATTTCCTTTGAAAAAATTAAGTGTCTAAACTACAGGTGGTGTAGCTTGCTTAACAGCCGGGATAATCCGCTGACTAGCAGACACTGCTACTAGGCACAAAGTATTTCCTGGGCTAGATGCAGTTAAAAATTTGTAATTAGATACTCTCGTTGGATGCTGAGAAAGCATTCCATAGAGTCTCCTGGCACGCCATATATGATTCTCTTAAAAAGCTTGGGGTAGGGGTCTAGGGGACCCTTTTATAGCCAAAATCACGGCCCTGTATCGCAATACGTCACCTAGGCTGAAGATAAATGGAACTGTAGCACCCTGAGGGCTCGGTTGCTACAGACGTATTGCACCTCACCCAGAGGTGTGATATCTCACTCTCAGGTAAGGATGGAGTGTGGATCAGGACCCGACACCTGCATGCATTACACCACATTGCCGTGGGGCAGGGCGACCAATATGCCCCTGAGATGGGCACGACAGTCCCTGTCCCTGGCTGGAGTGGGGGGAGGGAACACTGAGGAAGGGGAACCCTGTAGTGCAGGAGCAGGGAGGAAGCAGTTCCTGGGTGCATTGAGAAGGGAGTATAAAAGGTGGGCACCATCTTAGTTCAGTGCAGAGAAGTCTGAGCAGAAGTGGCAGGGAGCAGGGGCTCTGCATGAGCTCTGCTCCGGAGGCGGGCCTAGTAACAGAGGCCCAGGCCTGGAAGAGGGAGAAGGAAGGAAGAGGAGCGGAGAAGGCTCCAGGAACGAGGAATGAAGGGATCCCAGGGGTGCGGACGGGCGAGTCGCCACCGCACGCCCGAATCCACCTGCGTGGAGGGGTCAGGCCAAAGGGGGAGACCGGTCCCCGAACTAGTGGAGGCAGGAAACGACCCTCAGCTAGAAACCGGAGGCTCTGACATTTTATGTGGCGCAGCCCCTCGCTACACCCGCTAGGAAGGCACCACATAGGGTCAGGGAAACTGGCGCCAAGTTTACCAAGAGGAGGCCCGAGGCAGCCGGACAGAAGTGTTGGTAAGAAAGGCCAGACAAAGGACACACAAAGGGGGTCCTGTGAAGTGCTCCAAAGTTATCTGGGAGTTGTCTGAGCCCCTCACCTGGTGAGCACAGTGCGACGTGGGCAGCCGTTACCTGCAGACGTGGTCTGGATAATGAGAACTGTGAGTAAAGGCCCTGGACTGCATCACTGACTCCGTTTCGTTACTGCTGCTGCCCTGCACCATCACCCCCATCCTCCGCATACACTGCCCTGAGGCTATACTCCTCCCGTGGGGAGTTATGCTACGCTCTGCTGCACCCACAACACCAGCCTCAGCGGTCTGCCCTGTAGCGGCGGTTCACTCTGACCGCAATCCACGGGTGGCGTAGTCGGACATTTAAATATCAAAACCACATAAATAGTCCCGCCACTGGTTTGACCGCCCTGAGCCACGGAACCATGTTATCTTAATTTTGGGCCCTTTATTGAACAATTCCATACAGACCACGGTTGGCAAGTTAGAACTGTAAGATTCACTACGTGAACCACTGGTGTTTTGTGGAAAAGCACATGTACACTGCGTTCCAAATTATTATGCAAAAAGTGTTTAGGAGTGATAAGGGAAGAATTTGTTTGCTTGTCAGTTAAACTCATTGATGGTGATGTGTGTCAGGGCTCTTTATATCACTGTAAGCAATTGCAGACACCTGTGCTAATTAGTTTGGCAGGTGTGTCCAATGAAAGGCAAGACTACTTAAGAAGGCTCTCTCACATTATTAAGCAGCCTACATTTTCTGCCAAAATGGGAAAGAAAAAGGATGTGTCGGCTGCTGAGAAGCAACAAATTGTGGAGTGTTTAGGTCAAGGCATGACTACAATCAACATTGTGCGATGATCAGGATGAAGTATCTTGGCAATCAACAAGTATGTAGCTGATTCACAGTACACACGTGTGCGTGCTGATAAGGGCAAATTGAGGACTCTTTCCTACAGGCAATTACGTCAGGTTGAAAGAGCAGCGGCAAAAAAGCCTTGTCATAGCAGCAGACAAGTTTTTGAAGCTGCTTGTGCCTCCAACGTCCCCCGAACAACAAGATGCAGGGTCCTTCAGAGGTTTGCAGCTGTGCATATGCCATCCTGTCGACCTCCTCTATCCACTTCACACAAGCAGAAACGGCTCCAGTGGGCCAAACATTACATGAAGACTGATTTCAAAACTGTTTTGTTCACGGATGAGTGCCGTGCAGCGCTCGATGGTCCAGATGGATGGAGTGGAGGATGGCTGGTTGATGGACACCCCACGCAAACACGGCTACAGCGCCAACAAGGAGGAGGTGGAGTAATGTTTTGGGCTGGAATCATGGGGAGAGAGATTGTCGGCCCCTTTAGGATCCCTGAAGGCGCTAAAGATGAACTCCATTATGTATGTGGATTTTCTCAAACAGCACTTCCTGCCATGGTTCAAGAAGAAGAACCGTGTATTTCACAGCAAGATCATTTTTCTGCATGATAATGCACCATCTCATGCTGCACATAAAACATCTGCATCTCTGGCTGATATGAGCATAAAAGGGGACAAACTTATGGTGTGACCCCCATGCTCCCCTGACCTCTACCCCATTCAGAACCTTTGGAGCATCATTAAAAGGAGTGTCTATGATGGCGGGAGGCAGTTCACATCTAAGCAACAGCTCTGGGAGGGTATTCTGTCCTCATGCAAAACAATTGAAGCAGAAACCATCCAAAACCTGACAAATTCAATGGACGAGAGAGTTCAGAAGCTCATTTCGAACAAGGGGTCCTATGTGAAAATGTAACATCACCTAGAATAAAGTTTTGAGTTGAAAACTGTTTGATTTCAGTTTCTAACAACCTGCTAATGCTTATAATTTCAAAAATGACCATTTTTTTGGTCTTTATTAAAATGAAAAGGTTGATCGAAAAGTTTGGGGGATCTAAAAGTGTGGCAACCCAGTAGTCATGATTACTTCGAATTCTGACAATATGAGGGTCATGCTGCAGGTAGTGCAGCAAGAAGGCACTTATGTGTCTTGCGCATCTCGGAGCCCCAAAATTATTTTCCGGGCTAGATGCAGCTAAAAATTATTTTTAATTTTAAATCTGGTGGAGCTTATTATAGATGGCCTAATAGGATCAGTGCTGCACACTGCTACAAAGCCCAAATTATTTTCCAGTCAAGATACAGATAAACATGATTAGTAATTTGAAAGCTTAAAACGGTTGGTAGGGTGATTTTAACCAATCATCAAGCTTTTACTCTCCCCAGGATGACACAGGGGTAGAAAAGTCGTTTCGGATCCATGATTTGTTCATCTTTATGAACGTGAGTCTGTCTACATTATCAGTGGAGAGCCGCGTGCGCTTATCTGTCAGCACACCACCAGCAGCGCTGAATACACGTTCAGACAGAACGCTGGCTGTGGGGCATGACAAGATCTCCAAGGCGTAAGTGGCTAGCTCCGGCCATTTATCCAGATTGGAAGCCCAAAAAGAGCAAGGGTCCAGTGACACAGTCGTGGCTTCAATGTTTACTTGGAGATACTCCTGTACCATCGTCTCTAGGCGTTGACTATGTGTCAGACTTCTTGTCTCCTGTGGCCTTGCAAAGGATGGGCTAAAAAAGTGGTGAAATGATTCCGCAAAATTGATGTTACCAGCAGATACTGTGGTTCTGTTACGGTTTGAGTGCTGGACACTTGACGGTCCCACGGTTGGCAAGTTGGAACTGTGAGATTCACTACGTGCACCACTGGTGTTTTGTGGAAAAGCACATGTAAGATTCTGCAACAGTCTCTGCTGATACTCCTGCATGCGTGCATCCCTTTCTATGGCAGGAATAATTTCTGCAAATTTACTTTTGTACCGGGGATCTAACAGTGTGGCAACCCAGTAGTCAGGATTATTTCTAATTCTCACAATTCGAGGGTCATGTTGCAGGTAGTGCAGCAAGAAGGCACTCATGTGTGTTGCGCATCCAGGAGCACCAAGTCCCTGTTGTGTTGGTGGCGAGGTAACAATCATGCTTCCTTCCTCTGTCCTCTCCCCCCAACCTCGCACAACAGAAATGTGATCAAGGTCTCCCTCATCTGATGAGTCTTCCATCAGTTCGTCCTCCACTTCTTCCTGGGCTCCTGCACCTTCCTCACTAGTTTGGCTGCTACCATGCGCCCTGGTAAAACCATCTCCCCCACCCTCACATGCCTGCCGCCTTGGTGCTGCCGACCGTCTGGACCTTGCAGATGTTAGCCCTTCCGCATACAACTCCTCCTCCTCTACTTCCTCCACCTCCTCTTGTGCCACTACCTGACTCCGAATTCTGTTTAACATGTGCTCCAGCATGTAAATCACCGGAATAGTCATGCTGATAATGGCATCATCAGCACTAAACATCTTCGTCGCCATTTCAAAACTGTGCAGAAGGGTGCATAGGTCCCTGATCTGAGACCACTCCTCCAGCGTGATTTGCCCCACCTCTGGATCTCGTTGGCCCAGGCTATACGTCAGAACGTATTGCACCAGGGCTTGTCGGTGCTGCCACAGTCGCTGCAACATGTGCAGAGTTGAATTCCACCGGGTAGGCACATCGCATTTTAGCCGGTGAAGTGGCAGGCCCAACGACTTCTGTAGAGATGTAAGTCGCTGAGCTGCGGGATGCGAACGGCGGAAGTGAGCACACAGCGACCGTGCCCTCTGCAGAAGGCCATCTAGTCTGGGATAGTGGGCTAAAAATTGCTGGACAACCAGGTTCAACACGTGAGCCATACAAGGCACGTGTGTGACATTGCCCCGGCGAAGGGCCGCACCCAGGTTTGCAGCATTGTCGCACACGGCCTTCCCTGGTTTCAGGTCCAGTGGAGACAGCCATTCATGAAATTGGTTCTCTAGAGCTGACCACAACTCCTCAGCTGTGTGACTCACATTTCCCAGACATTTCAAAGTAAAAACCGCCTGATGACGTTGAGCCCTACTGCCAGCATAGTAAGGAGGTGTGCAGGATCCCTTCTGCGCAGTTAGAAAGTTTGTGGCATGACCAGACAGGCTTTGGGTGCAGGTGGAAGACCGAGAGGAGGTTGAGGAGGCAGAAGCAGTGGAGGAACTTTGACATAAAGAGGATTGACGCACAACTCGTGGGGACGGCAAGACTTGGACAGCAGCCCCTTGTCCTGCTGTCATCATAGTTACCCAGTGCCCAGTCAGCGACATGTAACGCCCCTGTCCATGCTTACTCGTCCAAGTGTCTGTGGTGAAATGCACCCTGTCACACACAGAGTTTCTCAAAGAAGCAGTGATGTTGTGTGCGACATGCTGGTGGAGCGCAGGCACACCTTTCTTTGAGAAGTAGTGCCGACTGGGCATCTGGTACTGGGGCACTGCGACGGACATAAGGTCTCGAAAATCCTCTGTGTCCACCAGGCGGAAAGGCAGCATTTCTGTAGCCAAGAGCTTGCAGATGGTGAAATTCAACCTCTTAGCTTTCTCATGGCTAGGAGGAAATGGTCTTTTACTTGTCCACATCTGAGGGACCGAGGGCTGGCTATTGTGCTTAGACGGGGTTGATAAGGGTGTCCCCGGCAAACTGCCGGTCTGTGAGGAAGATGCAGGCGGACATGTTAGGTTGCCTTGATCCAAAGGTGGTGCTATCGATGTCGGACAGCGCTCAACACCAGCTGATGTTACCACCTCCAAAGAAAATGATGACCTGCCAATCACGCTGGCTGTTGTGGGTAAAGAGGTGGCAGGTCTGCGCCCCAAAACAGGTGTGACTGCTGTCCCCCCAGTCACAGAGGATGAAGAGGCAGCGGATGCACAAGATATGGCAGACGGTGGTTGGCCCGGCCGGCTAGGCCGCATTGTAGCACACTGAGCTTCCCACTGCAACTTATGCTTCATGTCCATGTGCCGGTTCATGCATGAAGTACTCAAACTATGTATTTTTTGGCCTCTACTTAGCTTTTGCTGACAAATGTTACAGATAACACGAGTTGGGTCATCTTTATCGATCTGAAAAAATGCCCAGGCTATGCAAGACTTAGCACCCATGCGACCTGAAGAGCCACCACGACTTGTGGTGAGAGGCAGAGTTGTATTTGAGGATGCAGTTGTTGACGTGCTTCCAGTACTACGTCTCTGTCCAGGAAGGCGCAACCTGACCTCGTCGTCACTAGCATCTTCCTCCACCTCCTCTGCTGACCTCATCTCTTGGCTGACTGTGGGTTGACAGTAAGTGGGATCTCCAACCTCATCATCATCACCCTGTGTGTTATCACACCCGTCGTCCTCAGAGCCAACCTGTTCCTGCCCTGACAAAAAACTAAAGTTGTCGCTCCAATCAGGTATTTGAGTCTTATCATCGTCTTCCTCATTGTCTCCACCAACAGGAGTTACAGTTTGGGAATGAGGGTCTACATTATGGTCAGAACCTTCTGCGTCTGGTCCTGGATCCGACTCATAAAGATTCTGGGCATCAGTGCAGATCATTTCCTCGTCTGGATTCACAGAAGCGCTGGAGTCGACCTCTGATTCCCAGGCTATAGTATGAGTAAACAGCTCTGCAGACTCAACCATCTGTTCTACCTCATACTCAGACGGGCAGCTGGAGATTTGGGAGCTGTGAGGAAGCAAGTGCGATTTGGGTGACACCTTTGAGGACTGGAGTATTTGTGATGTTGAAGTTGATGTGGAGGAGAGCCCACTTAAAGGAGCACTTGATATCCGTTGAAGCACCTGCTGTTTTTGTGCCTCATCTGGAATTTGTAGCGATTGGCGTGGCCGTAAGAAAGGGATCTAATCACATTGTCCGCTAAAAGAAGTAGACATTTTAGTTTGGCTGGAAGATGGTCTTTCTTCTGCAGATGTTACTGTTGCTTTAACACCTACCCCACGGACACAACCTTTTTTCCCCTTCCCAACACGCCTATTCCCCTTTCCACCAGCAGCAGGCCTTTTTCCACTCATTTTGGTGGTTAACTAATTCACAACTCTGGAGTTGTTTGCACAAAAAAACAATGGATGGTAACCGAGCAGAGCTGAGTGGCCAAACTGTGGTATTAGGCCAAAACTATTGGCTGGGTTAGATGCAGAAAAAAATTATATTCAATTTGCAACCTGATGGAGGTCAGTATAGATGGACTAATACAACAAGTCCCACACACAGCTAGAAGCCCAATATTTTTTCAGAGGTAGATGCAGAAAAAAATATATTCAGTTTGCAACCTGATGGAGGTCTGTATAGATGGATTAATAGAACAAGTCCCACACACAGCTAGAAGCCCAATATTTTTTCAGAGGTAGATGCAAAAAAAATATATTCAGTTTGCAACCTGATGGAGGTCAGTATAGATGGACTAATACAACAAGTCCCACACACAGCTAGAAGCCCAAATATTTTTTCTGAGGTACTGTAGATGCAGATAAAAATTATTTTTAATTTGCAACCTGATGGAGGTCAGTATAGATGGACTAATAGAGAAAGTCCGACACACTACTAGAAGGCCAAATATTTTTTCAGAGCTAGATGCAGAAAAAAATTATATTCAGTTTGCAACCTGATGGAGGTCAGTATAGATGGATTAATAGAACAAGACCCACACACAGCTAGAAGCCCAATATTTTTTCAGAGGTAGATGCAGAAAAAAATATATTCAGTTTGCAACCTGATGGAGGTCAGTATAGATGGACTAACAGAGAAAGTCCCACACACTACTAGAAGGCCAAATATTTTTTCAGAGCTAGATGCAGAAAAAAATTATATTCAGTTTGCAACCTGGTGGAGGTCTGTATAGATGGATTGATAGAACAAGACCCACACACAGCTAGAAGCCCAATATTTTTTCAGAGGTAGATGCAGAAAAAAATGTATTCAGTTTGCAACCTGATGGAGGTCAGTATAGGTGGACTAATAGAACAAGTCCCACACACTGCTAGAAGGCCAAATATTTTTTCAGAGCTAGATGCAGAAAAAAATTAGATTCAGTTTGCAACCTGATGGAGGTCAGTATAGATGGACTAATAGAATGATGCTATGCCCAAAAGATTTTACTTCACTAGGTGCAGTAAAAAAATTGGTATTCTATACACAGGTGGTATATCTTGCAACACAGATAGGCTACTCCACTGACTAACACACTCTGCAATAGGCCAAAAAGGATTAGCTTTGCTAGATTCAGCCAAATGCTGTGAAAAAAACTTGCACAGCACTGGCACAGACCTGCCTGGCAAAAACTGATAGGAACTGATGTAACCTAGTCCTGAAAAGGACTCCAATTACAATTAGTCTTTACTCCCACAACCTATCTATTTAAGAGCACAGACCTGCCTGATAAAAGTCGTAGGAAATGCTGTAACCTAGTCCTTAAAAGGACTGCAATCACAACTATTCCCTACTCCCAAGCTATCTGTATATTTGTGCGAAAATTGGCTTGAAATTAACAAGGTATAGCGCACACAGCAACAGCGGTGCCGTCTAACACGCAGCTGCAGCAGTGAGAAAATGGTGGCGACGGGGAAAATGGCTTGGTCTTATAGGGCAAGGACATGTGACATACACTGCCAATGACACATGCCCTTGCTTGTGTGAAAAAAAGCACTTCGCTCCGTGTGTGCGCTGCTGATAGGCTGACAGATTGCACCTCCCCACTGTAAATACGGGAAAGAGAAAAAAAAATGGAGATCTTCATTGTTCCTGCAGAGATCCATCCCCTGCCCCTCCCCCCACCCCGCTGTACACTCAAACTGCGTATTAACATTAATTTTCATCATTACTGAGAAAAAATCCAGTTATGATTTTGGTGCACGAACAGTTATCGAACATAACCTCGAACAGCCGAATTTTTCTCAAATTGCTCGTGTTCGCCGAACGTCTCGAACACCGCCCAAAACAGCTCGAATTTGAGATTGGCGAACAGTTCGAGTAGAACAACGCTCATCTCTAATCGAGAGCACCACCTTTGGATCAAAGCAACCTAACATGTCCGCCTGCCTCTTCCTCACAGACCGGCAGTTTGCCGGGGACACCCTACTCAACCCCGTCTAAGCACAACAGCCAGCCCTCGGTCCCTCAGATGTGGAAAAGTAAAAGACCATTTCCTCCTAGCCATGACAAAGCTAAGAGGTTGAATTTCACCATCTGCAAGCTGTTGGCTACAGAAATGCTGCCTTTCCGCCTGGAGGACACAGAGGATTTTCGAGACCTTATGTCCGTCGCAGTGCCCCAGTATCAGATGCCCAGTCGGCAGTACTTCTCAAAGAAAGGTGTGCCTGCGCTACACCAGCATGTCGCACACAACATCACCACTTCTTTGAGAAACTCTGTGTGTGACAGGGAGCATTTCACCACAGACACTTGGACGAGTAGGCATGGACAGGGGCGTTACGTGTCGCAGACTGGGCACTGGGTAACTATGGTGACAGCAGGACAAGGGGCTGCTGTCCAAGTCTCACCGTCCCCATGAGTTGTGCGTCAATCCTCTTTATCTCGAAGTTCCTACACTGCTTCTACCTCCTCTCGGTCCTCCACCTGCACCCAAAGCCTGTCTGGTAATGCCACCTGCTTTCTAACTGCGCAGAAAGAATCCTGCACACCTCATTACTAAGCTGGCAGCAGGGCTCAACGGCATCAGTGTTTACTTTGAAATGTCTGGGAAATGTGAGTCACACAGCTGAGGAGTTGTGGTCGGCACTGGAGACCCAGTTTCATGAATGGTTGTATCCACTGGACCTGCAACCAGGGAAGGCCGTGTGCAACAATGCTGCAAACCTGGGTGCGGCCCTTCGACGGGGCAATGTCACACACGTGCCTTGTATGGCTCACGTGTTGAACCTGGTTGTCCAGCAATTTTTAGCCCACTATCCCGGACTAGATGGCCTTCTGCAGACGGCACGGTCGCTGTGTGCTCACTTCCGCCGTTCGCATCCCGCAGCTCAACGACTTACATCTCTACAGAAGTTGTTGGGCCTGCCAGTTCACCGGCTGAAATGCGATGTGCCGACATGGTGGAATTCAACTCTGCACATGTTGCAGCGACTGTGGCAGCACTGACAAGCCCTGGTGCAATACGTTCTGACGTATAGCCTGGGCCAATGAGATCCAGAGGTGGGGCAAATCACGCTGGAGGAGTGGTCTCAGATCAGGGACCTATGAAGTTGACGCGCCCCCTGGGCCATGGGGTACCCGGATTCGGGCCGGTAGACGCTGGGGGTTGTAGTCACTGTGTCGGTGACCCGGTCCGTGACCCAGGGCGGTCAATCCAAGGGTAATTTGTATATATGGGTTTTATAATGTCCGACTACGCCACCTCTGGAGTGAGGCAAAAGGGGCTGCCGCTGCGGAACAGTCCTCTGAAGCTGGTGGTTTTGCAGCAATGGTATTATTACTCCCCACAGGAAGAGTGTAGCTTCAGGGCAGTGTGGGTGGATGATGGTGGTTGTAGTGCAGGGAGTCAGTAATGAACACAGAGTACGTGTGATGCAGTCCCAAGATCTTTACTCACAGTTGTTGCAGTCCAGATTACAGGTACCAGAGCAATCTCCCCCGTCGTGCTGTGCGTACTCAGTGAGGGGCTCTGTCCACCGCCAGATAGCTCCGGAGTACTTAGCAGGACCCCCTTCTGTGTGTCCTTTCTCTGGCCTTCTCCCTGCACCTCACTCCCAGTGACACTTCTATCCGGTATCCTCGGGCCTTGGCGGGCGAAGTGTGTCCCGTGCCCTGGGTCCAATGTGGCTACCTTCTTAGTGAGACTGGTGTGGACTTTGGCCTGCCGTACATGAAATGCTGCAGCCTCCGGTTTCTAGTTGAGCCTTGCTGTTTCTCCGCTAGTTGAGGGACCGGTTACCCTTATCTGGCCTGACCCCTCTACCTCCTGGTAGCAGTGGGAGTACGGGTGGCCTTCTGCACGGCCCGTACCCCTAGGGTCCCTTCGGTTCCTGGAGCCTTCCTGCTCCCACTCCTCTCTTCTCTCTTTCAGTCCTAGGCCTCCCAGGATAGGCCCGCCTCCGGAGCAGAGCTCGTGCAGAGCTTCTGCTCCTGTCACTTTTCCTCCTCTGACTGGCTTGCTCTTTCTAAGATGGCTTCCTATTTATACTCTCCCTGTCATGTGCTCCCCTAAGCTGCTCCACTAAACACCCACTACATAGGACCCTCCCGCCAGCTAGGGACCTGGGACTGTGCTCTCCCTTAGGAGTAATCTCGCCCTACCCCCACTGCGGGTATGTGTTAGATGCAGGTGTTAGGGTCCCGAGCCATACGCCTTCCTTACCTGAGGGTGAGATGCCACACCTCTGGGTGAGATGCAGTAACTCTGTGGTGACTGAACCCTCAGGGGCGCCACACACCCTTCTGCACAGTTTTGAAATGGCGACGAAGATGTTTAGTGCTGACGACGATGCCATTATCAGCATGACTATTCCGGTGATTTACATTCTTGAGCACACATTAAACAGAATTCAGAGTCAGGTGGTGGGACAAGAGGAGGTGGAGGAAGTAGAGGAGGAGTCGTATGAGGAAGGGATAACATCTCCAAGGTCCAAACGGTCGGCAGCACCAAGGCGGCAGGCATGGGAGGGTGGGGGAGAGGGATTAACCAGGGAGCATGGTAGCAGCCAAACTGTTGAGGAAGGTGCAGGTGCTGAGGAAGAAGTGTAGGATGAACTGGCGATGGGCATGGAAGACTCATCAGATGAGGGAGACCTTGATCACATTTCTGTTGAGCGAGGTTGGGGGAAGAGGGCAGAGGAAGGAAGCATGATTCTTACCTCGCTACCAACACAACAAGGACTTGGTCCTCCTGGATACGCAAGACACATGAGTGCCTTCTTGCTGCACTACCTGCAACATGACCCTCGGATTGTCGGAATTCGAAGTAATCCCAACTACTGGGTTGCCACACTCTTAGATCCCCGGTACAAAAGTAAATTTTCCGAAATAATTCCTGTCATAAAAAGGGATTTACGCATGCAGGAGTATCTGCAGACGCTGTTGCAGAATCTTACATGTGCTTTTCCACAAAACACCAGTGGTGCACGTAGTGAATCTCACAGTTCTAACTTGCCAACCGTGGGACTGTCGAGTCTTCATCACTCAAACCGTAACAGTAACACAGTATCTGCTGGTAACAGCAATTTTGTGGAATCGTTTCACCACTTTTTTAGACCATCCTTTGCAAGGCCACAGGAGACAAGAAGTCTGACACATAGTCAACGCCTAGAAAGGATGGTACAGGAGTATCTCCAAGTGAACATCAAAGCCATGACTATGTCACTGGACCCTTGCTCATTTTGGGATTCCAATCTGGAAAAATGTCCGGAGCTCGCCACTCAGGCCTTGGAGATCTTGTCATGCCCTGCAGCCAGCGTTCTCTCTGAACATGTGTTCAGCTCTGCTGAAGTTGTGCTGACAGATAAGCGCACGCGGCTGTCCACTGAGAATGTAGACAGACTCACGTTCATAAAGATGAACAAATCCTGGATTTGCAAGGACTTTTCTACCCCTGTGTCATCCTGGGGAGACTAAAAGCTTGAGGATTTCGTAAAATCACCTCACCAACCGTTTTAAGCAACTGTGGGGCAATTGATGCCACTTAAGTTGTGTCTGTGCCACAATTTTGGGAAAAAATGGAGACTCTTTTTGGAGTCCCTTGTTGTGTCTTACGTGACGTTGGCATCGTCAATTCCAGGTGGGTTGGGTCGCTCCCCCCCCTTTTAACTGTAAGAAACTACATACACTATGGCTTGGGGTAACACACATGGTTGAGTCTGAAGAGCTGTTTACTCAGAGGTCTGCTCCAAAGCTTCAGTGTCTGCTAGTCAGCATAGAATTTTTAACTGCATCTAGCCTAGGCAATACTTTGGGCGTAGTAGCCCAGCTGCGAAGCAAGCTGCACCGCCTGTGTATCTAATAAGAATTTTTAAATGCATCTAGCCTAGGCAGACTGTGGGGACCCCCAACCAAACCCAGACGCTCAGCCCCCCTACCGCCCCCCTTTCCTTGACAATACAATAATGTAACTCTTACAACTGGATGGGTGAGGATCGGTCACAGCTTTATTAACTCTTTATACTCATTCCATTTGAAAGGCATTTTATTTCTAAAATAATTCAGCTTGTTGCAGCATGCCCTGGGTCTCCACTCCGGCAAGTTGGCCGACAGGAGTAACTCTCCAACATGTCCTTTCTATTTCCAGGCCACGGATGATCCTGAGTACTCGTATGCAGGACTCTGACCCCACCCATCACTCTTAACGCTTGTTCCACTCCATCCTGGAGTCCTGACAGGAATATGTCCAGTCCAATATCCATTAAGTGAACACCGTCAGGCCGTATGAGGCCTGCTTTATCTCCTTCCAATTGTCGGTGTCGTATCACTACACCGCCTCTGTCTCTTCTAAATTTTGTCATCTGAATATTTATTACCCGCCTTGTCCGTTCGATGGCCGCGATGTCTCGCGCACCTTGCCATACTGCTATCGGCAAAATCTCTGAGCATACTATAGCTAGTTTTGTGAAAAATTCTCTGAAGCGCTCAGTGTCTAGTTTCATTATTGGCATTAGTTATGCGCTCTTGTGATAACCTAGGTCGTTTCCCCCAGCCTGTATAACTAAGATGACCAGACCTCTTGCCTCTCTTCCTACCTTGATTACCTCCATTAGTACCTGTGGCCATAGCAGGCCTCTAATACCTCTCCAGTTGAAATATGTGTTATGAAACTCTAATTTCCTCCCGCCTGGGCGGACTTTTGGCATTTTTTCTGCCCAATATATATACGAGTGGCCTATCACCCACACTGTTGGCTTAGCGTCACCTGTAAAAGAAACAAACCACGTTAGGATAACAAGTCCGGTCTTATGTATCTCATCAAACACATGGATCGCCATCTCCCTATCCTCTGAACTTCCGTTTCTGACAGTCCTGCTCTTGCTGCTTCCGTGGCCGCGCCTATGCGGAATGAGCGTGTCCCGTAATCTTTGGGGTGGTTCCCTGCCGAAGTTATGCATTTATTAAATATAGCTTGGAACTGGTATCTTGATAATGACGTTCCATCAATGTGTGATAGGAAGAAATTACTTTGTGATCTGATGGTTATATATGTTTTTACTATTGTTACCTGACTGAGTGTACCGTTTGTGGGTTGTAGAAGTACCCAAATGCCCCTGCCCGCTGGAACCATTTTCGATTGGCGTATGCGTAGACGTATTGCATTATTGGCTATGACTATGTCCTGGTGTAATAAGCCTCCACTGGTGGTAATTTTGGATTGAGGGACTAATTCACTTATGCATAGCGCCCCAAAGAAGGCGATCACAAATGCAGTAGACAGTAGCGTTGCTTCAAATTGTGAGTGTCATGTTAATAGTGTTAGGGATATGATGTGAGAAATCAGTTTTAGTGACACGGGACGGGACGTCTACACTCCTGACTTGGCTGACCCCTTTTCCACCCTTTTATGGATTGTCTGATGAGGAATTTTTGTCACATCTCCCCAATTCAGTAGTTGGAAGTGAAACGCTACTCCGGTCAGACACCGCTGCGCTGACGCCCCTGATATGCCCCTCATCATTAGCTGGTGGAGAAATTCTATGGTGACTTGTGATCTGGCTTGTTCACATTGGTCAACCCGTCTGCATGCTACTAGTTGTGTTCACTCTTCCCATGCCTTACCGTATGCTTGCCACGTCGACGGGGCAACTGACGCTCTGATTAATGGCATCAACTATTCGTCACTAGATCCCATAGGGAGGGTGGGCAACTGCTGCCCGATGGGTGGGCGTTGGGGAAGAGCTCTGTGAAAATCTGGCAATTGAATTGTTATAAAGCGTTAGCAGCAGCCTTACACCCCTCAGCATAGTGTCTAGCGCGGACCCATACATTGTGTTTTAGGCACATAAATGATAGCCGGTGTAGTAGGCCTAGCACTGGGAGAGAAGATGATGCCATCTTATTAATGCAATGCGCTAGGCTGGTGTTTTTTGTTATGAAGCGTATATTTTTGTTAGCCAGGCACGCGCCCCATATTTCTATTGCTACCACTATTGGGAAGAAAAATTATTTTCAGGGCTAGTTGCAGCTAAAAGTTATTATTAATTTCAAAGCTGGTGGAGCTTGGTATAGATGGCCTAATACAATGAGTACCACACACTGCTACAAGCTGAAATATTTTTTCAGAGCTAGAAGCAGAAAAAAATTATATTGAACTTGCAACCTGATGGAGGTCAGTATAAATGGACTAATAGAACAAGTCCCACACACTGCTTGAAGCCCAAATATTTTTTCAAAGCTAGATGCAGAAAAAAATTATTTTTAATTTGCAACCTGGTGCAGGTTAGAATAGATGGACTAATAGACCAAGTCCCACACACTGCTAGAAGCAGAAATATTTTTTCAGAGCTAGATGCAGAAAAAAATTATATTGCATTTGCAACCTGATGGAGGTCAGTATAGATGGACTAATAGAACAAGTCCCACACACTGCTAGAAGCCCAAATATTTTTTCAGGGCTAGATGCAAAAAAAAATTATATTGAATTTGCAACCTGATAGAGGTTAGTATAGATAGACTAATAGAACAAGTCCCACACACTGCTAGAAGCCGATATATATTTTCAGAGCTAGATGCAGAAAATAATTATATTGAATTTGCAACCTGATGGAGGTCAGTATAGATGGACTAATAGAACAAGTCCCACACACTGCTAGAAGCCCAAATATTTTTTCTGAGCTAAATGCAGAAAAAAATTATTTTTAATTTGCAACCTGGTGGAGGTTAGTATAGATGGACTAATAGACCAAGTCCCACACACTGCTTGAAGCCTAAATATTTTTTCAGAGCTAGATATAGAAAAAAATTATATTGAATTTGCAACCTGATGGAGGTCAGTATAGATGTACTAATAGAACAAGTCCCACACACTGCTAGAAGCTGAAATATTTTTTCAGAGCTAGATGCAGAAAAAAATTATATTGAATTTGCAACCTGATGGAGGTCAGTATAGATGGACTAATAGAACAAGTCCCACACACTGCTAGAAGTCTAAATATTTTTTCAGAGCTAGATGCAGATAAAAATTATTTTTAATTTGCAACCTGGTGGAGGTCAGTATAGATGGACTAACAGAAAAAGTCCCACACATTGCAAGAAGCCTAAATATTTTTTCAGAGCTAGATGCAGAAAAAAGTATATCGAATTTGCAACCTAATGGAGGTCAGTATAGATGGACTAATAGAACAAGTCCCACACACTGCTAGAAGCCTAAATATTTTTTCAGAGCTAGATGCAGAAAATAATTATATTGAATTTGCAACCTGATGGAGGTCAGTATAGATGGACTAATAGAACAAGTCCCACACACTGCTAGAAGCCCAAATATTTTTTCTGAGCTAGATGCAGAAAAAAATTATTTTTAATTTGCAGCCTGGTGGAGGTTAGTATAGATGGACTAATAGACCAAGTCCCACACACTGCTTGAAGCCTAAATATTTTTTCAGAGCTAGATATAGAAAAAAATTATATTGAATTTGCAACCTGATGGAGGTCAGTATAGATGTACTAATAGAACAAGTCCCACACTGCTAGAAGCTGAAATATTTTTTCAGAGCTAGATGCAGAAAAAAATTATATTGAATTTGCAACCTGATGGAGGTCAGGATAGATGGACTAATAGAACAAGACCCACACACTGCTAGAAGTCTAAATATTTTTTCAGAGGTAGATGCAGATAAAAATTATTTTTAGTTTGCAACCTGGTGGAGGTTATTATAGATGGACTAATAGACCAAGTCCCACACATTGCTAGAAGCCTAAATATTTTTTCAGAGCTAGGTGCAGAAAAAAATTATATTGAATTTGCAACCTGATGGAGGTCAGTATAGATGGACTAATAGAACATGTCCCACACACAGCTAGAAGCCTAAATATTTTTTCTGAGCTAGATGCAGAAAAAAATTTTTTTTTATTTGCAGGCTGGTAGAGGTTAGTATAGATGGACTAATAGACCAAGTCCCACACACTGCTTGAAGCCTAAATATTTTTTCAGAGCTTGATATAGAAAAAAATTATATTGAATTTGCAACCTGATGGAGGTCAGTATAGATGTACTAATAGAACAAGTCCCACACACTGCTAGAAGCTGAAATATTTTTTCAGAGCTAGATGCAGAAAAAAATTATATTGAATTTGCAACCTGATGGAGGTCAGTATAGATGGACTAATAGGACAAGTCCCACACACTGCCTGAAGTCTAAATATTTTTTCAGACCTAGATGCAGATAAAAATTATTTTTAATTTGCAACCTGATGGAGGTTAGTATAGATGGACTAATAGACCAAGTCCCACACACTGCTAGAAGCCTAAATATTTTTTAAGAGCTAGGTGCAGAAAAAAATTATATTGAATTTGCAACCTGATGGAGGTCAGTATAGATGGACTAATAGAACTAGTCCCACACAAAGCTAGAAGCCTAAATATTTTTTCAGAGCTAGATGCAGAAAAAAATTATATTGAATTTGCAACATGATGGAGGTCAGTATACATGGACTAATAGACCAAGTCCCACACACTGCTAGAAGCCTAAATATTTTTTCAGAGCTAGATGCAGATAAAAATTATTTTTAATTTGCAACCTGGTGGAGGTTAGTATAGATGGACTAATAGACCAAGTCCCACACACTGCTAGAAGCCTAAACATTTTTTCAGAGCTAGATGCAGAAAAAAATTATATTGAATTTGCAACCTGATGGAGGTCAGTAAAGATGGACTAATAGAAAAAGTCGCACATATTGCTAGAAGCCTAAATATTTTTTCAGAGCTAGATGCAGAAAAAAATATATTGAATTTGCAACCTGATGGAGGTCAGTATAGATGGACTAATAGAACAAGTCCCACACACTGCTAGAAGCCCAAATATTTTTTCAGAGCTAGATGCAGATAAAAATTATTTTTAATTTGGAACCTGGTGGAGGTTAGTATAGATGGAATAATATACCAAGTCCCACACACTGCTAGAAGCCTAAATATTTTTTTCAGAGCTAGATATAGAAAAAAATTATATTGAATTTGCAACGTGATGGAGGTCAGTATAGATGGACTAATAGAACAAGTCCCACACACAGCTAGAAGCCTAAATATTTTTTCAGAGCTAGATGCAGAAAAAAATTATATTGAATTTGCAACCTGATGGAGGTCAGTATAGATGGACTAATAGACCAAGTCCCACACACTGCTAGAAGCCTAAATATTTTTTCAGAGCTAGATGCAGATAAAAATTATTTTTAATTTGCACCCTGGTGGAGGTTAGTATAGATGGACTAATAGACCAAGTCCCACACACTGCTAGAAGCCTAAACATTTTTTCAGAGCTAGATGCAGAAAAAAATTATATTGAATTTGCAACATGATGGAGGTCAGTATAGATGGACTAATAGAAAAAGTCGCACATATTGCTAGAAGCCTAAATATTTTTTCAGAGCTAGATGCAGAAAAAAATTATATTGAATTTGCAACCTGATGGAGGTCAGTATAGATGGACTAATAGACCAAGTCCCACACACTGCTAGAAGCCTAAACATTTTTTCAGAGCTAGATGCAGAAAAAAATTATATTGAATTTGCAACCTGATGGAGGTCAGTATAGATGGACTAATAGAAAAAGTCGCACATATTGCTAGAAGCCTAAATATTTTTTCAGAGCTAGATGCAGAAAAAAATTATATTGAATTTGCAACCTGATGGAGGTCAGTATAGATGGACTAATAGAACAAGTCCCACACACTGCTAGAAGCCCAAATATTTTTTCAGAGCTAGATGCAGATAAAAATTATTTTTAATTTGCAACCTGGTGGAGGTTAGTATAGATGAACTAATATACCAAGTCCCACACACTGCTAGAAGCCTAAATATTTTTTCAGAGCTAGATATAGAAAAAAATTATATTGAATTTGCAACCTGATGGAGGTCAGTATAGATGTACTAATAGAACAAGTCCCACACACTGCTAGAAGCCTAAATATTTTTTCAGAGCTAGATGCAGATAAAAATTATTTTTAATTTGCAACCTGGTGGAGGTTAGTATAGGTGGACTAATAGAATGATGCTATGCCCAAAAGGTTTTACTTCACTAGGTGCAGTAAAAAATTGGTATTCTATACACAGGTAGTGTAGCTTGCAACACAGATAGTCTACTCCACTGACTAACACACTCTGCAATAGGCCAAAAAGGATTTGCTTTGCTAGATTTAGCCAAATGCTGTGAAAAAAAACTTGCACAGCACTGGCACAGACCTGCCTGGTAAAAAGTGATAGGAACTGATGTAACCTAGCCTTTCAAAGGACTGCAATTACAATTAGTCTTTACTCCCAACCTATCTATTTAAGAACACAGACCTGCCTGATAAAAGTCATATGAAATGATGTAACCTAGTCCTTAAAAGGACTGCAATCACATCTCTTCCCTACTCCCAAGCTATCTGTAGATTTGTGCGAAAATTGGCTTGAAATAAACAAAGTATAGTGCACACAGCGACAGCGGTGCCGTCTAACACGCAGCTGCAGCAGTGAGAAAATGGTGGTGACTGGGAAAATGGCTGGGTCTTATAGCGCAAGGACATGTGACATACACTGCCAATGACACATGCCCTTGCTTGTGTGAAAAAAAGCAGTTCGCTCCGTGAGTGCGCAGCTGATAGGCTGACAGACTGCACCTCCCCACTGTAAATGCGGGAAAGAGAAAAAAAAATGGAAATCTTCATTATTCCTGCAGAGATCCATCCCCTGCCACTCCCCCCGCCCCGCTGTACACTCAAACTGCATATTAACATTAATTTTCAGCATTACTGAGAAAAAATCCAGTTACGAGTTTGGTGCACGAACAGTTATCGAACATAACCTCGAACAGCCGAATTTTTTTCAAATCGTTCGTGTTCGCCGAACGGCTCGAACACCGCCCAAAACAGCTCGAATTTGAGATTGGCGAACAGTTCGAGTCGAACATCGCTCATCTCTAGTCCTGACGTATAAGCTCATCTGGCTATCCCCTGAAAGTGTAGACCGCCTAACTTTCAAAAAGATGAACAAGCCATGGTTCTCCAAGGACTTTTGGACCCCTATTGCAAACTGTGAAGTCTAGGTAATGGTGTAGTTTTTAGTGTGCTGCATTGATCTCCCGTTATTGCAGCCTGTGACACCTTTTTCGTGGCTTCTGTGTCTGCTATTACTACTGCTGCTGATGTTATCAATAATTTTTTGACAATGTGGAGACTGCTGGTTGGGTCTCCATCTAGTGTGTTTCCTGTTCTGGAAGGGGTGTCAGTCCCCATTATGCTATTTCTACTCTGGTGAAATTGATTACACTTTAGTGGTGTATGGCAATATTTTTTTGAAATGTGGAGACTAGTGATTGGCAAACACTAAAATGCTCGGGTGCTCGATGCTCGGTCCGAGCAAATTGGGATGCTCGGGTGCTTGACCCCAGCAACAAGCCCAATGTAAGTCTCCCCCAGGCGGTCTACAGAGGCCTAAAAATAGACCAAATCAATGGGAACGATGCTCAAATGACATGGCAACATCATGGGGAAGACCCATGGAAGCATTTCTGACTTCCAGGTCACTGTTGTCAACAACGTTGTCAGAGGTATTACGCCACTTTTACGGACTCACAATAAAACATACAAAAACAAAACCAAAATGGATTTTCCTGGGAAATATGTTAAGGAACATCCTTGCCAGGGTAATGATTTGTATATAAGGCAAAATAAATAACCAAAAACAAAAATACTCCTCCACACCTTGGGCTATGTTCGCACATAGCGTATTTAATGCGTTTTTGTACTTTTGCATTGCTTTCAACCGTGACAAATTCATTCACCGGGAAATGTCATTTTAACATTTTACAACCTTATCTGGCCATGTGGTGTGTGACACATCATCAGACACATGCATACAGTGCTAAAAAGTCATGGGATCAGCATGGGGAAGACCTCTGGCAGCATCTCTGACATGATCAGACACATCCTGTTTCATTTATGAAGGAGGGACTCTGAAAATCACAAAGCCTATTTTTATAGGGCCATCAGGCGGCCTTTACTATTCTTAAAGGGCCAGCAGTTGGCACTCGCTATTCTTAGAGAGCCATCAGCCGGCTTTGCTTTGTTGTTCCCATTACTAAAGATTGGGTCTCCTATACTGTTATTGTGTATGCAGTGAGTGACAGGGCTGCCCAAAATTTGGACGCACCCCAATATCCCTTTGAAAATTTGGACGCACCCCAATACCCCTTTGAAGAGTGTTAGAGGAGGGCCTCCTGAAAACAATGTTCCCATTATTAGGAAGTGGGTCTCCCATACTGTTTGTCTATGCAGTGAATGCAAGGGTTGCCAAAAATTTGGAGGCACTCCAATGCCCCTTGGAAGAGACGTGGAGGTCAGAGGGCCTCCTGAAAACAATGTTCCCATTATTAGGAAGTGGGTCTCCCATTCTGTTTGCTATGCAGTGAATGCAAGGGTTGCCAAAAATTTGGACCTGCTCCCATGCCCCTTGGAAGAGACGTAGAGGAGGGCCTGCTTAAAAAAGATGTTCCCATTAGTAATTAAAATTTCCATTTATTTGAAGAATGATAGTTCCATAAAAAATGCACTTACAAGAGGAGCCAATTCACACCATATGGGCAAACAGAGTAAAAAAAACACTACGCGTTTCGACTTAGAAAAGCCTTAATCATCGTACATACATTGGAATACAGGCAGGGTATAAATACAATAGAACAGCAAACTGACAAAGGAAGTCCAATCAGTTAACTAATTAATTCCTGTGACATTCAGGTGTTACATCTTCGTTTCCAAGTTGGAGACAGGCTTTTTTCTTTTTGAGGTTATTTAATGCTACAGACGTTATAATAAAAGTCCTGACATCGAAGTTTCTGGCAAGTGAATTGAAACAAATTAGCTGAACAGTATAGATTCTGCATGTTGGAAACAGTAATAAGTATATGAAACACAATGTATACCAATGAAATATATGTATGTATAGCTGAATAAAAAATCTCCCACAGTGGGAGGTGAGGTGACCAGTTTAGTTCGTCTGATTTATTCCAGCTTTCATCTAGATATCTATATATATCGCACTACCGTATACAGTATAATAAAACTATTATTTTCAATTATCCATTGCTGTATACAAAAGATATGTTGGCATCATTTATTAGTATATATGGAACGAAAAAATTACTTACAGTTTGCTGTCAAAAAAGAAAGAAATTGATAACATTTTGTTCACAATGACCTGTTATTAATGTATTATTAACCAGTTCCCGACCGCCCACTGTACATAAACGTCGGCGCTTGCTGGGCTCTGTGCAGCGCCGACGTTTAAAAACGGTGGGTGGTCCCGCAACGCTCAGGACCCCCAGGGTCCTGCTAGCGCTGCGGTACCGGTTCAGAGCGATAGCTCTGACATGTGGCATCATGGGGACCTGATTGGATCAGGTCCCCATGATGTTAACCTGTTCCTATCTTCTAGATGCCGCGATTCATAGCGATCGCGGCATTTAAAAGATAGTGACAGCCGGTGGTCGGCGATCGGGACCCCCCACATACCTCAGCAGCGGTGGGGATCCCGGTGCTGTGACCTCTGACATCATCGAGACCTGATTGGCTCAGGTCTCGATGATGTCAGCGTCACATCAGCCAATCAGAGAGATCACCAGGGAAGTTTGTTTTAGCAACAAACTTTCCCGGGTGATCTGGCTGATAAATACACTGTTTCTCCTCCGATCTCAGTGAGAGAGCAGAGGAGAAACAGTGTGACAAGAGCTGTCAGCCTTGCCACAGTAAAAGTGAAAAAAATAAAATAAAAAAGAAAGTAAGAGTTAGGGTTAGTCAGTCCTGTCAGATCAGTCAGTCCTGTCAGATCAGTCAGTCAGTCCTGTCAGATCAGTCAGTCCTGTCAGTCCTGTCAAATCAGTCAGTCCAGTCAGATCATTCAGTCCTGTCAGTCAGTCAGTTCTGTCAGATCAGTCAGTCCAGTCAGATCAGTCAGTCCTGTCTGTCAGTCAGTCCAGTCAGATCAGTCAGTCCTGTCTGTCTGTCAGTCCTGTCAGATCAGTCAGTCCTGTCAGATCATTCAGTCCTGTCAGATCAGTCAGTCCTGTCAGATCATTCAGTCCTGTCAGATCTGTCAGTCCTGTCAGATCAGTCTGTCCTGTCAGTCAGTCCTGTCAGATCAGTCTGTCCTGTCAGTCAGTCCTGTCAGTCAGTCAGTCCTGTCAGATCAGTCAGACCTGTCAGATCTGTCAGTCCTGTCAGAGCAGTCAGTCCTGTCAGTCAATCAGTCCGGTCAGTCAGTCAGTCAGTCCGGTCCCGTCCATTCAGTCCGGTCCATTCAGTCCAGTCAAAAAATATAAAAATAAAATGGCCCGTCAGACTTATACTGCAGAAGAGGTGTATGCCCTGCTGTGTTCTGATAGTGATGACAGTGCAATCTCAGATGGAGATATGGATTTTGAGGGCTTTAGTAGCGGTGACACTGAGAGCTCAGAAATGAGCAGTGATTCTGGTCCATCCTCAAGCCCAAGGACCAGTACAGCAATAGGGGCAAATATCGCTACTGGAGAAACGTCTCCAAATCAGGAAACACTGCCCAGTACAAGCGCTGTCCCTGCTACTAGTGAATTGGCGCACGCCAGTGTACAAGGGGTTTTGCCACATGATCTAGCATTTCCCAGATGGGAGGCTTCGGATTCGGCTGCTCCATTCAGCCCCGATTTCAACGCCATTCCTGGTATAAATGTGGAGGTGGAAGATTTTGGACCAATTCATTTTCTTAATGTGTTTTTTACAGACAGCTTGCTAGAGCATATTGTCATGCAAACAAATTTATATGCATCCCAATAAAATTAGACCCATCATTGAAAATTTGTCAGAAAAATTCTTAAGGCTCTACACCCCAACACAAAAAATTTCTTTAGATGAGTCCCTTGTAAAATTCAAAAGAAGACTGCACCTCAAGCAATTTATCCCATCTAAAAGGGTAAGGTTTGGAATAAAGATCTATAAAATGTGTGAAAGTTCAACCGGATACACATCCGCTTTTCGCATATACGAGGGGAAAGATAGCCAACTAAACCCACCAGGATGCCCTACTTATCTGGGGACATCTGGAAAAATTGTTTGGGAGCTGATAAGTCCATTTTTTCAAAAAGGCTACAATCTATATGTGGACAATTATTACACCAGCATACCCCTATTTAAAAGTCTGGTTGAACACAACATCGGGGCTTGTGGGACCATTCGTAAAAACCGTCAGGGGTTTCCACAGCCATTGGTCAACCAAAAGTTCCAAAAGGGGCAGTCAGGGGCTGTACACAACAGAGAGCTGCTTGCCCTGAAATATAGGGATAAGAGGGATATTTTTGTCCTCAGCTCGATCCACACAGATGCCACAAGGGCCATTGTAGAACTAGGATCCACCACTCTGAAGCAAAAACCTGTGTCAGTCATTGACTACAACAAACACATGGGGGGTGTGGACCTTGCAGACCAGGTTCTACAGCCATACCAGGTATCAAGAAAGTCCTATACCTGGTATAAAAAGTTGGTTATTTATTTGTTTCAGGTGGCCACATACAATTCTTTTGTGTTGTACAAAAAAGCAGGAAATTCAGATCCTTTTCTTGATTATCAAGAAAAGGTAATTGAAAATCTTGTCTTTCAAAGTGTTAGCCCCGCTCATCCATTAGAATCTGAGGATGTGAAATGACTCACTGAGCGACATTTTATTGCACTTATTCCAGCAACGGAAACAAGAAGGAACCTATGTACTAAGAGAGGAATGAGGCGTGATACCCGCTACTATTGCCCACAATGCCCATCATTGCCAGCCTTATGCATCACTGACTGCTTTAAAATCTTCCACCCAGAACCACATTTTTAAACTGTAAAAATGTATCCCAATTTGTCATTCAAACATTTGGTTAATTTAGTGAATGACACATTCAAGTAGAGCTCACTTAATTTCCAGAATCTAAACCTTCCATTGTATGCTTGTTTCTGGAAATCATCCATTGAGTTAAAATGGTCACTAAACCCATAGATGAATTCCCAGAGGGGTGTCATTTCCAAAATGGGGACACTTGTTGGGGGTTTCCACTGTTTAGGCACCTCAGGGGCTCTCCAAATGCAACATGGCGTCCGCTATCGATTCCAGTCAAATTTCCATTCCAAAAGTCAAATGGCGCTCCTTACCTTCCGAGCCATGCCGTGCGCCCAAACAGTGGTTTTGCACCACATATGGGGTATCAGCATGCTCAGGAGAAATTGCGCAACACATTTTGGGGTCCATTTTTTCTGGCTGCCCTTGTGAAAATTAAAAATTTTAGGCTAAAGTAGCAGTTTTGTGTTAAAAATGTGTTTTTTTATTTTCACACTTCAACATTATAAAATTCTGTGAAGCCCCTGTGGGTTCAAGGTGCTCACCACACATCTAGATAAGTTCCTTGAGGGGTCTAGTTTCCAAAAAGGGGTCACTTGTTGGGGGTTTCCACTGTTTAGGCACCTCAGGGGCTCTCCAAATGCAACATGGCGTCCGCTATCGATTCCAGTCAAATTTCCATTCCAAAAGTCAAATGGCGCTCCTTACCTTCCAAGCCATGTCGTGCGCCCAAACAGTGGCTTTGAACCACATATGGGGTATCAGCGTGCTCAGGAGAAATTGCACAACACATTTTGGGGTCCATTTTTTCTGGCTGCCCTTGTGAAAATTTAAAATTTGAGGTTAAAGTAGCAGTTTTGTGAAAAAAAGTTAAATGTTCATTGTTTTCTTCCACATTCCAAAAATTCCTGTGAAGCACCTGAAGGGTTAATAAACTTCTTGAATGTGGTTTTGAGCACCCTGACGGGTGAAGTTTTTAGAATGGTATCAGTTTTGGGTATTTTCTGTCATAAAGTCCCCTCAAAGTCACTTCAAATAAGATGTGGTCCCTAAAAAATGTTTTTGTAAATTTTGTTGTAAAATCGCTGGTCAAATTTTAACCCTTATAGCTTCCTAACAAAAAAAAATGTTGGTTCCAAAATTGTGCTGATGTGAAGTAGACATGTGGGAAATGTTATTTATTAACTATTTTGTGTGACATATCTCTCTGATTAAAGGGCATGAAAATTCAAAGTTTGAAAATTGCTAAATTTTCTAAATTTTCGCCAAATTTCCGATTTTTTCACAAATAAACGCAAGTGATATCGAAGAAATTTTACCACTATCATGAAGTACAATATGTCACGAAAAAACAATCTCAGAATCAGGGGAATTTGTTGAAGCGTTCCAGAGTAATTACCTCATAAAGTGACAGTGGTCAGAATTGAAAAAATTGGCCCGGTCACGAAGGCAAAAACAGGCTCTGTTGCGAAGTGGTTAATCTCTCCTCCACTTATTTCTCTATAACAGAAAAAGAAAGAAAAATATATGTCATTGAGAATTTTTTCTTTTTTTTGCTTGATTATTCGTCACATCAAACGCTTGTTCACACTCGTTTGGTTTCACATCCACTTTCCACTTTAACTTCTAGAAATGGTTAAATTGACCATGTGTTCCACAATCTGAATATTTATTGCACGTTAATGTATGAGAAAGAGAGAGAGAAATGCACATTGGAGACTCATTTAATTTTTTGGGGTTTCTTTTCTCTCCCATGTATCCTTTATTTATTTAACAGAGAGAGCACTGGATGGTAACATGATCTTAATTATATTGAAAAACAAGATCCCTTCTAACATTCAAGCTGACAGGTGATCTTGTATCCAGCTTGAACATCCAGTAGCTTTCCCTGTTCAAAATTTTCCTCCTGGAATCACCGCCATGTGCAGATAGTCTCACTCTTTCTATACCACCGAACTTCAGCTTGGTTGTATCACCCCCATGACAAGTAGCAAAATGACTGGATACGTTTTTTTTACTCTATTTGCCCATATGGTGTGAATTGGCTCTTTTTGTAAGTGCATTTGTTATGGGACTATCATTCTTCAAATAAATGGAAATTTTAATTACACCACACCGCTGGAGTCTCCTCACTCAATGGATTTTGGTCTGAAATTGTTAGGAAGTGGGTCTCCCATTGTGTTTGCCTATGCAGTGAATGGAAGGGTTGCCAAAAATTGGGAGGCACTCCAAAGCCCCTTGGAAGAGACATAGAGGGCCTTATGAAAACATGTTCCCATTATTAGGAAGTGGATCTCCCATATTGTTGGTCTATGCAGTGAATGCAAGGGCAGCAAAAAATTGGGAGGCACTCCAATCCCCCTTGGAAGAGACGTGGAGGAGGGCCTCATAAAAAAATATTCCTATTAGAACGGAGCGGGTCTCCTATACTTGTAATGTCCATGCACTAAGTGTATGAGCTGACAAACATTTTCCCCTGGGGGGTATACATGAACATACTGTGTAAAAAAAATGTTTTAAAGGCATCATAAACACCCTTTAAAAAATTATGTGGGTGTTGCATCACGGACCACGGTCATCCTGGTGATATGGTGGTGGAGGATGATGATGAGGAGTAGGAGGAAGACAAGAGCAAATAGCCAAAATTAGGAAGTGTATACCCATGTGTGGGTGTGAAAAGGTGCATGGGAATACATCTCTCAAAAAAAAGACACTAGATTTGAGTTTATGTTACGCTGCTATCATTCGGTGGTGTTGAGAAGTCTGGCCCAATCCAGCCCTTGTTCAATTTTCTGAGAGTCAGCCTGTCAGCCTTTTCAGTTGACAGGCCGATGAGCTTATCAATTATGATTCCACCAGCAACACTAAAATCCCGTTCTGAAAAACTCTAGTGGCAGGGCAGGCCAGGACCTCCAAGGCATAGAGAGCCAGTTCATTCCACGTATCCAGTTTGGATACCCAATAACTATAAGTCACAGAGGAATCATGGAGGACTATGGTACGGTCAGCAAGGTACTCCCTAAGCATCTTCCCAAACCTTGCACTCCTTGTGAGAGTACCTCATGCCTCATGGTCTGTTCGATGGGAGGGGCTGAAAAAATTCTCCTAAAACTTTGACAGTGTTCCCCTTACTCTGCTGGATTGGAGTTGTGTCTCTCTCACCTGTAGTCCTTGGTTGTCCAATGAACTTTGACCTCTGCCGCCAGCATCTTCAGATGGAAATTTTTTTAATAGTTCCGCAACAAGGGCCTTCTGGTACTGCCCAATTTTTGTAGACCTGTCCGCCTGAGGGATAAGAGATATAAAGTTATCCTTATAGAGTGGGTCTTGAAGTGTCACCAATCAGTAATGACTGTCAACCAAAATGTTGAGAACACGAGGGTCATGGGAACGGCAGCTTAACATAAACTCAGCCATGCAAGCCTGACTGCTAACAGGCAAGACTCACCAAGAGGATGACTAACCATGCTCTGCTTCTCCTCCTCCTCTCTGTCCTCAGGCCATCTACGCTGAACAGACAGTATGACAGTTGTGCAGGTAGTACCGTCTTTAGCGCATGAAACTAGCTCCTGTTCTTCCTCCTCCTCTTCCTCATTGTCACCCAATCCACATTGGGATGAGATGAGGCTGGGCTGTGTGCAATCAAGCTGTATGGTTCCTTGTTCCATATCATTGTGCTCCACCTGCAATGCATCCTCTTTGATTGTGTGCAGAGAGCGTTTCAGAAGACAGAGAAGCGGGATGGTGACGCTAATTATGGTGTCATCGCCGCTCACCATCTTGGTGGAGTCCTCAAAGTTTTGGAGGATGATACATACGTCTCACATCCATGTCCACTCCTGAGATCTTATGTGTGGAGACTAGAGATGAGCGAACATGCTCGCCACTACTCGGTACTCGCCTGAGCATCATGGTGCTCGACAAGCTCGGCGAGTATTTCCGGGTTGCTCGGGTGGGTACTCGGGTCCTCTCCCTGCATGTTTGGCGCTCTTTAGAGAGCCAATGAGCATGCAGGGATTGACTGCCATGCACTGTAATGCAGTAGCCATATTGGTTGTGGGCATTACAGTGATTGGCTAGCCGCATAGCGTCATTAGGTGTATATCAGACTTGGCGCCGCCATGCTCGTCACAGCCACTCCGGATCAGACAGTGTAGGGAGAGGTGCTGCTGAGCTAGGGAGAGATTTGCTTGTGTATTAGGTAGTGTAGGGAGAAAAAACGTACATTACACATATCCATCTTAACAAACAGTCCTTTTGAGGACTAACTAATTCATCTGCAGAGATATCAGGCAGGCAGTGTATATAAATGAACAAACAAACAGTGGCCCATCATATAAAGTTTAAAAGACCACGGTGTCTGTACAAGGTTGTCAGAGACTGGGCCGATTGTTGCCTACTCACATATATAATATGTTGAAAAAGGAGGAAAGATGAGTATTGCGGCATAGAAGACATAATTTTATTAAATAGAAATTACATAATAGCATATGCAAAACATTACATAGAAAGGGATCTAAAGTGCATGGTGCCAGATATCAGGAGGTCACATGGATAAGAGGGTAAATATAGTATATGAATATGGGCAGTTGCATGTACGTATAAATATATATTAGAGGTGGGCACAGAATTAAAGGAATAGTGGCTGAAACCACTGTTCAGTAGTATAGTGCTTACTACTCCAACATACAGTTGGATCACGGTGTATGAATGATCCAAATCTTGCCCAATCAAACCCCCTTATAATAATCAAGTATGCAACTCACCCAAGATATTATCCAAAAGGCCCTCAAGTCCCTGGGACCCCCAGCAAGGGTGATGATGAAGGCGGCGCGCCTCGACGCGCGTTTCGCCGATCTTTATCAAGAGGCGCATATCTTAGAGCGCCTGAAGGACCTGCTCTATATACAGGCCTCCATTGAAAAATTGTTTCAGTGTATCAGTGAAGCAATTCACAGCAGTTTGCTGGTCCAACTACTTACCTACAGGCCAGGTATTTAAAACTCTGTTTTCTCCTTCATACGGATCGCATATAAATTCGCTCCAAACTCAGTCATTTGTAGTGAGCGTGGAAGATACTATCCTCCATTTAAAATGGGCAAGGCACATGGCAAGGGACAGGGAATTGGACGTGATGGTAATGGTGCATGCAGAGGCCGAGGACAAGGCCGTGGGCAAGCCGAAATTGTGCTACAACAAACACCCACATCTTCTCGCCTGACCTTCCTGTCCCAATTTCTAGGGGACCACAGCACACCACTATTGTACCCAGAGCAGTGTCAAAAGGTTGTTGGTTGGATAGCGGATAATGCTTCCAGTCACTTAGCCACCACCACCAGTAGAGTGTCATCCACACGGTCAAGTCTCAGTAGCCGTGAGTGTGGACTGCATATTCCTCACCCTGATCCTCCTTCCTCCCACCATGCCGAGTACTAGAGACAACCGATCCCACACTTGGACACTCTGAAGAGCTGTTCACTTTTCCATTAATAGATTCTTGCGTCTCGCCCGGTCCACTTGAAGCGGGGCAAGAGGTGATCGCTTGAAGCGATGCCCATATATTTGAGCAGCCACGGTCACATGAAGGCGACGGTGTTAAAGTGTCACGAGAGGTGGACGATGATGAGACACAATTGACAGAAAGTCAGGAGGAGGACCAGGGTGCGGAAGTGGAAGACGAGGTGGTGGACGATATAGTAACTGACCCAACCTGGTAGGAGGACATGCAGAGCAAGGACAGCAGCACACAGGGGGAGGGAGGCAGAGCACCCCAACAGGCAGGAAGAAGCAGTGTGGTGGCCACAGACAGAAGGTAGGAAACCATTCCCCATAACACCAACAGGAAGGAAGTTGCCAGTACAACTGTTAGGTCTTCCCGAGTCTGGTTGTTTTTTAAAGACTCTGCCGATAACCCCAAAAAGGCCATTTGTAACACCTGCCAGGCCAGCACCAGCAGGGGTGGCAAAATGACCAGCCTGACCACCACCAGCATGATCAAGCACATGGCAACAAAACACCCGACTTTTTGGGCCAAACCCCAGGGTCCAGGAACAGTGTCTGGGTGGCACCATTGCTTCTTCCACTGTTGTGAATGCAAGACAATCCCCTGTCCATGGTGCATGCGGAGACGCCTCCTGCCCTGCACCTGTTGTTGCACACTCTCAAGTAGCAGCATCAGGAAGCACGTCCATGTCCTGGTCTCTGCGCTGCATTCAGTTGTCCATACCCCAGTCCTTGGAATGCAAGCGCAAATATGCAGCCAACGCCCCACAGGCCACACTGCTAAATTCTCACTTTTCACGACTGCTTGCGCTTGAAATGTTGCCTTTTAGGCTCATGGAGACGGAAGCATTCTGCAACCTGACGGCGGCGGCTGTCCCTCGGTACTCGGTCCCCAGCTGCCTCTATTTCTCCCGGTGTGCCATCCCCGCATTACATAAGCACATGTCCCAAAACATTTGCTGTGCTCTCAACAATGCAGTTACCGGTAAAGTCCACCTAACCACGGACACATGGACAAGTGCTTGTGGGCAGGCACGGTACATCTCACTGACGGCACACTGGGTTAACATAGTGTTAGCCGGGACCCAGTCGGACCTTGGGACGGAACACGTCCTCACAACGCCAAGGATTGCAGACCCTAGGTCAATCAGGGTTGACCCCATGGTCTACAGCTCCTGCACCTCATCCTCCTCAGCCTCCTCCTCCTCTTCAGCCTCCATCTCCGAAATGACCACATCAGTCACAAGCTGGAAGCACTGCAGCACTGCCTCGGCCAAGCGGCAACAGGCTGTGCTGAAGCTAATATGCTTAGGTTAAAAACCGCACAATGCTGAAGAGTTATGGACAGCTCTGAAAGAGCAGGTAGATCTGTGGCTCAAACCGCTGAACCTACAGCCAGGCATGGTCATGTGTGACAATGGCCGGAACCTGGTGGCAGCTCTGAGGCGAGGCGAGCTCACACACGTACCTTGCTTGGCCTATGTGCTTAACCTCGTGGCTCAGCAGTTTCTCAAATCCTAATGGGAGCTGCGGGATATGCTTGTTAAAGTACACCACCTCTGTTCCAATTTTAGAAAGTCAGCTACAGCTTCCGCCGCCCTTGCAGTGTTTCAGCAGCATTTGCAGCTTCCAGCTCACAGACTGGGGTGTGATGTCCCAGCGCATTGAAACTCTACACTGCAGATGTTGGGAAGGATTAGTGAGCAGAAGAGGGCAGTTGGTGAGTACCATCATCAACAAGGCCATCGGTATTCAGTTCAGACTCGACTCATAAGACCTCAGGAGTGGACATGGATGTCAGACATATGTACCATCCTCCAAAACTTTGAGGACTCCACCAAGATGGTGAGCGGCGATGATGTCATAATTAGCATCACCATCCCGCTTCTCTGTCTTCTGAAACGCTCTGTGCTCACAAACAAAGAGGATGTATTGCAGGCAGAGCACGATGAGATGGAGCAAGGAAAAATACAGGGTGATAACACACAGCCAAGCCTCATCTCATCACAATGTGGATTGGGTGACAATGAGGAAGAGGAGGAGGAGAAGGGACAGGAGCTAGTTTCATGCACTGTAGACGGTACTACCTGTACAGCTGTCATGCCGTCTGTTCAGTGTGGATGGCCAGAGGATAGAGAGGAGGAGGGGGAGAGCATGGTCAGTCATCCTCTTGGTGAGGACACGGAAGTCTTGCCTGTTAGTAGTCTGGCACGCATGGCCAAGTTTATGTCATTCTGCTCTTCCCATAACCCTCGCGTTCTCAAAATTTTGGGTGACAGTCATTACTGGTTGGTGACACTACTAGACCCACGCTACAAGGAGAACTTCATATCTCTTATTCCTGAGGCCGACGGGTCTACAAAATGGGGCTGTACCAGAAGGCCCTTGTTGCAGAACTATTAAAAATATTCCCGTCTGAAAACGCTGGCGGCAGAGGGCACACTTCGTTGGACAACCAAGGAGTACAGGCGAGAGAGACACAACTTCAATCCAACAGAAGCAGTGGAACACTGTCAAAGTTCTGGGAGAATTTTCGCAGACCCTCGCATCAGACAGGCCCTGAGGTTCGGGGTACTCTCACAAGGAGTGCAAAGTTTGGGAAGATGCTGAGGGAGTACCTTGCCGACCGTACCAACGTCCTCTGTGATTCCGTTGTGCCTTATAATTATTGGGTATCCAAGTGGGATACGTGGAATGAACTGGCTCTCTATGCCTTGGAGGTCCTGGCCTGCTCTGCTGCCAGCGTTTTATCAGAGCGGGTTTTTATTGCCGCTGGTGGAATCATAACTGATAAGTGCATCCGCCTGTCAACTGAAAATACGGACACCCAGCCGCCGCCGGCAAGAGGTTGTGAAAGCTTCCACCTCCACGAGCTTAAAAGGCCATATTTCAAGTGCAAAAAGCTGCCCAGAAATCTGGCAGTTTAGTGTTGTGGCCTGTGGGTGGGTGGCTAGCTGGCTGCATACTTGCACTTGCATTCCAAGTAACCGAAAACCAAGCAGATGGTGGCTTCTATCATCATCATGGCCTCACCTCGGCACTGTGAACTCTCCTGAAGGAGAAGTCAGGGCTAGTGTTGAGCCACCCCCATAGTGTTCGGGTTCGGTTCGGTTCGTCGAACACCGGGATGTTCGAGGAACTGTTCATCGAACTGTTCGTCGAACACCTTAGAACTAGTGTTGAGCCACCCCCGTAGTGTTCGAGTTCGGTTCGGTTCGTCGAACACCCGTGTGTTCGCCGAACTGTTCGTCGAACTGTTCGTCGAACACCTTCGAACACCGTTAAAACCAATGGCAGGCAAACAAAAACACATAGAAACACATAGAAAACACCTTCAAAGGTGTCCAAAAGCTGACAAACTGCTCAGAAGACACAACTAACACATGGAAAAGTGACAAGTACATATAGTCATGCGAAAAGAAAAGAGGTGGAGGAGTAAAAGGAGGGGGAGACACAGATATAGGCATGTCATGCCCTTCTAAAATCCAAAAAGTGAGAAGCCGACACGGCCAGTCCGTTCCTGCCTGTGCCACCTCTGTGTCGCCGGGTTTGTGCCAGAGCCGCGGTGGACCCTGACGGCCAGCCCCCCTCTCCCAATACTGGTGCCTGTCCGCCGGTGGGTCGAGGCCCCCCACGGTGGGGGGGGGAGTAACATCTGCAGAAGAAAGACCATCTTCCAGCCAAACTAAGATGTCGACTTCTTTTCGTGGACAATGTGATACGATCCCATTCTTACGGACACGCCCATCGCTACAAATTCTAGATGAGGCACAAAAACAGCAGGTGCTTCAACGGATAACAAGTGCTCCTTCAAGTGGGCTCTCCATCACCTCAATTTCAACATCACAAATACTCCAGTCCTCAGAGGTGTCACCCCAATCGCACTTGCTTCCTCACAGCTCCCAAGTTTCCAGCTGCCCGTCTGAGTATGGGGTAACACAGATGGCTGAGTCTGCCCAGCTGTTTACTCATACTATAGCCTGGGAAACGGAGGTCTGATCCAGAGCTTCTGTTAATCCAGATGACGAAATGATCTGATCCGATGCCCAGAATCTTTATAAGTTGGATCCAGGACCAGATGAAGAAGGTTCTGAGCATAATGTAGAACGTCGTTCCCAAACTGTAACTCCTGTTGGTGGAGACAATGATGAAGACGATGATGAGACTCAAATACCTGATTGGAGCGACAACTTGACTTTTCGGTCAGGGCAGGAAGAGGTTGGCTCTGAGGGCGACGGGTGTGATAACACACAGGGTGATGATGACGAGGTTGGAGATCCCACTTACTGTCAACCCACAGTCAGACAGTCGATGAGGTCGGCAGAGGAGGTGGAGGAGGATGTGACTAGCCCTGGGGATGGGGATGACTCGGTACCCGGGCATTTGCCTGGCCTTGGGGATGTCGCGGTGGTCGGCTCCCTGGCCCATACCATGGGGTCTCTCTTTAAAAGGGTGGATAATTGTTAATTTTATAAGAGTTCATGACGCCACCTGTGGTATCTGGTGACAAGCACCAGCGCTGCAGCAGTCCACTGAGGCCGGTGATAAGGCAGCTCGATGGTGTAGCTCCCCACAGGTGGAGCTAGGTCTCAGGGCAGCGTATGCAGGGGGAATGCAGGACAGGCGAGACCCAGCTGGGTCAGAGCAAGAACGGGAACGGACACGGTAGTCACTTCAGTACCTTTTACTGGTGGAAATTCAGGCACATCCCGGAGCACTGTAGGGTGAAGGGTGCATATCAGGATCCTCCCCAATGAGCGGGTGTAGGGCCTCCTGTTTCTTGCCTCTGCGTAGTAAGTTTCTGACCTGCCTGGAGCTAGGCCTAACTTTGTCTCTGTCCTGCGCTGGCTGACCTTGTGGTAGGGCCTTCTCTTGGAGTTCACGCTCCCAGTATGCGGGGCCTAAGCGTCTCCTGGCTCTGTTACATATCAGCACCTTAGCGATCCTGGGACTTGTAGTTCTCCAGGGATTCCGGTTATGCCTTACTGGGTCATAGAGATACCGGTAAGCTCGGATCCTGTGTCCGGTAAATGCTTCGGGGTGAGCTGGTTAAGCTACTCTGCCCCTTATGTACTAACTCGCCACTCGCCTTCGGCCTACTCGGGCCCTCACTAGGCTACACACACTAACGGCAGCTTGCCGCGCTTCACTGATCTTACGGCACCGGCACACCTTGAGCTCTATCTGGGCTCCCTGAATCTAGCAAGCAGGAGCCTCGTGCTCCACTGCTGAACTATTAACTGCGTTTTCTAGACTAGACTGAGCTCCACTGCAGACTGACCTCTCTTAGGCTTCTCTACTGCAGGAACTCTTCAGAGGAACTGAACTGCCTAGCTCCACCTTCCCTATTTATATCCCTAACGGGCTCAATCTGCTGGTCTGAGGTGGAAGGTGGAGATGTGTGAATGTTTATGGGGGCCTCTTGTGGAGGATTCCATCAATGCACTCTTGTAGGATCTGTGATACCAAGCGCAGCGGGGCATCACAGATGCTATTGACGACGAGGTTAGGTTGCGCCTTCCTGAACAGAGACGGAGTACTGGAAGCACGTCAACAACTGCATCCTCAACCACAACTCTGCCTCTGACCACAAGTCGTAGTGGCTCTTCAGGTCACATGGGCTCTAAGCCTTGCATAGCCTGGGCATTTATTCAGATCGATAAGGATGACCCAACTCGTGTTATCTGTAATATTTGTCAGCAAAAGCTAAGTAGAGGCCAAAAAATACATAGTTTGAGTACTTCATGCATGTACCGTCACATGGATATGAAGCATAAGTTGCAGTGGGAAGCTCACTGTGCTACAATGCGTCCTAGCCGTCTGGGCCAACCACCGTCTGCCCCATCTTGTGCATCCGCAGCCTCTTCATCCTCTGTGACTGGGGGGACAGTAGTCACACATGTTTTTGGACGCAGACCTGCCACCTCTTTACCCGCAACAGCCAGTGTGATTGGCAGGTCGTCAGTTCATTGGGAAGTGGAAACACCTGCTAGTGTTGAGCGCTCTCCGACATCGAGAGCACCACCTTTGGATCAAGGCAACCTAACATGTCCGCCTGCATCTTCCTCACAGACCGGCAGTTGCCGGGGACACCCTACTCAACACCGTCTAAGCACAACAGCCAGCCCTCGGTCCCTCAGATGTGGAAAAGTAAAAGACCATTTCCTCCTAGCCATGAGAAAGCTATGAGGTTGAATTTCACCATCTGCAAGCTGTTGGCTACAGAAATTCTGCCTTTCCACCTGGAGGACACAGAGGATTTTCAAGACCTTATGTCCATCACAGTGCCCCAGTACCAGATGCCCAGTCGGCACTACTTCTCAAAGAAAGGTGTGCCTGCGCTCCACTAGCATGTCGCACACAACATCACCGCTTCTTTGAGAAACTCTGTGTGTGACAGGGTGCACTTCACCACAGACACTTGGACGAGAAGGCATGGACAGGGGCGTTACATATCGCTGACTGGGCACTGGGTAACTATGGTGACAGCAGGACAAGGGGCTGCTGTCCAAGTCTTACCGTCCCCACGAGTTGTGTGTTAATCCTCTTTATCTCGAACTTCCTCCACTGCTTCTGCCACCTCAACCTCCTCTCGGTCCTCCACCTGCACCCAAAGCCTGTCTGGTAATGCCACCTGCTTTCTAACTGCGCAGAAGGAATCCTGCACACCTCCTTACTATGCTGGCAGCAGGGCTCAACGCATCAGTGTTTACTTTGAAATGTCTGGGAAATGTGAGTCACACAGCTGAGGAGTTTTGATCAGCTCTGGAGACCAAGTTTCATGAAAGGTTGTCTCCACTGGACCTGCAACCAGGGAAGGCCATGTGCGACAATGCTGCAAACCTCGGTGCGGCACTTCGCCGGGTCAATGTCACACACGTGCCTTGTATGGCTCACGTGTTGAACCTGGTTGTCCAGCAATTTTTAGCCCACTATCCCGGACTAGATGGCCTTCTGCAGAGTGCACGGTCGCTGTGTGCTCACTTCCGCCATTCGCATCCCGCAGTTCAATGACTTACATCTCTACAGAAGTCGTTGGGCCTGCCAGTTCACCGGCTGAAATGCGATGTGCCGACACGGTGGAATTCAACTCTGCACATGTTGCAGCGACTGTGGCAGCACCGACAAGCCCTGGTGCAATACGTTCTGACGTATAGCCTGGGCCAATGAGATCCAGAGGTGGGGCAAATCACGCTGGAGGAGTGGTCTCAGATCAGGGACCTATGCACCCTTCTGCACAGTCTTGAAATGGCGACGAAGATGTTTAGTGCTGACGATGCCATTATCAGCATGACTATTACGGTGATTTACATGCTGGAGCACATGTTAAACAGAATTCTGAGTCAGGTGGTGGGACAAGAGGAGGTGGAGGAAGTAGAGGAGGAGTCGTATGCGGAATGGATAACATCTCCAAGGTCCAGACGGTTGGCAGCACCAAGGCGGCAGGCATGGGAGGGTGGGGGAGAGGGATTAACCAGGGCGCATGGTAGCAGCCAAACTGTTGAGGAAGGTGCAGGAGCCGAGGAAGAAGTGGAGGACGAACTGTCAATGGGCATGGAAGACTCATCAGATGAGGGAGACCTTGATCACTTTTCTGTTGTGCGAGGTTGGAGGGAGAGGGCAGAGGAAAGAAGCATGATTCTTACCTCGCTACCAACACAACAAGGACTTGGTCCTTCTGGATGCGCAAGACACATGAGTGCCTTCTTGCTGCACTACCTGCAACATGACCCCCGGATTGTCAGAATTCGAAGTAATCCCGACTACTGGGTTGCCACACTCTTAGATCCCCGGTACAAAAGTATATTTGCCGAAATAATTCCTGCCATAAAAAGGTATTGACGAATGCAGGAGTATCTGTTGCAGAATCTTACATGTGCTTTTCCACAAAACACCAGTGGTGCACGTAGTGAATCTCACAGTTCTAACTTGCCAACGGTGGGACTGTCGAGTCTTCATCACTCAAACAGTAACAGTAACACAGCATCTGCTGGTAACAGCAATTTTGTGGAATCGTTTCACCACTTTTTTAGACCATCCTTTGCAAGGCCACAGGAGACAAGAAGTCTGACACATAGTCAATGCCTAGAGAGGATGCTACAGGAGAATCTCCAAGTGAACATCGAAGCCATGACTGTGTCACTGGACCCTTGCTCATTTTGGTATTCCAATCTTGAAAAATCGCCGGAGCTCGCCCCTCACGCCTTGGAGATCTTGTCATGCCATGCAGCCAGCGTTCTCTCTGAACGTGTGTTCAGCGCTGCTGGTGGTGTGCTGACAGATAAGCGCACGCGGCTGTCCACTGAGAATGTAGACAGACTCACGTTCATAAAGATGATCAAATCATGGATTCGCAAGGACATTTCTACCCCTGTGTCATCCTTGGGAGACTAAAAGCTTGGGGATTTGGTAAAATCACCTCACCAACCGTTTTAAGCAACAGTGGGGCAATTGATGCCACTTAACCCTAGAACGCATGACCATAAAAATCTACACTTTCACATGCCTGGGGCCCTTTAGGCCCGTGTGCAAATAACATGGAATAACTCAAACTCAAATGACAAACAACTATATACATGAAGAATACCTAGAGTTTCAAAATTCTAACTAAAGCAATCTTGCAGAAAATAGAAAACAATTAACTGGGCGGGCCTGCAAGGCCACAGGTATGCGTTCTAGGGTTAAATGGTGTCTGTGCCACAATTTTGGGAGTCCCCTTGCTGTGCCTTACGTGACGTTGGCATCGTCAATTCCAGGTGGGTTGGGTCGCACCCCCCCCTTTTAACTGTAAGAAACTACATACACTATGGCTTGGGGTAACACAGATGGTTGAGTCTGAAGAGCTGTTTACTCAGAGGTCTGCTCCAAATCTTCAGTGTCTGCTAGTCAGCGTAGAATTTTTAACTGCATCTAGCCTAGGCAATACTTTGGGCGTAGTAGCCCAGCTGCGAAGCAAGCTGCACCGCCTGTGTATCTAATAAGAATTTTTAAATTAATCTAGCCTAGGCAGACTGTGGGGACCCCCAACCAAACCCAGATGCTCAGCCCCCCTACTGCCCCCCTTTCATGGAAAACCCAATAATGTAACTCTTACAACTGGATGGGTGAGGATCGGTCACAGCTTTATTAACTCTTTATACTCATTCCATTAGAAAGGCATTTTATTTCTAAAATAATTCAGCTTGTTGCAGCATGCCCTGGGTCCCCACTCCGGCAAGTTGGCCAACAAGTGTAACTCTCCAACATGTCCTTTCTATTTCCAGGCCACGGAGGATCCAGCGTACTCGTATGCAGGACTCTGACCCCCACCCATCACTCTTAACGCTTGTTCCACTCCGTCCTGGAGTCCTGACAGGAATATGTCCAGTCCAATATCTATTAAGTGAACACCGTCGGGCCGTATGAGGCCTGCTTTATCTCCTTCCAGTTGTCGGTGTCGTATCACTACACCGCCTCTGTCTCTTCTAAATTTTGCCATCCAAATATTTATTACCCGCCTTGTCCATTCGATGGCCGTGATGTCTCGCGCACCTTGCCATACCGCTATCGGCACAATCTCTGACCATGCTATAGCTAATTTTGTGAAAAATTCTCTGAAGCGCTCAGTGTCTAGTTCCATTATTGCCATTAGTTATGCGCTCTTGTGATAACCTAGGTTGTTTCCCCCGGCCTGTATAACTAAGATGACCGGACCTCTTGCCTCTCTCCCTACCTTGATTACCTCCATTAGTACCTGTGGCCATAGCAGGCCTCTAATACCTCTCCAGTTGAAATATGTGTTATGAAACTCTAATTTCTTTCGCCCTTTTTTGTGCCCAATATATATACGAGTGGCCTATCACTCACACTGTTGGCTTAGCGTCACCTGTAAAAGAAACAAACCACGTTTCACCATGTCCGGTCTTATGTATCTCGCCAAACACGTGGATCGCCATCTCCCTATCCTCTGAACTTCCATTTCTGACAGTCCTGCTCTTGCTGCTTCCGTGGCCGCACCTATGCGGAATGAGTGTGTCCCGTAATCTTTGGGGTGGTTCCCTGCCGATGTTATGCATTTATTAAATATAGCTTGGAACAGGTATCTTGATAATGGCGTTCCATCAATGTGTGATACGAAGAAATTACTTTGTGATCTGATGGTTAGATATGTTTTTACTATTGTTACCCGACTCAGTGTACCGTTTGTGGGTTGTAGAAGTACCCAAGTACCCCTGCCCGCTGGAACCGTTTTCGATTGGTGTATGCGTACACGTATTGCATTTTTCGCTATGACTACTTCCTGGTGTAATAAGCGTCCACTGGTGGTAATTTTGGATTGAGGGACTAATTCGCTTATACATAGCGCCCCGAAGAAGGCGATCACAAATGCAGTAGACATTAGTGTTGCTTCAAATTGTGAGTGTCATGTTAATGGTGTTAGGGATATGATGTGAGAAATCAGTTTTAGTGACACGGGACGGGACGTCTACACTCCTGACTTGGCTGACCCCTTTTCCACCCTTTTATGGATTGTCTGATGATGAATCTTTGTCACATCTCCCCAATTCAGTAGTTGGAAGTGAAATGCTACTCCGGTCAGACACCGCTGCGCTGACGCCCCTGATATGCCCCTCATCATTAGCTGGTGGAGAAATTCTATGGTGACTTGTGATCTGGCTTGTTCACATTGGTCAACCCGTCTGCCTGCTACTAGTCGTGTCCACTCTTCCCATGCCTTACCGTATGCTTGCCACGTTGACGGAGCAACTGACGCTCTGATTAATGGCATCAACTATTCGCCACTAGATCCCATAGGGAGGGTGGGCAACTGTTGCCCGATGGGTGGGCGTTGTGGAAGAGCTCTGTGAAAATCTGCCAATTGAATTGTTATAAAGCGTTAGCAGCAGCTTTATACCCCTCAGCATAGTGGCTAGCACGGACCCATACATTGTGTTTTAGGCACAGGAATACTAGCCTGCGTAGTAGGCCTAGCACTGGGAGAGACGATGATGCCATCTTATTAATGCAGTGCGCTAGGCTGGTGTTTTGTGTTATGAAGCATATATTTTTGTTAGCCAGGCGCGCGCCCCATATTTCTATTGCTACCACTATTGGGAAAAATTATTTTCAGGGCTAGATGCAGCTAAAAATTATTATTAATTTCAAAGCTGGTGGAGCTTGGTATAGATGGCCTAATACAATGAGTCCCACACACTGCTAGAAGCCCAAATATTTTTTCAAAGGTAGATGCAGATAAAAATTATTTTTAATTTGCAATCTGATGGAGGTCAGTATAGATGGACTAATAGAGAAAGTCCCACACACTGCTACAAGGCCAAATATTTTTTCAGAGCTAGATGCAGATAAAAATTATATTCAATTTGCAACCTGATGGAGGTCAGTATAGATGGACTAATAGAGAAAGTCCCACACACTGCTAGAAGGCCAAATATTTTTTCAGAGCTAGATGCAGATAAAAATTATATTCAATTTGCAACCTGATGGAGGTCAGTATAGATGGACTAATAGAACAAGTCCCACACACAGCTAGAAGCCCAAATATTTTTTCAGAGTTAGATGCAGATAAAAATTATATTCAATTTGCAACCTGATGGAGGTCAGTATAGATGGACTAATAGAACAAGTCCCACACACAGCTAGAAGCCCAAATATTTTTTCAGAGGTAGATGCAGATAAAAATTATTTTTAATTTGCAACCTGATGGAGGTCAGTATAGATGGACTAATAGAGAAAGTCCCACACACTGCTAGAAGGCCAAATATTTTTTCAGAGCTAGATGCAGATAAAAATTATATTCAATTTGCAACCTGATGGAGGTCAGTATAGATGGACTAATAGAACAAGTCCCACACACAGCTAGAGGCCCAAATATTTTTTCAGAGGTAGATGCAGATAAAAATTATTTTTAATTTGCAACCTGATGGAGGTCAGTATAGATGAACTAATAGAGAAAGTCCCACACACTGCTAGAAGGCCAAATATTTTTTCAGAGCTAGATGCAGATAAAAATTATATTCAATTTGCAACATGATGGAGGTCAGTATAGATGGACTAATAGAACAAGTCCCACACACAGCTAGAAGCCCAATATTTTTTCAGAGGTAGATGCAGAAAAAAATATATTCAGTTTGCAACCTGATGGAGGTCTGTATAGATGGATTAATAGAACAAGTCCCACACACAGCTAGAAGCCCAAATATTTTTTCAGAGGTAGATGCAGATAAAAATTATTTTTAATTTGCAACCTGATGGAGGTCAGCATAGATGGACTAATAGAGAAAGTCCCACACACTGCTAGAAGGCCAAATATTTTTTCAGAGCTAGATGCAGATAAAAATTATATTCAATTTGCAACCTGATGGAGGTCAGTATAGATGGACTAATAGAACAAGTCCCACACACAGCTAGAAGCCCAAATATTTTTTCAGAGGTACTGTAGATGCAGATAAAAATTATTTTTAATTTGCAACCTGATGGAGGTCAGTATAGATGGACTAATACAACAAGTCCCACACACAGCTAGAAGCCCAATATTTTTTCAGAGGTAGATGCAGAAAAAAATATATTCAGTTTGCAACCTGATGGAGGTCTGTATAGATGGATTAATAGAACAAGCCCACACACAGCTAGAAGCCCAATATTTTTTCAGAGGTAGATGCAGAAAAAAATATATTCAGTTTGCAACCTGATGGAGGTCAGTATAGATGGACTAATACAACAAGTCCCACACACAGCTAGAAGCCCAATATTTTTTCAGAGCTAGATGCAGAAAAAAATTATATTCAATTTGCAACCTGATGGAGGTCAGTATAGATGGACTAATAGAATGATGCTATGCCCAAAAGACTTTACTTCACTAGGTGCAGTAAAAAAATTGGTATTCTATACACAGGTGGTATATCTTGCAACACAGATAGGCTACTCCACTGACTAACACACTCTGCAATAGGCCAAAAAGGATTAGTTTTGCTAGATTCAGCCAAATGCTGTGAAAAAAACTTGCACAGCACTGGCACAGACCTGCCTGGCAAAAACTGATAGGAACTGATGTAACCTAGTCCTGAAAAGGACTCCAAATACAATTAGTCTTTATTCCCACAACCTATCTATTTAAGAGCACAGACCTGCCTGATAAAAGTCATAGGAAATGCTGTAACCTAGTCCTTAAAAGGACTGCAATCACAACTATTCCCTACTCCCAAGCTATCTGTAGATTTGTGCGAAAATTGGCTTGAAATTAGCAAGGTATAGTGCACACAGCAACAGCGGTGCCGTCTAACACGCAGCTGCAGCAGTGAGAAAATGGTGGCGACGGGGAAAATGGCTTGGTCTTATAGGGCAAGGACATGTGACATACACTGCCAATGACACATGCCCTTGCTTGTGTGAAAAAAAGCACTTCGCTCCGTGTGAGCGCTGCTGATAGGCTGACAGATTGCACCTCCCCACTGTAAATGCGGGAAAGAGAAAAAAAAAATGGAGATCTTCATTGTTCCTGCAGAGATCCATCCCCTGCCCCTCCCCCCATCCCGCTGTACACTCAAACTGCGTATTAACATTAATTTTCATCATTACTGAGAAAAAATCCAGTTATGATTTTGGTGCACGAACAGTTATCGAACATAACCTCGAACAGCCGAATTTTTCTCAAATTGTTCGTGTTCGCCGAACGGCTCGAACACCGCCCAAAACAGCTCGAATTTGAGATTGGCGAACAGTTCGAGTAGAACAGCGCTCATCTCTATTTAGAACACCGTCGAACACCGTTAAAAGCAATGGCAGGCAAACAAAAACACATAGAAACACATAGAAAACACCTTCAAAGGTGTCCAAAAGCTGACAAACTGCTCAGAAGACACTCTCTTTAAAAAAGCCGGCCGGCAATTCAGCAGCGGCAGACACCGGTACCCGACAATTTAGACAAGAAGGAATAGAGCATCACACATAGATTAGATAGATAGAAACATGTCAGTCACACATATAAGAAGCACAGTGACAGTGTTGGTTACTGTACTTGTCATTTAGTGTAAAGGATTTATTAAAAAAAATATTAGTGTTTTCATGCACCGTCTCTTTAAAAAAGCCGGCCGGCAATTCAGCAGTGGTACCCGACAATTTAGAACAGAAAGAATAGAGCTTCACACATAGTTTAGATAGATAGAATCATGTCAGTCACATATATAATAAGTACAGTGACAGTGTTGCTTACTGTACTTGTCATTTAGTGTAAAGGATTTATTAAAAAAAATATTAGTGTTTTCATGTCTACAAATATGTCAAGGGCTGTCACATTGTAGAAGGATCATATTTATTCTCATTTGCACAAGGAAAGACTAGAAGCAATGGGATGAAACTAAATGGGAGGAGACACAGATTAGATATTAGAAAAAACTTTTTGACAGTTAGGGTGATTAATGAGTGGAACAGGCTGCCACGAGAGGTGGTGAGTTCCCCTTCAATGGACGTCTTCAAACAGAGACTGGACAGACATCTGTCTGAGATGATCTAGTGAATCCTGCTTTGAGCAGGGGGTTGGACCAGATGACCAAGGAGGTCCCTTCCAACTCTACCATTCTATGATTCTATGCACCGTCTCTTTAAAAAAGCCGGCCGGCAATTCAGCATCTGTACCCGACAATTTAGAACAGAAAGATAGAGCATCACACATAGATTAGATAGATAGAAACATGTCAGTCACATATATAAGAAGTACAGTGATAGTTTTGGTTACTGTACTTGTCATTTAGTGTTAAAATAAGGGATTTATTAAAAAAAAAATTGGCGTGGGGTTCCCCGTAATTTTAGGCTCTAGCGGAGGTTAAGCAGACGGCTGGGGCAGATGTTTGAAGCCTGGGAAGGGGGTAATACCCATGGAGCTTCCCAGGCTACTAATATCAGCCCCCCGCTGAATACCTAGCCTTTAGTAGCTATTAAAATGGGGGAACCCCCCAAAAAAATGACGTGAGGTCCCCCCTATTTTAATAGCTAGCAAAGGCTAGGCAGACAGCTGGGGGCTGATATTAATAGCCCAGGAAGGGTGCCTTGAATATTGGCCCCCTCCCAGGCTAGAAACACCAACCGTCAGCCGCCCCAGAAATGGCGCATCCTATGGATGCGCCAATTCTGGCACTTAGACTCGCTCTTCCCACTGCCCAGTAGCGGTGGCAGTGGGGTAATAGGGCTGGGGTTGATGTCAGCTTATAATGCCAGGTGACATCAAGCCCAGGTTAGTAATGGAGAGGCGTCTATAAGACACCCCCATTACTATCCCCATAGTCAAAGTTAAAAAAAACCCACAAACACCCAGAATAAAGTCCTTTAATTGAAATAAACACACAATTCTTTATTGTTCTAAATTAAACCATACTTACCGTATCGCCCATTCCACCTGAAGCCAACGATCTCCTGCAATAAAAGAAAAATAATAAACCAACATCATCCTTACCTTTCCATGGTTCCCACGACAGCTTCAGCTCTGCTACATCGAGATGACAGGCTGGACCGCAGCAGAAAGCTGCCATCCAGCCTGTCATCCCGCAGACACTGAGAAGTGCAGGCATGCTTGCGCTCCTCAGTGTCTGGCTGTGACGGCATCCAGATGAGCCGAGTTCATGTCCAATGAACTCGGCTCACCTCATGCACATCACTGACAGCGTGGGAAAATTCTCCTGCACTCAGCGCTTCAGCGTGAGAATTCTCCCACGCTGTCAGTGACGTGCATGAGGTGAGCTCATGTCCAATGAACTCAGCTCACCTCATGCACGTCACTAACAGCGTGGGAGAATTCTCACGCTGAAGCGCTGAGTGCAGGAGAATTTTCCCACGCTGTCAGTGACGTGCATGAGGTGAGCTGAGTTCATTGGACATGAGCTCACCTCATGCACGTCACTGACAGCGTGGGAGAATTCTCACGCTGAAGCGCTGAGTGCAGGAGAATTTTCCCACGCTGTCAGTGACGTGCATGAGGTGAGCCGAGTTCATTGGACATGAACTCGGCTCATCTGGATGCCGTCACAGAGAGACGCTGAGGAGCGCAAGCAAGCCTGCGCTTCTCAGTGTCTGCGGGATGACAGGCTGGATGGCAGCGTTCTGCTGCGGTCCAGCCTGTCATCTCGATGTAGCAGAGCTGAAGCTGTCGTGGGAACCATGGAAAGGTAAGGATGATGTTGCTTTATTATTTTTCTTTTATTGCAGGGGATCGTTGGCTTCAACTGGAATGGGTGTGATGGTAAGTATGGTTTAATTTAGAACAATAAAGAATTGTGTCTTTATTTCAATTAAAGGACTTTATTCTGGGTGTTTGTGTTTTTTTTTTAACTTTGACTATGGGGTTAGTAATGGGGGTGTCTTATAGACGCCTCTCCATTACTAACCTGGGCTTGATGTCAGCTGGCATTATAAGCTGACATCAACCCCAGCCCTATTACCCCACTGCCACCGCTACAGGGCAATGGGAAGAGCGAGGCTAAGTGCCAGAATTGGCGCATCCTATGGATGCGCCATTTCTTGGGCGGCTGACGGCTGGTGTTTCTAGCCTGGGAGGGGGCGAATATTCATGGCACCCTTCCTGGGCTATTAATGTCAGCCACCAGCTGTCTGCCTAGCCTTTGCTAGCTATTAAATTAGGAGGGACCCCACGTCATTTTTTCGGGGGGGTCCCCCATTTTAATAGCTAGTAAAGGCTAGGTATTCAGCTGGGGGCTGATATTAGTAGCCTGGGAAGCTCCGTGGGTTTTACCCCTTCCCAGGCTTCAAACATCTGCCCCAGCTGTCTGCTTAACCTCCGCTAGAGCCTAAAATTATGGGGAACCCCACGCCAATTTTTTTTTAAATAAATCCTTTATTTTAACACTAAATGACAAGTACAGTAATCAACACTGTCACTGTACTTCATATATATGTGACTGACATGTTTCTATCTATCTAATCTATGTGTGATTCTCTATTCCTTCTACTCTAAATTGTCGGGTACCGCTGCTGAATTGCCGGCCGGCTTTTTTAAAGAGACGGTGCATGAAAACACTGATATTTTTTTTAATAAATCCTTTACACTAAATGACAAATACAGTAAGCAACGCTGTCACTGTACTTCATATATATGTGACTGACATGTTTCTATCTATCTAATCTATGTGTGATTCTCTATTCTTTCTGTTCTAAATTGTCGGGTACCGGTGTATGCCGCTGCTGAATTGCCGGCTTTTCATGTTTCACTGTGAGCACTGTTCCCATCGATTTGGGCAATCACTGTAATGCCACAACCACCATGGCTGTGGCATTACAGTGAGTGGCAGACAATCCCTGCATGATTGGTGCTCTAAATAGCGACAGACATGCAGGACACGCTTTTGGTGCATGAACAGTTATCGAACATAACCTCGAACAGCCGAATTTTTTGCAAATCTTTCGGGTTCATCGAACAACTCGAACACCGCCCAAAACAGCTCGAATTTGAGATTGGCGAACAGTTCTAGTCGAACACTGCTCATCTCTAGTCAGGGCCCGCTGGAGGAGTCTCCAGTTCTCTGGTGGGCCCGTCCAACCCTGCCGAAAAGCAACCCTGGCTAAGAAAAGTGTGGGGGAAGGTTCCCAGACACTCTATGGCTGCTTTTTTAATGTGGATCGGCCATGCTTATGCATGTTATTTCTCAAACCGCATTACAGATCAGGCCATTGTCCAACTCTGTATTCAAGAATTTAAATGCGCAAATAAAGATGTGTGTGTGTCAAAGCACCACCGACAAGGGCGAGTTGATGTTGGATGGGCTGCCATTGCTTCTGCAACAAGCTGTAATACAGGACTTCCTGTGAGAAATGACATGCAAGGTAGATAGGGTTTCCCTCTATGCCAGTCCTTTCACTGAGCTAAATACAACTGTCAGCAAAAAAAGTTGTGGAATGGCTCCGTACCATCTCTGGCCACATTCACCTGTCCACGTGTTTGTGGTTAGGCGGTCCTTCCCAGTAAGTGCACTTGGGAGGGCACGGGTAATGTTGTGGCACCCGTGCTTGTGGAAGGCGGAGGCGATACTGGGGAATATAGTGGCGGCTGGAGACTGAGTATGGACACCCGGCTGCCGCCGGCATGAGGTTATGAAAAGCTTCCGCCTCCACGAGCCTAAAAGGCCACATTTCAAGTGAAAGTAGCTGTCAATAATTTGGCAGTATAGTATTGCAGCCTCTGGGTGGGTGGGTGGCTGGCTGCCTACATACTTGCGCTTGCATTTCAAGGAATGGGGTAGGGACAACTGAACGCTGCAGTGGGACCAGGACGTGGACGGTGATTGTTGCAAGTCTGCAACAACAGGTTCATGGCGGGAGGCATCTTCGCATGCGCCAAGAATCACTTATGATGGGCACACTTTTAGGCAGTGACCTGGGAGTCAGAGATGCTGCCAGAGGTCTTCCCCATGCTGATCCCATGACTTTTTAGCACTGTATGCATGTGTATGATGATGTGTCACACACCACATGGCCAGATAAGGTTGTAAAATGTTAAAATGAAATTTCCTGGTGAATGCATTTGTCTTGGTTGAAAGCAATGCAAAAGTGTAAAAACGCATCGAAAACGCTGCGTGTGAACAAAGTCAAAGGTGTGGAGGAATATTTTTGTTTTTGGTTATTTATTCTGCTTTATATACATTGTACATGTCATGGAAAGGATGTTCCTTAACATATTTCCCAGGAAAATCCATTTTGGTTTTGTTTTGGTATGTTTTATTGTGAGTCCGTAAAAGTGGCGTAATACCTCTGCCAACGTTGTTGACAGAAGTGTCCTGGGAGACACAAATGCTTCCAGGGGTCTTCCCCATGCTGTCCCCTTGTCATTTGAGCACTGTTCCCATCGATTTGGGCAATTTTTTGGCCCTCTGCAGACCGCCGGGGGTGCCGCCTGAAAAATGCTCGAGTTTCCCATAGACTTACATTGGGCTCGTTGTTTGGTTCGAGCACCCGAGTATTTCAATTTGCTTGACCTTAGCAACGAGTACCCGAGCATTTTAGTGCTCGCTCATCACTAGTGGAGACTAAACTTAATACCGATGACCTTGTTGATGCTGGTACTCAACAACTGCCCTAAATTGCTCACAAATCCTTCCCAACATCTGCAGTGAGGAGTTCCAATGCATGGGGACATCACACACCAGTCTGTGAGCCAGAAGCTGCAAAGCTACTGAAACACGGCAAGGGCGGCGGAAACTGTAGGTGACTTTCTAAAATGGGCACACAGGCGGTGTACTTTAACAAGCAGATCCAGCAGCTCTGGGTAGGATTTGAGAAACCGCTGAACCACGAGGTTAAGCAGATGGGTCAGGCATGGTACGTATGTGAGCTCACCTCGCCTCAGAACCGCCACCAGGTTTCGGCCATTGTCACACACGACCATGCCTGGCTATAGGTTCAGCGGTGTGATCCACAGATCTATCTGCTCTTACAGAGCCGTCCACAACTCTTCAGCATTGTACGGTTCGTCACCCAAGCATATTAGGTTCAGCTCAGCCTGTTGCTGCTTGGCCGAGAGTCCAGCTTCTGACTGATTTGGTCATTTCGGAGATGGAGGCTGAAGAGGAGGAGGAGGCTGAGGAGGATGAGGTACAGGAGCTGTAGAGTGTGTGAGAAACCCTGATTGACCTAGGGCCCACAATTCTTGGCTTCGGGAGTATGTGTTCCGTCCCAAGATCTGACTGGGTCCCGGCTTCCACTATGTAAACCCAGTGTGCCATCAGCGAGATGTACCATCCTTGCCCACAAGCACTTGTCCACGTGCCCGTGGTTAGGTGGACTTTCACGGTAACTGCGCTGCTAAGGGCACAGCTAATGTTTTGGGACACGTGCTTGTGTTATGCGGTGACTGCACACCGGGAGAAATATTGCGGCTGGGGACCGAGAACAGAGGGACGGCCGCCACCATCAGGTTGTGGAATGCTTCCGTCTCCACGAGACTAAAAGTCAACATTTCGAGCACAAGCAGTCGTGAAATGTGGGAATTTAGTAGTGTGGCCTGTGGGGCTGCGTATTTGCGCATGCGTTCCAAGGACAGGGGTATGGACAACTGAACGCTGCACTGGGACAAGGCCGTTGATGTGCTTCCTGATGCTGCTACTTAAGAGTGTGCAACGACAGGTGCAGAGCAGGAGGCATCTTCGCATGCATCATGGATAGGGGATTGGCTTGCATGCACCACAGCGGAAGAAGCAATGGTGCCACCCGCAGACACTGTTCCTGGACTCTAGGGTTTGGCCAGAAAGCTGGGTGCTTTGCTGCCGTGTGCCTGATCATGCTTGTGGTGGTCAGGCTGGTAGTTTTGCCACTCCTGCTGATGTTGGCCTGGCAGGTGTTGCAAATGGCCTTTTTGGGGTTATCGGCAGAGTCTTAAAAAAACAACCAGACTCGGGAAGACATAACAGTTGTACTGGCAACTTCCTTCGTGTTGGTGTTACGGGCAACGGTTACCTGCCTTCTGTCTGTGGCCACCACACTGCTTCTTGCTGCCTGTTGAGGTGCTCTGACTTTCTTCATCTGTGTGCTGCTGTCCTCGCTCTGCATATCCTCCTGCCAGGTTGGGTAAGTTACTATATCATCCACCACCTCGTCTTCCACTACCGCACCCTGGTCCTCCTTCTGACTTTCTGGCAATTGTGTCTCATCATCGTCCACCTCTTGTGACAATTTCCCACCGTCGCCTACGTGTGACCGTGGCTGCTCAAATATTTGGACATTGCTTCATTCGATCTCCTCTTGCCCCGCTTCAAGTGGGCCGGGTGAGAGGCACGAATTTATAAATGGAAAAGTGAACGGCTCTTCGCAGTTTCCAAGTGTGGGATCAATGGTCTCCGGGCACTCGGCTTGGTGGGTGGAAGGAGGATGAGGGTGGGGAATATGCAGTCCAAACTTACGGCTACTGAGACTTGACCGTGTGGAAGACAGGGTGGTGGTGGTGGTGGCAAAGTGACTGGAAGCATTAACCGCTATCCAACCAACAAACCTTTGGACACTGCTCTGGGTTCAATAGTGGTGTGCTGCAGTCTCCTAGGAGTTAGGACAGGAAGGTCGGGCAAGAAGATATTGGTGTTTGTTGTGGAACAATTCCTGCTTGCCCACGGCCTCGGCCTCTGCATGCAGCATCACCATCACATACACGTCCAATTCCCCATTCCTTGCCACGTGCCTTGCCCATTTTAAATGGAGGACAATATCTCCCACTCTCACTACAAATGGCTGAATTTGGATCAAAGTTATATGTGATCGTGTGACAGACAAACCACAGTTTTAAATACCTGGCCTGTAGGTAACTATTTTGCACAGCAAACCGGTGTCAAAAACTTATTTAACACACTGAAATTTTTTTTTAATTGAGGCCAGAAATGGCAGAATTTTCTGAAAACGTATATTTGATCCGTGTGACAGAGAATCCACATTTTTAAATACCTGGCCTGTAGGTAACTATTTTGAACAACAAACCGGTGTCAAAAACTTCGCTAACACACTGAAAACATTTTTTAATGGAGGCCAGAAATGGCAGCTTATTCTGAAAACATGTATGTGATCCGTGTGACGAAGAAACCAGTTTTAAATACCTGGCCTGTAGGTAGCTATTTTTAACACACCACCAGCCTCGTGTCAATCCGTTCACTGACACACTGCAACAAAATTTAAATGGAGGCCTGAAATGGCAATATTTTCAGCACAATTATATATGATCTATGTGACGGACAAACCACAGTTTTAAATAGCTGGCCTGTAGGTAACTATTTTTAAAAGCGCCGACCTCGTGTCAATCAGTTCAATGACACACTGCAACAAAATTTAAATGGAGGCCGGAAATGGCTGAATTTGGAGAAAACTTATATGTGATCTGTGTGATGGAAAAACCACAGTTTTAAATACCTGGCCTGTAGGTAACTATTTTTAACAGCAAACTGGTGTCAATAGCTTCACTGACACTCTGTAAAAGTTTTAAATAGCTGGATTTTTAGTGCTGTAATATGGAAAGGACCTGGCTGTATTCTGCAGTGCCAACAAGCAAATGATACAGATAAACGGTGTTCTCTGGATTGCTTTTTAAGCAAATAATGAGGATTAAGATCCAAAAAAAAATATTCCTGGCCCCTGGGACATGGGCCTATGTCTAGAAATATCTAACAGCAGTAGAAGGCAGAATTGGAACGGAGCCTCTTGTGATATATGCACTGCAGTCTGCTATATACACTACCTGCCTGCCTATATACACTGCCTGCCTCATATCTCTGCAGATGGATTAGTCCTCAGAAGGACTGTTTGTTGAGATGGATATGTGTAATATACTTCTGGTCTACCTACACTACCTAATAAACAAGCAAATCTCTCCCGAGCTCAGCAGCACCTCTCCCCTACACTGTCTGATTGTGGAGTAGACTGACAGGCACGGTGGCGCCAGGTCTGATATAGACCCGATGACGCTGTGCGGCCAGTCATTCACTGTAATGCCACAGCCAACATGGCTGTGACATTACAGTGAGTGGCAGGCAATCCCTGCATGTTCATTGGCTCTGCAAAGAGTGCCAAACATGCAGGGAGGTGACCCGAGTGTTATGATCTGCAACATGTACTAAGGAAAGAAAGGGGAAATCTGTCCCTACAGTAAGTCTAAGCTGAATCCCTACGATGTAGCGGGCTGCCTGTTCCTCGCGAACAGACCCGCCTTAGTCCTCGGCTTGTCTGAAGGAAAACCTATAGCATAAGGGCAGGGGTCCCTAAAAGAACTAAGGACTGGAACAAAAATGGGACACCTCCTAAACAGAGAAGTTGTTGCAGAACACAAAAAAGACAAACTGACAAAAAGGTACTAGAGGTCCCAGAAGGACCAAGCGAACTGACAGAGAAAGGCACTGAACACCTGGCTAGAGAAACAGTCAAACAACACTGAAGTCCAGCACAGCCAAAAGGGTGGAGCTGGAATATAAAGGCAGATGGTCACGTGACCGCAAAACACAAGAAGAAAAAAAAACAAATATGAGTGTTCTAACACCGAGCATCCACCCGAGCATCTCGCAAGTACTTGGCGAGCTCCGAGCATCTCGAGTACTGAGATGCTCGGGCGAGTACTTGTGAGTATGCTCTCTCATCACTAGTGGAGTCTCCTTGTGGGGTCACCATCTGGTGTTTTTCCTGTAGTGGAAGGGGTGTCAGTCTCCATTATACTATTTCTACTCTGGTGAAACTGATGCCACTTTTGTGGTCTATGTCAATAATTTTTTTGAAATGTGGAGACTCGTGGTTGGGTCTCCTTCATGTGTGTAGCCTGTAGCAGTAGGGCTCCCAGACTGGCAGGCCTGCACTTACTTTCAGTCAACTGCCTGTGTTACTATCCTTAAATTTTTCTACCTATAGTAGTCTATGAAACTGATATTTCTGCCATCTGGGTGTGACTGAACAGAAAAGCAGCTTGAGCTGTTGCATTTGGTATTGGGGCTCCCAGCACAGCAGGCCTACACCAATCCCTCACCCACCTTGTCTTAATTTGAAGTTAAATTCAAAACTGTAAATGCTGGCCCAGACCCTGATACCTCATGCATGGCCCATGGCTGACTGCTGCTGTGCCATTATAAAATTTTGACTGTGGGTCAATTGATCAGTCAACTATCTTTGTTACTATCCTTAAATTTTCTACCAATAGTGGTCTATGAAACTGATGTTTGTGCCACCTGAGTGTGGCTGAGCAGAAAAGTAGTTTGCATGAGGTATCAGGGTTCCCAGCACAGCAGGCCTACACTGATCGCTCAACCACCTTGTCTTAATTTGAAGTTAAATTCAAAGCTGTAGATGCTGGCCCAGACCCTGATACCTCATGCATGGCCCCCATGACTGACTGCTGCTGTGCCGTTATAAAATTTTACCTGGGGGGCAATTTATGCCACTTTTTCCAGGTGTCTGCCCCTAATTTGTGCTGTCTTGGCTGCTTCGGGCCCCTTTTGGTTTTTACCTCCCATTGAATTCAATGGGGTTCAGATATGTTCAACAAACTGTTCCGCGAACATTAGGAAATTCATCGAACGGAACCGAATCGAAACTTGAAAGGTTCGCTCATTTCTACCAATCACCTATTCGATCATATACGATGGAAAGAAAAGCACAACATATGGTGCGATAGATCCCTCACCATAAACAAATTGTCTGTTGTGCAATTTATTCATAACTGCAACCATGGTGCAAATGTGAACAGGCCTACATTTTAAGTCAGTTTATAAGATAATTCAGACTAGAATTATTATTAATCTTATCCTGAAATGTTATACAATATTATATGATTTCAAAAAATGACTAACTATATATAAATTATTTTTATGTCACTATACAAAGATGCTCCTGTGACAATTAATATGCATGGAAAAATATTGAATTAGGTGCAATTTTCTAAAATCCTGTTTTCAAGGAACTGGATCCAAGGTTATGATTGAATTTGGCAGTAACCCTGAACCTTCTGTCCAGCTAAGAGCTCCACTTGTACCATTTATTCCTATGAGAGGGAGTACAGGTGCCAAGCTCTAAGTGGCCAAAATGGCGATCCATATGTCAGTCTTCCTTTTTTTCAGTTAAAATCTATCCAGGAGCACATTCTTTAAAAAAAAAATCTTTTGCAATAGCATATTTCTATTCTATTTTCAGTGTTATTATTTTTTTGGTTCACTGGAAATGGAAATATAAAATATTACTTTACAGCACACAGTTAAGCATAAGAACTTGAAGTCCAAAATAATCAATTTACTTTAATAGGCTGAGTGCTGTGTTCATGCTCTATAGCAGGGTTCCCCAACTCCAGTCCTCAAGGCCCACCAACAGGTCATGTTTTCAGGATTTCCTTAGTATTGCACAGGTGATGGAATTATTGCCTGTGCAGGTGATGCAATTATCACCTGTGTAATACTAAGGAAATCCTGAAAACATGACCTGTTGGTGGGCCTTGAGGACTGGAGTTGGGGAACCCTGCTCTATAGTATACAATATGTAGAGGAAACTGTTCAAGGAGTGGTGGGAAGGAGACAAGTTGTTATTTAAACTATTGACGGTGATGCAATCCTGAATTATCTGTCTCCAAATTAAATTTTAGCTATATTACCTTTCATTATAATCCTGCCCTTTGATTAATGATGATATTTACAAGACTGCTGACCATCACCACTATGTACACAGAGCAAGTTAGAAAGTGGTCCAGTATGAAAGCTGCAATATTAAAGCATAGCTTTTAAAGAGGGTATGTGACTTGTTAAAAAAACTTATTGTAAAAATCCATGAGCTCCTCTGATTCTGCCACTCTTTTCCATTTTAATCTGGGTTGCTCCATTGCAGACATATTCACATTGAATTCATCTAGAGCCAAGCACTGGAAATTTCTGCTTGTAGATCAACTGAGTGTGGATGTTTCTTCACAGTCTTCCCTGGGCATGTGCTCTTTCACCCCTCCCTCTCAGATGCTGCCAATCACAGCCAAGCAGCTGATCTAGCAGTCTTGCACATGCCCATAGAGATGACTCTGAAGAATCACCCAGCTGAACTTCAAGAAGAGATTTCACATAACGCACTCCAGAACAAACAAATGTAAATATCTCTGCAATGGAGCAATGTAGTGCAAAATGGAAGAGAGCAGCAGAATCAGGGGAGTTTAGGGATTTTGAAAAGGTGGTTTTACTCTATTTTTTAGCATGTGACAGGTCCTATTTATAGCAAAAGAAACAAGGAAAATATAAAAAAAAAACAAGCCAAAAAATATTTATAAACTGAAATTGTGAAATTTCTCAACATAATCACAAGAATCACATAAATCTTTTGACTAGTGATCTCTCACCACCAGAAATCTCCTCATACAAATTTATTTGCATTATTCCTTCTTGAACAGTGATTTATAAATCCTCCTTGGCTATATTTACTATACATTATAGTAATGTATACTGTGTGCCACCCTAATATCGAGCATAGAAGCATGGCTTCGCTATGAATTGTAAATCAGGGCCATTGGGAAAAGAACTGATAATCTCTTCCATTTGCTCAACAACCCCCTGCCGAGCAGAGGATTTGTGGTGCAGCCACCTTCTTTGATGTGGTCAGTAAGAATATGAAACAACAGGCAGGTTTGGTGATAATTTTCGATCCCTGTGTAATTAGGCTTCCTGGCTTCAAATCAGCACAAAGCAATGTTATTGTTTTTATTGTGACAGGTATGGGTTCTATAGATATGGGAGACATATTTTCGACATCGTAGCACAGTGCTGAACACAATGCATTTACTTGCATTGGTGTGTGGCCTGACCTATAGCCCAGAATTAATATCGGCCAGGGGAATAAAGTTGTATATGCCCTGTCTCAACATTCATAAAAAACAAAAATTGTGATAGAAAATATGGCTTTAGTATGTTTCACATGGGACCTCCATGGGGGCAGATATCCTTAAGAAAGGGGATTTCACAATTTTTGGTATCTTAGTCCGCATCTCATTTACCGACCCTCATCTGGTTTCACCAGGGAAGGTAGATGGGAGTAGCTTGTACCTGGTAAAAGCAAGTTATGACCTAGAACCCATTGTCAGTGCTGGGAGATACAGTGTGGTATGAGGACTGTGCCATTTTCTAAATGGAGTGCTCTCCTTTGCAAGATCTGCGTCATTATTATGACAACAGGTCTAGTAAGATTCTTTTGTTTATCCCTTTTATTTTTATGTAACTGTATATACTGTGTTGTCTTGTCCCTTTGTAGCATCACTTGCATAATTTTAAAAGCAATGAATAATTGTTGGATTAAATATACAGTATAAAATTGAATAGCTTTGTTCCTCTTGCTTTACACTGTGTTCCAAATTATTATGCAAATAATATTTTCTCAGATTTTCCCAAATTACCTATATGAATTGCAGTCATTGTAATTTTCCAGTCAATTAACTATTAGAGTACAATTGAAAGGTTTTTGTACAAACTGCCTATGGTAACAGTATATTTAAAAAAAAATAAAAAACTCAAACTGCACTCAAAATGCATGTTCCAAATTATTTTGCACAGAATACCCTCCCAGAGCTGTTGCTTAGATGTGAACTGCCTCCCGCCATCATAGACACTCCTTTTGATGATGCTCCAGAGGTTCTCAATGGGGTTGAGGTCAGGGGAGCATGGGTGAAACACCATAAGTTTGTCTCCTTTGTCCCCAAACATTACCTGTGCCCTCCCCAGTGCATTTAGTGGGAATGAGAGCCTATTCCGCTGTAGTGTGTGCATGCCAAACCCCTGTTCATGGTACAAGCGAAGATGCCTCCCACCTTGCACCTGTCGTTGCAGACTTGCAACTATCCCCATTCAAGTCCTTGTCCCAGGGCAATGTTCAATTGTACCTCTCCCATTCCTTGCAATGCAAGCGCAAGTATGCAGCCTGCCACCCACCCACCCCCAGGCTGCAATACCATACTGCTTGCTTGCTTGCACTTTAAATTGGGCCTTTTAGGCATGTGGAGGCGGAATCTGGCCACCATGCCATGGCTGTGTCGGCGGCCTGGTATCCATACTCAGTCCCCAGCCGCCTGGTGGCCGGGTGTCCCCGCTTGCTCCCCAGCCTCCAGGGGGTGGCCGGGTGTCCATACTCGGTCCCCAGCCACCCCTATTTGTCCCGGTAACCTTTCCCACACTTTTCTTTGCCTGGCCTGCTTTAGGGCAGCACTGGCCGAGCCCACCGGACTATCAGACTCCTCCGGTGGGCCCTGGCTTCTCCATCAGGGGAGTTGAGAGTGCCAAGGTGAGGAGCATGATGAGGATGATAGAAGTTAGCATCTGCTTTGTTTTGTTGTAATGCAAGCGCATGTATGTAGTAGCGGCTAGGCCTGAGGTGGTCAGCGTTTTGGCGCATATCCTACCTCCTCCAAGGATTGCTGGATGTTTTCCTGCTACTATCCAAGTTCTATGACTCCCGTTAAAACAAAGCTTCAGGTGATAAATGATGGATGAGGTAGTGGCAAAGGAGAAAGAGCAGGAGGAACAGGGACCATTCACATCAATATCAGGCCAGTCAACCGGATATGTCTTGTAGGATATGTTTCTGTAACAAAAGGAGCGGTTCGGCTACACAGTTATAGGGCATACAGTGAGTGCAATGCCTACCAAAAATTTCGAGGCACTCCAATGCCCCTTGGAATGACATGGAGGTCAGAGGGCGTTAACTAAACGTTTTTTTCCATTTATAGCAACTGGGTCTCCCGTGCACTGTTGGCCTAAGCAGTGAATGGAAGGCTTTCCAAAAATTATGAGGAACTGCAATGCCCCTTACAAGAGCCATGTGTGGCACCCCAGGGGTCTGGTCACCACAGTAATAGAGATCTTACGTCGGAGAGCAAGTGGGAGGTTTCCTGGTCAGGATCCCTTAAACATGCAACATCCTCCAGCCCCAATCCTGGGAGGGGAGAATTCTGCCCTTATAAACTGGATCTGGGGTGGGGTTGAGTGAGTCAGAGAACAGTCAGAGTCAGAGTGAGAGCAAGGGAAAGTAAAAGCAAGGAGCTCTGTAGGAGCTAGGAGCTAAAGACCAGGGGCTGGAAGCTGAGCAGAGCTCGCCCTGGCAGAAGACAATAGGAACCGGACACAGGAGTCCGAAGCTGTGAAGACTTATGTATCCAGCAGCAGAAACCAGCCGGCAGGGGATTTCAGGTCCTCTGGCCATAGAAGCCCGGAGGCTCAGTCACAAGCAAGGGACCAGCACCGCCGTCGTGGAGCGGAGGCTAACAGAAGGCCCCAAGTCACCAGCCATACAGGTGAGCACTACACGGTACACTCAGGGACGTGGGCTACTTCTACCCGCTTACAGCAAGGTAGCCAGGAAGAGTGCAAACAGACGGGGAGGCCTACAACTCCACCTGGCAAGGGGAACTCCTGCTTGCTCACAGACTGACCAGGCCTCTTATTCTAGCCAGTACTCCCGGGAGGGTCTTCCTTATAATCATCAGTAAAGACCCTGAACTGCACTGCGAAGACTCTGAGTCATTCCTGCTGCGCTCTTACACCATCATCCCCATCATCCACACTCACTGCCCTGAGGCTATACTCCTCCCGAGGGGAGTTATCCCATTCTATGCTGCACACACAACACCAGCCTCAGCGGTCTGCCTCGCAGCAGTGGTACTCCCTGACCGCAATCCACGGGTGGCGCAGTCGGACAATTAACCTCAAAACCTAAGAAAGACTGCCACTGGTTTGACCAGCCTGAGCAACGGGACCGGGTCACCGCCACGGAGACTACAGACCCCAGAGACCCGGCACCGGGTATCCCACACACGTGTACACACGGCCCAGGGGGCGCGTCACATGCAGTACAGCATATTACAAACGTAAGTCCCATTATTGGGGAGTGGGTGTCCCATGGTATTTGCTTATGCTTTCCAAGCAAAAGCTGCCAAAAATTAGGACGGAGCAACTTGCAATGCCCCTTACAAGAGCCATGCAGTACAGCATATTACAAACATAAGTCCCATTATTGGGGAGTGGGTGTCTCATAGTATTTGCTTATGCTTTCCCAGCAAAAGCTGCCAAAAATTAGGATGGAGCAACTTGCAATGCCCCTTACAAGAGCCATGCAGTACAGCATATTACAAACATAAGTCCCATTATTGGGGAGTGGGTGTCCCATAGTATTTGCTTATGCTTCCCCAGCAAAAGCTGCCAAAAATTAGGACGGAGCAACTTGCAATGCCCCTTACAAGAGCCATGCAGTACAGCATATCACAAACATAAGCCCCATTATTGGGGAGTGGGTGTCCCATAGTATTTGCTTATGCCTTGCAAGCAAAAGCTGCCAAAAATAAGGACAGAGGAACTTGCAATGCTGGCACCCTGGTGGTATAGTGGTGGTGGAGGCTGAGGATAAGGAGAAGAAGATTAAACAGCCGAAATGAGGAAGCGTATACCCATGTGTGGGTGTGAAGCGGTGCATGTGAATACACCTCCCGAAATAACACAGTGGATTTGACTTTATGTTACTCTGCTGTCATTTGGTGGTGATGAGAAGTCTGGCCCAATCCAGCCCTTGTTCATTTTGATAAGGGTCAGCTTGTCAGCATTGTCAGTTGACAGGCGAGTGCGCTTATCAGTTATAATTCCCCCAGCGGCACTAAAAACACGCTCCGATAAGACGCTAGCGGCAGGGCAGGCCAGGACCTCCAAGGCGTACAGAGCGAGTTCATTCGAAGTGTCCAGCTTGGATACCCAATAATTAAAAGGCACAGAGGAATCACGGAGGACGCTGGTACGATCGGCAAGGTACTCCCTCACCATCTTTTAAAACTTTCCACTCCTTGTGAGAGTATCCCGCGCCTCAGGGCCTGTAAGCTGGGCGGGTGTCAGAAAACTGTCCCAGAACGTTGACAGTGTTCCCCTGCCTCTGCTGGATTGGAGTTGCATCTCTCTCGCCTGTACGCCTTGGTTGGGCAACGAACTGTGACCTCTGCCACTAGCGCGTTCAGATGGGAATTTTTTTAAGAGTTCTGCAGCAAGGGCCTTCTGGTATTGCCCCATTTTTGTAGACTTCTCCACCTCAGGAATAAGAGAGTGAAAGTTCTTCTTGTAGCCGGGGGTCTACAAGTGTTACCAACCAGTAATGACTGTCACCCAACATTTTGACAACGCGAGGGTCACGGCTAAGGCAGCGTAACATAAAGTCAGCCATGCATGCCAGACTGGTAACGGGCAAGATTTCCGTGTCCTCACCAAGATGACGACTGACCATGCTCTCCTCCTCCTCCTCTTCCTCCTCCCACCTGTCCTCAGGCCACCCACGCTGACCCGACGGTATGACACTTGTACAGGTACTACCGTCTGCAACGCATGATAGCAGCTCCTGTTCTTCCTCCTCCTCCTCCTCCTCCTCTCCCTCATTGTCCCCCAATGCACGTTGGGATGAGATGAGGCTGGGCTGTGTGTAATCGCCCGCTACGGCTTCTTGATCCATCTCATCATACTCTGGCTGCAATGCCTCCTCTTTAATTCTCTGCAGAGAGCGTTGCAAAAGACAGAAAAGTGGGATGCTGACACTAATGATGGCGTCATCGCCACTCACCATCTTGGTGGCCTCCTCAAAGTTTGTCAGGATGGTACATATGTCAGACATCCAGGTCCACTCCTGAGGTCTTATGTGTGGAGTCTGACCTGAATATCGACAGCCTTGTTGCAGCTGGTACTCCACAACTGCTCTCTTCTGCTCACAAATCCTTTGCAACATGTGGAGGGTAGAGTTCCAACGTGTGAGGACATCACACACCAGTCGGTGTGCCGGAAGCTGCAAACGCTGCTGCAACACAGCAAGGGCGGCGGAAGCTGTTGCCGACTTGCGAAAATGAGCTGACAGGCGGCGTACTTTCACGAGCAGATCTGGCAACTCGGGGTACGATTTAAGAAACCGCTGAACCATGAGGTTAAGCATATGAGCCAGGCATGGTACGTGTGTGATCTCACCTCGCCTCAGAGCCGCCACCAGGTTACGGCCATTGTCACAAACGACCATGCCGGGATGTAGGTTCAGCAGTCTCAGCCACAGATCTGCCTGCTCTTTCACAGCTGTCCACAACTCACAAGCAGTGTGAGGTTTATCACCTAAGCTTATGAGTTTCAGCAAAGCCTGTTGCCGCTTGGCAGAGGCAGTACTGCAATGCTTCCAGCTTGTAACTGATGTGGTGATATCTGAGATGGAGGCTGAACATGAGGAGGAGGAGGATGCGCAGGAGCTGTGCACTGTGGGGGCATCTCTGACTGACATATGGCCCGCATTCCTCGGTGTGGGGAGGATGTGTTCCGTCCCAAGGTCCGACTGGGTCCCGGCTTCCACAATGTTTACCCAGTGTGCCGTCAGAGAGATGTACCATCCCTGGCCACAAGCACTTGTCCACGTGTCCGTTGTCAGGTGGACTCTCCCAGTAACTGCGTTGTTGAGGGCACGGCAGATGCTTTGGGACACGTGCTTGTGTAGTGCGGGGATGGCACACCGGCCAAAATAGTGTCGACTGGGGACCGAGTACTGAGGGACGGCCACCGCCATAAGATTGCGGAAGGATTCCGTCTCCACCAGCCTAAAAGGCAGCATTTCCAATGCAAGCAGTCGTGAAATGTGCGAATTTAGGACTGTGGCCTGTGGGGCGTTAGCTGCGAATTTCCGCTTTCGTTTAAAGGCCTGGGATATGGACAATTGAACGCTGCGGAGGGACGTGGACGTGGACGTTGATGCTGTTTCTTAAGAAACTGCCATAACAAGTGGAGACTGAGAGGAGGGGGCATCTTTACATGCAGGATGGACAGGGGATTGCCTTGCGCACACAACAGGGGGTTCAATTGCACGCACAACAGTGGAAGGAGCAGTGGTGACACCCGCTGACACTGGTCGTGGACCCTGGGTTTCGCCCCACAAAGTCGGGTGATTTGCTGCCATGTGCCTGATCATGCTGGTGGTGGTCAGGCTGGTAGTTTTGTCACCCCTGCTGATGCTGGCATGGCAGTTGGAACATATGGCCTTTTTGGGGTTATCAGCAGAGTCTTTAAAAAAATTCCAGACTCTGGAAGACCTACCGCTTGTACTGGCAACGTCCCTCGTGTTGGTGTTACGGGGAACGGTTGCCTGCCTTCTGTCTGCGGCCACCACACTGCTTCTTCCTGCCTGTTGGGGTACTCTGCCTCCCTCCCCCTGTGTGCTGCTGGCCTCACTCTGCATGTCCTCCTTCCACGTTGGGTCAGTTACTAGATCATCCACCACCTCCTCCTCTTCCACTTGCGCACCACGATCCTCCTCCTCACTTCCTGGCAATTGTGTCTCGTCATCGTCCACCTCTTGTGACAGATTGCCAACGTCGACTTCCTGTGGCCGTGGCTGTTCAAATATTTGGGCATCGCAACATGGGATCTCCTCTTCCACCACTTCAAGCGTATCAGGCGAGGGGCCCAAATATGGAAATGGACCAGTGAACAGCTCTTCAGAGTGTCCAAGTGTGGGATCATTTGCTGTCTGACGACACTCGACATGGTGGGAGGAAGGAGCATCAGGGTGAGGAGGAGTATGCGGTCGAGACTCACGGCTACTAAGCGTTGACCGTGTGGAAGACAGACCGGAGGTGGTGATGCCCAGATAACTGGAAGTATTATCTGCTATCCAATTAATAACCTGTTCACACTGATCAGTTCTCAATACTGGTGTTGTTCTGTGCTTCCCTAGTAATTCGGTCAAGAAGTGGGAGCGAGAAGATGTGGCTGTTGGTTGTGGCACATTTTCACCTTGGCCACGGCCCCGTCCTCTGCACGAACCATCACCTGAAAGTCCACTTCCATGTCCCTTGCCACACGCCTTGCCCATTGTAAATGAAGTAAAATAGCTTACACTTGCACTATCAATGGAAAAAAGGTAATAAAGAGTAGATTAGAACCATGGAAGAGGAAAACCACAGTTATTGTTTACTGGGGTATACCACACTTTTTTAAATAGAGATATTTGCGGCTGAAAGGGTGAGCGACACACTCAAACTGCTTTTTTTTTAGATACCAAAGGCCCAAAACTGGATAGTACAGCGATTTGACCCGTGGAACTGCGAAACCACACTGGGATGTCGGGCCTACACAAGACTATTTTCAACAGATATATTTTTGTGTCACAACAGTCAGGAGACACTACTGTTTTTCTTTACGGAAAAAACTACCAAAACCTGAATAATAGAGATTTTTTACCGTGGGATGGCAAAACCATAGTTATTGTTTACTGGGGTATACCACACTTTTTTAAATAGAGATATTTGCGGCTGAACAGTGAGCGACACACTCAAACTGCTTTTTTTTTAGATACCAAAGGCCCAAAACTGGATAGTACAGCGATTTGACCCGTGGAACTGCGAAACCACACTGGGATGTCGGGCCTACACAAGACTATTTTCAACAGATATATTTTTGTGTCACAACAGTCAGGAGACACTACTGTTTTTCTTTACGGAAAAAACTACCAAAAGCTGAATAATAGAAATTTTTTATCGTGGGATGGCAAAACCACAGTTATTGTTTACTGGGGTATACCACACTTTTTTAAATAGAGATATTTGCGGCTGAAAGGGTGAGCGACACACTCAAACTGCTTTTTTTTTAGATACCAAAGGCCCAAAACTGGATAGTACAGCGATTTGACCCGTGGAACTGCGAAACCACACTGGGATGTCGGGCCTACACAAGACTATTTTCAACAGATATATTTTTGTGTCACAACAGTCAGGAGACACTACTGTTTTTCTTTACGGAAAAAACTACCAAAACCTGAATAATAGAGATTTTTTACCGTGGGATGGCAAAACCATAGTTATTGTTTACTGGGGTATACCACACTTTTTTAAATAGAGATATTTGCGGCTGAACAGTGAGCGACACACTCAAACTGCTTTTTTTTTAGATACCAAAGGCCCAAAACTGGATAGTACAGCGATTTGACCCGTGGAACTGCGAAACCACACTGGGATGTCGGGCCTACACAAGACTATTTTCAACAGATATATTTTTGTGTCACAACAGTCAGGAGACACTACTGTTTTTCTTTACGGAAAAAACTACCAAAAGCTGAATAATAGAAATTTTTTATCGTGGGATGGCAAAACCACAGTTATTGTTTACTGGGGTATACCACACTTTTTTAAATAGAGATATTTGCGGCTGAAAGGGTGAGCGACACACTCAAACTGCTTTTTTTTTAGATACCAAAGGCCCAAAACTGGATAGTACAGCGATTTGACCCGTGGAACTGCGAAACCACACTGGGATGTCGGGCCTACACAAGACTATTTTCAACAGATATATTTTTGTGTCACAGCAGTCAGGAGACACTACTGTTTTTCTTTACGGAAAAAACTACCAAAACCTGAATAATAGAGATTTTTTACCGTGGGATGGCAAAACCATAGTTATTGTTTACTGGGGTATACCACACTTTTTTAAATAGAGATATTTGCGGCTGAACAGTGAGCGACACACTCAAACTGCTTTTTTTTAAGATACCAAAGGCCCAAAACTGGATAGTACAGTGATTTGACCCGTGGAACTGCGAAACCACACTGGGATGTCGGGCCTACACAAGACTATTTTCAACAGATATATTTTTGTGTCACAACAGTCAGGAGACACTACTGTTTTTCTTTACGGAAAAAGCTATCAAAACCTGAATAATAGAGATTTTTTTACCGTGGGATGGCAAAACCACAGTTATTGTTTACTGGGGTATACCACACTTTTTTAAATAGAGATATTTGCGGCTGAACAGTGAGCGACACACTCAAACTGCTTTTTTTTTAGATACCAAAGGCCCAAAACTGGATAGTACAGCGATTTGACCCGTGGAACTGCGAAACCACACTGGGATGTCGGGCCTACACAAGACTATTTTCAACAGATATATTTTTGTGTCACAACAGTCAGGAGACACTACTGTTTTTCTTTACGGAAAAAACTATCAAAACCTGAATAATAGAGATTTTTTACCGTGGGATGGCAAAACCACAGTTATTGTTTACTGGGTTATACCACACTTTTTTAAATAGAGATATTTGCGACTGAACAGTGAGCGACACACTCAAACTGTTTTTTTTTTAGATACAAATGGCCCAAAATGGATAATACAGAGGTTTGAACCGTGGAAGTGCAAAACAACACTTCTGTTTCTCTAGCCTACACCAGACTATTTTCAACAGTTATATTTGTGTCTGAAAAATCAGAGACATGCTTTTGTTTTTGGGGGGGGGGAACACACCAAAAGGTTAATAAGACGGGTATTTGTACAGTGTGAAGGAGGAAAAAAAATGGAGGATTTTGATGAAAGAAAAAGGGTTTTTCCTGGCCCCCGACACCTGTTGCTAAGTCCAGCAACAGGAGCACACAGGACTGTAATGCATCGTTTGCTGGTATAACCACTGTGTCTCCTATACAGCCTGCCTGCCTAGTATCTGGGATGGATATTAGTCCTGAAAAGGACTGTTTGTTTGTTCTGGCAGCCTTTACAGACCCTACACTAACTATTTCGCAGTTTATATCTCTCCCTAAATCAGCAGCGCTGTCCCTACACTGTCTAATCCGGAGCGACTGTGTCCAAGATGGCGGCGCCCCGTTTTAAATACTTGAGGTGACGCTGTGCTGTCAGCCAATCACTGTAATGCCCACAACCAACGTGGCTGCAGCATTACAGTGACTGGCTGGCAATCCCTGCACGTTCATTGGCTCTGTAAAGAGCGCCAAACATGCAGGGCGGAGACACGAGCTCCAGCCCGAGTAACCCAGAAATGCTCGGTGCTCGCCGAACATCCCTAGTAGCGTGATTCTCGGGCGAGTACCGAGCAGTGTCGAGCATGTTCGCTCAACACTAGTAAACACCAGTTGAATTCCTACACTGAGTCTGTTTGTCCTCCATCCCAGTTCCTCTTACTTTGACCTCTTTAGGTTTCTGGAATGTTATACTTCTTCCGCTTACTTTTTGTTTTCGTTAGCTTTCCCTCTCTATCCTATATGAACATGCTTTAATTTTTTAATCTTGGGTTTTGAATCTTCCTGCACACTTTACTCTCCTCTTGTTCGCAGTGTGTTGTGGACTCCTGTCTGATCCCTCAGGAGGTATGAAAAACCCCTCTATGGCCTTTAAGGGAGCCAGGTCAGAGGTGGTGTTTTTAAGTTGTACAGCTAGGGTCTTTCTAGTCTGTACAGGCACCAGTAGATGTTTTTCTGCTACCCATGAGTGATTATGTATATCATTCATATCAATACTATTAGTGATGGGCGAGCACTAAAATGCTCGGGTGCTCGATGCTCGGGTCGAGCAAATTGGAATGCTCGGGTGCTCGACCCGAGCAACGAGCCCAATGTAAGTCTATGGGAAACTTGAGCATTTTTCAAGTGGTTCCCCAAGGCAATCTGCAGAGGGCCTAAAAATTGCCCAAATCGATGGGAACAGTGCTCAAATGACATGGGGACAGCATGAGGAAGACCCCTGGAAGCATTTCTGACTCCCAGGTCACTGCTGTCAACAACGTTGTCAGAGGTATTGCACCACTTTTATGGACTCACATTAAACAAAAACAAAAGCAAAATGGATTTTCAATATGTTAAGGAACTATTTTTATGCGGCCATCAGGCAGTGGCCCTTACTATTCTTAAAGGGCCAGCAGTCAGCCCTCACTATTGTTAGAGAACCATCAGCCGGCTATGCTTTGTTGCTCCCATTTTTAACAAGTGGGTCTCCTATACTGTTATTGTGTATGCAGTGACTGCAAGGGCTGCCAAAAATTTGGAGGCACTCCAATGCCCCTTGCAAGAGACGTAGAGGTCAGAGAGCCTCCTAAAAACAATGTTCCCTTTATTAGGAAGTGGGTCTCCCATAGTGTTTGCCTATGCAGTGAAGCAACGACTGCCAAAAATTTGGAGGAACTCCAATGCCCCTTGCAAGACACGTAGAGAAGGTGATATGATAGATATGGTGATTAATGACATAGTGATGGAGGATGAGGAGAAGGAGGAGGATAACAGCAAATAGACAAAATAAGGAAGCGTATAGCCATGTGTAGCTTTGAAGATTTGCATGGGAATAGACCTCCCAAAAAAAGACCCTGTATTTGAGTTTATGTTATGCTGCTATCATTTGGTGGTATTGAGAAGTCTGGCCCAATCCAGCCCTTGTTCATTTTCAGTTGACAGGTGGATGCACCTATCGGTTATAATTCCACCGGCGGCAGTAAAATCCCGCTCTGATAAAATGCTAGCGGCAGGGCAGGTCAGGACCTCCAAGGCGTAGAGAGCCAGTTCATGCCACTTGTCCAGGTTGGATTCCCAGTAATTATAAGGCACAGAGGAATCATGGAGGACTTTAGTACGGTCGGCAAGGTACTCCCTCAGCATCTTCCCAAGCTTTGAACTCCTTGTGAAAGTACTCCGCGCCTCAGGGCCTGTAAGATGGGAGGGTCTGAGAAAATTCTCCCAGAACTTTGACAGTGTTCCCCTGCCTCTGCTGGATTGGAGTTGTGTCTCTCTCACCTGTACTCCTTTGTTGTCCAGCGAACTGTGACCTCTGCCGCCAGTGTTTTCAGATCGGAATTTTTTTAATAATTCCGCAACAAGGGCCTTCTGGTACAGCCCCATTTTAGTAGACCTGTCCGCCTTGGGAATAAGAGATAGAAAGTTCTCCTTGTAGTTTGGGTCTAGAAGAGTCACCAACCAGTAATGACTGTCACCCAAAATTTGGAGAACGCAAGGGTCATGGGAAAGTCAGCATAACATAAACTCAGCCATGTGTGCCAGACTGCTAATAGGCAAGACTTCAGTGTCCTCACCAAGAGGAAGACTGATGATGCTCTGTTCCTCCTCCTCCTCTTCCCTGTCCTCAGGCCATCCATGCTGAACAAACGGTATGACAGTTGTGCAGGTACTACCATCTATAGCGCAGGAAACTAGCTCTTCCTCCTCCTCCTACTCCTCTTCCTCATTGTCACCAAATTCAGATTGGGATGAGATGAGGCTGGGCTGTGTGTAATCACCCTGTATGGTTCCTTGCTCCATCTTATCATGCTCAGCCTGCAATGCATCCTCTTTGATTGTGAGCAGAGAGTGTTTCTGAAGACAGAGAAGCAGGATGGTGATGCTAATTATGACGTCATCGCCGCTCACCATCTTGGTGGAGTCCTCAAAATTTTGGAGCACGGTACATATGTCTGACATCCATGTCCACTCCTGAGGTCTTATGTGTGGAGTCTGAACTGAATACCGATGGCCTTGTAGATGCTGGTAGTCAACAACTGCTCTCTTCTGCTCACAAATCCTTCCCAACATCTGCAATGTAGAGTTCCAATGCGTGGGGACATCACACACCAGTCGGTGAGCTAATAAAAGCTGCAAACACTGCTCAAACACAGCAAGCTGTAGATGACTTTCTAAAATGGGCACACAGGTGGCGTAATTTGACAAGCAGATCCAGAAGCTCCGGGTAGGTTTTGAGAAACCGCTGAACCACGAGGTTAAGCACATGGGCCAGGCATTGTACGTGTGTGAGCTCGTCTCGCCTTTGAGCCGCCACCAGGTTCCGTCTATTGTCACACACAACCATGCCTGGCTGTAGGTTCAGCAGTGTCGGCCACAGACCTCCCTGCTCTTTCAGAGCTGTACGCAACTCTTCAGCGCTGTGTGGTTTGTCGCCTAAGCATATTAGCTTCAGCACAGCCTGTTGCCGCTTGGCCAAGGCAGTGCTGCAGTTCTTCCAGTTTGTGACTGATGTGATCTCTTCAGAGATGGATGCTGAAGATGAGGAGGAGGTGCAGGAGCTGTAGAATGTGGGGGCAACCCTGATTGACCCGAGGCCCGCAATCCTCATTGTCGGGAGGACGTGTTCTGTCCCAAGGTCCGACTGGGTCCACTATGTTAACCCAGTGTGCCGTCAGTGAGATGTACTGTCCCTGCCCACAATCACTTGTCCATGTGTCCGTGGTTAGGTGGACTATCCCAGCATCTGCATTGTAGAAGTCACGGCTAATATTGTAGGAGACGTGCTCATGTAATGCGGGGATGGCACACCAGGAGAAATAGTGGCGGCTGGGGACTCACTGCTAAGGGACTGCCGCCGCCATCAGGTTGCGGAAAGCTTCTATATCCACGAGCCTAAAAGGCAACATTTCGAGAGCAAGCAGTTACGAAATGTGTGAATTTAGCAGGGAGGCCTGTGGGGCGTTGGCCGCGCATTTGCACTTGCGTCCCAGGACAAGGACGTGGACGTGCTTGCTGATGGTGGTAGTTGAGAGTGTACAACGACAGGTGCAGAGCAGGAGATATCTTTCCATGCGCCATGGACAGAGGATTGGCTTGCACACACAACAGCGGAAGAAGAAGTCACTGCGCAGACACTGTTCCTGGACCCTGGGGTTTAGCCCACTTAGTCAGTTGCTTTGCTGCCGTGTGCCTGATCATGCAAGTGGTGGTCAGGCTAGTAGTTTTGCCACCCCTGCTGATGCTGGCCTGGCAGGTGGTGCAAATGGCCTTTTTGAGGCAGAGTCTTTAAACCAGACTCGGGAAGACCTTACAGTTGTACTGGCAACTACCGTCGTGTTGATGTTACGAGGAACGGTTGCCCGCCTTCTGTCTGCAGCCACCACACTGCTACTTCCTGCCTCTTGTGGTACTACGCCTCCCTCCCCCGGTGTGTTGCTGTCCTTCCTCTGTATGTCCCACTGCCAGGTTGGGTCAGTTACTATATCATCCACAACATCATGTTCCACTTCCGCACCCTGGTCCTCCTCCTGACTTTCTGGAAATTGTGTCTCATCATCGTCCACCTCTTGTGACCGTGTGGAAGACAGGGTGGTGAGGGTGGTGACTAACTGACTGGAAACATTATCTGTAGTGATGAGCGAACGTGCTCGCCACTACTCGGTACTCGCCCGAGCATCATGATGCTCTACAAGCTCGGCGCTCGGTGAGTATTTCCGGGTTGCTCGGGCGGGTCGGGTCCCCTCCCTGCATGTTTAGTGCTCTTTAGAGAGCCAATGAACATGCAGGGATTGCCTGCCATGCACTGTAATGCCGCCGCCATGCTCGTCACAGTCACTCCGGATCAGACAGAGTAGGGAGAGCTGCTGCTGTGTCAGGGAGAGATTAGCTTGTGTATTAGGTAGTGTAGGGAGAAAAACCGTACATTACACATATCCATCTTAACAAACAGTCCTTTTGAGGACTAACTAATCCATCTGCAGATATATCAGGCAGGCAATTTATATAGGCAGGCAGGCAGAGTATACAGCAGACTACAGTGCACATAGCACAAGAGGTTCCATTCCAGTTCTGTCGGCTGCTGCTGTTAGATATTTCTGGAAATAGGCCCAGGAATAATTTTTTTTGCATCTTAATCCTCATAATTTGCTTAAAAAGCAATCCAGAGAAAACCGTTTTTCTGCGCCATTTGCTTGTTGGCACTGCAGAATACAGCCAGGTCCTGTCCATATTACAGCGTTAAAAATCCATCTATTTAAAACTGTGGTTTCTCCATCACACGGATTACATATACGTTTTCAGAAAATACTTCCATTTCTGGCCTTCATTAAAAAAAAATTTCAGTGTCAGTGAAGCAATTCACAGCAGTTTGCTGGTCAAACTACTTACCTACAGGCCAGGAATTTAAAACTCTGTTTTCTCCTTCACACGGATCACATATAAATTCGCTCAGTCATTTGCAGTGAGCGTGGAAGATACTGTCCTCCATTTAAAATGGGCAAGGCATGTGACAAGGGACGGGGAACTGGACGTGATGGTAATGGTGCATGCAGAGGCTGAGGACAGGGCCGTGGGCAAGCTGAAATTGTGCCACAACAAACACCCACATCTTCTTGCCTGACCTTCCTGTCCCAATTTCTAGGGGCCAGCAGCACACCACTATTGAACCAAGAGCAGTGTCAAAAGGTTGTTGGCTGGATAGCGGATAATGCTCCTATTCACTTAGCCACCACCACCACCACCCTGTCTTCCACACGGTCAAGTCTCAATAGCCGTGAGTCTGGACCGCATATTCCTCACCCTGATCCTCCTTCCTCCCACCATGCCGAGTACCCAGAGACAACTGATCCCACACTTGGACACTCTGAAGAGCTGTTCACTTTTCCATTTATATATTAGGGCCTCTTGTCCGGTCCACTTGAAGCGGGACAAGAGGAGATCGTGTGTAGCGATGCCCAAATATTTAAGCAGCCACGGTCACACGAAGGCGATGGTGGGAAAGTGTCACAAGAGGTGGACGATGATGAGACACAATTTACAGAAAGTCAGCAGGAGGACCAGGGTATGGAAGTTGAAGACAAGGTGGTGGATGATATAGTAACTGACCCAACCTGGCAGGTGGACATGCAGAGCGAGGACAGCAGCACACAGGGGGAGGGAGGCAGAGCACCCCAACAAGCAGGAAGAAGCAGTGTGGTGGCCGCAGAGAGAAGGCAGGCAACCGTTCCCCTTAACACCAACACGAAGGAAGTTGCCAGTACAACTGTTTTGAGTTCCCGAGTCTGGTTGTTTTTTAAAGACTCTGACGATAACCCCAAAAAGGCCATTTGCAAAACCTGCCAGGCCAGAATCAGCAGGTGTGGTAATACGACCAGCCTGACCACCACCAGCATGATCATGCACATGGCAGCAAGGCACCCGACTTTGTGGGCCGAGCCCCAGGGTCCAGGAACAGTGTCTGCGGGTGGCATCATTGCTTCTTCCGCTTTTGTGCATCCAAGCCAATCCCCAGTCCATGGTACATGCGAAGACGCCTCCTGCCTTGCACCTGTTATTGCACACTCTCAAGTAGCAGCATCAGGAAGCACGTCCATGTCCTTGTCCCAATGCAGCGTTCAGTTGTCCATACCCCACTCCTTGGAATGCAAGCGTAAATATGCAGCCAACGCCCCACAGGCCACACTACAAAATTCTTCGACTGCTTGCGCTCGAAATGTTGCCTTTTAGGCTCGTGGAGACGGAAGCATTCCGCAACCTGATGGCGATGGCCGTCCCTCGGTAATTGGTCCCCTGCCGCCACTATTTCTCCTGGTGTTCCGTCCCCGCATTACACAAGCATGATTCCCAAAACATTAGCCGTTTTTTCAACAACACAGTTACCGGTAAAGTCCACCTAACCACGGACACGTGGACAAGTGCTTGTGGGCAGGGACTGTACATCTCGCTGATGGCACACTGGGTTAACAGTGGAAACCAGGACCTAGTCGGACCTTGGGATGGAACACATCCTTCCGACGCCAAGGATTGCGGGCCCTACATCAATCAGGGTTGCCCCCACAGTCTACGGCTCCTGCACCTCATTCTCCTCAGCCTCCATCTCCGAAATGACCACATCAGTCTCAAGCTGGAAGCACTGTAGCACTGCCTCGACCACGCGGCAACAGGCTGTGCTAAAGCTAATATGCTTAGGTGAAAAACCACACAATGCTGAAGAGGACTGCTCTGAAATAGCAGGCAGATCTATGACTCACACCGCTGAACCTACAGCCAGGCATGGTCGTGTGTGACAATGGCCGGAACCTGGTGGCGGCTCTGAGGCGAGGCAAGCTCACACACGTAGCATGCCTGGCCCATGTGCTTAACCTCATGGTTCAGCGGTTTCTCAAATTCTACCCGGAGCTGCTGGATCTGCTTGTTAAAGTACGCCGCCTGTGTGCCCATTTTAGAAAATTTGTGTGATGTCCCCACGCATTGGAACTCTACACTGCAGATGTTGGGAAGGATTTGATAGCAGAAGAGGGCAGTTGTTGAGTACCAGCTTCAACAGGGCCGTCGGTATTCAGTTCTGACTCCACACATAAGACCTCAGGAGTGGACATGGATGTCAGACATATGTACCATCCTCCAAATCTTTGAGGACTCCACCAAGATGGAGAGTGGCTATGATGCCATAATTAGCGTCACCATCCCGCTTCTCTGCCTTCTTAAATGCTTTCTGCTTACAATCAAAGAGTATGCATTGCAGGCGGAGCACGATGACATGGAACAAGTAACCATACAGGGTGATTACACACAGCTAAGCCTCATCTCATCCAAACGTGGATTGGGTGACAATGAGGAAGAGGAGGAGGAGGAAGGACAGGAGCTAGTTTCATACATTATAGACAGTACTACCTGCACAGCTGTCATACCGTCTGTACAGCATGGATAGCCAGAGGACAGAGAGGAGGAGGAGGAGGAGAGCATGGTTAGTCATCCTCTTGGTGAGGACACGGAAGTCTTACCTGTTAATAGTCTGGCACACATGGCCGAGTTTATGTTACGCTGCCTTTCCCATGACCCTCGCATTCTCGAAATTTTAGGTGACAGTCATTACTGGTTGGTGACACTAGACCAACGCTACATGGAGAACTTTATATCTCTTATTCCTGAGGCGAACAGGCCTACAAAAATGGTGTTGTACCAGAAGGCCCTTGTTGCGGATCTATTAACAAAATTCCCATCTGAAAACGCTGGCGGCAGAGGGCACACTTCGTTGGACAACCAAGGAGTACAGGCGAGAGAGACACAACTTCAATCCAGCAGAGGCAGGGTAACACTGTCAAAATTCTGGGTGAGTTTTCTCAGACCCTCCCATCAGAAAGGCCCTGAGGCGCGGGGTACTCTCACATGGAGTGCAAAGTTTGGGAAGATGCTGAGGGAGTACCTTGCCGACCGTACCAACTAGTGTTGAGCCACCTCCGTAGTGTTCGAGTTCGGTTCGGTTCGTCGAATACCCGTGTGTTCGCCGAACTGTCCGTCGAACTGTTCGTCGAACACCTTCGAACACCGTTAAAAGCAATGGAAGGCAAACAAAAACACATAGAAACACATAGAAAACACCTTCAAAGGTGTCCAAAAGCTGACAAACTGCTCAGAAGACACAACTAACACATGGAAAAGTGACAAGTACATATAGTCATGCGAAAAGAAAAGAGGTGGAGGAGTAAAAGGAGGGGGAGACACAGATATAGGCATGTCATGCCCTTCTAAAATCCAAAAAGTGAGAAGCCGACACGTTCAGTCCGCTCCTGCCCGTGCCACCTCCGCGTCGCCAGGTTTGTGCCAGAGCCGCGGTGAACCCTGACGGCCAGCCCCCCTCTCCCAATACTGGTGCCTGTCCGCTGGTGGGTTGAGCGAGCCCCCCTGTGGTGGAGGCAGCTCTAAGCTTTTTAATTTAAATTGTCTCTCTAATTTGAATGAATACACTTTAAATCCATTTACAAGGATCTATTGGAGGGCAAGTCTCATGCCAGCAGCCGAGTAATTCCAGCTCCAGTAGCGTCCACTAAAGCTGCTGCAGTTAAAAAGCTTTTATAAGGATCGAGCTCGGCTGTCCACCGCAAGGCATCCTACTGCCAGTCCCAGCCCCTATGCCTTGGGGTGCCTCCTGATGCTCTTCACTGAGTATCCCATGGTCCCGAAGCATTTCCTTTGAAAAAATTAAGTGTCCAAACTACAGGTGCTGTAGCTTGCTTAACAGCCGGGATAATCCGCTGACTAGCAGACACTGCTACTAGGCACAAAGTATTTCCTGGGCTAGATGCAGTTAAAAATTTGTAATTAGATACTCTCGTTGGATGCTGAGAAAGCATTCCATAGAGTCTCCTGGCACGCCATATATGATTCTCTTAAAAAGCTTGGGGTAGGGGTCTAGGGGACCCTTTTATAGCCAAAATCATGGCCCTGTGTCACAATACGTCACCTAGGCTGAAGATAAATGGAACTGTAGCACCCTGAGGGCTCGGTTGCTACAGAGGTATTGCACCTCACCCAGTGGTGTGATATCTCACTCTCAGGTGAGGATGGAGTGTGGATCAGGACCCGACACCTGCATGCATTACACCACATTGCCGTGGGGCAGGGCGACCAATATGCCTCTGAGATGGGCACGACAGTCCCTGTCCCTGGCTGGAGTGGGGGGAGGGAACACTGAGGAAGGGGAACCCTGTAGTGCAGGAGCAGGGAGGAAGCAGTTCCTGGGTGCATTGAGAAGGGAGTATAAAAGGTGGGCACCATCTTAGTTCAGTGCAGAGAAGTCTGAGCAGAAGTGGCAGGGAGCAGGGGCTCTGCATGAGCTCTGCTCCGGAGGCGGGCCTAGTAACAGAGGCCCAGGCCTGGAAGAGGGAGAAGGAAGGAAGAGGAGCGGAGAAGGCTCCAAGAACGAGGAATGAAGGGATCCCAGGGGTGCGGACGGGCGAGTCGCCACCGCACGCCCGAATCCACCTGCGTAGAGGGGTCAGGCCAAAGGGGGAGACCGGTCCCCGAAACTAGTGGAGGCAGGAAATGACCCTAAGCTGGAAACCGGAGGCTCTGACATTTTATGTGGCGCAGCCCCTCGCTACACCTGCTAGGAAGGCACCACATAGGGTTAGGGAAACTGGCGCCAAGTTTACCAAGAGGAGGCCCGAGGCAGCCGGACAGAAGGGTTGGTAAGAAAGGCCAGACAAAGGACACACAAAGGGGGTCCTGTGAAGCGCTCCAAAGTTATCTGGGAGTTGTCTGAGCCCCTCACCTGGTGAGCACTGTACGACGTGGGCAGCCGTTACCTGCAGACGTGGTCTGGATAATAAGAACTGTGAGTAAAGGCCCTGAACTGCATCACTGACTCCGTGTCGTTACTGCTGCTGCCCTGCACCATCACCCCCATCCTCCGCATACACTGCCCTGAGGCTACGCTCTGCTGCACCCACAACACCAGCCTCAGCGGTCTGCCCACATAAATAGTTCCGCCACTGGTTTGACCACCCTGAGCCACGGAACCGGGTCGCCGCCACGAAGACTACAACCACCAGCATCCACCAAAAAGGGTCCGGCTCCGGGTGTCCCAAGGCCCAGGGGGTGCATCAGAACATTTTCATCACCTTTCACAATCACCAATGGGACAAGGCAGTGATGTCCTCTGTCCCCTCTCTTATACATCCTAGTGACGGAGCACCTGCTCTCATCAATTCGCCATAACCCCAATATTAGGTGGATTGAGGTGGGAGGCACCGAGTACAAGTGCTCTCTATTTGCTGATGATGTCCTAGTATACATCACTCAATCACATATATCCATCCATGCTGTTATGGCTGAAATAGATCACTTTGTTACATGGTCAAATTTTAAAATCAATGCAGCGAAGTCTGAGGCCCTCGATGTCTCCCTCCCCAAATCCATATACTATTCCATCCAGTCCAACTTTCCCTTTGCCTGGCCCTCACAGGGTATCAAATACTTAGGAATTCCTATTCATAGAGACCTCTCCCATCTATGTTATCTTAATTTTGGGCCCTTTATTGAACAACTCCATACAGACCACGGTTGGCAAGTTAGAACTGTAAGATTCACTACGTGAACCACTGGTGTTTTGTGGAAAAGCACATGTACACTGTGTTCCAAATTATTATGCAATAAGTGTTTAGGAGTGATAAGGGAAGAATTTGTTTGTTTGTCAGTTAAACTCATTGAGGTGATTTGTGTCAGGACTCTTTATATCACTGTAAGCAATTGCAGACACTTGTGCTAATTAGTTTTTGGCAGGTGTGTCCAATGAAAGGCAATACTACTTAAGAAGGCTGTCTCACATTATTAAGCAGCCTACATTTTCTGCCAAAATGGGAAAGAAAAAGGATGTGTCGGCTGCTGAGAAGCAACAAATTGTGGAGTGTTTAGGTCAAGGCATGACTACAATCAACATTGTGCGATGATCAGGATGAAGTGTCTTGGCAATCAAGAAGTATTTAGCTGATTCACAGTACACACGTGTGCGTGCTGATAAGGGCAAATTGAGGACTCTTTCCTACAGGCAATTACGTCAGGTTAAAAGAGCAGCGGCAAAAAAGCCTTGTCATAGCAGCAGACAAGTTTTTGAAGCTGCTGGTGCCTCCAACGTCCCCCGAACAACAAGATGCAGGGTCCTTCAGAGGTTTGCAGCTGTGCATACGCCATCCTGTCGACCTCCTCTATCCACTTCACACAAGCAGAAACGGCTCCAGTGGGCTAAACATTACATGAAGACTGATTTCAAAACTGTTTTGTTCACGGATGAGTGCCGTGCAGCGCTCGATGGTCCAGATGGATGGAGTGGAGGATGGCTGGTTGATGGACACCCCACGCAAACACGGCTACAGCGCCAACAAGGAGGAGGTGGAGTAATGTTTTGGGCTGGAATCATGGGGAGAGAGATTGTCGGCCCCTTTAGGATCCCTGAAGGCGCTAAAGATGAACTCCATAATGTATGTGGATTTTCTCAAACAGCACTTCCTGCCATGGTTCAAGAAGAAGAACCGTGTATTTCACAGCAAGATCATTTTTTTGCATGATAATGCACCATCTCATGCTGCACATAAAACATCTGCATCTCTGGCTGATATGGGCATAAAAGGGGACAAACTTATGGTGTGACCCCCATGCTCCCCTGACCTCTACCCCATTCAGAACCTCTGGAGCATCATCAAAAGGAGTGTCTATTATGGCGGGAGGCAGTTCACATCTAAGCAACAGCTCTGGGAGGGTATTCTGTCCTCATGCAAAACAATTGAAGCAGAAACCATCCAAAACCTGACAAATTCAATGGACGAGAGAGTTCAGAAGCTCCTTTCGAACAAGGGGTCCTATGTGAAAATGTAACATCACCTAGAATAAAGTTTTGAGTTGAAAACTGTTTGATTTCAGTTTCTAATAACCTGCTAATGCTTATAATTTCAAAAATGACCATTTTTTTGGTCTTTATTAAAATTAAAAGGTTGATCGAAAAGTTTGGGGGATCTAAGAGTGTGGCAACCCAGTAGTCATGATTACTTCGAATTCTGACAATCTGAGGGTCATGTTGCAGGTAGTGCAGCAAGACGGCACTTATGTGTCTTGCGCATCTCGGAGCCCCAAAATTATTTTCCAGGCTAGATGCAGCTAAAAATTATTATTAATTTTAAATCTGGTGGAGCTTAGTATAGATGGCCTAATAGGATCAGTGCTGCACACTGCTACAAAGCCCAAATTATTTTCCAGCCAAGATACAGATAAACATGATTAGTAATTTGAAAGCTTAAAACGGTTGGTAGGGTGATTTTAACCAATCATCAAGCTTTTACTCTCCCCAGGATGACACAGGGGTAGAAAAGTCGTTTCGGATCCATGATTTGTTCATCTTTATGAACGTGAGTCTGTCTACATTATCAGTGGAGAGCCGCGTGCGCTTATCTGTCAGCACACCACCAGCAGCGCTGAACACACGTTCAGACAGAACGCTGGCTGCGGGGCATGACAAGATCTCCAAGGCGTAAGTGGCTAGCTCCGGCCATTTATCCAGATTGGAAGCCCAAAAAGAGCAAGGGTCCAGTGACACAGTCATGGCTTCAATGTTTACTTGGAGATACTCCTGTACCATCGTCTCTAGGCGTTGACTATGTGTCAGACTTCTTGTCTCCTGTGGCCTTGCAAAGGATGGGCTAAAAAAGTGGTGAAATGATTCCGCAAAATTGATGTTACCAGCAGATACTGTGGTTCTGTTACGGTTTGAGTGCTGAACACTTGACGGTCCCACGGTTGGCAAGTTGGAACTGTGAGATTCACTACGTGCACCACTGGTGTTTTGTGGAAAAGCACATGTAAGATTCTGCAACAGTCTCTGCTGATACTCCTGCATGCGTGCATCCCTTTCTATGGCAGGAATAATTTCTGCAAATTTACTTTTGTACCGGGGATCTAACAGTGTGGCAACCCAGTAGTCAGGATTATTTCTAATTCTCACAATTCGAGGGTCATGTTGCAGGTAGTGCAGCAAGAAGGCACTCATGTGTGTTGCGCATCCAGGAGCACCAAGTCCCTGTTGTGTTGGTGGCGAGGTAACAATCATGATTACTTCCTCTGTCCTCTCCCCCCAACCTCGCACAACAGAAATGTGATCAAGGTCTCCCTCATCTGATGAGTCTTCCATCAGTTCGTCCTCCACTTCTTCCTGGGCTCCTGCACCTTCCTCACTAGTTTGGCTGCTACCATGCGCCCTGGTAAAACCATCTCCCCCACCCTCATATGCCTACCGCCTTGGTGCTTCCGACCGTCTGGACCTTGCAGATGTTAGCCCTTCCGCATACAACTCCTCCTCCTCTACTTCCTCCACCTCCTCTTGTGCCACCACCTGACTCCGAATTCTGTTTAACATGTGCTCCAGCATGTAAATCACCGGAATAGTCATGCTGATAATGGCATCGTCAGCACTAAACATCTTCGTCGCCATTTCAAAACTGTGCAGAAGGGTGCATAGGTCCCTGATCTGAGACCACTCCTCCAGCGTGATTTGCCCCACCTCTGGATCTCGTTGGCCCAGGCTATACGTCAGAACGTATTGCACCAGGGCTTGTCGGTGCTGCCACAGTCGCTGCAACATGTGCAGAGTTGAATTCCACCGGGTAGGCACATCGCATTTTAGCCGGTGAAGTGGCAGGCCCAACGACTTCTGTAGAGATGTAAGTCGCTGAGCTGCGGGATGTGAACGGCGGAAGTGAGCACACAGCGACCGTGCCCTTTGCAGAAGGCCATCTAGTCTGGGATAGTGGGCTAAAAATTGCTGGACAACCAGGTTCAACACGTGAGCCATACAAGGCACGTGTGTGACATTGCCCCGGCGAAGGGCCGCACCCAGGTTTGCAGCATTGTCGCACACGGCCTTCCCTGGTTTCAGGTCCAGTGGAGAAAACCATTCATGAAATTGGTTCTCCAGAGCTGACCACTACTCCTCAGCTGTGTGACTCACATTTCCCAGACATTTCAAAGTAAAAACCGCCTGATGACGTTGAGCCCTACTGCCAGCATAGTAAGGAGGTGTGCAGGATCCCTTTTGCGCAGTTAGAAAGCTTGTGGCATGACCAGACAGGCTTTGGGTGCAGGTGGAAGACCGAGAGGAGGTTGAGGAGGCAGAAACAGTGGAGGAACTTTGACATAAAGAGGATTGATGCACAACTCGTGGGGACGGCAAAACTTGGACAGCAGCCCCTTGTCCTGCTGTCACCATAGTTACCCAGTGCCCAGTCAGCGACATGTAACGCCCCTGTCCATGCCTACTCGTCCAAGTGTCTGTGGTGAAATGCACCCTGTCACACACAGAGTTTCTCAAAGAAGCAGTGATGTTGTGTGCAACATGCTGGTGGAGCGCAGGCACACCTTTCTTTGAGAAGTAGTGCCAACTGGGCATCTGGTACTGGGGCACTGCGACGGACATAAGGTCTCGAAAATCCTCTGTGTCCACCAGGCGGAAAGGCAGCATTTCTGTAGCCAAGAGCTTGCAGATGGTGAAATTCAACCTCTTAGCTTTCTCATGGCTAGGAGGAAATGGTCTTTTACTTGTCCACATCTGAGGGACCGAGGGCTGGCTATTGTGCTTAGACGGGGTTGATAAGGGTGTCCCCGGCAAACTGCCAGTCTGTGAGGAAGATGCAGGCGGACATGTTAGGTTGCCTTGATCCAAAGGTGGTGCTATCAATGTCGGACAGCGCTCAACACCAGCTGGTGTTACCACCTCCAAAGAAAATGATGACCTGCCAATCACGCTGGCTGTTGCGGGTAA